>NC_087551.1:83369963-84027775 GCF_036250125.1 Pseudopipra pipra | reverse complement strand
TCTGTAGTGTGATAAGACACTCTACTCAGGTTTGCAGAAGTCCATGCAAATCCGTATTCATATATATATTAGAAACTTCTGAATTAAGCTAGTAAAGTGTGCCTAGTGGAACAGAAACTAGGAACTCTTTCATCTCTCACTCAGAGTGCAAAAGATGATGCACGGCAGTGCTGCTCTCCTTTTATGATTTTTTTTTGCCCAGCAAAGGTGGCAGTCTCTCTGCTTGTGCTGGATTTATCACTAGCTGTGAGTCCATCAGAGAGACTGTGCTGGTAGCTGCTTATGGCACTGTGGTTTCAGGTTTTGATGGACAGTGTACACAGAAGTCTCTTACACCTCATCTTCCAGTCTGGATAAAGTCTCACAGTCAAGCCCAGATGGAATGCGTTTTGTGTCCTCTGAATTAAATTTTAGAGTTTATCTGTAGAAACTTAGGATGATGTGTGATTGACTTCAGGACTTCAATTTTGTTGGAAAGTTCTCCTTGTATATAAGACTCCCTGCATTGGCATAAAGGACATTGACCACCGTTAGTTGCTATTTCTTCTAGCATCACTAGTTACACCTTTGCAGCTTCTTCAGCTTACTCGTGGACTCGATCCACCAAATTCAGGAGCTCATCAGTACATGACATCTGCCTTAAGCAAACATACAGGAAACATTGCTCTGTCATTTTTTCATTATATAAATGCATCTTTTGGTGATAGCTCAGAAAACCCACATAAAAATTTCAGCCACAGGAATGATCAGAGGGATGGAGCACCTCTCCTGTGAAGACAGGCTGACAGTTGAGGCTGTTCAGCCTGGAGAAGGGAGGGCTCCAGGGAGACCTCATTGCAGCCTTCCAGTACCTAAAGGAGGCCTATAAGAGAGCTGGAGAGGGACTTTTTACAAGGGCATGGAGAGATAGAACAAGACAGAATGACTTTAAACTGAAAGAGGGCAGATTTGAATTAGATATTAGGAAGAAATTATTTACTGTAAGGGTGGTGAGATACTGGAATGGGTTGCCTAGAGAAGTTGTGGATGCCCCATCCCTGGGACTGTTCGAGGCCAGGCTGGATCAGGCTCTGAGCAACTTGGTCTAGTGGGACGTGTCTCTGCCTACGGCGCGAGGTTTGGAAGTAGAAGATCTTTAAGGTTCCTTCTAAGCCAAACCATTCTATGATTCTATGATTCTGATTTATTGTTTCAGATTTGTATAGCATTGAAGAAACAAAAGTATGTTTGGCTTGTGATAAATCTTTTGTTATAGTCATCCAGAGCTCATACATTTTTGACTCATGCTACATTTGTTGACATTGTTTCTAGCTTTTAAATAATTTACTTCAGTTTCCAACTATAGCATCACTTGAAGTATATGGTCAAATGAAAATATAAGTATATGCAGTTAGAGCCTGTTAACTGATCACATTCCTTCAGGAAAGGATAACTTGCATTTTATCACTGCATTTTTTAAGGATAGTATCTGAGTAAGCATTTAGCAGTAGAAAAATGCCACTTTCGTTAGTGCATGGAGTGAAAGGATTTGGGAGGTTTGGGTTATTTTTAGAGGGGCGCAGGCCAGGTGCTGCTGCATATAATGGTTGCCTGGTAACACATCTAGGATTACAAGACAGCGGGGTCATTGATGTAGGCTCATTTCATCAGTAATACAGCAAAGAAAGAAAAAAACCCAAACCCACTCCAGCAAACTGTTCCTTGGTAAGTTCTGTTTTTCAGTGTTTTGTGAGCAATTCAGTAATGCCAAGCTTTCAGCAATATATGCTCTAGAAATGAAAGACCAGAGTAGAGGCTTGTTAGTCACTGCTTTTGTTGTATCAATAAGAAAGCCAGTTTTGCCTTTGGGCTTGGATTAGGTTTATTTTCATTTGCCTTACATGTCCGTTTACGAATACACAAGAAGATTTAGATGTTTCTTTGTATGCTCTTCTGCTTTAATAAATATTTGTTGATATTTTGATTGTAATATATTTGGAGCTCATCCTAGGAGTATAATTCATACTGTAAGCAAAAATTATTTAATAAGGTAACTCTTGTATTCAGCTACTACTGCTCATCATTAAGAGTGGCAGAATTAGGTTCTACGTAACTCTAGACTGGTGAACTTTTCTATGCATGTGTATTTAAGTCATTTAGATGTTCAGTTGCTGAAAAAATACTCCAATTTGCACAGGCATTGAGTACTTACATTAATATTGTTTGTCATGGGCATTTTTGATCCTCAGAATGCCTTGGTTTGGGCAGCATTCAACAATTTTGGCATCAAAATATGTTTGAAATTGTTGGTTAGCAAATACAGTTGTCATTGCCATATCCTTAAGATCACTTTTTTTCTCTCAATGCGTCCTACCGTTCTGCCAAAAACACTTCTCCAGACAAACTGGGAACAGCTACAGAAGTCCCTTTGCAAGTGGTTTTTCAGAGGTACAATGTCTTCCTTTGAAGTCTTTTAACTTTCTCCAAATCTTTTATTTCACTCAGGGACCAGCAACTCATCCTATATCGTGTCTTGTTTGTCGTTAAGTTTCTTTAAAGCTCTGGTGTAAACAGGAACCAATAGTGATTGATGATGAAATACAGTGAGTCTTGAGTTTCTTGTGCAGCAAAATTAATATTCCTGGCTTTTTCGTGTATGGACTCAGCCTGTGACCTCACAGCTGTGATCTGTGCTGAAGCACAGCACAATGAATCATAAAGAACCTTGTCAGAGATTTGGGAGGGGAAGGGGGGGCAGGAATTTTTTTTTTTATATTCTGGACTCTCTTCATAAGGCACCAAGGGACAATCAAAATGGGGAGTAATACCCTCTAGTGCAACTTAAATAGCCAAAAGCTCAGCCTGCAAAAGACAGGTATTTTGTCCTAGGCACAGGCCTGTTTCCTGATGTATCCTCTTGTTCAATGAATGCTTGTGTCCATCTTCAGTGTTCATAGAATCATTTAGGTTGGAAAAGACCTCCAAGATCATCAAGTCCAACTTTTCACCAAACACCACCATGTCAATGCTTTGTGAAATGCTTTATTTTGGTTGTATGTTACCCTTTCGACTTTTGCCAAGTTCCCTTATTTTCCAAAGTTTACCAGTAAAAGTACCCTCTGAGAAAATGTGTGCAGCGTTTCTCCTGTGTGCTCTCTCTTAAGGTGTTAAAAGAACCGAGGGCTCTTCTAATATATTTGGCTTTTCTGATATATTCTTCTAATATATTCAGATATTGTTGAAGCCTTGTATATTTTTAAAGTAAAACCCCTTTGGTGAGCTTGTAGATCAAGACTTGGGGTCTTACAGCTTACCCACACTGAACCCCACTAGTGACCAGCCACCAAGCGGACGTAGCACCGTTCACCAGCACTCTCTGGGCCCAGGCATCCAGCCAAGTTTTAACCCAGCAAAGAGTGCAGTTGTCCAAGCTGTGGGCTATCAGCTTTTCCAGGAGAATGCTATAGCAGACAGTATTGAAGGCTTTACTGTAGTCCAGGTAGACCACATCACAGCCTTTCCCTCATCCACTAGATGGGTCACCTGATCATAAAAGGAGATCAGGTTAGTCAGGCAGGATCTTAATTTCCAGAGTCCTTTGAGTCCACTGGAAGATGTTTATATCATCAGTAGTTTGCCACATCTGGTAGGAAGACTTTCAACACCATTTATGAAATGTAAATACAGGTTCTTGTGGAAAGGAAAAGGAATAAAATGGGAGAATCACTGATACCCACTGTGCCCTAGCACACTAGTCCTTATTCTCTTTCTTCTGTGTAAGTGATGACCTGCATTCTTCTTGAGAAGCAGAACCTCCTCCCACTCATCCTTTCTTCACAAGACAAACCTTGATCCTTACACACCTCTTATGTTTGTGCCATGTTTTGACCTATGAAATTGCAGCTTTTGATAGAAAATATTTTATTGGTATGAATAGGTAAATATAAAAATTCTACCTTCATAATAAAAATGAAGCCATTAAACCATTGCTTCGTCCAGGTATCGTCAGTTCATCAGTCCAGGCTTCCTATACCAGAAGCTTTCCATTTTCTAGTGTTGCTAATAAAAAGTCTTTAATTTTTTAATCTGTTGTTTGGGTTTTTTTAACCTGCATCCTTTAAGGTGTCATTTCTAATATTATTTCATAATTAAAATAGATCAGAGAATCTCTTCCCTGCTTTATATCTCCACTGAAAGTAAAAATAAAAAGGAAGATTTTCTCTTGAGTATTCTGATTCTTTTAATTACTGTCTCAAATTTGATTTAGGTTGTTTGAGGGGTTTGTTTCTGTCGCTGAAAGTAATTTTGCTTGCCAGCAATTAGAGATAGGTGTTGTGCAATAAACACTGGGGGAAACCTCAGCAAAATTGTTTCCATGGTGTTTAGTCAGGCCTGCATAACTGTTGCTTAGTGAGGAAAATAAGACAAGGGTACTCAAGAGCAGCAAAACAGAGGTCACCGGGTTTCAAGTTGCCTGTTCAGCCATACTGGCCACACCTTCCAGCCAGCCTGCTGAGGTGGTGTGCCATGGTGTGGATGTGTTATTTTACCAAAGTGAATTTGTTCAAAATTCTCAGTCTAAAGGCCAGATTATTATAAGATTCTCTTTCCATTTTACTTTGATAGTTATGAAGAATAAAATATGCTGAAAACATGATTTATGAAGGGTTAGATCTACAGAACTCTCTCCTTCAAAGCATACCTTTCTTCTCTTAGCTCACTGCTGGCATGCAAGAGGATTTCATTGTTCCCTGAAAAAGCATCCCTGAGCCTCTTTGGTACTGCTCTAAAGCTGCAGAGTGCCCCAGAAGCTGAAGGCTGGGTACTGGTTGTCCTGGAGCTGCAGCTCAGGGAGTCACAGTTGAAACTCGTGAAATGTGTTGCAATTCCTTAAAGCTAGAAATTCTGTTTCTTGCTTCTACAAGGGAAGAAGGTAAGAGGTAATTACCTTACCTTCTCTCTGCAAGGTAATCTGCGTGTCGAACAGGCTCCCATATAAAATTGTGCAAGAACTAAAGAGTTTTGATTTTATTTGGATGAACTTGCAACCTGGCCATTCAAGCTGCCGAAGTGTTATGCTGTCCTGGCTGTCCCCAAGCTATTCTCTGTGTAGCTATGGTTTTATCTATTGCATTATGCTTTGCATTATCAGTCCCTGTTAACTCCATCTCCTGTAGCTACAGTCCTGCATGTCACTGTCAGGCTAGCAAAAAAAAAACCCTAACCAGTCTGTTATGTATTAAGCCAACTTCTGTCTACAAGTGCTTTATTAAATCCATCAAATCTATTTTGGTCTTATTTCTGCCATCAGTTCTGCCACATTTTGTGCCAGCTCCAATAAGCTAAATTATTAAGCCTTGGAGTCTTACTCTGATAATATGGGCACTTTCTGAGCAGCACAGGACAAGAGGTTAACAGCGGAACGCAGCAGTGGAAAATGAAACACAGAAGGGATGTAGCATAAAGATGTTTTCTAGCCAGTCCTAGCATTATGTATTTACTATATTTTCCATGTCATTTACAGCATCCCCTTCCCAGTTAATTTTGTAATCTTTATCTGAGGACTCAGTTTGATGAGGACTGCTCTTCTGGAAAAGGGGAGGCTATTTTAAGTATTTGAGAATTCAAAGAGAAATAGCAGTTATGGGGAGAGAGAAGACTGAGAAGTTTTCTCAGGGAAAAGGAATGTATTGCATTATACCCTTCTTGCACTATAAAATGACTGTGAAATGAACAAGATTCGGGTAAGCAGCTTTAGTTTAGAGTGATCTCAAAGCTCTACACAACTGCAGCTGGGTTTGTTTTCAGGGGAAGCTTCATTTTCCACTGAAGAATTATATGATGCTAGAAAATAAGAACTAAAGTCTGCATTTGTTCCTTCTATAGCAAGATACCATATCATAGCAACAAAGGAGATTTTCATCTCTTTGATGTGCCATTGATGTGCCTTTCCAGCTCATGACATCCAGGGTAGGGACCCTAACCTCACCTGCCTTCCCCAAGATCTCTTATATTTGATTGATCCCCCCTGATGCGAGGAATATGACCATCTGTATAAAAAAACCTGACCTCATCCTGACCTTTGTGCTTGCTGGGGAAGGAACAAGCAAGAAGGAGTTGAGTGAAATAAAAATTGAGAGGGTTTTTTTAGATGGACAAGTGTGAGGATAAACTAAACTGAAGTGGCTTGGAAGATATTGGCTGGTTTTAGGAAGAGATGTTAAAAAGGAAATCAGCCCAGTATGCATCTCGTCCTCCTCATCCATCCAACCCAGAAACACCTCTTATATCCCCCTCACAGGAGCGGAATTTTCAAGTTGTGACATCGGCTCATGTGTGGCCAGGGCATAAACTGAGACCACAATGGTTTATGATACCAGCTCCATGTCAACAACAGCTTTGCTGTTTCTTCTTCTAAAAGTCCAGTTCCCACCAGTTAACCAGTTAACCAGTAATTTATTGTTCTTCTTTCCAAGGTTCAGTTCCTGTCCTGATCTAGTGTTTTTCTTTCCAAGGTTCAGTTCCCAACAGTGAAACTATACAATATTTTCCTGTGCCACACTGATGAGCACAACCATGGATCAGCTGTGGCAGGGCCTCAGATACAACTCAGGTCTCTGACACATAGACCCTTAGAATGACTATATTTTGAGATAGGCTAACCTAGGGACAGTATTCTTAGTGCAGCAGATGTATCTTGATTTATAATGGGCTTGTGATCTTTTTATTCCTCATACCAGCCTTTTGTAGCCTAGTATTTACTTTCTGATTGTCATCTCTGTTGAGCAGTGATCCTTAGAGAGCTGTGATTAGTAATTTAGAACTGCACCCAGATGAATTGTTGCATTGAATTTCTTATTGTCACCTCACTACACTCCCTGTTTCCCATATTAGTCCTAGTTTTGCCTGGGTTTGCCTGACCTATATAATTTTGCTATCTTGCTGTTAAGCACCCTCCCCAGAACACTGCTACAGATACGTAACTGAACAAACCTTATGAGTATATTTGTTGTATCTCAGCAGTCACCTTTTTTAAGCAGTTTCTAGTCCATGGCAACAAATTGCTTCTCACCTTGATCCTTCTGAAGTTCATTATCCATTCAATGTGAGGGATTTTATCAAAGGCAGTTTCAAAATCTAAATAAATAACATCAATTAATTTTCTTTCTCCTATAAAATATTTTCTTGGCTTTTTGAAAGACTGCTAAATAAATAAGAAGACATGAACTTCCTTCTAGCATACTTAATCTCACTGAGCCATATGGTCATGAAGCTTTAGAGGACATACAATTATGGTTATAATTATCTCCATAAACAATTCACAAAGTACAAATTCATAGAATCACAGAAAGGCTTGGGTTGGAAGGGACCTTAAAGATCATCTAGTTCCAGCCCCCCTGCCATGGGCAGAGATGTCACCCACTAGATCAGGTAGAATTATTCTAAGAAAAATATATATTTATGAGACACTAACAATGTATTTGAATAAGAATAAATACTTTTGAAAATGTAATGCTTTTTATTTATTTCTCAATAGCAAAAAATGTAGGCATTGAAGAAACGTAAGCTTTCCCTCTGTAAGTCATTTGTGCAGTCATTAAAAGGGATGCCACATGGTGTTATGTTGATCTTCTAGAACAAGATAGCCATATGGAAGAACTCAGTACTACTAATGTTTTCAGTTACATCAATCTTCTTTTGCAGAAAAGTACTTTTAACAGTTAGGTAAGATTTTCTGTGGGACCCTTCAGTTGTTACATGGGTCCCCCCTTTTTACTTCATTTATTGGAGAACATGTTAAAGCACACTGGCATATATCAGACACTCTATAGCACGACTCTCTATGCTTTACTGTTGATTTGGTATTAAAGTCCTTTGACATATTTATTCATTTAGAAAAAGTTCCATTAATGACTATAAACCATGAGTTTGAAAAGTCTTAAAAAGTAGCAGAATGGATTGTCAGGCTAAACAAAAATCAAATTGCTAAGTAGCAAATTAAAACATTAGATCACATTTTCCTTCAGTTTACCTCTATAATACTAGGTCATTTTTACAAGGGTAACAAATGACCATATTCCTTGTTTAACTGGTGTCACCCCAGAATGCTGATCTCTATAGGTCTCTTCTGTATTCCTGTCCAATTACCATTTTCCCCATTTTGAATTGCCAGAACATCTTATTACAAAGAACTCCATCTCATTCTAAGCAATTAATAATTTTTCTGCACATAATTTCCCTTCCTTTCAAATGGGGTAAGCTTTCCTAAGCTTGGAAAAGTCCTGGAGGACCTAGAGTGAAGCACAGTCTTTGAGGGGGTAACTCAACCCATACTGAGATAAGCATGAAGACAGATAGCATGCATTGCCTTTGGAAAGCACCTCTCTCCCCACTGACTGCAGAAAGTAAACGAAACATCTACACTGTGCAGTGCTACACATATACCTGAGCCTGGTCTTAAAATCAGAAGCACAGTGTCCACTCTACCCTCATGGATTAGTCATTCTGGAAAAGCACCAATGTGACTGACCACAGGCTCTCAACTTGCACCTCTGCTTGACACTGCAGTTCAGAACTGCCCAGGGAACTTTCTATGGCAATACACTGCATTGAGCAGATGACTCACAGAGGCACAGGCAGATGTCAGATGCAGATGGCAAATCCAGGCTTGGAAGCAGCCAGGAATGTGAATGTATTATTTTGTCTTTGACACTACCCTCAGAAACATCAGGGTCTCGCATAGAGGCTGGAGTGATGTGGTAATGCTAGAAAGCCTAAAAGGAACCTTCTGGCTTTGAAATTATTAAAATAAGGAGTGAAAGAAAGAATAAAATTTCTCTAGGAATTTAAAGATTTTGAGAATTTAACTGATTATAAAGACTTTTCTTTTTTTTAATTCTCTGGTTTCATTTCTCTCTTATATTATTGAAATCCTTTTCACTTGAATGTGTAGATTTTCTCTGTGTGTATAGAAAGATGATTTAAATCTACTTCCATTTTTTATTCTAATGGAGATAACCAGATTTTTATGATGGAAAGACACTAGAAGAAAATCTGGTAAAGAACATGACTTTTAGTAAGTTAAGACTGCTACTCGTTTATTAATGTTATTACCTTCATGAATCTCTTGACAGAATTAGGTGCCACAAAAGTGTAAGCTTTTCTAATCTATCCTCATGTGCCATTTTACTCAATTAAAATGTGATTGCCTGGAGCACAGGTTAGATGTTTGCTCAAGCCAATCATAGATACTGGATGTATTCTAAACATGAGTAATGCTTTTAACCAGATGGCTGTACAGATAGCTGTTTTGCAATTTTATTTTTTTTTTAATATTTGCTTCCTGGCTCTTTTATTTATATTTATCATGAGATTCTAGCACCATATGTCCATTTTATATACCTTTTAATTGCTTGGAATTGGTATGCAACATTTTCTTTTTGAATGAGTCCACAAAACAGTAAAATAACCAAATAGTTAAAATTTCTGGGCATTTTCATACTCTTTTATGTCTTTTATCATAATCTATTTAAAATTAATTCTGGTACTTTAATCAACTTATGTTGCATCCTCTGAGAAATTCCAGAGAGATTCTCAGAAAACACAAAGGGTTTGCCCATTCATTGAGCAAAATGTTAATGAAAACTGAGTTCTGCATCTATCTCATTCCTGATTTTAAATATGCCAATCTCATCATTAGATGGCAAAATTAAGTGAGCTTGTTCCTATGTAGAAATATCGTAATTTTCCTTTATAGAGGAAATCTATGTGAATTAACACAAGGTTTTGCAAGTAATTTTGGTGACTGCAAAAATAGGTTCCCAATTTTGGACTGTATTTTGCACTCAGATGTTTAACTTTACTTATGTGAATAATGTCATTTAATTTTTTCAGTTTTATAATTTAAACATACTGCATGCAGAATGTCTCACTAAAGATGTCTATATATAATGGTATTGGCCACAGTCTGTGTACTGAACAAGACTTGCTGAAGTGACCGCCAATAGAAAGAAAAATATTTTTAATGTGTAACCAATTTCGTCAGCAAAAGTTGCAGCTTTATTTCGTAACTATTTGTCATTAAATGGCCTGAACTGAACCTAGATGACATTGATTCAATACATCGTCCTGGATGTTGCATGTGGCAAGTCTTTACATCAGGGAGACTTCTCTGTCTTTGAGTCCTTTGTTCAGTGCCTCATATTCCATGAGCAGAATATTGGCACTCATAGAATCATAGAATCAGCTGGGTTGGAAGGGACCTCCGAGATCACCAAGTCCAACCCTTGATCCAACACCACCATGGTTACTAGACCATAGCACTAAGTGCCACATCCAGTCTCATCTTAAAAACCTCCAGGGATGGAGAATCCACCACTTCCCTGGGCAGCACTCATCCTTGCTCTCATCACCTCCAACCTGCCAGTATGATTATCAGATATATCTACATTTTTTTTTTTTGTTCAGGCAATTTTCTTTGTGCTGTTTTGAATGAAATTGAAATTGCTTCCCCTTTGGAGGCGAAAGCTCTTAAACTTTTCCCTTAATTTGACGCTATAAAAATAGTACCCACTAAAAAGTCAAAATTGATTGTGCTCATGTAAAAACTGTTAAATCCTTTGAACACAGATAAATAAAGTCTTCAAACTTCTAAAAGACTTTATCGGAAGAGTTTCTTAGAGGAAAAAAACACTCATACACAGAAAAAACTAATTAATATTGGCAATGGATTCACACAGGAAACAACATTATTCTCATATAGTCAAATAAACTATACTTTTCTACTCATTAAATCAGAAGCTGTCATCTTGCCAAACAGTATAACAGTATCTGTGGTCCAAATATCAGATTCTAAAAATAAATACAAACAGACTGTGGCACACGTGGTGGACAGTTTGTTCTCAGATTGCCTGTAATGTGATGTGCCTTTCAGCAGAGTGGTGGACTCGGGTCGACCCAGCCTCCAGAGGCTTGGGAGATGGTCACTGGCCCCAGGGGAAGAAAAAGTGTCTGTGGGTGACAGGGACATGGCAAGAAGGCAGGACCTGTAGCCCATGGAGATAGTACTGGAATGAGTAGAGATCTGACTCACCCGTAACTCAACCCCCGCTGTGGCAGAGAGGAACTTTTCGGAGATCAGAGGGAGCTGGCTGTAAATCAAAACCTACTGTGATCACAGCAAGCAAGCAGAGAAGCAAGAACCTGCCTGTGGGTATATGATAGATGGAGCAGATTTGTTTATGTACAGTTTTATTTCTTTTCTGTCTTACTTAGTCACTCTAAGTCTAAACCTTTAAAACATTTATCATTTTGGTTTGTGTTTTACTAAAATCTGGCTCTGAGTTGAGAGAACTTTTTGGTCTTCTGGTCTCCACTGTAAGGTAAGGGTTAAGACATACATCTCAGACATTTACCTATCTGTCCTCTCACACTATTGCACATACATCCTTTGCTTAACACTGTGCAGCATTTGAATTTATCAGAACTGGCTGCAAATTAATACTTACACCGTGTGAAATTGCCAGAGTTTCAAAATTTGTGCTGTCTCACTCAAAAGAAACATTGACACTTTCTTTTACATGGCTTCCCATTCTTTTGTTTTGTTTTGTCATTCTAAGCTAAACAACACTTCTTGACATTTTCATATACTGGGTTCACTGTGATCTTAATTGAAGCCTTTAATTTCATCTTGCTCTAGTTTACTTTCTATTTTGAGATGCCGCACTGACTCCTGAAGAGCTGGTCTTTGTGCATCCACTCTACTTTAACTCAAGTGTAACAGTAAGTTTTTTAAGTGAAACTTAACCATCTCAGTGCTATGTAATGCAGGTCTACAGTAATTATTTAATCACCCAGTGGCAAGGTAAAATATTTGAACCTTTCCTTTTGGGTTTGGAGTTTGTTATTTGGTTGGTTTTCAGTTTTGAAAAATTCCCAAGCAAGTCTACATATCATTTATAAAAATACTTAGCTTAATTTAAGAAGTTCCAAAGGAAGAAAACCCTCCATTTATTTAGTAGTTACTATAATATTTTATCCTGGCACTCTGGGGCACTATTTTGGGGACTGATTTATGTCTTCTCCCATGGGCTGCTCTCCTTAGTCTTAGATCATCCAGAAACTGGGGAAAAATCTCCATGAATTCTAAGAAAGTGATTTTCACTTACTTATCTCCACCTTTAAAGCATTTTCTTTCTTCCCCACTAGCTTTGTATGGTTGTTTCCACTTACCACACAAGTACCCCAAATAAAAGTTCTTGAGAGCTGGGCAGGGTCATCCAAAAAGGCTCCTTGCTACTGTGGGAAAGGCACAAATAATCTTGGGTCATCACATTTTGTTACTTGTTTATTTATTTGTAGGTTGAGATCCTAATTGTGTAGTTGAATTGATTTAAAGTGAGCTAAAGGTCATACTTATTTTGGCCAGGCAGTTGAGATGATTTGTAATTCATGTTTCTCTCATTTTAGCCATACTATGCTAATTTTCTTTTTTTTTCATAGTTACAGTGGAATTCTATCATGTCCAAACATATTTTCTAGTTGATTATTTCATGGCTCTTACACTGCATTTTCATTTTGTGTGTTTACTGTTTTCTTCAGACACTAATAGTTTCTTTAAGAGTCTACAAGACTTATGACACTGTTTACTTCCAATTAAAAGGTAAATGAGAACATCCCATCTCCTCATGCACACACAGAACTATAACTGGGTTATAACTCTGTGTACCTGTACAGAGACAGACAGACATATATATATCCATCCTAAACCCAGAGCAGAGGATTTCATAACTGTTCCATGGCCATCAGTGAATATTCTGAAACTATTAAATAATGAATTTTTATGCTGGTATTATTTCAAGAAGTCATTATATTTGTAGCATTTTCCATTCTAAGTGTCTACAACTCTATAATCCCTCTATAATTAAATTATTATTTGTGTATAAAATTTTGTGAACACTATTTGCCCACAATAACTCTGCTTAAACCTGGGGAAATGCAGACAAGTAATTAAAAAGCCTCTTGTTATAACCCTTTGTTTGAATGCACTGTCAATTTGACTGTAGATTTTTTATGTTATCTTTTGTTTTCACAATATCGAGTTACTATAGATTCCAACTTATTGAATATAAAACTATTTTTTCTGAACCTCTGTTACTGAGATCTCAGATGAAAAGTTTTCAATATTTCTATGGAGAAGAAATTGTATTTTTCAGAATGTGAAGGTCTGGAAACTATTCTAATGCATAAAGTGCCTTTTAGTGGACAGGTACTTCAATTAAAATACAATCTGTCTGCAATGTGACAGGCTTGCACTAACTGGATTTCTTGTCTAGTAGTCTAATTTGAAAGCCCAGAGGTAACCACTTAAAACCATGGGAAACAAGGCTCAATTTGACTATGTGACCATGTGCCTTGATCCAGATTAGTTGTTTTATGGTTTCCAAAACCCTAATCAGTTTGTTTAACAGCCACCCTGTAATAAGCACCCAGTAAACAATACTTCTGCCTCAATCTACCTATTTTTATGTTGAAGAAGGTGAGAGTTTTGGAGATACAGAATTAAAACTAAAAAACAGTAAAGCGAATGCACAACTAGATAGGAAATAGCAAACAAATTGTACCCAGATGGGTAGTTTTGATAGCAACTCCTAACTGCTGTCTCTAATTTCAATGCAGAATAACCCTGCAGAACTATACTATTGCTAGTTAGGAACGGTTTTCACAGTTTTACAAGTTTCCTTCATATTTCTTATTTCAAAGAAATAGATCTGTTCCCTTGCAAACAAGTTTGATTTGGGTTGGGTTTTTTTTCTGTTCTTATTCTGGTCTAATGCTAAGAATTTTAATATACTTAATCTTCACTTGATTTATTCATCTGCTTGATTGGTTAAACAGTGATCACACATATAGGTGTCTCTGGAATGTGCTTGCCTTTTTTTTTTTTTGTGAACTTGCAGTCCTGTGTGCTGAATACTTAACAGAAATAGTCACCTTGGTTAGATCTGTATTCAATTACAGGACAGTCGTGTTTCACTTTCCCTATTTGTGTAAGGTGATTTCATCCAGAGTGTTATTTGGCTTGTCCATTATCATACAAAATTGTATTTCCAAATAATGTTCTTCCTTTCTTATCTATAATTTGCTTTCTCATGGCCCTTTCTGACTGCTTCAAAATTTCCTTATTCAAATTCCCATGGTCTGACTCTCACTTCAGCATAAGAACAGGACAACCTGGACAATATACCTAAGTATTCTAAGTTCCTGAGATTGCTGATCCTGGTTTTCTTTCCCCAAACTTGGCTTTCCTCTACCTTCCTCTTTTGCCATTACTGTCGCAATCTCTTCTTTGGACATCTTGCAGAGCAAGCATCCTGTGAGTAATATGGGGTTTTGTGGTTTTCTAATTCTACTTCTCTTATCCTGTTTCTTATCCTATTTTTTCACCCTGAAAGATTTCCAATAGTACAGCTCTGCCTCTAGCAGTGCAGCTGTCAAGATGTCTAAAGTGTAGAGAAGTTACTTTTTAGCTCTTTACACTTTTAAACGAGACTGTCTTTCTTGTACATCATTGTAGAATTTTTGAAATACAAGAAAACTTTTCCAGCCTCTGGAAATCATTGCACAAAGCAGTAGATGCTACAAGCATCTGCAGCATGAGCAGATTGCCTGTGAAAGGCAAGATCTGGGGACACAAAAATGCTAATTGCTACTCATAAATCTCTGTGCTTCAGGAGCTATAATATTAGAAGTTCTTGAACTCCCAGACCTTCTGATAGCTGCAAATAAAGATTTTGGCACTACTTCTATTATCCATTCATAAGAAGGGGCACAAATGAAAATATATGTATATGGGAGTTGTAACTGATATGTAAAAGTATGAGCATCATTATGGCTGTCTTCAATACTAATTTAAACTGATGCAATCAAATGTATGCAGGGATTATTAAACCAGTCCCAGGCACATTTTGATCTGAGCAAACTAGTACCCTCCTGAGCAGCTCCACAGCACAGGTTGGCCCGTGACAGGCTCCATCCACAACAGACAGCTTGAAGTGGATATCCCATTTTGGAGGCTGAGAAAAATTATCAGTGTGGGCACAGCCAGACAAAGCCAGCTGGTCTGGGGATTAATGAGTGGACCTTGGTACTAGTATGTTTACTGGTATAGACATAACCATCTTGCCTCCTGAGTGCTTGGGTATGCCTTGCAGAACTTCAGCTAGACAAAATCCCCAGGGAGGGGTGGGGGAGTGGGGTCTGGCAATCTTACCAACTGCAATTTAACTCTTTCATGGTAGAAGTGTCTGCAATGGGTATGAGTGGGAAGTGCCTGAAATCCAGGCTTTTTGCACTCTTGCAATCCATAGCAATTAGGATCTGCATGAAAGGGCAGGGAGTGTATATAGAAAGTCCCTGTATTTGGGCAATGAGCACTAGGAATGGAAAAACCTCCACAGTTGGTTCATAAAACATCTGCACTACTACCCAGAGAGGAAGTTCTTGGGTCAACAGCTGGCTGGTAATAGGCTTAGCCCTGTAAATTTTCTTGCTCCATAAGATTTCTGCTTTCATTTAGAGGAAAAAAAAAACATCTTTATGGACCACTGTAAACATTGATTCAATCAGATTTACTTCTGAACAAAGAAAAGCAGACTGCAAAGACAGCTAAGAAGGTGTGTCATACTGGCTAACTATACAAGCCAAAAGGGGAAGCACTATTGTTTTAGGTGTTCTACATGGTTATTTCACCTTTGCAGCACTTGGTATTTGTGCAGAACAGGATTTGCCTTCAGTTAAGCAAAACAGACCTTGTGGTCTTGATCATCCATCCTCCTTCCTTTCTTGTATCCTTGGAAATACATGTAAAATGCTGCTGATTAGTTTGGATCCCCTGCTTCTTTCCTGTACACCAGCAAGAAGCATAAGGAAAATAAAGCATAAGGAAAATAAATATTAATGAGTAATAGGTTTACTGTTCAGGAAAGACAAGATTAAACTGGTGGGACTGAGGATCACTGTGGCAGTAACCAGCAGTGAAATAAAGGTTATATCAATGGATTAAGGAGTAGTATCTAGAGTTTCTGCAGCAAATAAAGTCACCTGTTGGAACAATAGAAAACAAAATTGTAACAGGTAGTGATCCTCCAATAGCCTGATGTGATGCAGCCATAGGAATAGAAAACATTCTCATGGACAGGGAAGTACTAAACAGTACTTTAGCAAGAGCTTACATGAAGTGTAGTGTACAATTATAGCTGCTTACACAAGAGAATTAAATATGCTGAAAAGCAGAGAAAGACATCTGAGATGCTTAGGGAAAAGAAAGTTTTTCAAATGATCAGAGGGATGCAGCACCTTCCTGTGAGATAGTTGGGGTTGTTCAGCCTGGACAAAAGAAAGCTCTTGGGAGACCTTATATGAGAGCCTTTCAATACTTAGAGGGGGCTTATAAGAAAGAAGAGACTTTTTACCAGGGTCAGTAGCAATAGGACAAGGGGGAATGGTTTTAAAGGAAAAGAGGAGAGATTTAGGTTAGGTGTTAGGGAAGAAATTCTTTACTATCAGGGTGGTGAGGCACTGGAACAGGTTGCCCAGAGAAGTTGTAGATGCCCCATCCCTGAAAGTGTTCAAGGCCGGGCTGGATGGGCCTTAGAGGAACCTGATGTTGCTCTAAAAAGATGTCTCTGGTCATGGCAGGGGGGGTGGACTAAATGACCTTTAAAGTTCCTTTCCAACCCACACCATTCTATGATTCTGTCTTCGGTGAGGAACTTGGCTTTCACAGCCTAACAAAATATTGCATGTCTGTAATACTGTGTGTTAATACACCAGAGAAAAGCTATTTGAACTAATAGCCACTGCTGGCACAAGAAAAAATGGGTATAAAGAGGCCATTAATAAATTTATCCTGAAAAGAAGGTTTATAAGCATCAAAGCAGCACCATTTTGGAACAGCTTTTCTAACTGCATCACAAAATTTAATTTGGTTAAGCAGCACAATCACAACATGGATTAAATTATATGATTGACTAAAATTGCAGAACTCCTATGCTTTCCTAAGGTCTATATTACTAGAAGGAAATATTTTACATATTTTGGGTAATAAAGGTGTAGATCCTATATTTCTATATAAGATTATGAGTTCAGTACACACATTTGCTGTTGCTGACTTTTCCTTGCTTTGCTTAATGTTTATTTTGGGGTGATGTTGATTAATAAGACTTTATGAACTTGATTATATCTAGTTTTGCTACTGTTTAGGTACTTAACTACATCTCTATCACTAAATATACATTAATTCTATTAGATTTTTCCAATATATTGTTAATCTTGTAGTTATAGTATTGCATTTCAGCTTGGCGTGCTGATGTGTGATGTCCATTCCCCTCTCCTGTTCGGGTTTTACTTTTTGCTATAGTTACTGGCCATTGCTCCACTCATATCATTTATGTAGGTTAAGTTCTTAGTGACCCTAAATCTGTTATCATACACACCTTATTGTTTTTATATTGTGAGATGCCATGGTTCCCAACTTGTTATGAGGAAGACTTCCAAAGAAATTAAGATAGCTTGTCTGTGTGACAGTCTGGACTTGCAGAATACCTCCTTGCATTGTTGTATTTGTTAAATCCACCTTAACAGTAACTCAGCAAGGTCTTGTATGTGCTGTAACACAGTCTATCTTAATATTTATTATTTAATCTATCAAAACATTTGGCTCTCTCCACACACGGGGGAACAATTAAAAGTCCTGAAAAACTATACGAAGTTTCTCATGTAACTAGATGTTTCAGGGTACGTTATTAAGGCCATCTGTTCTCCTGGATGACTGAGTATGACTGAGAAATGAGATGTTTCCTTTTCTACTTGAGGTTCCGTCTGTCTTGATTCTATATTTGATTAACACTGTATGGGGGTGGGGGCTTAATTTATTTGTAATGATCTTAACCTGTATAGCTGGTTAACTATGATTAAGGTAGGATGTTAAACTGTTTAGCATTTGAGATGCCCTTTATTGTTTCAGTGTAAATAACTCACTTGAACATTTTTCTAGGAGAATCTCTATTGCTTCTCTGTTGTTTACATTCCCCCACCACCTGTTTTTTTCCTTTGCTACCAGTGATCCAATTTTGCCGTGGAATAAATGGTTACAACTAGAGAAAAATCGCTGCCATGTCATGCTTTTTGAATTTGGCTAGTAAAGCCAAGCAGATCTGAGCAGTGCAGCAAAACATATGCTGTAAACTTACGAGAACTGGCTTATTTTCCCCTCTGTAACATCTGTGCAGTCCGACCAAAGGCAACTTAGAATATGCCAGAGTGCTGCACAATGTGGAGATACCCAAATTAACTTTTAATTTAGGTATTTCTGCTGTTCTGCCAGCCGTGATGTGCCAATACCATTAAGAGGAGAATTCAGTCCCTTTTTATCCGAGCAGCTGGTTGTCTGCACTTTTCCCTCTAAGTGCCTCTAAATCCTAACAGAGCAATGACACGCAGCAATACTTTCGTTTAACATTTCTAACAAGTGATTGCTTTAGCTATATTTTGCATTAGCACACACACATTTAAAAGTTAAACCTGGCTCTAAATTATGCTTCCACTTCTTTATATAAATTTTTGCAAATAAGATCAAAGATCTCTTCTGCTCTGCATATAGAAAAGTATCTACAAATCTGTGCTAAACCAAGACATCTGGTCACTGTGTTTTGGTTACTGCACTGTGTTTTGTTATATCTATTGTGTTGTCTTTGATATTTCATCCACTTTATGTACAGCAGCAAGTACAGTTATAGAAATATTCAAAAAACACATTTATTCATCCATTCACTCAAATGCAATATTGTTTGAAAAATTAAACATGAGATATGAGTTTATAATACATTGGTGCTGCACAATTAGCACTGTTAATGTCATTGCTCTGGCATCACCCTTAGGCATGTAAACCCTGGCACTTGCCCAGACTGCATGGCTTCCTGTTGGTTTTAGGAATGCTTATCAAAATCCATAAACAGTTTAAAAATAGTATTGGAAGATAATTGTAGGCATTTAGAATAGAACATAGCTAGTTATCAAGGAGTGAGTTAGTTAACTTTCACTCTCTTTAGTGTCAGCACAGAATAACAGGCACTTCCAACTTGCAATTATTTTTCCTAACTTGGGGAAGGTATGTAATTAGGTACCTCATTTGGAGCGAGATATATCACCTAGGAGCCCACATTCCTCATCACTTTAAAGAGCTCAACCTTGACTTCTCTTTTAATCCCCTGAAGTTAACTTCATCCCTCCCCAATGTATGTTTCCCTGGTCTGCAATGAGATGAAGTCAGCATTTTTCAGCTATTTGTAGCTGACTCTAGAGACATTCTTTGTCCCTCTTGAGCAGAAAGGGCATGCATCTTTCTACAAAGGAAACATAAGTGCTGCTACTGTGGCCATGAAGCTACAGCTGTTCCATGATGCACACCATCGTGAACACAATTCATATAGTCATCTGGAATTTATGATCTACTGTGAAAGAGATGTGGACTTTTTTGTGTAATTGGAAAGAGAATTTAAATTCCTTTTTAAGGAATTCTTGAAAGAGTACAATTTTTTATTATTATTTAAAGTGAGAGAAGTTGCTTAAAGAACATCACAATAGCTATTAAAATTTTGACAGATGTTCTGCTCCAGTGAAATGTGCAACTGTTAATTTTAACCCAAGTAACATAGAGATAGGTTGAGCATGTCAGAACTTTTTGTTACAATACTTTTGTAGACTAAAGTATGTCTTCATATTTTTCCCTTTGGGAATTACACAATGTCATAGTTGTAATAATTCCATAATCAGAAAACTGGAAAAATGAACTTTGATGGATTTTTTTTTTCCAGAATGTCTCTTTCATAAAAGAACTGCATAAGAGATCTGGAAGCACCAAGATTTGGTGAGAAATTAAGTCATTCAAGAAGTGGAATTTTCATCCTTATAGGAGCTCTACTAAAGAGTCATCTCACAAAGGTGTTTTCATCTTGGGAATGGTCATGTCAGCTCTCTGCTCCCTTGACAATAATAATGTACGTCAGTTCTCACAGATGGTATAAGTCACTGCAGATTATATCATTACTGGATAGTAAAAATACTGGGTTTATAGATGTCTTTACATCATTTCTATATATTTTAAGACGTGTATTGCCCAGGTACTACAGTAGTAGGTTTGTTTTCTCAGAATTTAATAATCATTAGAAATTCTTAGCATGTACGTTATAATTTTTCGTTATAATTTTCATGTGTCATAAAAATACACATTCTGCTACAGGGAATTAAAAAAAAGATATGCACATGAAAGCCAAGGTTTGAAATATATATATATTTTTTTTTCTCCTGTTATACTATGAGCAGGATAGAGAAAGGTGAGTTTTCTGGCCCTTTTGGCTTTTCTAGGCCCTGGCAAAAATATCTGGGCTTCTCAGGCTCCTCCCCTGTCTCAGCAAACTTGTTTATAAATACCTACAAGGGACATGTTTTCTTATAATTGAGACAGTAAAGCCTCTGCTGTTCAGTGGTGAGTGTAATTTTCCATTCCAGTACTTCACCTGGAGACACAGCAGATCCTTTGTTTCTCAGCATCTAAATTAAGATGGGGGTTTTCTCTTATGTAAAAATTCCTTTGTGATATCTGCTGTTTTCCGTGCTACAGAGAAGGTTACAGGAGATCACTACAGCCTGATCTGGCTGCAAGAACCTGTGAAAAGTTCAAAGCTGTTATCAGTGACTATCCTGTCCATGGGATTCATCCTCCTGCCCCTTGCCAAGAAGAGGGAATTGCATGTGAAGTCATTTGTCCTCCATCTGGCAGATCCTTGAAGCTTGTATCCCACCTGTCTCAGCCTGTGGAGCCCTGGAGAGCCTGGGTGACTGGTGCCTGGTGCATTTCCCCACAGGGATGGATCGGGGCTGAAGCTGCAGTAGGCACAAAAGAGGTGCACCTGCTTTGGGGAGCTGTTGTCCAAAAGATACTTGTGGAGCTTCTTCAGTGGGGTTAGTAGATTTTTGTTTATTAAATCTTGGTTTTGTAGAGGAACAAACAAGAATGGATATGTGAAAGCTCTCCCGTTAGGCAGAATATTATAGACTCTGTGTTCAAGCTGTACTTTAATTAAGGGTATCAAAAATAGAAAAATTGTCAAACAGACTGAACATTGGGGATGTTTTAACAGGCAGAAAGAAGGATGAGTGAGAGCTTAGCAAACTAATACAGGCTTGGAAAATAAGATTTGATGACCTTTTAATCACTGCTTTCTCAGTATGTAGAGGAAGATCATTTATTTTCCCAGTGCTTCAGTTTCTTTCTGTACAGTGGGAATAATAAAACCGCTTGAAATAAGCCTTGTAGGGAGAAATGTTAAATATTGACAAGTGCTTACAAGTTTTGATCAAAGAATCACACTGGCTATTTACTTTGGGCAAGTAAATGCTATGTGTGGGTATGGAATTTCAAAGTAAAATAGGTCATTAAATCATGATATGGTAAGGCATTCCTCTTAAAGTCATGAGCTAAAGAAAAACAACTGAACATTAAAGAGCCTTTGACAATCTTCAGAGGAAAAGACAAGTTATCACCTTTAAATATGAAATTACAGATAAATATATTTTCCTTCCTGAACCCCCCCGTAATTCCAATTAGGGATTTTACTTCTCACATCCGCCCCAAACTGTGGCACAATGCCACTATGCATTACTGGACAGCTGCCTTACTTGACCCCAGAAGTGACCACTTCTTGGCAGTGGATGAAAAGAGTCACACAGGTTCCTTGAGTACTTCACTGAGATATTGTGACTAGATTAATGCTCAAGAAGTGTTGTGAGATACTTGGATTAAAAGCATTATGTAAGGCCAAATTAATTATGAGTATTAATACAATCTTGATCTAAAGAGTAATTTGAATAAGGGATAAAGTAATTACAAGATCTTTTTGAGTCACGTACAGCATGATTTGCTTCTCCATATAAATATCTCCCACATCATTTAGAATGTTTTTGTGGAGCAGGGCAGGCCAGTGCCACTCAGAAGTGACACGAATATGTGCTGCCAGATGTGAGTCATCACTGAACTCCAGCACTTGTTTCTTTGTTCACATTTCAAGCACAAGACAACCTGTTCCCTACAACAGAGTTGCCAGCAGATGCCTTGATGGGACATGTAATCAGGAGGCTGCCAAACAAGGAGGGGTTGTTTGATTTTGTTCTGAAATTTGGGGAATTATCTTCATTTCCTGTGAACACCTGTGGTTACATGGCACAACCATCCTTGTCCTTGGGTGAAATCCTGGCATTTCTGAAATAAAAGAAATCCAAGAAATGTCCTGTTTGCCTTCAGTGGAACCAGAATTTCCATCATGTACATGTTTCAGTGCCATCTTCTTTCAGGTAAGGAAACACAGAAATGCTGGAAATTACATGAATTTAGTAGTCATATGTAGTTAATTTCCCTACAAAAGTAGAAAAATAAGACTGAACCTTACTGACTGGTCTCCAAATCTGTCTTGACAGTTGGGTGGACCACATGGGTTTCCACTGCAGCTTTTTGCATGGTAAGCTTTTGTGAATACCTAGAAAGTTTGGTATCGATTTGACTTTAATGAAATCTGAACACATGGAGATCAGATTTGTAAGTCTCAGCCTTGTATATTGCTATGTTAGATTCTTTTGATTAACTACATGTATCCACAGTATATTTAAGGCATCTGTTCTAGGATGAACTGAGTTGCTCCCTAGATCTGCATTGACTCTAATTGACTTCAGCTAGTCACATGAATTTTATAATTTTATACTTATTTTTGTAAGTACTTTAGGATTTTAATAAAATGGGACTGGAATATTGAATTAATTAATGTTACTGAGTTAGTTACCACAGAAACGTGAACAGATAATTGAATTTTAACTTTAGAAGCAGTGTATCTCTGCAAACTTCTCACTTTGATCACCACCAAATGAAATATTTGAATTGAATAGCCATTTTCTTTCCAGATATTGGACAAATAACTCTAATGACTATTCACACAAACACCACTTATAAGGCCAGAATTCCACATGCAGACTTCCTTTTCATGTAAAATTTGAGGCAACTGTCTAAAGCCAAGCATACAAATGGCATTCTGAACATTTAGTTCTAGTCCATTTATTTTTGTTTACTTCTGTGCTTCATTATAATGAGATACACGCTTTTGTGTATCAGGGATTATAATTACTCATGTCCATAGAGCAGCTCACTGGAGAGTGTAATTATTGCTCACATGTTGGCTCAAGGCAAGAATTAGACTCAAAAGTCTGACATGGTCATGACTCCTACATTTTAATTTGTTCACCTCCTGGTAGCACCTAACAGATCACCTATGCCTGTCCTAATTTTTCAGCACAAAGAGATTAAACTCCTGTCTCTGTATCCTTTTTTGTGAGGGAGATAGTCATACCTGAGAATGAAGTTGGCCTTACTCACAAAGACAGAGCTAGTGCAGGGACGGGGGTGGCACACAGGGCAGCTGGCCACGTGTGCGGCACTGCCAACATCATAGACATGTCCGAGGCCACACAGACAACACAGACAGTGCTGGGTGTGCAGGGATCAAGGGTGTTCTCCTTATTAGGAGAATTCAAGCAAAGTCTTGGGGCAAGCTGTGTATTTGCCATACCTGAAGAGATTTATTCAGGCTGGAGGTGACCAGCTCATAAGCTTATGAGCCACATGTAGATTAGGAATTGGTTTGACATGGCTGCTGAGGACCCCTTCAAGACAGGGGCTACAGCAGAGATGGCCAGAGAGCCTGCACCACATGTTCTCTGTAGGTGCCATGCACATCTATCTATTTCCAGGTGCAATTTGCTACAGAATTCAAAAGCACTTTTTGCACAGGAAGACACTGGACCATCCCTTACTCACCTGAGGAACAGGAGCAGGCAAAGGCTGCTCCAGCTCCATTGCTGTTACGCTGGCCTCTGCACTGCTGACACTTCTGGCCTCTTATGTTTTCTGTCTGGTGCACCATTAAATTTCCTGAGAACTCTCACACTTCAGTAGAACAAAAACCTCCAGGATTTAACACTGTGTATTGGGTAAGGCATTGTGGTTTGGCTATATGTTGGCTAAACCAAACAAGTTATGCCCTATTAAGCAACAAAAAACTTCAAATGTCCCTTCTTTGCCTATTACCAGTAAATCCTGGGTCTCAATTGTTGAAAAATATCTGGTACTCAGGCTTTTCTGGGCTGGCTTATTCTGAGTTTCTGTGAAGACCCCTCCACAGCATGGAGCCATGACCATCTCCTCAGAGCTATATTGCAGGGCATGTATGCATGAGCTTATTTTGGGAATTACAGACAGAGCTATAATGCTATGGTTGGCCAAGATTTCTCCATAAGGCTTTGGTAAGGTAGGTGAGCCTACACAGAGATGGCCATCCTGCTCTCCATGCTATGACCGAGGGAACAGAGGAACCATTTTTTCCTCTATACTCATACAACTAATTACAAAACAATAATAGTCTTTCAGAAAATTGCCTCCATTACAGCAATGTTGGAAGTGGTAAGATGAGACCAAGTGAGCTAGTTGTAAATATGTTTATGTATGTTTATGTAAATAATTATGTTTTAATATATTTTAATAATAAATGCTCACAAACAAGCACAAATTAAGTTAATTCTTAATATTTTAATATTAAGAATATATTATATATTATATAATATTATATAATATTAATGTTCTTATATTTTAATTCATTTTACTTTTTTATAAGACTAATATCTTTCTATATAATTTTAAGTGGTTTTACAAAATCGCTTCAAAAGAGATGATTCTGCAGAGTTTGTATACACTTGATATATATCTTTGGAATTATTTGTTCTTGTGCATGCTTTTAGTTACAGAATAAAGACTGCCTAAACTTTTATTGAGATAATTTAATTAATTTCCTTATAACAAACTGAATGAAAAACACGTCATTAAAAAAAAGATTTAAAGACAAGAAAAAAGCCATTTCATGAGAGCACAACTCTTGAATGATTACTTCATCTCCAACAGTGAATTCTTAGTTATTTAATGAAATCCTGGTTATTCCATATGTGTCAGGAGTTTTCAGTGAGACAAAATGAACCTTGGTCCTAATGTATGCTCTGGGAGTGAGAGGCACTGGGCAAATATTATAGCAGGGCATTTTAAACTTAATTTGCTCAGTTGTCTTTGAAGGTATCTTGGGTGCTGATAACAGCAATTTCTGATTGTCTGTCAGGCAGTGCATATATGCAGGAAAAAATGTGTCACTGTCCTTTCCCTCCTCACCCACCGGTTATGGATCTTTCATGCTGATACACAATCCATCTCCCCAGCTCTCTCCCCAGCTTCATTAACTGTGACTCAGCTGCATACCTTCACCCCCCCCCGTCATGTTGAAAGTGCACATCCTTCCCTGCTCTGACATCTTGGCACAGGGATTGGTGTCAGGGCAGTCTGGGGTGCTGCTGCAGTGCACAGCAGTGAGCCACCCCCCGTCCACCACCTGCTCCTTCCGTGCGGATGCTCAGGCCAGCACCACAGCTGCTGCTGCTCTGAGGAACCACCACATGTCGGCCGCACTTGAACCCCAGCCCGGCAAGGTCTGCAGGAATGCATTAGGCCACCGAGGCTGCAATTCCTCTCACCTAACCTCAGCTTTCTAAAGGTTAGAAATATAGATACTGGTCTATTCCCTTTCCAGCTAATGGAAGGAGACAGGAACAGCTGGCCAAGATTTCTCCAGGTGGACCTCACCACTCTCCAAAGGTGTCTGTCCTGCACCTACAGGGACATCAGTTGGCTAACACTAACTGCATGTGGCATTGCCAGGTCTCAGGAGTTTGCAGAGACAGAGCTTGACCTTAATGTGCACCAAAATGATTTTAGCATTAACAGAACCTTTTTTGGCAAGCAAGTTGCTCTACATAAGGAAAGATCTGCACATGGTCCTCCCAGCATCTGGTACTAATATTCTTTTGCAGATTATAAGATGCAAAAGCAATACAAACAAAAAGTGTTCTCAGTGATGAAGAAACATCATTAGAAGCTAATGAAATAAATTTCTAAACCATTTAAAACTGGTTTGCCAATAGGCCAACCCCAGACTGAGTTAACTCAAAAGGACTATAAATACTGATTTTTGAAAATTAATAAAATAAAGGAAACCACGCTAACATTACCTGAGCAAAATTAAAGGTGGAACCAAGAAAAGCAGAAGGAGATTATGTACATTTCTCAAAGATAATTGCTGGAAGTATATTTATGTCTGTAAGTACAAAGGGGAAATTGAAATTTATAGTATTTATGTCTCAGCACATTTAAAGTAATATTTCATAAGTAATTCCAATGAGTATAGATCCACTTAAAAGCCATATAGCATAGAAGAACAGTGGTCTCATTACATGAAGTACTTTACAATAAATAAGTGAGCCACTGACTAAATTGTTCTCATTCATAAACTGCACAGAAGAAAATAAGGGCAATCAGTGGGACAAGAAACATCTGTTGATGTTCAAGATGAAGTTCTCGTTTAGTGCTAAATTAAACTTTCTCAGACTTTTTTTCTCATGTCACTGTTCTTTGATTCTTTATGTTAAGAGTCAAATCTTTGTTGGCAAAGTCTCACTGGGATTTGCTTGATCCTGCAAAATGCAGTTTCCAGCTCAGCAAACTAATACCAGACATACACAACCCTAAGCAGACCAATAGTTCCATGTTTAAGAGTAAAGGTTTTCAGCACATTGCAAAACTCATCCTTAGTTGTTTCTGTTCCAGTAACGTTTCTGCATTTTACTGTAGAAAGTTTTTGCTAGCTGATACAAAATTCCTTTCTTACACTTTGTTCATCCCAGAAGATGCAAAACAAATTGTCTGAATGTGATTGTGTATATACACACACACATACAAATCCACACTCATGCTCTAATGCATACAAAACATCAGCTAGACTCCTAATATCTACACCCAAAATTAAAAAGAGGGACTGACTGACACCAGAGTATGTAAATATCTACACTGAACTCAAAAGATGAGGATTTTTTTTAAATGTTCCCCTTGCTGCAACCACCAACATAGTTGACAGAGCTCTCCTACTATAATTAATTAATTTTTTAATTGCTGTAGGTGAAAGCTATATTTAAACCAAAGTCATGGAGGCATGAAGTTCCATAGTCAGGTACCATTTCAGTAAACAGCCAGCTTTGTCAGTTTAGATTTAATTTACTCATGAGGAAAATATCAAAGAATCTGGAGATTTTATTTATAAAATCTATTTATAAAACTTTTGAGATAAATGACAAAAAAATCAAGGTGCAATAATATTACTGATTGATAAAAAAAATAATTAAGAATTAATGAAAAAAGCCATTGAAATATCCGAAACTCCAAAAATTCTTAGAAGACCGGATTACTTCCAAAAGACTCTTTGCTCAATGAACTAACTTAGCAGTGTTCAATAAAGCTGAAAAGCTACTAAGCTAAGTTAATAATATGCTCAGTGAATAAAATTAATGACTGTCAGAAACTATCTGGTTTTGTTAGTCAGCTTCTTCACAACCAGTTGTAACCAATAGCCCTGGTGTCAGATTGGGAAAACTCATGGCTGTAGATAGGTGCTTAGAGGAGAAATTTCAATGTCAAAATAACAAATGGTTTCCATGTAGATTTAAATTTTCATTTTGTTTCCTCAAATTATATAAGGAGATGGAATTTTATTCCTCATATACCGATCAGGAGCTAAGAAAATTTAGCAACAACAGTCTGGATAGATGATTACACATAATATATTGAGTATTGCAATAGGATGTGGCATGCTGTGTATTGTAAATGACATAAGTAATTAAATCCTTTAATGTTAAATCCCTTATGTTAATCCCTTTAATCCCTTTAATGTTAATCCCTTAAGTAATTTATGCAATTTACTGGACAGTCCACAAGTCAGTGTTTCAAGATAAATATTATATTGTTATGGGTCATTGAAAAATTTCAATAGTCAGTTCCCTTCTTTTTCTACTACCTTATTTTGTGGTTGTCATTAGTGATATTACTTAAGCCTTTATTGAACTTCCATTTGCCTGTTTTCACTGTGTACATATATTTCTATTCCCAGCAGCCAAGCACCCACAAAATAATATGAATACTGTTCTCTTTAAAATGTAGTGTCATTATGAATACTTTGTCAAGCACACAAAAATTGCTTGGATTCAGAGGCCAGTAAATATGGAGTCAAGCCAGTCTCAGGCGCTATTATCAAAAATTTCTCATTTTTCTACTTAGGTTTGTACATACATAGAGGTATATGATTGTGTTGTTCATAAAGAATACTGGGATCACAGCCTGACTTTTTAATTTCTGCTGGTTTTATAACAGCATACACTTCACTTCCTCATCTTAGAAAAATAAGAAAGTAAAAGAAATAGAATTGTATTTTCTGTTCATCATTGTTCAGTGTACAAAGTGCTACTCTGAGATATTTGAAGTTCTACCTGAAAATTTAGCACTGAATGGTTATTGAAATCTTGAAATAACCACAATAACCACACAGAACACAAAAGAGAATTCTATTAACTCAATTATAATGGAAAGACAGGTGTCAAGCACCAAAAAATCCCACAAATTATTAATTATTCCTTTAACATCATCCTGTTCTATCAGGTAGCTGTTAGAGTAAATTATCTCCTTATCAGAGGAAATACCAAGCCAAATGCTATTACTCTACCTTCTGATTCTAAAATGTCAAAATGTTTTATTCCAATAACTTATCTGAAGTTTTATTTTTCATTATGCTTCTTTGTATGTCTTAAGAGATTTATTTTCATGAAACCAATGGAAAAAAAAGAGGACAGCAGGAATAAAAGCTTGAAGTCAAGGCAAAAATAAACTATCTATAGTCATGCATCCCTCTGTAAAAATGCCAGATATCCTTGACACCAGGATAATTGACTGCTCTGTGTGACAAAAAGGATATAGAGGAGGCACTAGCTCACTTGCAAACTGTATGGGCTTTCATTAGTGATATCCAGTCTTCTCAGGTCAGTGCAGCAGGAAGTCCAGCTGGACAGAAGCTGCAGTTCCAGCTGCAGATCCACATCTCTGTGTCCTCTGACCTGGTCACTTTTGTCACTGAAACCTTCAAGGATGTGACCAGCATGATGTAAAACTTGTTCTGCTTATTTGGAGAGGTAGGACAGGAACAGCATGTCCTACCTGAGGCTGGTGCAAATAGTATTTGTCTCTTTTTTTATATCATGATTCCCTTTCATCACCCACTGATTCAAAGAATGCAATTAGACTAACCCTAAATATGAAATCACTCCATATTACATCTACGAACAGAGGATGGACATTTTTCAGGTGTACATTCCTCTTATTAATAATATCAATAAGCAAAATCGGTTGTCTTCTTAGGTAGGTTGGGGAATACAAGCAACTGTTCACTATCTCATTTACACAAGCACTCTTTACTCAATAGGCACATATTCTTGTATCCTCACTGCACAAACAAGACAAGATTGATGGAGCTCAAAAGACACAGAGACACACCCAGAGGGACTGCAGATATTTATTTAATTACAGGACAATTTACCTGATTTTCTTAAGCTACTTGCTCACTTGAATTCAAACCCATTCATAATAAAGAATAAGCAATTCACCAAACTTTGAGATTTAGACATCAAAACAAGTCCATTTTATCTAAGTAAGCTGAAAGGAAAATTTCACAGTCTGTGGCACTTTAAAAGATAGTAATCCTCCTTTCCTTTGCCCTCCCCCAGACGCTTACACCTTGTCTCCAGGAACACATTACACAAGAAAGAAACTTGTCAATTATCAAAACTTTTATCACTAAGACTGGGATTAGATAGAGAATAGAAAAATGTTTCAAAATTAATGCGGTAAAGAAGTATGGGAGTAATAAAAGAAGCCTTATGCTTCATTTTAATATTTCCTCATTTTTATTATTGGTTTGCAATATCAGCATCCTATTAGAGTCTAAGCTAAAAATAAGACTTCAGGATAATGGATCTTCCTTTAGGCACCAGTTTTTGAAGAGAAAGGGACAATTTAATATTCTAAAGTCAGTGGAAGTGTGTGGGCACTACGGAAGAGGGGCTTATCTGTAGATTTACTGTGAAACAATTATGCTCCTGTAAGCTCTAAATCCCTCTCCTACTCACAATTAAAGGCATAGATAACTTCCTAATGTACAGCAGCTGACAGATCAGATGATGGAAAGCCAATATCTATCATCCTCTGTTTACTTCTTACTTTGTATGGGGAAAATCAGCCATATGAAGAATCCATTTGGGATAAAAAGAGCTTGGCTAGCAGTGCATAGTATGAAACTGTTTCATCCATCAACTCCCTCCAGAAAGACAGGATTGGATGTTTCATTTGCAGGGCAGAAGAGGAGATACTAAAGGAGGAAGCAATCAGTTCAATAACAAAGGGAAAACTCCTGTCAAGCGGAATTTCAAGCTGCTGAATATCTTTCTGAAAGGCTCTGCATAGCTCCTTAATGGTTCTTTTGTTTGTCTTCAGAAAGGCACTTGCCAGAAAACTTAATTTCAACTTGCAAGCTTTCATTCATAGCTCTCTATGAATAGCAGTGCCAAAGAAAAGGGTGTGAGAGATTAACAGGTACAGTGAATCCAGTTGTGAAGACTTCCTTCAGAGTTTTCATATAGAAACTATAGAAACAGCCTATAGAAAGCTCCAACCAGACCTGGCAGAATCTTTAGCACTTCAGGAACCTCAAAATTTGGCCTGCTGTGTTTAGCTGTAAAGCTCTTCCATCCAGCTTTTAAACAGTTAAAATATTTCTTTGTACATCTAAATCTCATTTATTTCACTAGTAAAATTAATCCAAATCACCAACAAAGCTTGCTTTTAATGCACATTACTGTTCTCTTCTGGCACAGAAAAATCCTGCTGAATCTAAAGCATCCTATGACTCTCCTAAAATTCTTTGGAAGCAGAGAGACTTGCCCACTGTAGAAGTGGGAATTTCCTAAAGAATCAAACTGTATGGCACCTGGATTGTCAGCTTAAGTACTTCTATAAATTTCTTCTGTGTCCTTATTTTTCCAGTTAAACCCTTATCTTATGGGACGTAAAAGGAAGACTGGGAAACTCTGCAATTAGGAATCCAAATAAGTACTTTGGCTTGCCTCCAAAATATCAGTAAAAAATCCCCCATTTTCATATTACTTTTCAAATTTCTGCATCCTTCCTCCTCCCCTTCTCTGTTAATTTCACAGGAGCTTCCTGGCTGATCCTTACTTGTCCTAAGGATTTTGCAAGTAATTTGTGTAAGGGGAATTTAATTAAGATGGCTCGTAATAGCTCACTTTTGCTAACTCAAGCACAGCATCGCCAGCTGGTTGAGGGAGGTGATTGTCCCACTCTGCTCTGCACTGGTACAGCCTCACCTGGAATATTACGTGCAGTTTTGGGCACCACAGTATAAGAAAGATATTAACCTCTTAGAGAGCATCCAAAGGAGGACAACGAAGATCGTGAAGGGCCTTGAGGGGAAGCTGTAGGAGGAGCAGCTGAGGTCGCTTTGTCTGTTTAGCCTGGAGAAGAGGAGACTGAGGGAAGACCTCACAGCAGTCAACAGCCTCCTCACAAGGAGAAATGGAGGGGCCAGCAGTGACCTCTTCTCTCTGGCGACCAGTGACAGGACTGAGGGAATGGCATGAAGCTGTGTCAGAGAAGGTTTAGGTTGGATATTAGGAAAAGGTTCTTCATCCAGTAGTGGCTGGACACTGGAACGGGCTCCTCATGGAAGTGATCGCAGCATCAAGCCTGTCTGAGTTCAAAAAGTGTTTAGACAGAGCTCTCAGGCACATAGTGTGATTCTTGGGGCTGTCCTGTGCAGGGCTGTGAGTTGGACTTTGAAGATCCTTCTGGCTCCCTACCAACTCAGAACATTCTATCGTTCTATGATGGTATTAGTAACTGAGGAGACCTACTTGTCCTCCATCTGCCAAAATTTGTGGATCCAAACCCAAATACCTGATGTTTGAGACTTGCTGTACATGCAAAACTACAGGAAACAGTTTGCACACATAGTGTACATTTGGCAAGCATCTGCTTGCCTGGCCCAGCAACTACACAGAAGCAGGGCAGATTCCCGCTAAGAGCTGGAAAGCAGCAAGCCCTTCTGTTGATCTCAAAAGGCAATGTACCTTTCATGGGCCCTAACCCAAAGGCCCACTGCTCCAAGGGATATGGGGAAGGAGCTGAATCAAATCTGTGAGCAATCTTTCTCGAAAAAAGAATAAATTCTGCTCATCTTCTGATACTACGAGCAGCTCCTTGACCTCCAAAACATTTACCTAAGGAGACACATAATCTACAGCCTTCAGAAAATATGGGTACCTTATATAATGTTATAGCCCTATGACTGAAACTAAGTCAAAACCACTGTGCCACTTGTGCGCCTTCAGGATTTCATTTCAGTCTCAGTGAGACTGGCACCAGACTGGCACAAACAAGTAACAGTGGCAGGTACTGATCAACAAGGAAGTTCCTTCCTTTTTATTCACTGCCCCATGATTGAAGTGACTGAAGATCACCCTCCTAGAAAATGGTATCAAAAAAGCAGGTTCAGTCAGTTTTCACCTCACTGGCTATTTAGGTTTAAGTCTTTGCAGCAGCGTTTTTATTTTTTAAAAGAAAGGATGCTTTGATCTTAAAACTTTATATAAATATTTTTTGAATCAGTTCAATTGTATCTCAGTAGCATATTTTTGTTCTTAAACATACTGTGCAGACTTGCGTCATGGGGAGGGGGAGGCTGCTTCATTATAATATTTGTCTTCCAAAGCAACTGCTACTCAGACTGATGCCCTAATTCCTGGGAAGTGACTGGACATCACCTGCTGGTGGGAAGTACAGAATATATTTTTTGTTTTTCCTTTACTTCCATAAGAAACCTTTACTTTTGCTTTATTAAACCGTCTTTTTTTGACTCATGAGGTTTTTTCCATCTTATTTTCTCCCCTACCCCCATTCTGATAAGGTGTAGGAGGCTTGGAGGACACCTGGCATCACAGCCACCAAATATTTTTAACATCTTTCAGAATCAAAGGTGTATTTCCTTTTCTAATTATGGTAACAACCTATTTTTTTTTACTATTTATAACTGGGATATTGGAGAGTTGTCTATCAACCACAAGATACTTACTTTTTTTTTCTTTTTGAAATTTTTAGGGGATTGTTCAATGTGCTCTCACCAAAAATCAACATCTAATCACCATGAAAGATACTTCAGCTTCGAAGTGAGCCTAGAAACTAAAAATTGACACAGGCAAAAATAATGAAGAAGATGGAAAAATTTCCAGTGTACAGGTTTTCCCTGTGAATTTTGTGGAGGCTCAAAATTCTTTTAGGATCTTCTTCTTTCATTGTTTCAAATTGAAAATACAAATCCATATTTTAACACTTTTTTCTTTTTAGTTTGAACTGCATTAGTCACCCAGCAATCCATTGTTCACAATTTTCTAATATTAAGAACTCAATATTTCCTTTAAAGGATTTGCTTTGGAAACTCACTGTCTAAGCCCTTACAAAAGTCTGAATTGAGTTGCATTTATGATTTTATAGTGAAGGACCTCTCAGGTTTTCGATTATAAAGTTTTACTTTCAAGGACATTTACAACATCTTTTAATTCCTTCAGGGACAACTGAATGATCCTTTTAGGGTTTCCCATATTTGACAGGATTTTGCAAGGTTCCTGTGAGCTACTTAGATATTTCAAAGTGGCTCTTTAGCCCTGTAGTACAAGCTTACTGCATATAACCCATGCAACTGTAATTTAAGCATAGAAAATCAGTATGGGATGACATTGGACACAGTATTCGATAGCAATTTTTTCACTTACAAATGGTGTAGTATCTTTATTTGTGAGTTCTCTAAGAAAAATGTAAATACTCTGACCTTCAAATGTGCAAAGAATTTAGGATTGTGGAATAGTGGTTTGGACACATGTCAAAACCTACTCTATTTTATCTAAGTACCCGGTTTTTGAAAACTGAATAACATCTCTGTTGCATCACTATATATCTTCGGAATTTATAAATAGTGATGCTGTATATGACCACAGCCTGACTTACAGGTATAATTTCACTAAGGAAGGAGAAAAAAACCATTGTGTAATTTCAAAGCCTTGAAATAAGTCCTCCAGCAAAAGAGTGAAGTAAGGCTCTGTAAAATTCAGTCAAAAGCTAGAGAGCTTTGAGGGCAATATAAATGGAAAGCAGCCACTTTTGAAAAGGCAAATTAATGAAAACTAACTTCCTTTTAGTGCCTCCAAATTCTTTGTTCTCTGGCAGCTTTAATAAACTCCTCCTTTTTGCTATATTGAGGACAGTTTCTTCATCTTACTGTTTAAATTTGAAGGAGTTTGGTATTTTCTCCTACTGACTTATTTCAACCAACAGGTGACCTGTTTACCATGGAAGATTAGCTGAAGTCAACTTGAATATGATCAGTAAAACTTAGAATGAGCTCTGGTTAAAAAAAAAAAATTACTTTTATTAGTAAACACTATCTGTATAAATTGCATTTTTGCTTTGAACATAACAGATAAGAAAACCTAATGGATGATCCCGGAAACAAAGCTATACAAACTGAAGAAGACTAAACAAATTAACATCTATCAAGGCAGATGGCTTAAAAGGAGTTGGTGAGTCTTCAGTCCAAGTTAGTTGCTAATTAGTAACTTTGTTCATCGCATGGGTCAGATAGGATAGGATATCTGACCTTATTAGACAAGGTGCTAGTAAAGAAGCTGGAGACAGAAGTTTAATTTCTCACTCTGTGGTTGATTCCCTGTGTCATTCTGTTCAATAAAGTTAAAGCAATGGCACTTTCTTATCACAAAGATACGAGGGAAATAGAAAGACCATAGAAACATAGAATAGTTTGGATTGGAAGGACCTTAAAGATCATCTAGTTCCAATCTCTCTGCCATGGCCAGGAACACCTTCCACTAGACCATTTTGCTCAGAGTCCCATCCAACCTGGCCTTGAATACTTCCAGGGATGGGGCAGCCACAACTTCTCTGGGAAACCTGTTCCAGTGCCTCACCACCCTCACAGCAAATAACTTCCTCCTAATATCTAATCTAAACCTACTCTCTTTTAGTTTGAATCTACTCGTCCTTGTCCTGTTGCTATATGCACTTGTAAAAAGTCCCTCTCTGTCCTTCTTGTAGGCCCCCTTCAGGTACTGCAAGGGCACAATTACATCACCCTGAAGCTGCCTTTTTTCAGGCCAAACAAACCCAGTTCTCTCAGCCTTTCCTCATATGAGAGGTGCTCCATCCCTCTAACCATCTTGGTGGTCCTCTGGACTCACTTCAGCAGGTCCATGTCTTTCTTGTGCTGAGGACCCCAGAGCTGGACACAGCATAGGAAAAAAAATACTGACTGGGAATGAAGGAAGATCATTTATGGCACTAAAGAAGAGCTCAACAGTGTCTACAAGCTGAAACAACACACAATGGAGAAAATGCATGCCAGAAAGTAAACTCTAAAAAATATTCTAGCAGTCTTTCCCACTGTGCTGTATGAGAGACAAAACTGGGCTAGATGGACCCTTGGTCTCACCTACTGTGTTGTTCATTTTGTTTTCAACTGATGTGTGCTTCCCTCTTTGGTGTTACTCGCTACTTGATTTAGTAGATAGAGAGACCCAGGTGAAATGTATTGATTGACAGTCTAAGGAATGATCTGTGGGACACTGGGATCATCTCTTTGGCTCAGAATTGACTTTAAACTGAACTAAACTCCCAGAGCATTCACACAGTATATCTCATTTGTTTTCCACAAATTAAATATAAGTAGCAAGGACAAGCTCATCTTCATGAATATTGGCAGAACAATTTTTAGCCCTGAGAACAAGTGTAGAAGTAATTACTTAGAAGGAAGAATGGGTTTCTTAGCATATGAAGGAACACCAGTGGCAGCACAGGTTTCATTGAATTTTGACATTACGTCAAAAACTCTGAGCAGTCTGAAGCACTTAAAGTATTATTCCTTTAAGACATTTAATAGCAAGAAATAGTGTTCTGAGGGGTACCTAAATGAACATTTCAAATGAGGAAACAAAGACGAAAGCATTTGTTTTTTTACTTTTTATAGCACCTTACTTGCAATGGCCATAAATGTGATTGAGAAGGTATTTAATTTCTATTATGACATTTAGAGGTTTAAGAACACGATCTAATGTTGTGCTAATATTGTTCATGTTTGTTCACTACCCAACTATGAATTATTATCAAAGTGTAGTAAAAATCCAGTCTGGCTGTTTCTGAGTTATGGAATATAAGCAGACTTCTGAATAATTTGAAAAATGTTTAGGTTGCCCTTTTACACTCCAATTTTAACTTGACATATACCTGCCTTGGGCATGTTTGAAGAAATCTGGTTTTGAAATTGTCAAGTTAAGCATCTTAGAACTGTCTAGCTCAATCATAACTGTGCCACATTGCATATTTATTGACAACCACATTTTCTCTTCAGAGAAATATGTTCATATGTGCATGGCTCTCAATGTAATCATGCATATATCTGTGTGTAGGATATGGCAATAAAGCATAAATAAAATAGTAGAGTTGAAGAAGACAAGACAATTATAAAAGCTATTGAAAAACAACTTCCCTCCAAATGCAAGATGCATGGGAATACAAGAAGATCACCTCCATAAACACATTTCTTGGTCCGTAGATTCTCACAGATTGGTGCAGAGCAAAACTTCTGAATAAACTTCAATTTAACTTTCTTATAGACCTTAAGGAAATTTTATATATATATATATATATATATATATATATATATATATATATATATATCTCACGTATATCAAGTATCACATGTACTCCACAGAACTCATATTTCTTTATTCTTGGATATGAATTATCTAAGGAACCTACACAAGAATTTTACTCTGTTGACTTGCTGTTTTTTCTTCCATTGTTTCCTAAATTCTTCAGATATCAATTTATACAGTTAATTAAGCTTATAGTAGAGAGCAAATGAATGTTACACCTGAAAAAAAGAACTGTACATTTATTTTACATAACTAAAAAAATCAAACTGTGAATTACTTCAACAAAATTCTAGAATTCAGTTAGAACTAAACTAAATAGAATTAAGTTAGAAGTGAATTTAGTTCATTTTATGAACTACATTTATACAGTAGTTTTCATGGATTTAAATGAAGTGTCCTCCCCTCTAACAAGGGTTTTAGTGTTGTAAGTCATGACAACTATGTGTAGTTCCAAAAGTGCATATATAATAAAATTTATGTTCACTTTCATTGCAGCCTATTCCTTCTAATCACTTGTTCTCTTAATAATTACAGCGTTGGCAGTCCTGGTTTGGTTTTTGCGGGGTGGATTTTTTTGTTGTTGTTGTTGTTCTTTTTTTTTTTTAATATTATCTTCTTCTGATGTTTTCTACTCATTCAGCAGAAACATGATTAAAGACAGCACACATTTTGGCAGATGGGTGATTGCCTCTTAAATCCTCCTATGAAACAGGTATTTGTGGAAACTTATGGGCACATGCAATTTTCTCCCCTTAAAATATGCACAGCCCAGCCTTTGTGGTTCTAAATCTGTAGCCTGAGGCCCACGTACGGACCTTTGGATTTCTGGACAGCTGCATCAGGACGTAACTTGTACAGATTAATTTGAATTTTAAATTGTATCACTTGAGTCACACCATGCAACTTTTAAATAGTATCTTCATTTGTATCTACTGGTGCTCACATTTGTACATCACCACTATTTTATTTCAGTCATGGGAACCCTGGTAATGTGACCCTCTCCTGCTGCAAGCAGATGCTCTTCTTCTCTGCAGCAGCAGCCCAGCTGCTGGAAGAAAGGATTTATGTCAGGTCCACTGCCCTTCCCTGATGGACTACAGGAGTCACAGGAAGCACAGTATTGATTGGAGCTTCTTTGATCTGTTAAAATTATGTTCAACCCTTCAGCTGTAAAACTGAGTAACCACAGACCTAGGATATGTGATGGGATTTTTCTTAGGGAAGGAAAGTTGTATGTAGAAGAAACAGAGTTTTATCTTTGGAAGCCAGTTATTATAGTTAAAATATATTAATCAGGTAACAAAAAATTACTTTCTCTGCCCCTTTACCATAACCTGGTCACTTTGTCACTTTGTATCTAGCTCTGTGTCTATTCTATCCATCTGTCTAAATGCATGTACATATATATATGTATATATATACATATATTTATATATATATACCTCTATATATGACCTATTCTATTTACATTGCAAATTGCATTAGAAATTCATTTTACTAGTCTAAAATATCTAAGTTTTTTCGAGGAGAGTTTTTTCATTCTCCAATCTTCTTTGCATAGCTGCTAGATACAAGGAATTCTGGGCTCCAAGAATCTATATTTTTAATAATTTAACCTGAAGCCTACATTTCACACCAGGAAAAATGAATGAATTAATGGTTTAAGCTTGTTAAACTCAGTGGGACATGTTAGAGCAAACTGACAGAACTCTTTTTAAGTCAATGAAATGGTGACAATTTACACAGCTTAGCAGATGGCCCTCCCTCTCCTCACCTACAAGAGCAGTACAGTACAGCTGTTTTAAGGGGAGAAGTTAGCGTAACTTTGAAGATCAAACTGGACTGCATATTAAGCACTAGTTATGTGTGCAGACAGCCTGACAGGCCAGTGCATGACCTGGATAGTGCCACAATATAGCACAGGTCCATAAAACAGCATCCTTGTTGCTATGCAGTGCAAAAACTGGATATTTTTTAGTAGGAGACTTCTCAGCGCTACTGCCAAGGACCCTGGGGAGGATGAAACCAACTAAGGCAGGTGCCAAGCAAGGAGACTCCTGAATGAGTCAAAATTCTTACCCATGGGTAAGACTGCCAGACCATTTGAAATTTTCCACAGTGTAGATAAGAGCATGCGTGTCCACATATAGGTCACAACCCAGAAAACCTCTCCTGACTTTAGGTCTGGAATAGTAAAAATTTTACAAAATACAGGTAGTAGCTACTCTAACCAGCTTCTGTCCAATAACCCAGTGGTCAGAGGGCTCACCCACAATGTGGCACACATACTCCCCTTGCTTCCAAGTCAGTGTTCAAGCCCACCTCTCTCACCTTGCAGACCAATTCACCAGGTTACAGTATATCTTCAGGTGGCTGGGGAGAAGGTCAGAGCAGAACATTCTGTGTTTGGTATGGTTTGGTTTGGTTTGGTTTGCATTGGTTTGAAGGAACTTCTGGAGGATGCCTAGTCAGTCCTATGTCCCACTTCAAGTAGGACTATCATCAAGATCAACACTGCTATTACAGCTCTTCCATCAAAGGAATGACTCTTTGGCTGAGACAGCATAGAATCATAGAATCATTAAGGTTGGAAAACACCTCTAAGATCCTCGAGTCCAAACATAACCCAACACTGCCAACTTCAACACTAAACCATGTCTTGAAGTACCATATCTACACATTATGTGATATCATATATAACCTCTCACATAAAGGTAATTTGGTTTCTTATCTGAAAATAGGGCAAATTTCTGTCTGAAGAAAAATACCTGGTGCCTGGAGCAGGGAATCAAAACTGGAGCCCTCATCTTCCTGCCAGGTAATTGCTCTTTCACCATATTAAAGCTCCCTGTAGCCTAAAGTCTATTCAATTCCATCCAAAGCTGATAATTTTTGGCAAAGGTAACCGAGACAAACCTCTTCCAGAACACCACTGGGATTGCTGGGTGCAATGTTCCTGGGGGAAAAAAGGTGCAAACTTCCCCCAGGAAAAGAATTTACTCTGTATCCTTCAAGCTCTGAACTGGTTAGACAGGTGAGGAGCTAGAAGCAATAGCACAACCAACTGTGCCTTAGGTGGGCATCTGGCACTTTTAGTGTATGAAGGTGAGTGAGTATGCTACAAGAAATGAAACTCATTTCATCAAAACTTAAGCCTGACCCAGCTGAGTCAATAGAAATAAATGAACATTGTAACCCATGATGCAGCTGACAATGCTGCACAGAGGAATGCCAATCAAAATGTCTCAGGATTAAATCAGAATAATGTGGATATTTTAATGCACTCAATTTCCTATATGATGAGGCAGTTAGGGAGAGCTGCTCAGATGTTCTTTGATTAAAGTTCTCTGTTTAGAAGTGTAACCTGAATTTTCTGTATCCTAAGTTAGCTATTTCATAGCAATTGCCTGTTCATCTCTCTGCTTTTTTATAAACTTCATGAAGAAAGCCTTGTGGAACTACAATAAAAAGTACTAAATTAAACGAAAATTCTTTCTATATGTCTTTGCTCTAATTTTTCTTTATTCTCAGACATCTGTTGACCTATACAGAGAAATGTCTCACAACACTGTTTTGTTACTCTTAGATAAATGATGAAACGTAAATGCAGAAAATTATCTGCTATATTGTCACATTATTTTTAAACATCATTCTGATTACTTGCTAACATGCTTTTACCCTTTTTCTTACCTGGTGGTGTGGGAATCTTTTCGTATAGATTTCCAGATATGAAATTCTTCGAGGGAAAGGTTTTATCTTTCTTTATGTATACTGTAAAGAAAGGAATGGAAATGTTACTAATGTTACGTAAGTGATGACATTTAAATAAAGCACTGTAAAGTATCTATTCATAACTGATGCATGTTGCCTCTTAATGGTAACAAGTTTTTATTATTTCCCTGTTCTCTTCATCTTATGTCTAACTTTTTACATTGCTTTTGTAGATTGCATCAGGCCCTGAAGTGTGATCCTTTTTTCCTCATGGTAATACTTTGTTTTCTGAACAGAACCAAAGAATTCATTGCATAACTCCCTCAACATTCTAAATCAGATGACTTGTTTAGAATTGCAGATTATGCTCAAAGGGACTGCTTGAACCATACTGGTGTCATCAGAATTACATACAAAATTGAGCCATCACGAACACATTATAATCTGTTTTGAAAAGAGCATGATGCTGAGTAATGAAGAATCATGATGCCAAAATTTTTTTATTTTTAATTAAATATAGCCCTGTAACACATGGAAAAAAGTTCAAATGAGAAGACATTGATGCTCCTGCTCATGATTTTCACGTGCTCTTCTCAAGACTCTGTTTCTAGCCCCACATCAACTAAACAAAATTGCAACTGCAATGGTTGAGACAGTATATTTTATACGTGTTTTCAGACACTTCCAGCTCTCAGGTAAGTAGACATACATTAAAAAATAAAGATGTCTTATAAATTCTGACAGACTGTAGTTCTCCAAATGAAAAAATATTCTTTCATGCTCAAACTGGTGTTGATACTGTAGGCATCCAGTAAGAGCAGGGAGTGCATGTCTGACAGTAATGTATTTCATATTACTTTTAACAACTGATTGAAGCCTGTGTTTTTGGAGTTTGTTCTCAGTTGATCATTTAGTTGTTGGAAATTATTCAGCACGTGGATTGGTTAAATACTGAGAATTCATGACCTCTGATGTAATTAAACACCTGCACTGCTTTTATATTTAATTATTAATAAAACCAGCTAATTATTTTGTATGACCTTTTGCCACAAAGGTATCTTTTGACTCTTCTTGAGATCAAAAGACATCTTCAGAAACAGAGATCAAAAGAATTCATGTGCAACTAGTAGAATCAGCTTCCTTCATAAAGTGCAAACAGCTTATTTCAAATTGAAGCTTAATTTCACTGTTGTTTCAATTGGGATTACACACAGTGTTAATCACCTCATGTTTGGACATAAAAATGGGAACAGTATCTTATTTTTTATTTATTGGATATAACATGAATTTGCACATGTGCACAAATACATGTGCACAAACGCTTTGCTCATTTACTAAAAAGTAATGTTAGATTATGTTGGTTGGACATAATGAAGAATTTCTTCCCTGAAAGGATGCTCAGGCATTGGAATGAGGCGGTGGAGTCACCGTCCCGGGAGGTGTTCAAGAAACAACTGGATGTGACACTGCCATGGTCTAGTTAGCAGAGTGGTGATCGGTCAAAGGCTGGGTTCAATGATCCTGGAGGTCTTTTCCAAGCTTCGTGATTCTATGATTCTATGTAATCACTAGGAATAGTCACTGCATAAAGTTAATACAAGTTCTATACATTATTTTTGAAAAGTGTTCTTCAATAAAACAGGAGCACACATCTCAGTGATTCGGCAGTTGATTGTGTTCTGATTTTCCTGCTTTCAGATGAAAAGTCCTTAGAGTTGCTCTGTTAATGGTAAGGGGAGACATCAGCTTTTTTTTCACCTTGAAAATATTGGGATAGTCAACATATTTTAAAAACAAACCTAAAACCTGTGATAAGGTGTACTTTGGTTGATATTCTGAAAAATGTACACAATAATTTTGCAAGTTTAAGACACATTCTTTTTAACGACTACTAGTTCCAAATAAAAAAAAATTAAAAAATTAAAAAAATAAAAGGACTTGTCCATCTAAAACTAAATTTACATGGCTCTTTTTTTATTTATGCAGTTTAAGTACAAAATAATCAAGTGAAAAACATCCTTCCAGGCAGCTAATAGTAGAAGACCTCGGGATATATAGGTGTCTCTCAGTAAGCTTACAATTGCAAGCAGGACTGGGACTCTCAGAAAAAGAAGAGCCACTTTCTTTTTTAGACCAGTAATAACATTGCCTCTGTCTAATTCTGCTTTTTAGATTCAGCTGTCTGTATACAAACCATAGGTTTTCAGGTAAAAGCACTGATGTCTCTGAATCTTTTATTTCAGTCTCAGTGGAAAAGATTATATGAAAACATGGACATTCCGATCTACAAAATGCCCGTCCACTTTGCAAAGCATCTGCATCACTTACACGCACAGAAGATGCACAGAAAATGATAAAGTGTAGCTGTTGCTATGTCACTGTAATGGAAGACTAGAGAATGTTTTGTTATTTTCCCCCCCTGGGTTTCACTGAGAAATAAGTAGTGCTGTCAGAATGAAGAGAGTCTCTAAATTATTCAGTCTAATTTATCCTTTAAAATCTAAAATGAAAGTTCCAATGTGTTAACAATTTTCAGTAGCTGGGAAGGTAAATTTAAAAAAAAAAAAGAAAATTAAGTACATTAGCTTAGAAGTTTACAACTATGTATATTGTTTTTGAACAAAAGAGCACGATAAAAATAAAGCTGTTGAGATTATCCAAGAACAAGAAATGGGGGTAAGAATTTTAAAAGTACGTATTGTTTGTCACATCTGAATACTTCTGTGTTTAGAAAGATCGATCCCCCTCTACTTAAGATCTTGACATACTGTGATGAGACTAACTGCACCTAATGCATCTTGCTTCATTACTTTCTTACCTCTCCTCCTGTCTTCCCTCCTCAGTCTCCTCAACATTAGTAAATTAACTAATGTTAATTTACTCAGCCTCCTCAACATTAGCCTCCTCAGCACTAGTAAAAATTTCTTAGGGCTGTCAAGCATTAAAACAGGCTGCCCGGGGAAGTGGTGGAGTCACCACTCCTGGAGGTATTTAAAAGACTGTAGATGTGTCAGGCACATGGTTTAGTGGCGGACTTGGCAGTGCTGGGTTAATGGTTGAACTCAATGACCCTAAAGGTCTTTTTCAGCTGAAATCATTCTCTGGTTCTATGACTCTATAGACTCCGTTTCTGGCCAAGAAGCCTTAACACAGCCTTTTCAGCACAGTTTGTGTAGAGAATATAATTTTACATACAGCTAATTTCTTAACTTGTGAGCTTTGATCACAGTGTTTCAGCTAAAAGGCAGCTTCTATTTCCAATGTACTGCTGGAGAAATACTGCTCTGAAGTTTTATGATCTCATTTCCTTTCAAGATATCCAAACATACACAAAGTTTAAAGAGACCTGTATTGACCCGCAAAACACTTCGAGAGACCTGCATGCAATTTACAGCAGTAAAAAGTGTTCAAGCGCGGGGGCCCTCCCAGGTGACCCAGGGGACGGTGAGCTCTGACAGACACCTCGCCCTCAGCAGGCGAGGCCCAAGCGCCCGGCGGGTCCCGGGCTGGGCCCGCACCCTCCGCAGGGCCACACCGCCCAAAGCCTGCCCGCGGCTGCAGCCCCTCCTTCTCTGGCGGCACAAGGGGCCTTCACATGTCTCCTGCGGGGCTCCCTGGCTTCCTCCTCCCTGCACATTCCCGACTGAGGCGGCCTTGGAGCGGGCGGCGAGGCCCAGGCCGTAAGCTCTTCCAACACCCGCACGAAACACCCGTGTGTGGCCGAGATCGACACGAGTGGGACGCAGAGGGCCCGCACCGAGGAGCTCGCACCACAGCGCCTCGGGGCTGGCGCTGTGCCTGATCCCAGATCCCAGCCGGGGCGGTGAGCTCGCGTCCCACTGCCCGGGCCAGCAGGCGCTGCCCCCGCCATGGCGCTGGGGGCCGCGGCAGGTGGGTCGGGCCCGAAGCTCTCGGGGCTGCCCGGGAAGGCGGTGAGGGAGGGTGACAGAAGGCTCCGGGATGGAGGCAGCAGCCTGAGGAGGTGCCCCCACCCCGCGGTGTCAGTGAGTGCCTCTGGCCTTTGGGGACATCCCCCGTGTGTAAACCCCGCGCCCAGGGGTGCGGGTCTGGGGGCTGCCTGGAACACCCTTTGGTACTCCTGGTTCCCCTGGGACAGCCCCCTGGTACAGCCCCCTGGCACTCCTGGTTCCTCTGGGACAGTTGCCTGGCTCTCAAGGCGGAAGGCCTGGCGTGGCAAGCCTCAAATGTTCAAGGAGCAGTTTCCTGAGGAAAGGATGAGTTTATTTGGAAGGAAATGGAAGCCTTCCCGTGGAAGTTGCACTGCTTTGGTTATTAACAATGAAGAATACCAGCTATGAGTGTCTTCTCTCAATATTTATTCAGATTCCTAGTTTTTTGATTTGTTACAGGTCTGAATTTTTTTTTTGTGTTCATTTCACCCAAATCACAAGTAAGAACACTGTATTGTTGTGTATGGGATAGATTCTGGGATTCAATTAGTGCTCTACTTGTTAAAAAAAGGTTGCATGAATATGCAAGTATGACAGAATAGTAAAGAGTTATCGAAGTTGCTGGTATTTTTACCTGAAACTGAATATTTCTAATGTCAGTGAATTCAAATGGTTGTATCTGATCACCCCATCCTTTGAAACTGAGGAATCATAGTGCGTCGTTTCTTGCATTTTTCTCAGTGGCTGATGGAAGAAAGCAATGATTAATTTTGTCTTACCACTGAATACCCTGGGTTGGAAGGACCTTGGAGATCATCTGGTTCCAACAGCCCTGCCACGGGCAGGGACACCTTACACTAGACTGGGCTGCTCAAAGCCCCATCCAGCCTGGCCTTGAACACTTCCAGTGCAGCTCCTCACTAGCAGAGCATGAGGCACTAAGAAGTCCATGACTTAGGGTAAACAGTCCATAGCAACAGCCAAAACATCAGGGTGTTATCAACATTATTCTCATAATAAATCCAAAAGACACACCACTATACCAGCTATTAAGAAAAAATGTCCCAGCTGAAACTAGGACAGGCATCCTCAGCTTCTCTGGGCAACACTTTCCAGTATCTCACCACCCTCACAGTAAAGAATTTCTTCCTAATAGCTAATATAAATCTACCCACTTTCAGTTTAAAGCCATTTCCCCTTTTCCTATCACTACATGCTCTTCTAAAAGGTCCCTCTCCAGTTTTCCTGTAGTCCCCCTTTAGGTACTGGAAGGCTGCTAGAAGGTCTCCCTGGAGCCTTCTCTTCTCTAGGCTGAACAAACCCAATACTCTCAGCCTGTCTTCATAGGAGAGGTGCTCCAGCCCTCTGACCATCTTTGTGACTCAGACGTTTTTTCAATTTGAATAGACTATTAATTGAGCTGAATTAAAGTGTAAAAAGTACTTGTCTATGGACTTGGCTACAAATGCTTGGCAAGTGCCTTCAGTGGTTCACTATCTTTTACAATCTCTAGTGCTTCATAAATTCTTATCTACGCACTACATATTCAAATGGGGCTATGGTTATGTTAGTATCTGTAGTATATATAAGGCTTCGTTCTTTATTGTATACTGTATGCTTTTTAGAGAGCTAGATTCCTAGAATCTTTTCCTTGTTTTCTAGTACAAACATTTCCTTTCTTTTGAACAATCTCATCTTTCATTCTGCCAATATTAAATTTCTGTCAGAAACCCAAGAACAAGGTTTTCTAAGTACGATGGATGCTTTCTGGAAGCATACTTGAATGAAACTTGTTCACTGAAAGATGCTGGTCTTTTAAAAACATAGGGAAACCAACCTGTTCAGGTAAAGGCTGAAAGTGTGAAACTGAAAAGAAAAATGGTGATATTTTAGTCACTAGCCTCTGTATAATCCTCCAAACTCTTGATAATTGTCTTTTTTTTTGAACTCTGCTTTGAAATTCTACATTGAAAAGCTAATGCAGTCTTTGTAATAAGAAAATCTTGGAGAGATATGGCTGCTTTCTTGTAACAGCATTATATAAAGGCTGTGATTGTTTTCCACAGTCCAAAATGCCAACTGTAAATTTATACTTTATGTAATTATTACTACCAAATATGAAACTTTGTAAAAGAGTAAGAGTCTGAATTTCATGGTCTGTCTCTTAAAGCTGCAATGAAAAGTGTATCCTCAATTCCTAGACGGAGTGGATTTACATTCAGTTGGCTAAACGATCACAATTTTGTTTTGGTAGGGGATGAAATCTGTGCTGACATAAGAATAGATAAATTTGTACCACTGAGTTATACTTTAATTTCTGAACAGTGGGTTTTATAGAATAAATTCCCTTTTCTGGAAATACTTTCATGTCTTTGGTAGTCAAAATAGTAAAGAGATACATGGTAATGGTAGTGTGTGCCAGATCAATTAGATGTTGTTGTAAGTGACACATAAAAAAAGCCTGTTGGAGGAGAAAAAAGAGTGCAAAGGGAAGAACTCTCAGCTTCTAGGGAGAACATATACACAATTTTAAACTTCCAGAAAACTCAGGCTTATATTAGTGTTTTTGAATGATCTCATTGAAGAGTGATGCACAGAAACTTTGAGGGGCTGAACTGATTGTTTTATGCTCATATAATTTTGGGCATACTTGACGTTCCTTCTGTTTTACTTTGCACCTGTCTGCTATTTTGTTTGTGCATTGAAAACGCTTATATGTTCACAAAGTTATTTTTTCAAACTTTTTTCCATGATTTTTGGAGTTTCTTCTAGAAAGCTTTTTTTTTTTTTTGTTCCCAGAAATATTCAGAAGATCTAGAATTACAAACTTCTTTAAAAGGTGTTGATTTTGGCCTTGCAGAATTTTTCCTGTTAATTAGGCACTTAAATAGTTTTTTGAAGGTCTCAGCTTTAGCTGCCTGTGGTGCAGCAACTCATCTGACTGAAGTTAGCTGTCCACAGTGCATGTGTGCATCTGATCTAGTCATCTGAACACTCTGTGTAGTCTGTGAAGAGAAACAAATGGTTCTGGGTCACGACTTAACTTCACCACACAGTAGACGTACAAATAACTTGGCGTATTTTTAATGTTCAAAATCTCTGTTTCTGCCCACTGATAATAAAGCAAGTCTAGGCAGCTGTAGCCTTCTAAATTGTAGATTTCTGTTAAGAGAAGATGAATCCTACCTCTAAAATGTTACTGAAATCCTGAGGGATTATGCTCGTTTATGTTCTTAAAACCTCTGAAACAGTTATAATTGGGGAATGTTAATAAGCTCTAAAATATTTTTTCAATGCATTCATGTGATTTGGTTTTGGAGAATTTGTAAAACTTTTAGAAACTAAAATTATTTAGAAGTTAAATAGTTTGAAGAAAAAAATCATGCTACATTTAAATCAAGTTTTCTCGTGCTTTTAAGTATTTATTATTTTTAATATTATTTCAGCATTTCGAGCCATTAAAATATGCTGGAGTTATTGTTTAGGCTTGTTTTAGGAAAAGCAAGTTCTTTGCTCAGTGAGTATGTCCACTTTACATAACTTTGTGTGTTACGAGAATAGGTTGTTTAAAGATGACACTGTGTATATTAAACCATAGCTGTGGTTTAATATACATTTTTACAATAAAAGCTGCTTAATTGGAACAGAAGGCATACTTTGGTTCATCTTGATTATGCAGCTGTCCCATTATCATTGTTTTTTATATACATGGATGACAGTATTATGCTAGACATACCAATTAAATCAAGTTTATTTTATTGTTACTTAATGTTATGGCCTTATGTGTCTGCAGCTCAGCCCAGTTCCACTGGAGCACTTGCAGGGTTTTGTGCTCCATCATAGTGAGTCAGTATCTTGATTTCTCTTGTGTAAAGCAGAATGAGGTTACAGAGATGTGGGTAATTTTGTCACCTTTATTTGCACTGTGTAATTGACAGACTAGTTAAAGTAAAAATCATGGCAACAAGTCAATTTTTCCTTTTATATTTGTACCTTTAAGGACAGACCATACACTTAAATTTAGAAGGAAAAGCATTTCTTTTTAATATTTAGGACTGTCTGAAGATTTTTAGCTGTGTAGTAGTGATGAATGACAATTTATTTCTGTCCTGACAAATCCTCTTATTTTCAAATAAAAATTTCAAATGCGAAGAAAACTGGGCCCTTGAATGGCCTGGAAGTTAAATGAGTTACACTCCATTTCATGTCTTATACTATTAATTTTTTAAATTATTTTTAAATTCAGATTATAGTGATCTGTGTAACAAGTAAGTGTCCTCTTGAAAGCAATAAGGTTTTGTCGATAACATTTGCAGCAGTTTCTTCCATTATTAGCCATGAATTTCATGGGCAAACTTAGAAATCATGCCTAAGGTCTGCAATTCTTTGACATTAATGAGTATTACTCCAATGTTTAATTATTTCAAACAAGTTTAGGCTTTGGTTTTATGTTGAGGTACCTTATAATTTTAAATCATAGCATAATTTAGCCATCTCCCCCCTGTTTCTCTGTGACTTGCCTGTTTCCAATATCAGTCAGAAAACTGTGTACCACTCAGAAAGGTAAATTATCTAAAATTCACCTCTCTTACCCATAAAGACCCGTGAAAAATTTCTTAAAAGCTCTAGAGCTGAGGATTCACCTGTGCAAACTGAGTAGCTCATGCTTTGATGTCTTGGTGCAGCATATATTGTGGCTCCTCATGGTAGAGAAATCCAGAACTGCTGAGGAGCTCCAGTGGACATAGGCCCAGGAGCTGGGGTAGGCTCATCCCAAGATCACTGGGGTTTTTCTTCAGCAGGCAGTCCATTTTGATCTGACTGCCAACTCAACTGCACCTTTTTCTAGGTTAATCCTTTCTGGGAGACCAATTACTCTAGTTCACATGTGTTAATGCAAAGAAAAATGAAGGGATCATCCCCGCACTTCAGTTAAAGAGAGAAAATTATTGTTATCCTTGTCAGCCTGTGTTGACTCTAGTGCATTCTGGCATGGGGGAAAAAAAGAAAACAACAAAAAGTGTGCACTCAGGGACTGAGTTGTTTTATGTAGTTAACAGTGGAGAAAAAAAATAGAAACATTGAAGTAAGAGGCAGAAAATCATCTTCTGACAGCTGGGAGAGTGGAGAGTGCTAGGGGAGGAGTGGATGCCTTTATGCCAGTAGCGGGCTCAGGGAATTGTCCTTGTTTTTTGAAGATGTCACGTGTTTGACCTCAGCTTCCAGACTTTGACAAGAAGTAATTGGTATGAAAGTGGGGACCACTAACTAGCAAGGTGCAGTCCTTTTGTGGCGGTGCAGGTCCTATTTTTGGAAATAGGAGATTGTATAGGTTGTTAAAACTACTCTAATGAATGGCTTAAGTTTGGATGCAAGTTTCACAGCTTTAGTGAATGTTTTCTTTTTTTTTGATAATAATGACTGATTTGAATTCTTTACATTTTTTAACAATAATGTGAAACCTTTCTCCTTTGGAATGGAGTTAAATATATGAAGTTCAGACTGAGAAGAAAACAAACCAAAATTGTGACCATCTGAAACTAGTGGGGTGGGCTTTTTTTTTCTTCTGATTAGTGGGAATTACTTCCTCTTCACATGTTTCAGACCATGTAAAAAACAAGGTGGGACTTACCAGAAGTTTATATCAAAGGTCCTCAAAGAATCTTACACTACATCTCAATTCCCCTTGGTTATGTAACACAGAGCTGTAAAGGACAGTTCATGGCTTATTTTCTAATTATTTCTGCAGGTGAATAGTTGCTCAGCAGCCTTCCATGGTTAGGATCTCAGCAGGGCTGTGGGTCCTGCAGGAGGATTAGAAGGCTGGAGACAGGGAGATCTCTCTTTCTGGTGTTGGAAATCTGTGGACCCAGTCCTGTTTGACAGTGATGTCAACCCATCAGGTCCTCTGAGGGCACTTCCAGTTTGTGGACTGGGGGGGGTTGCATAGGGAACCTGTCACCAGATGGTATCTGTGCTGTGCCCTGCTTCTGGCAGAGTTTGCAAGGGGTTAATGGTTCTCTCCTTAACACTCAGTAAGCACACAAATAGAGCTTTGTGTGTAAGTACTTATTCCCACTGAGTAACACTCAGAATCAGATATGTTTTGGAGGATAATTCTTGATCCTTTTGATTCCTGTCGTACATATTTTGGCATTAGCAGGACTAGACTAGTGACTTCTTTCTGCTCTTGGCTTGATACTATTCCCAATCAAGGAAGGTTTTTGGTTTGGTCTAAAACTTTTTTTTCTACCTAAGCATTGGTGTAATTTCTATGTTGATAGGAGCAGAAATATTATTGATAAAACTCTGTAGCTGCCAATATGCTTTTAGTGGAATGTATTTACATTTGGTGGTGCAGCACTTCCTGAGAGCAACAGATTGCCGTGCAATTTTTGCTAATGCATGGTTGGCCAGCATCCCTCCATTTCTAACAGCATCATCCGGTGTGTTATTTTCTAGAGGACTTTTACAGTGGTTTCTGAGAGAGCAGTTGTCCTTTTAGGGAACAGTGAAAAACCTGAATCAGCCTGTAGAACTCCTGCTTTTTGTTAAACAGGCTTCTCTTTTCATGATCATAAAGGCAGCAAAGAGAGATGGTGACAGTGACAGTGACAGTGACAGAAAGGAGGTGAGAGAGCTCTATGTTCTCCATAAAATCTTTGAGAAATCTACTCTTTCTGGAAATATGCAGGAATGCTTTGATTGTGTCTTGTTTCTAATTAGAATCAGCTTTGTGATCTGTCCTGCTTTTTTTTTTTTTTTAACGGCATCTTTACAAGTAATTATTCTAGAAAAGTAGTGATTCTTTTTCTCCAGAGTAAAAATATCTCCTTAAAATCATTCAGTGTAACACACTCCTACTGTAGGAGTCTGTATAAGATGTTAGAGGAAAAGGCCTTCCTCAAAATTCAAAGTAATTATTAACTAAATTCTATTAACTAATATTTATTAACTAGTCATTAACTAAATGTATGTCCTAAGTGTTAAGGTGGAGTGCTATTTGAAATTTTAAGGACTGTGATTTAAAGCTAAATTAGGTGGTAAGACATGATGGTTCGTATATGTGATTTATTAGGAATACATCTCCTTTAGAAGATGGTATTTTAGAATGTTGTGGGTGAAATATCCCTTTGCTTGTCTGTGTTGTGTTATTACCTTGAGCACTAAGAGGTTTTTATGTTTAAAACACAGTAGTCCCTTTTTAAAACAAAGTCAAAAAATGCCTCTCTCTATTCTGGTGATAAGTGGTGAAAAAATGCTACCAAAGTAGTATTTTATACTTTTCACTGTAGCATAGTGGTAATATATCAGTGGCCAGACAGCTAACTTCGTGGGTTTGTTTGTTGGGGTTTTTTTGTAATAATATGTGAGTAGAAATAAACAAGAGTACCATAGATAAGAAGGTATTGGTGGTGACTTTGATGATAAAAGGCGCCTAGGTACTCATGACATGTTGATATTAAATGCCATTCCCTGTCCCATACTAGAATGTTGGTCCTTCTGCAACTTCCCTGAATGTAATTTAAAGGAGAATGCCAATACTGACAAAGCATGTTTTGAAGCAGAAAGTAAATCTTTATTTGTCCTTAAAAGGAAGATGAATCAGAAAGCTTTTGCAAAGCAGTCTCTGGAGATACCAAAATGTTAAACCACTAGTGAAAGCCTTTTGTAAGACATCTTTCTGTGTGCCCTAATTTATGGCTCTGCTCTGCACAGGAACTTTATAAGAATGGAACTTGCCAGACACTGAGTAGTAGCTGGGTGCAGCTTCTATTTAGAAGATGAGATAATTTGGGAAGCACCTTTCAGGTTCAAAGCTGAATATTTTGAATACCTTACTGTTACTATTTACTCTTCTTTCAGTGTGGTTCCATGTATTTCATTTTATTCACAGCTTTGAAGGCAGTTCAATTAATTGCATGGTTCTGTATTTGTAAACATTTGCTTTGATGTATAAGGTAAACAAGAGTCCTACACCAGTCCCACAGGGGTGCTAATCCTTTGAGGATGAGAGAATTCTGCTTTTCCCTGGAATTCTTAGATATCAATTGAAAAGTTTTGTGAAATAAATTTTTTGTAAGAAATTTTGCAAAAGGTACCATTTAATGTATAACTGCTTTAAGTAGTGGGCATATGTAGTATAGTTCAGTTTCTAAGGGTTTACTCTTTGATTAGATTTAAGAATGCACTGGTGGCTTAGATTAGGTGGTTTTGCTCTGTTTCAGGTCAGGAATGGAGTGTTTCAGGTGGAGAACAATAGCTTAAATATAGCTGTAGGTAAATAGATCCCAAGGAATTTTTGCAGTCTTGTCCTTTGTGCTCTGTACAGTTCAAAGTGTTAACTGACAGGTGTGTCTGAATGGATGGTGTGCAAGGGATGTGCAGGAATTGTTTGAGCATTTCAGAAGTATTTGCAAGGTGAAAGAAATATTTAAAAGGCAGCGCTTTCTGTAAGTGCCCCTGATGGATAAATGAATATATGATGATTTATGACTTACTATCCAAAGTTGAGGAGAACCAAAGGGAGAAATCAGCTTAGTGATAGCAGATGATCTGGTGAAAGGATGACCTAAAATACCTTATTCAAACCTGTGCTGTGACTATTTCAGAGCTACTCAACACGACATTATAGTGCTAAGCATGCAGTTTTGTTGGATAACAAGAAAAAAAATAGTATTTTGTTAAATGTTTAGATGTCAAGGCCAGGACAAAAGTGTATGAAGTGATTTTTATTATTATTATTATTATTAGTCTGGGAGTAGTATTTTTTCAAGAAAAAATACATTAAACAACTGAATTAAATTGATGTAGAATTAGGAAAAAACAAGCAATTAGATAGGCTGGTTATTTTTAGTTATTTTTAATTTATTTTTTTACCTGTTTTGTTCCCAAGTCCTGTGCTGTTGCCCATGACATAATCATCTAGTTAAATATTTTCTTTTTCTGACTCCTAAAGTGCCTTTTGCCTCATCCTCATTGTTTGTACCAGACCTGATGAAACTGTCTTCTTCACTTACCTTACTAGCCACTTACATCACCTTGCAGCTGTCTACATAGACCTTTTTGCAGGCTTGAGGCTTAATGTAGACTTAGAACTTCCAAGGGCAGCAGTACCAGGTGTCCAAAATCAGAGACTGCCTCAAAGTTTTATCTTTTGAGCACTTTAAACTCACGGTAAAAAATTATATGTATTGTGTTTAAGTGTAAATAATCCCCCTGTGATTTCTTTAGTCATGGGCTTAGGGGCTTTTTTGGTAAGGAGGAGGGGGTGTCAAAGGTTTTTTTTGAGGTTAGTCTTTTTAGTGTCTTCATCTTTGTTTTAGTCGAGATAACATTTGAATTTAAAATTTTGCTAGAATAAGCCTATTTGAAGTGCGTGCTATTTCCACAATTATTTTCAAACATTGCCTCAATTTTATTTTTATAGCTGGAGTACAGCTCATGTATGTTTTATTCTCACATTGTGCACAGATGCTTGTATTTCTACTCTTCTCCTTGATGATTTAGGAATGCATTAGAAACAAAAGAATTGGTCTCACTGTTAAATAGTTTTCAAAGTCAAGAAAATACTGTGCATAATTTCCTTAAAGGAGTCATAGTGAAGTAATGTTTTTGTTTTCTATTTTTCTAATGCAGTAGAAATCAAAGATGGAAGAGAAAATCAAATTTGGTATTTGAAAATATCAAAACTAGCATTGGCTTTTGCAATTATCCACTCGAAACCACCAGGGAAGAGTTCCAAAGAATATACTGAGCATCTTGCCAAAACTGTATCCGAACAAGATTTTGGATGGAAGTGGAAAGTTGAAGTGCTGGAAGCTGAAGTTCTTCGATTAAGACAAGAACTTCTTTTGAACCGGATCTGTCCAAGATTCTGCTTGGAAAATAGTAAGTTTCTCAAATAATTTCTGACTATGTTTCAGTAGCAGGGAACCAAATAGCTTTCATGTTGCCTGTAGCATTTCTTTTACCTAGATATGAGAGTCTTCAGTGTACAGCTTTCTGGTTTTTTTCCAAAGCTCTGAAGTAGTGGAACACTTAATTAATTTGTAATGGGATTGTGCTTGAGAATTTGGTCCTTAAGCAGAATTTACATATTTAACCCTCAGAATCAATATGTATTATACAGAATAATTGCAGCAAAAATTGTCAATATTAAATGTTACTCTATAACCTTGGAGATACTAGTTTGTAAGAATACTGATGTACCCTATTTATATTTGGAACATGTCTTAAAGACATCTTGCATATTTTTTAATGACTTTACAGATGTTTAAAATCTGAATTTAAGCCTAATGTGTTGGAAGTGCTAATCCCTAATATGTATAACAGGAAGGTTGGGCAGGCAAAAGACTGTATGTCTGCTGATTCTCTTAATGTATTGAGACTCTGGATGGGTGAATGGGGTTTTTTATGGCATATGATAAAATATTGTGAGTCTGATATTGTAGGACTCAGGAAGGAGGCTGTTAGTTAAAGAAGATGAAAAAAAAATAAAACTAAAACAGATAGGTTCAAACAGCACTGTTTCTCTAACTCGTGCATGTGGAGTGAGTCGTGCTTGCTCCAAGAGATCAGTGGCACAGAGTGAGCTTGGAAATCAGGCAGTGGAGAATGTCTCCAGGTTCTGGGAAGATGTTTCCCTGGGAGAAGGAGGCCAAAATGCTCTGGGCTGAAAGAGAGAGTTTGCTGTTGAGGGGATCGCTAAAATCAAGATGAATAGTTGATTTATGACTTGAGATTTTTAGAAGTTTCCCTCATAGAAAACTTGATGAGGCTTTACCACACTGCTTTTGTACTGAAACAGTGGCTTCTTTATTGCCTTATGAGATTTCTAGTTTCTAACTTTGACTGATGGGGGGATGCATTATTAGACTTTAGCTAGAAGCTCTAATGATTTATTTAATTTTTATAATAGGCTTTTCTCTCTAGAGAAGTGGTTTAATGACTGTTCATACTTACTTATTGTTTATGTGTCAGTTCTCTGCAACCCGTTCCAAACATGAAGTCTAAGAGTAAAAGTAGGTTTTAGAGAGATTTCAGGAGGGATTTATTAACATCTAATGTCTGATGAGGATATTCTAATTGTGGATTAAGCAGAACATAGTAAACACTAATTGATTACCAAAACATAGCAAATAAAACCAATTCATCTGCAGCTTCTGTGTTCTAAGTCTAGCTTTTGAAAGATTCTTTAAATTTTAGTTGTGAGAGGGGAAGAGAAAAGCAACCATCCCAGGCAGATAACACCCCTTGCAAAGGTGGTTAATTTTCATTGCTCTAGTCACAGTGAAGTTTGTTCACAGATATGAAATGTGTTAAATCTTTTGTAATTTTAGATGTCTACAGCTACACTAAATTTCTGCACTTTCTTCTTTACCTGTACAGGGAAATAGCATGCTTACTCTGCAGTTTATAGTTCACTCCACCCATTGCAATATTCACTAATATGGATGTGGGGAATTGTCTCGAAAATTCAGTCTGCATTCTGCTAGTAGTAGTCTGACTAGCTTAGAAAAAGTGCTATGATTCCCAAATCACTTAAGTAAGCTGCTCTTCATGGATAGCTTTTTTAATTTTTCAAGGTCTCAACATATCTGACCAAGTCTAGTTTTTTAGTGAAGCCAAACTTTAATTTCAGTCTATTTTTAGCTAATGGACTCATAAATAGTAGAGATGAGTATCTGTTGTCCATAATTCTTCTATATTTCTTGATTTCTCTGGAGTTCAAAACCAGCACCTGACTGATTTGAAGGATTAGTGTGTAGCTGCTTTTTCCTTGAAATGTTTATTTTTGTGACTAGAGTGTTTATAAACCTGTTAGACAGAAAACCTCTTGACATATGAAATATCTGTGGGAGTTCACATCAACCCCAGCTGTATCACACACTGTTCGAGAAAAGTAGGGCATAGTCTTCCCCTTCAGTTTCTCTTAACCACTTGAGTGTAAGAGCACGAAAATATGTGGAAAATCTGAACTGAATAGATTTCTTCATGCACGTTTTCCTTAGCTTTGAAAGGACACTTTCAGATTCTTGGACTGTAACTTTGAGATGGCCATTTTTTTTTTATGATGTTTTGTTCTTTTGGCTCTTTGGGTTTTTTTCTTCTTTAATTTTGGTATGGCATGTGATCTCTTTTGATAATGGATTTGAGCCATATGTTATTTTGGAAAGAGGATGTTTGTCATCAGATGTAACTGCTTAGTGGGCATTCATGATTACAGTGACATTGGAGACAAATGCCCGGTCTCTTGCTTTTTGAGTAAAGTGAGATTGTTACTGATACCAGATGGGCTATCTGTTGGTGAGATCTATGCATTCCTCTGCTGATCAAGTTGGTGATATATATTAATAGTAGAACACCTGTGGTTATTATATATAGGAAGATGGTCGTAGGAGCAGAGCCTTCCTGAAATAGGGGCCACTGCACCACTGACATCTTCTGCTGTAGGGAAAATAAAAAAATCCTTTCTTGTGTGTTGTGCCAGTTTTGAGATTTTTTCAAGCTCATGGAGATTAGAAGCTAGAGGAGGTTACTGCTTGAATCTAAGTTGAGAAAAAAAGCAGTAGAAGTGCTGTTTCATCTTGTTCACTTGAAAGCTACTGTGGATCCATCAAGCCATTCGTATAGTTTTTTGTTGATGGTATACGTAGCCCGAGTCTACCACCTAATATCACACCAGAGACATGCTCTTTAGGGATGAGGATAGCTAGGCTTGTTCTGAGTACCAAATAATCTGCTGATATCATGGATCCTTTTCCTCCTCTACTCATTTCTCCAGCCTCATTTTTGGAGTCGGTGTTCTGCTTAAAATAACGCAACCTCTTAAAATGGTTTCAAACCCTCAGCTTTTATGTGGCTTTCTTGCATTTTGTTTAACAACCCTGTAGATAAAAGAATGCCCGGGTTTCACAAAATCCGCTAACAGAAAATCTCATGCAGTAAGGATAACATATTGTGTTATTTGTTTCTGCTGGTCCCTCTTCAGAATTGAAGAGTTTGAGTCCTTCAGCCAAGGTTCACTTTGCAGCTGTATCTTCCCTGCTCTGCATTCTGAGTGTGAGAGCTTTCCTCTCCCACCTGCTGTTTGTAATAATAATAGTAGGTCTTTTCAGAGGCTTCAGGAATGATTAGAGACTGCCCACGGAGTTTTATTTCCCTGATGTGAGAAATTTGTGAGCTCTTTGAAGCTGCGATACCTGTTTTCCCTCTCCACATAAAGTTGCACACAGCATGGATGTGCAAACACATGAAGGAGAAAGAACAAAGAATGCATTTTTTAAAGATATGTTGTCTAAATTATTTTTGTCCCATCTGAACAGTTCTTTGTTCTCAGAGACCCTTAAAAAGTTAAAGATGCCTAACTTAGGGGGAGGAGCATGCTTTGCTGCAGGTAAACTGTTCGGTGGTGTGAGCTGTTACAGTTTAATGTGTTTATAAAATTGCTGCAGTGTGTATTCAATGACTGTGCTGTGTCTGCAAGTTCCTGTTCCGTTGCCTTTCTGAATACAAGGACTCTATTCCTTGGTGGTGCTTTTGGCTGTACGTCAATCATCATCATCTGAGGAGGAGAAGCAAATCTTTTTGTAATTATCTGTTCATTATTTTTCACCTTGACAGTATTGTCCTGACAACTATGCCCATGAGTAGAAAAAAAGTCAAATTTCATATTAAATCAAAGTTTCCTGCCTTTCTTTGATTCAGATTGAAATTTCACAGTAAGGAGGATAGAAACTTCTTGGTGTTATTCCAAGAATAAGGATATAAAGTATTTGAGCCTTCTGTTGTCACTTTGCTTTGGGAGCTACATGAAAAGATGAAGGGTCTTACAAAGCACTGATAAATTGATAGATTCATGGATTGAAGCACCTGTCCTCTAAGACAAATTCCTTCACTGTTATCAGCTCATAAAATCAATGATCATATTGTTTCTTGGCAGGCTCTTTTAAAGAGCTCTGAAAAGCCTGCAGCTGTTACTCCAACTTAAGAAGGCATAAATGCAGTACTCTACACTTTTTTTTGCCAAGCACATATTTTAAGAATGACAATCTAAAGGGTAGATATTTATTGCCTTGGTTGGTTTCAGCTGATGCTCTTGAAGGGTTCCAAATCAATTATCCAGGGTATATGTTTGGCAAAACTTGTATCAAGTGTGTGTTCTCCCTTCCTTAGCTTCACCTTCAGTCTTGGTTCATGTTATTCCCTTCTTATGCAGTGGGTAGACATAAAATGTCTGAACTGCTTGCTCCTCTAATTGAAATAAAAATCAGATTCTTTCCACACTGTCCCTTTCTAGAATTAGTTTAGTCTTCCTTTTAGAGATAATTTACAGTAGAACTTCATCTGCCATGCCCTGAAGTCCCCTCATGTTCTCAGCCTCAACAGTAGCGTGTGGCTGCCAATCCACCCTACTGTAGCGTCTCTGTGTGTTTAGGGAAACTTTGAACTCTGAGTCAGAATGTGATTAATGTGAATGTCTGATATTTAACTGTACCCTGAGGCTGTGCTTGACCTTGCAGGATATTCTATTTCCTGTGTCAAAGAAGCAACTTGTATCTCTTTTGGGAATAAATATAATAAGAGCCAGGAAAAAAAAATATTGTATCTCCTGCTTCATTCCTTAACTTGGTGTGTTCTTTGAGGCATTTAGTTGTATACATGGAAAAAGGGAGCAACTTCCTTTGCAGATTAGTATGAATGAAGACACTTCAGTCTCCTTTTTTCTTACTTCAGACTTCCTGTGTAAGTAGAAGCATACAGAACTGGAACCAGCCCACTCAACAGCTGAAGTAAAACTGATTATAAACAATACCCAACTCCAGTTTACCAGCAGCCTTGGTTTGGGTCATAGAATTCAGCCTTCCCTTCCCTTCTGTTTCCCTGTAAGTCATGGCTTGGGTATTTCTTGCTCAATGGAAAGAGGGGGAAACTCTGGGTGCTCATCTTAAAGCCCCAGCATTTCCTTGGTGGGCAAAGACAGGATCAGATAAGTTCTGCTTTGATGGTGGCAGGAAAAGTGATGGCCAAATATTTTCTGACTAATTTGATTTCAAATTTCTGAAAGGGCAAAACTCTCCATCATGACTTAATGTAATTTGTGATGCTTCCTCTGCCTCCTTACATTAAAAGGAGTGGCGAGAGAACATAATTGATGATAGATTTTGTTTAAGCTCATTTTCAAAGAGAAACCAATCAGATGAATTCAGAAAGGTCAGACCAAAACATGCAGATTCCTTAGTGAATATGTTATCTGCAGCCCCATAAAGAAGTCTTCCTTGTTAGTGGAGATAGCAGCAGTCCAAATCTAGCTGAATAATAATAACACATTAATCTATTAGGAGAAATTATTTCCCTCTCCAGAAAGTAGATTAAATAGTGTGAAATGTTTATATCTGCTGTGAGTAGCACTTAGCAACAATTTTAGTTCCTATGACATGGTAGTAAGGTGGAGGACTATAGACTGGAATTGCCAAGTTACCATGGTATGTTTACATAAAAGCTATTTCTTCAAGTCAGTATGTTTGAATGAGCTGCTGTTACAGATTGCTGTGTCCTGTCAGCACTTTCTCTCCCCTGGTATTTGGCAGAAAGCAAGAAATGCAAAAGCACGACAGTTGCAGAGGAATTGTCAGCCCCTGAGCGGTACCTTTGACTTCTTTCTTTGTATGCCTTCCAAGGTGAGAGGATTCTCCATTGGGCAGCAGTCAACACTTAGTTTGGAAAACAGTTCTGATTATTTTTGTCTGGTGCTTAGGGACGTGATGTTTCTGCATAAAGACATTCTTCCTCCTTACATCTGCCTTTCCTCTCCCTCTCCGACAAAAGAAGAGTATCCTTCTCTCCATACAGATCTATAAGGGCAGCCCAGTGTGTCATCTCAACATTTTTTTCTCTAAGGCATAATGGGTGTCAGACAGACAGTACTTAAAAAATGAACTATCATTTGACATCTAAAGTGTACTAATGTACTCCCGTGCTTCTACCAGTGGAAATAATGCAAGTAGGCAGCATTGCAAGGAATGTCTCACAACCTAAAAAGTATTTTATTTTTTATGAGGAAAGCAGAGAATTGCGAACAGATCTGTGAGATGGCAAAAATGAAGTTAAATTGTGTTTAGTACAGATTTATAGGAATATGGCTCTTGCAATATGATGATGAGATAAATCTGTTCTCCATAATTGTAGTGACACAATGGGGAACTTTATGAAAGCTGAGGCCTTTTCAGGATAATTAAATAAGTTAATTTGCAATCTGGAGAAAGCACCAGCTGGAGTGTAATGATTCATTGAAATCTCAGAGTACTGCTCCTTCCATGGATAACAGGTCTGTTTTGGTTGTGGAAACTTTCTCCCTTTGAAAGCAGATGCTTTCTATCTTATCCATTGGCATTGCTACAGCTGTTCTTAGCATATACTTAGGGTAAAGGGACCCAAGAAGCATCCTTTTCTTTCCAGATTTCTGTGTAAGGAACCCATTCAGAGGCAAAACTAACCCAATTGTCCCCACAAGAGGAAATGTTTGTTATTATTTTATTAATTGCCTGTATAGATCAAGTTCCTCATAAGATGAATGGTGATTATTGGGAATAAGGTTCATAAAAGCAAGTGGGTTCATAATATAGTATAGATTAATTTCTTTTCTTCTGGGTAACAATGGTAGTTTTGGGGAAAAATAAACATATATGGTAAAAACAGGTTAAGAAGTGTGGCCATGGCAATTAGAATCCTGTCACCAATAAGTCTACTGTAGGAAGCTAAGGATCAGTCAAATTTTTCACTGGAAATACAGAATCACAGAATGGTTGACACTGGAAGGGACCACTGAAGTTCATCTTGTCCAAGTCCCTTGTCAAGCATGGCCACCTAGAGCCAGTTGTGCAGGACACAGCTGTGTCCAGGCAGCTTCTGAATGTCCCTGTGAATGGAGGTTTCACAACCTCTTTGGGCAGCCTTAACCTAACTCAAGCTTAGAATCTTAGTTCCTCAAACAAATCTTTGTTTGTGTCCTTGTGTATATATGAAGAGAAAAACTAAGTATTTATACCATGTTATATTCAAGAAAAGAGGGTTTTTTTAGGAAGGAATCCTTTAGCTGATTTCTTAAGGAGTCCACCTCATTTCAGCCTTCATTTCATCCATGTCATTGGCTGATACTTCATGTCTCTTAGCAAAGCTCAGTTTGTTTTGCAATGTGAAGCATTTTAATAAGACATAATATTTCCAGTTCAGTACCACCAGTTCAGACCTGCAGCCTATAGGTAACATTAATTCACTTAATATCTTGAAATATCCCCTATCTAGCTTAGAAATCAAATTTCAGTCATGTCATTGAGATGGTCAATATTGTAAAGATTGTCAGATCTTTTGTCATACTGCTTGATAAGCATTAACTGACCCAGACCTGTGTTTGTCATCTGATTATTTATCCTTTCATATCTTTACTGCAAGTATTCTTTATTTGACTTGAACTACAAAAGACTTGTGCTGTCATCTACAGAAATCCCCTAAAATGAATGTTTATATCCTCAAAATCCTTCTCAGTTCTTACTGAATTCTAAACATTTAGATGCTTTATGTTAGCAAAATCCTTAACAAATTGAAGTATATGCTTCTAAGCCTTCAGAGAAGCATTTATGCCCCGGCATTGAGCAATCCATTGAGAATTTTAGATACTCAATCCTATATTCATTTCTGTGAAATTATTCCTAAATGGGATAAAGTATGTCAGCATGCACCTTAGCATTAAAAAGCATAAAAAAAGCACCCTAGATTTAAACACAGGACATTTTTTTTCCAAGGTGGTTATAAAAAAACATGGAAATGCAGATGAAAAGTGTGGGATACATGGCTTCTAAAATTTCTTCTTGGAGAATCTTAGAATCTTTTTATCATTTTTCCATTATTATTTCAGAATAGTGAAAACAGAAGTTTGGCTTGGTTCCAGGTCAGGACAACAATGGTGTGCCAAATATATGGCACATCATTGGGTTTGTGTTGGGTTAGGGGGGGCTGTTTTTTTTTCTCAACCAGCCAGCTCTGTTAGTAATGAAAACAGCAGAATAGAGACGTTTACATATGAAGAAAAGGCATGTGGGTTTTTTAATAAGAGAATAAACCTGATTCATTGTTCATATAAAGTGCACTTCAAACAAACCAATCAATGAAGATTAAATGAGGAATAACTGATAGTCCTGAAAAATGCAGAAGTGGACATAATTTCACTTAGGTTTTCATTTCCTTTTAGAGGTTATTGACTGAACACCTACTTGGAAAGCAGAATGCAGTATCATCAAAGAGGTTTCCAAGATTGTCTCATTTTTAATTGCCTCTTTCTTTTAGAAATGGAACTGAGCCTATCGAGTTTTAAGAGAACTTTAAATGTCTAATGTCATTGTTTTTGATTTTCAGGTGATAATCCATGCATATGCTCACACAGTGAGAGAGTATTAACAATGTCTAATGCTTGAAACTGAACTAATTTTTTCTTTGCAGAATTCAGATAATGTATTCATTTTGTTTCTTGCCTCTGCCACCTTCAAGCCTGTTTTCTGTTCTACAGTCCCTGATGGTGGTGGAGCTGCAGATATATTAAGTTTTTCAAAAGACTGGAAGACCATTTTATCATTTTACAACAAGTAAAATGAGCTGAGGACTCTTCTTCAGTATTTAAATGTTGAACTACATATGGCATGTGACCTTCCTCATTCAAATGCTGTCTGGTCTGTGGCAGTACACAGGTGTCTAAGAAAGCATCTTTCACCCCCCCTGCTCCTGCTGCAGGCTGCCTCTCAACCCACGTTAGGTATGAGAGAATGCATTTGGGAGATGGGGTTGATTTTGGTGTTTGCCAGAGCTCTGCTTCCTCACAACTAGCTGAAGACTCCCCATTCTCTAATCATGAGGCTGGTTGGCACCTCACTGCCCCGACAAAAGCCTCTGTGTTTTGTGGTCCCACTGCAGAATGTACATGTGAGTTCTAGTGCCTACACACCTTGCTGACAGACCGTACACAGTTTGCAAGTCACTCCCCTGTCCCTTAATGATTTCTGGTTTTCAGGCCATAGTCTTTCTGCAGTGGTGAGTATATTTAGAGGGATGTCAGTTCTCCAGCCTTTGCACCCCAAGGCTCTTCTTGTGACCATATCTTGCTTTGCTTGGGGCTCAGGATCTTGCTTGTTTTTTCAGCTCAGAATCTTACAGTAGTAAGGAGCTAAAGTCCTAAACAGGAATTAAGAGTTTAAATATTTCCTTAATCTTATGTGACATATTTAAGAAGGCTGCAAAATTGCTCATGACCAGAGATTTAATTACTTATATAAAGGCATTGTAAAATTTTGTGATCAGTTTACATACACTAAATTTTCACATTTCTTGTTCCAATATATTTATGGTCAAATGTTCTTGAAATTACTGTTTAAAGATTCTTGTTAGTGTGAGGCAAGCTTAATGCCCTTTTTTTTTTTTTTCTGTACTTGATAACCACATGGTGTGAATGTCAAGACTGCTTTCTTCTTTAAATAATAGGTCAGTACAAAGTGATTAGTTTAGCTTCTTTCAAGAAATAAATTATAAGCTATTTCTAGGCATTTTGAGGGAAATAATAAGTATCACCTGGTGGGTTATTTATTTGTCTTTTTTTAAAGATAATTGCCATCTCCCCAAATGACTAGAACATATAAACGAGTAAACATTTTTAAAGCATTTTGTCTTACTCATTTAACTGGGAATATGCTGGTATTGGGGACTGTAACACGGTTTTCTGGAAGCTCATCATGCGACAGGAGTTTGATATGTCAGTGAATAGAAACCCAAGTGTAAATGCAACATTGTCTCCTGCTGGAAGGAGTGTTTCATTGAACATGGTCTCTCTTTTATTTGAGAACAGCTCAAGTTTGGTTCCTGTGGATATTGCTGTACTATCCTTCCATTTTTCTTCTCTTTTCTTCTCCTTTCTTTCACCTCTGCTATTTTTTTTCCTTCCACAAGAGAATCAGTGAACATACATATGGATTTTTTGCACGTAGTTCTTGCTTTCTTCTTTTGACTTCTGGCATTATATCCGCATGAGCAATTTTCACGTTGCCCCGTGGGATTAAGAACAGGAATAAAATACCCTCACAGTGGAACTCATAGTAGATGGATTCCCTAGAAGGGCTTATTTTCCTTAAATGACACCAAAACCAACTTTCAAGTTTTTTCTTCTGGAATGTGTTTTGCTCAAAACCCTAGGGAGAGAAGATATGAGAGATTGGTGCATGTTCATGGGAAGCATGCTTTGCTTCTTTGCTTGCTTTCCAAGTTTGGGCATGCAGGGCATTTGGAAACAGTGTTATTCTGTAAAATGCTAGGCTGGCCTTAAAAGCCCAGCTTTTCCTATGTCCTGGAAAAAGCAGTTGATTTCCCTACAGTTGGCCCTTTCATTTTGAGTCAATTGTTACAAATCCTGTGCAGTTTGAATACGTCTGAATGTTAAAGGCATGAAATTCAACAATAAATAAATAAACCATGTTTCCAGTTTTGATCTTGGTAGCAGTACTGTCATTGGATGATCTGGTATGTTTTCAGGGACTAAAGTAATGGTCAGAATTCAATTTGAAATTGTAAATTTAGTGAAGCCTGTATAAAAATTTTTGAGTAATGTTTTATTAGCACACAGAACACTCTGGATTGCTGTGTTAAAAATGCTTTCTTTAACTTGCTATGAAATGAAACATTTATTTCCTTTTAGGCCAAACCAACTATAAGCTCTTTTATTAATTTAAGAATACAAAGAGAGAGGAGTATGGTATTGCTTTGGATCCTTGTGGAAAATATGAAGAGTATATAGAAGTTTTTTAAGAGAGGAGAAGCAATTTGTGGCTGTGCCCTGGTAAGCAGAGCAGAACCAGATGGGGTTCTAGCTTTGCCTCGTGGCATCAAGATGCTTATGTGCACTGCTCTTCCACTTCACTGCTCTTGCTTGTTTTGTGTGATCTTTTTGCATAGGTTGCATGTAGAACAGGTGTCTGTTGTCACCTAGTACTGTGTTTATGCCAAGAGGTACTGTCTTAAATGTATTTAATGTGAGAAATGGGATGAAAGAGATTCTACAGTAGTACACAAAAGTAATTTATTGGTGTGAATGCAATGCATACCTTCTGTAATATAGTTTGGCTGTCTTTGAAGAAGATGAGATGAGATAGATGGTGACTGGAGAAGCTTTTGATTGTGAATGTTTTTCTCTGTTAAATAATAAAAAAAATCAAGTGTAATGTTCTGTTCAGCTTTGACTCTGTTAGAATTCCTTACCTGACTGGGGAGAAAAAGTACACATAAAGGAGAATATCTTATTTGATGCAATTATAGTAACAGACCTTCACTGTCTTTTAAAAGCAGAGTTCTTGAGAGTAAAAGTAGTGAAAATGTTTGGGGCACCAGAAATTTACATGCATTTTCTTCCCTGGGAATTAATGGGAGTATAGATGTTCACTTAAATTGTTTGTGTTATATCTACCTAAATTATATATGTGAAAACTTAAAATTCCTGATAGTTTGAAACTCAAAATTGCTGTAAGCATAAAACACCTTGTTCACAAATAGACACTACCTTGTGATGTTTTGACTTTAATTTAAAAATATCATCTTCTTTGACAGCTAAATTCTAGTCATGGGAAGTTCTTGGGGAGCAAAATACACATGTAATATGTGATTTTTGCCTGAAAACACCTTCCATAAGCATACATAATGAAACATTGCACAAATGTAACTTTCACCTTTGCGTTTCAGGAAAACCAGGTACCTCTGCTGAAACTCTTCTGAATCAAGAATCTATAAACCCTACGAATTACTCAAGCCAGCTAGAAGACTCTGGATGTGATGTCTCTAATGACTCTGCATTTGATTCTTTAGGCATAGCTTCAGATTTTCACCAATCTGAGCATAATGTCAAAGTTCCCCCATTGAATCTTTGCCATAGTAGCAAGGAGCAATCTCTGACTGCTCCAGTACAGTTTTTGCAACATTTGCTTGAAATAAGAAAACTGTCAGAAGGAGGAATTCTTCAAGCAGATTTCTCAGAGCTTGAGAATGATTCTTTCACCGTATGCAATTCAGTGTCTCAGTTACTTGATGGACTGACTGTTTTTTACAACAGTCCTAAATTTCCAGTTTCGAATTTTCTTACTGAAGCAGTTTGTGTTTTGGTCAGTTTAATAACTGATACTAAACTATCTAATCATGTTTTAAAAAAGTGTTTCAAGAAGCTGGAAGAATTTAAGAAAAATCTAATTCAAATTATTTTAAGAAACAGCAGTGTCAATAGGGTAAGTTTAAAATATCTTCCATCTTTCCTACCCCACTTCAGTATAATGGAATATTCTCCTAGTTTTATGCACTTCTTAAATATCAGTTTGCCTTATTATATTTCGAAGAATACCACTTTGAGATTTTTGTGATTGTTCTTTTTTGTGATATGGGCAATAAATGCTCTAAAGCATTTGAAACAGTTCTTGTTCATGCATGCAAGAAGTTCTATCCTGTTCCTGAGTATAGGTCTTTTAAGAACGGATAAAAAGGCAGTTAAAAGCAACTTTATAGAAAATATGAGAGAAAAACACATTGTTTCTCTTGCTGAAGATATATTGTAGATATTCACAAAGTAACGAATATACAATTATTTTTATTCTTTTTTGACCACCTAGATAAAATAGGTTGGTTTACTGCAGAAGGTCTGTCACTCTCTAGATATTTGCAAATTTCTGTTTTAAAAATAGATCAGCAAATGAGTGAAGAATTCAGAAATAGCACGTCTCCAGCACAAACAGTAAATAGCACTGCCTTGCATTTTGTTTGTACACATCAGTCAGTGCTGTTCCATGCACCATCTTGTTAGTTTCCTCATTCAACTGAAATATGCCCCACCTGTCTTCATAAGATGCCCCATAAGTAGTGGATTCCATTGCCTGTCTTAGGATTTTTGGTTTTCATTCTGACTTTTAGAGTAACTTGGAACAGACATGATGGTGGTATTGTTTGAGACTTAGATGTACCAATTTAGGTTCCCCATGTATGCAGCTGCACTATCATTATACTAAATGAGAATCCTCTATAATCCTTGGAACCTAAAGAACGCTGACGAGGTACTAGGTGCCTATTTTAAGGTGAGCTCCAAAGCTGTCTTTAGACATGTGCTGCACGTGTGGATGGATGTACCCATTTGCCTTAATTTAATATGAATCCCACTATGTATTGACTATTTACCCCAGAACAGAAACATCAAACAAACATTATTACCAAATTAAGAGGGAGTTGGCTGGGAAGGATATACCTGTATTTTGGTTAGAAAGCATTCAGAATGAAATCCTTCCAGGACTAGAGCCTTGTGTCTCTAATACCAGAATGACGTTTCAGTGTCACCACAGTGTGATACTTAGTTTTTAGTTAGAGGTGTCTCCCTGGCCAGTATTTTGAAAGAATGTGTCTTTACCTTCTATTTGTGTGGCATCAGGAATGGAATCATACAGGTGTGACTCCATTTATTTTTTTGTGCGATCACTAGATACAGAACAAAGAGAGTTTGAGCAGTCCTTCATTGAGGACTTCTTCATAGTTGATGATGTCCAGTGTTTCCCCCCTTTCCCTTCTTCTGCCCTAATGGGAAGTCAATAAATAATTAAAGCAATGTTAATTGTAGGAGAGCAATCAAGAGGTTATCTGGAGAGGGATTATTTGTTGATTGGAGGAACCTGGCAAAGTTTAAGTTAAGTGAGAGAAAATACTCTGATAGATCAGGGATGTTTCAACTCTGCAAAATGCTTTTTTAAATCATTTGGAGTATGTCCACATAATTTGAAAGTGGCATATTTTCTCTGAATAACTTCACTAAAACAGATGGCTTTTTATGCAATGTGTTATATCTTGCTTCCACCAAAATATTGAGTTAACAGTCATTACTATGGGCAGCCATTACCTGAATCAAACAGTTGAGTTTAAAATTGTATAAACCAATTACTAAGGTATAATTGTGGAGGTTCCAGATTTCTAGGGGAACAGGAAAAAAGCTGTGTGTAGTAATTGCAATGTTTATGAAGATTAGTTGAAAAATCCTTTTAGAGGTTTGATTTTCTTTAAACTGAATTGAATATGGAAATAAATACGCAGAATTCAGAATTACTAGTATTAGTTGTATAAATAATCCTTCATATGCTGTGTACCAAATATCTCCCAGGGACCCTTTATACTTCAGTTTTAATCATCACTGTTTACTCAAGTGGTGATTGAACTGTCAAGATTATATGTTTAAAATAAAATTACCATTAATTACAAGGCTGTCATCTGGAAAGAGTGGCAAGCTGTGTGAATTTCAGTTCCAGGAAGATGCCTAAATCCCTCCACTATAAAAATATTAAGAATTTTGTTGTATCTAATCTTACTGCCGGAAAGCATTTGTATAGACAGCCATCGATACAGCTATATAGTATTTGACACAACTTTACCATCCTCACCTATAAAACTGTCAAGAGCTTTTAAGGACAAAGGGCTGTGAGAAACACCTTCAAAAAGTGAACAAAGAGCAAAGGAGCTGTGGATTACACTTAATGCCTCATCTTCAAAAGCAGTCTCAGCATTTTTCAGAGCAAGTTAAATAACTTAAAAAAACTTTGAGAATTGGAAAAGAGATAATTATCTCTGCATTAGATGTAAGGGAAGAAAAACAGTAGCAGAATTACTTGCTGTAATCCTATTGTTTGAGATGTTTCTAATTGTAAAGCATTGGAAGCTGTAGGAACAAGCAAAGACATGTACTCAGAAATTTTTTTTCTGGATTCAGTTGCCTAAAGCTGTGCACTTTGGATACAGTTTTTGGCCTGAAACCCCAAATTGACATGAGTATAGGAAGGACAAAACAATAAGTCTATCAATTAAGGTATGTGAGGTAAAATAAAAGGTAATATTACTTAAAATATAAAAATTATTTAAATCAAAAAACTTCAAGTAGCCTCTCGAATTTCCCTTTCCTTTCAAATGAACTCTACTACCTTCAAATGGACTCTACAAAACATGGGAAAACATTTCCCATGGAAAACTCTGGTAGAAGCTATGGTATGTAATTACAGCTCCTAACAAATTACTTTGTCACTTCTCCTTCAGAGAGGAAGCACCAGAACATTCGTTTCCTTAATCTACCCATTTGGAATTTGACAACACCTATCTCCATCCACCTCCACAGGGATGTAGCAAATGTGCATTTCTCCTGCTTCTGATTACATCACTCACTCACTGATAGTGAAAGGTGCCTGTTCTACTGAGGTTTGTCTCTGTTGTCCAGGATGTATCGAACAGGGGATCATTTCTCCTATACCAGAAAAATGCAACAGTCAGAGGCATTGGGGATTCCCAACTTGCTGTGCTGCTTAGAATAGCATATGTGGTTTATATTTCTGGTGAAGGTTTTGCACAGCTCGTGACAGTAGGGCACTTCAGAGAGAACATCCTGGAGCCTGCCTGGAAGCCTGCTGTGCTGAATCTGGGCTGGCTGTAGTTTCATAGTGTATAGAATTAGCTTTAGAAGTCAAATCCATACAACAGAAATTAAGGCGTTTCATACATGTCATCTTTGCATCTCTTGTATATACAGCTATGTGAAACTTCAAGACAGTTATTGTTAAGGAATCCAGAGTCTCATTTGTTACTTTGGAGATAGAAGAAAAATAGTTTTATCTTTGGCTTCTTTCAGTGCAGTTCAGCTATGTTCAAAGTTGTCATGGTCAAATACAGTCACAGGGTGCTACATTACATGGGTTTCTGTGTGTGACCCCTAGTGGTGCCACTCTAGCTTATTAGCATTGAAGACAATTCAATTCACTGATTGTACTTCTTTTAGGTGCAGCTGATGCTGCAATTTGGAGCACGGCTAATGCATCAATTATGTACCAAAAGATCCTGGTCTTCACCCTGGATTCTGTACAGAGCTCTGTGTCTGTTTCTTGGAGGTCTTGTTTTAAGGACTTAATCAAACCACAAACACTGCCTTTAGGATTCTAGAGTAAGGTTGAGCTGTGTTGGGCTCCTGTTCAACAAATACCTCGTGCCTCTGGCCCATCTCACTCATAATCTCTTTCAAACAAGACCCAGAGGGAAGAGAGATGTGTTTCAGGGATATGTCATTTTTCACTTCTCGTGCTGTTTAAAACATCAATACTGACTTTTAAGAGTCATGAATTGCCTGCTCCATTCAAAGAGCACACACACACAAAAAAAAAAGGATTATTGATATTTCCTTTCTCTTTTTTAACCCTTTTCCCTTTTGGAAATTGGCTACCCTACCTTTAGGGTAGTTGTTTTGAAGCTATTTAGCATTAAGAGCATCTGGATGTACACTGAGACATGAACATAGTCTTTAGGAACTTATCCTATTTGGGACTTTACTGCCCATTTTCATTTTTCTCTCCTGTTTCATCTGAAAGTCTTTATGTAGAATTTTGCAAGTACTCAAAATATTACTGTTGATATATTTAGCAGAAGAGGAAATGCAAGAGTTCTGAGTAGTAGTTTAATGCCTTTACTGGGTGTTTATGTGAGAAAGAATTCATAATTCTTTATGAAAATAACAAGTTGAAATGTAGTACAGAGAAAAGCAGAAAGAAAAATGTTTGAATCTCATTGGCAATTATATAATGAAATATATGGAAGTGTGCCTGTGGAGTTGAAAACAGTACACATTAATCAGAACCCTGGCTTTGAATCTTGGTAGTGAAATTTGTATGAATCTTTAATGACTGAATTTGCCTGCAAGACAGTAACCATGAAGTTACTCTGATGCTTTACTATATGCAACAGTATGTATTTAATACATGTTCCAGCTAGTTGTGTGTGACAATAAATTCCTCTGACTGTGTGTAGTTTGCACAATCTTTTGTCAGCCAGGACTGCCTTAACTCATCAGTTTACAGGAGTTTTGCCTGCTTAGGGACAAATAAGATTTAAAAATAGTTATTCATGTCACTGGTGGTTTTCAACTGTAAAATTAGTGGGCTTCAGTTTTCCTAAATTAGTTGAGTCCCCAAGGGGACTGTCATGGGTACATTTTCATCAGTCAAAGAATTTTGCCTATCTAGTGGAAGAACATTTCATTTGTATGAATATTAGAACAAGTTGTCTGGATTTTAAGGTCTAGTAAGGGTCAATGTTTGAATCTCTTGACTGTTGAATTAAATTTTGTCAGCAACCTGTTGTCTTACTTAGAGAGCTCTTTAAGTGCAACGTTAAGCAAAATCCATTGTCCTGTGAATCACTGCAGTGAAAGGCAATCGCCAAACTGACTGACTCTCATTTACTTCAGTAAAGTGGATCACAGGAGCAGCTAAACAGGAATGAATTAAAGAAAATTGTGTCCACCTTGCCTCCTCAGCCAGCCTCAGCTGATATACATCACGCACTAAAGCTACAACTACGGAAGAGCTAGAGAATGAAGTTAGCAGAATTTTCTTTTACCACCGAAGGGTGATGAGGGAGCTAGTGGAAGAGCTCCCCAAGCCTCTCTCCATCATTTAGCAACAGTCCTGGCTCATTGGGGAGGTCCCAGATGATTGGAAGTTGGCGAATGTCACGCGGATCCACAAAAAGGGCCAGTAGAAGGACCCGGGAAACTACAGGCCTGTCAACCTGACCTCAGTGCCTGGCAAGGTTATGGAGCAGATCATCCTAAGTGCAAACACACAGCACCTAAAGGATGGACAAGGATCAGACCCAACCAGTACGGGTTTAGGAAAGGGCAGATCCTGTCTGACCAACCTGATCTCCTTTTATGATCCTGCCTGGTGGATGAGGGGAAGGCTGTGGATGTGGTCTGTCTGGACTTCAGCAAAGCCTTTGACACCGTCTCCCACAGCATACTCCTGAAAAAGCTGCAACCTATGGCTTGGACAGGGGTATTCTGTGCTGGGTTAGGAACTGGCTGGAGGGCCGGGCCCAGAGAGTGGTGGTGAACAGTGCTGCATCCAGTTGGCAGCCGGTCACTAGTGGTGTCCCCCAGGGATCAGTGTTGGGCCCAGTTCTATTTAATATCTTTATTGATGTTTGGATGAGGGGATTGAGCGTACCATTAGGAAATTTGCAGATGACACTAAGTTGGGGGGGAGTGTTAACGAGCTGGAAGGCAGGAGGGCTCCTCAGAGGGACCTGGACAAGCTGGAGAGATGGTCTGATTCCAGCAGGATGAGGTTCAACAAGGCCAAGTGCCGGGTCCTCCACTTTGGCCACAACAACCCCATGCAGCGCTACAGGCTGGGGACAGAGTGGCTGGAGAATAGCCAGACAGAAAGGAACTTGGGAGTTTGGATTGACAGGAAGCTGAACATGAGCCAGCAGTGTGCCCAGGTGGCCAAGAAGGCCAATGGCATCCTGGCCTGGATCAGGAACAGTGTGGCCAACAGGACGAGGGAAGTGATTCTGCCCCTGTACTCAGCGCTAGTGAGGCCACACCGGGAGTCCTGTGTCCAGTTCTGGGCCCCTCAGTTCAGGAAGGATATTGAGGTGCTGGAGCAGGTCCAGAGAAGAGCAGTGAGGCTGGTGAAGGGACTCAAGCACAGGTCCTATGAGGAGAGGCTGAGGGAGCTGGGGTTGTTTAGCCTGGAGAAGAGGAGGCTCAGGGGAGACCTCATCACTCTCTGCAGCTCCCTGAAAGGAGGTTGTAGCCAGGTGGGGGTTGGTCTCTTCTCCCAGGCAACCAGCAGTAGGACAAGAGGGCATGGCCTTAAGCTGTGCCAGGGGAGGTTTAGGTTAGATATTAGGAAGAAATTTTTTACAGAGAGGGTAGTCAGACATTGAAATGGGCTGCCCAGGGAGGTGGTGGATTCATCGTCCCTGGAGGTTTTTAAGATGAGACTGGATGTGGCACTGAGTGCGATGGTCTAGTAACCGTGGTAGTAGTGGATCAAGGGTTGGACTTGATGATCTCGGAGGTCCTTTCTAACCCAGTTGATTCTATGATTCTATGACAAAAAAAAATTTATTCATGGTTTCCAACCTGACTGTAATGCTGTTTGCTCAGCACCATCTCTTTTCCTAATAACAAATATTGTCATTTCCTGGTTTTGTGCAAGTAATTAATTAGTATTCAGGGTATTATGGATTATTTCCATTTGGAGAAGAAAAAGGATGGAGTAGGCCTTTGCTGTTCTTTTGATTTGCAAATGAAATATGTAGGGGCCCTTAGTGCAAGATTACAAAAGTTCTTGTTTTTGTTAAATATGATAAGGAAATATGTATCAAAAGCTGTATGTTTCTTTCCTCTGTCCCCAGTCTCTCTCCAGTGAATGCTTTCTGTCAGAACTCTCTTCCTGTAGCATCTCTCTGATATTTGCAGATGAGACCATGTGGAACTGCAGCGTCAAAGCCCATCCTCAGTCTATCACTTAACATACCTGGGTAAAATAATTTGAATTCTATCTAGGTCTTGTTTTCTGTTATCGTAGACATGTTTTTGAACAAAAGGACCTAAAATTGTTCCATTTTTTGGTCTCAGGCATGCTATAGTAGTTTGTTTTTCAAAGGGGCGATAGGACCACCTTAGCTCCAACACATCATTACTTATCCCAGCTCTTAAGTTCCATTCTGGTTACTTTCAGGCCACTTTTAGCACTGTTCCTGCTGTAATGATTGTCTTTCTCTTCATGGAAAAATTCAATTTGTTGATGTTTGGTTTTTTTTTTTTCCCTTAGGGGAAAGTTACCTCTTGCATCCTCTAATTTTTGAGGGCAGCTGTATGTCCCAAGGAGGTTTTGATAGTAGTCCTTAAGCATAGCTTTAAATGTATATACATACTTTAATAATTAGAATCTTAGGGTTTTTCTGTTCTTCTGCCTGTTTACTAATGAAACTTTTCTCATAGCTTGAATTTGTCATGCTTCTCTAAGAAATGTGTTTTATGTGCCCAAGTAGGATGTGTGTTTGTGTTATGGCAATAGGATAGAAATTAAAAGTAAGCTCTGTGCTGTATATTATCTACAGATAGTTGCAAAAACAGTTGAGTATTCCTTGCTTGCCTTTTTAGTGCTCAACTCCTGAAGTGAAATCCACAACCCTAAAAAAGGTACCGCTGTACTTTGTAGGCATGCATGACGGATACTTGGCATCTCTAAGTGGTATTCAAAGTAGCTCACACATGGTGGGCAGGAGAAAAAGAGTGAAGGATTGGGAAATAAACATCTGAAATCCATTTTCATATGCAGGAACTGGCTGTAAATCTTAGACACTTAAATGAGACATTTATTTATATTCCTGCTTCTTTTTAAGGATGACCCATTCACTCTTTAGTTTAAAAATCTAAAAGCTAAAAAATGCCAGTTTTCTTTCATTTATCCAGTGACTTTTTCTAAGAAGATGAAAAATTTGAATCCATATTCTTCTGCTCTGAGCAAACTCACACTGGTTGCATACTGTCTTCTGTATCCATTAATATAGCTTAGCAACTCAGCATCAGCAGACAGATGTGCACTTCTTCAACTCTGCAAGGCTTCTGACTACGACTAGTTAAGAAGGAAGAATCAAGAGTAATATAAATTTTAATCTCTCAGGTCTGGAAGACTGTATCTAGAGCTCCTCCCTGATAATCAGTAGACTGTTTACAGTAGTTATTAAACATGGGCAGCAGCACCATTAGAGGTGTCTGAGTGGCAGCTGTTGTGAATACTGTTTGTTTAACTGGGATTGATACTGTCTTTCTGTTGACAATATTTACTGGATATAACCTCTTGGATGAATTAGATATTTAGATGCCTAGTTGATGAATCCCAAGAAGATGCAGATGTTCTTGATCTCTGCCAAGATAGCATTGTTTGAAGTAAATTTATTGTTGAAGACTGATGCCAACAGGATCCTAAGTGTCTTTAGTAGTTAGCTTAACTTTTTAATACACCATTTTTTTGTACTTAGTCTTCGGATGAACTGATGACTTAAGTGTTTGTGTGGTCACAAAGAAAGTATTGGCTTTTCTGTAAAAGTGATTAGAGCGAGGTGATAGAGCAAGGTTTTAGTGTATGGAAATGAATATTACCATTTTGAGGTAGTCACTACATTAAACATGACAGTGAATTTTATTAATGGACATTAAGGTTGTGCTTTAGTTTTGGGTTGGTAGTTTTTGTTTGCTTGGTTTGCCTTTTTTGTTCTTGTTTAAAAAACACAAATACAGACATCCACAGGATCTGTTATATGTGTTACGTGTGTTTTATCCTATTAACTAGGTGTCATTGTTTTATATATATTAGCCAACTCAGGAGAATGCAAGGTGCTCAAAATGGGAAAGACAAGTTTTTATCCTATGCAACTGAAAGAAAAAAGTGAATTAAGTTTAGAATCAGAGATAGTATTATTCTAACTGTAGAATTTCTAATATAGCACGCTCAGTGTTTGAAAGTGAAGGTTAAGTGGAAGTTACCAGGGTAGCAGTTTATCTTAAAAGCGTGCAAAGCTTTGTAGCAAAGTTAAAAGAACAATTAAAGATTTAGAGATAAATTATATAAGATGCAACATGAGTTTACCAGAGATAGATTGTGGCAGAACAACATAAGAGCATTCTTTGTAAAATAAGCTGCGTTTACAGATGTGAAATTTGGTAGCTTTTATCTATCTGGTGTTCAGTAAAGCATTTGTTATGGAGCTCATACTAGAAAAATATTAATAAAACTGTAAAAGATGTTCTTTAATGTTTTACATTTTCTTATTGGATAAAGAAACAGCTAGAGAAGTAGCAGCAAGTTGTGCTCTATACTGAGAATTTATACTTAACAGGAAGAGGAGGGAAAAGGTTTGTGGATGTCAGTCAATCAGAGGGCATATTACTCAAGGGTAGTCCAGTCTCTGCGGGTGTGCTGGATCTGGTCCAAGTCTGTCATCCTTATGTCAACAGTAGCAGCTTTCCCTTGTGCTAGGAGGCAGGGTAAACACCTAGGAAATAGTCTGGGAAATTTGCTTCTGCTGGAGGCCTTTGTGGTGTTAAGAAACAGTAAGGAAAGGAGAGAGTAAGAAGGTTTCTGCAAGCGCATCTGTGCTTCACAGCAGTTTCTGTGGTCTCTCATCGCTCCCCCTTGCCGATGTGGCAGCAGCAGCCAACTTGGCTTAGTTTAGCCTGTGGACAGGAGCAAGCAGATGCACTAATTATTGCCTGTTTCACTAGGGAAGTGATACTGGGTTGGAGCTGATCAGTGACTTGGAGAGGGACTTTTAGGCAGCCATGAAGAAATAAATTTAAGAAAGATATTTCCAATCAGTAGAAGAAATTGCACCTTGACATTCCCAGTCTGACGTAAAAGCTTCATGGTCAGTAATGATGACTGTGAGGAGTTTGTGTGGTGCACTTCGCTGGAAATCTTCCCTTCTCATTCCACAAATTCAGCAAGGCTGTACTTAAGTCAGTAAGTTGGTTTCTATTACCTCAGGAGTCCCTGACTCATCTCCTGAAGAGTGCAAGTGTGTTTCAGTGTAGCCAGCACATTTCAGAGTCAGCAGCAGAGGACCATCATTAGCACCCTGTCCCTCTAACCTTTGGCTCTCACCCCACAGCTTGCCCATGGGGCACAAGCCTGATACTGGCAGCTTGCAGCAACTTGCAGCAGTGAAGCCAACTGATGGTCCTAGCAGAGAACATCAGGTTTAGAAGAGTGGAGAAAAGCATGAACAAGATTATGAAAGAGGGGATATTTAAGGCTAGGTATGAGGAAAAAATTCTATACTGTGAGTGTGGCGAGATACTGGGACAGGTTGTCCAGGGAGGTTGTGGATGCCCCAACCCTGGCAGTGTTGAATGCCAGGCTGGATAAGGCCTTGAACAACCTGGTCTAGTGGGAGGTGTCCCTGCCTATGGCAGGGGAGCTGGGACTAAATTATCTTTAATGTCCCTTTCAACCCTTGACACTCTATGATTCTTTGAAGAGATAAGGGAAGAGCAAGGGCTTAAGATGAGGCTTACGGAGCAAAGAGTTGAATTAATATGTATCGAATCCCAAGACATGAAGATAGGAGAAATAGTGGCACATGAACAGGAGGAGAGATAAATGGCAAGCATCAATTTACGAAGGAAGCAATGTGACAGTAAGATAAGAAAAGAGGTGCTAATGTTCTCTGTATAGAAGTGAAGCTTTTCAGTTGGCACTGATGATTACGAATGGAAGTCAGGTTGGACTAAATGGGCAAAGGGCAAGGGTGATACGAAATGAAAGGCAAAAATATTGTTTTGTTTTTAACACCTCACAATTTGAGGATACCTGTAATAATTATTTGCCTTAGTCTTATATTGCCAGATATGCCAGTCACTTGGGGAAGAAAGCTGTTCCTTGGCACAAAACCAGTAAATTAGCGAAACAGAAACTGAGGTGCAGTTATCATAGTTGCAAGGTGTAGTGAATCGCACAACTCGTGAAAGAATTAAACTCACAAATTTTGGATATCCATTATTAAAGAAAAGTCTAACACACTGATAAATGAATAATAAAAGAATAATTCATAAGTTTTTTTATCCTGTTTCCTGCGAAACAGGGCTCATAGGAGTGTGCTGTCTTTTCCTCATCAGTCTTTCCCTGTATTAGTAACTTTTGATAGCTACTTTTGAAATCACTTGCAAAAAAGTGGAAGGTCAGTAATACCTTCAGGTAGGCTTTAAAATCAGTAGCTGGCTAGAGGAGATATCAAGTTAGTATGTTTGAGGCAAGCAGAACATTGACAGTATATATTCGTTTTGACAACAGCCGGGTCGACAATCTACACATCCTTCCCAGTTACTGTCACAGCATTGCTCTGTCTTGCTCTGCATCCTGAAAGCATGGGAAGACAGCAGAAATGGCAGTGTGGGAGGAGGGTTAGGGACAAATGATGCAGCACCTGAACAGTGAACCAGGCTTCATTATTTTCTTGTTTCTAATAGTATACTTTTTACAATCTAATTTTCTGACTGCTTTTACCTGAGAATCTCTGAAGCACATAGGTTTTGTTTCATCTACACCATTAAGCAAGTCCAAGGGATTAAAAGATTTTTGTTCTTTTTTAACGTTGGGTAGATTTGAGAGCTGAAGATACACTTTTATCTTTAATGAAACTGCACACTATTTGAAGTATTTTCAGTTTGAATGTTTCCAGAGTTTAATTAGCAATACATGAGCATTGCTCTACAGCAGTCTTACCTCTGTTTGCTATTTACAGATTTATTGCTTATATGCTATAAATTTGTTCTATATTAATTTAAGGCATACAGACTGTGAGCATTTTTTAACCTTCTTTCTTGTCTCTTATTTTCTTAAAATATACTGGGATCCACCAAGATACAATGTAAAATCCATAGTCTTTAATAAATCAGCATTATTTTAAAAATTATTAATAATATTAAATATAATTATAGTACATTTGCTATATTACTCTAAAATATTTGTATAATAAGTATATATTTAATAAGAATATTTATTAAATCTTAATAATTTCACTGGTGGGATTTTTCAGTGGCATTGATATCCTAATCTCAAGTGCTCTAAGTGGCATCCTTACAAAATACGTATTTGCTTCTCTTAATAGAGGCTCAGGCTTTAAATTTGAAGATCCCATTATCTAGTCCTAAAAAAATTCCAACTAGAAAATGGCAACTCTTGCCAAACCAGAAAAGATATGGAAATTTTGTGAAAGATCCTATTTTATTTAAATCTCAGCTGCTAACATTAATAACTGCACCAAAACAAAATTTCATCGTTTCACTATCTGGCAAAAAAACATGTAAGCAAATAGAAGAGAGCTTAAAAAAGAACAAAAATTATGGTGTTTTTGTGTAAATATATACTTTTACTGTGATCTTTGGGAGAAGTAGCATTGAAAAACTACTCTGGATTGTCTAGTTTAATTGCTTGCCAAAGGCAAATTAGCAAGTATACTCAATGTTATATGCTGAAAATGTAGAACTGTAAAATATGTATCCCTACTTAATTTATATAAAAAAAGTAAAACTCTGATTTTAATTCATATATCTTCAAGGCACATGTAGGTGCAAGGATTACGTTATCCTTTCATATAATTCAGAAATCTACTTTTATCTCACCTTATTTCACATTTCATCCTTATGGGATATTTTGTGTATATGTTTATGGGTGATTTTAATCTCGCAGGTTTTCAAAGCTATATGCATACAATTTATGAAATCTCTTCAATTTCTAAATTTAATCTCTTTGTATCTCTGCCTGCAGATTTGATTCTGAACTTGAGACTTGTTTGTCTTCTGTAGTTTTCTTTTGCTGTTTCTTTTGGGATTACATGCAGAAGTGAGATGATTCAGAGAAAAGATTTATTAAAGATTGATTATTATGGCTGTCTCATGTTGAGTGGATGATAACCAAGCTGGTCCTACTCTTCAACTGCAAGAGGCCAGTAAAAAGGCATTGCATCAGGCAAGAAAACAATAACTGTAGATGCAAACCTGCCTAATTAACTGGTTTTACAGCAGAAGTTTTCAGTCCACTTCACTGTCCACTTATGTAGCCCAAAATTTTGTCAGTTACAATTTTACAGGAGACAGTGTTGAAAACCATGGTAAAATTAAGGTAAATATTAATAAATTCATGCTGACTGCTACCTGGATCACTTTCCTACTTTTCATGTGTTTGGAAATGTTTTCCAGGAGGATTCATCCCATGCAAGTATTTTTATTCATATATATGCATGTGTATGTGTGTATACACAGGTGAGCTGGCTAGAGGTATAATCTACATCGTTAATAGGATGCAGTGGTCTGATGTTGAGTGGTTAAGACATGGCAGTTATTCTTAGACATAAAATATTTGGTCAGAATATCCTTTTATCAGTCAAAAATACTCAAAGAGTTATTGAATATTAATTTTGTAAAATGGAATTTATAGTAATTGTACTTAATGTGTCTTTTTTTCTTTGAAAGAGCTTTTATATATAGAAATGACAGTTTCTTCCAGTAGTGTTTTACAAAAGAATGTCATGTACACTTTGTAGAGCAGTAAGTTTCGTTACATAATATCTATTAATTTCAGAGAACAAAGAAAACAATTTTCTTAATAGAAAAGACAGTGGCAAAAAAACCCCAAAATCTAATAAAATTCTCATGTAAATTCACATCACTCCTGTGGTTCAGGAGAAATGCATTGTTAAAAAACAATATGAAAATGAACTGTTTGAATTTGAAAATATAGTGTGTCTTCCAGCAGTTAGCATTTAATTAGGTTTATTCCTGATAACTCTGTTGACAGAGTTATCAGAGTTCAAACACTTATGTCTTAGCATAAGTGTTTGAATTTCAAAGAATTTGTTCATATGTCTACCTGTGACAAACAGAAGTACTGTATGTGCAGGGTAGTCATCAACTTTCTTTGTCAGCAGATGGGCTTGATGATATCTAATGCTGAAAAGGTGTGTCCTGGGGAATTCACACTTTTGGAGGAGTTTGTTCATATGAGAGTTTCCTGTAGCGTTAATGTTTTGAGAACAGATGTCAGTTTGTCATAGATCTCATATGTATGTAACTAATAGATTTTTAAACAGTTGACATTTTTGAATTTGATTTTTTCTTTAAAATTTGAATATGTAAATCGCATTTGTATTTAACAGTAAAAAAGACGGAGATGTATTCTGAAAGATTAAATTTACTGTTATTTCTCTTTAGTTTCAGGCACTGCATTCTGTATCAGAAACACTGATTTTGCTAGGAAGGAACAGCATATTAAGAAATTCTTTAATATCGCTTCTACTATCAGAAGTACGTCAGTTTGCTGAGCAGCTGTTGCAGGCCCACCAGGTACTGTCGTCTTTTCTTTTGGAGAAGGGCTGAAGAGTGGTGTTGGGGAGTGTTTTGGCTGTATCTGTTTGTTTCATAAAACGTAATAAATGCTTTAGCCTATAGAATATGCAGGTTCAAGAACCCAGAAAATGCTAGGACCTAACTTAAACAGGAAATTAAAAAAAAAAAGGAGGTATAAAGTAAAAGAAAATTTCCCTATGGAAAAGTGAAATTATCAGACTGTGTAATAAATAGACTCAATAGGTTTTAAGATTATGCTATATAATTGGAAAAACACTTGAAATAATTAGTTAGAACACTTAGTGTAATGTGTAAATTGTTGATTATGCAGGCAGTACAACTTGGGGACCCACCTGAACAAATTATTTCTGTCTCTTGCTCATGTAAAACTGGAAAGATCATTGCTTCATTTTATTTTATAACTAAATTTCATGTTTCAAATCATAATATTAACTTTCATTATGCAAAAGTTATCCAACACATAATGTTGTATTTAGTTTGATGCAATGAGTAGGAGGTAAGGAGCAGAATAGAAGTTGTGGTAAAATTTATATTTAGGTTAAGTTTTTTCAGTAAACTATAGAGTTTAAAAAAAGAGAGGAAAAGAGAAAGTGAATGTTGCTTTAACATTTGAAGAAGAGAGGTATGAAATAAATAGGTTTTATAGATTTTTCATGTATTTTTATGTTGTGGGTATGTATTTTATGCAAAGTGTTCAGCCTCACTTGGGATTAGGAGTTGATTGCACACTATCCTAAAATGATCAATAAAAAGAAAGCATGCAGCTTTTTATTTGGTGGCCAATAAATTTATTGATACATACAGAAAACATTCATCGTAGATATATTCAGCAGTGGTCCAGTTTAACAAATGTCTTAAGTGTTGCTCAAGAACTTTATTATTTTTCTCTCTAGGGTATGATATGATAGTAAGTTCAGATTGCTGTGAGGGAATGTATAATTTCCAACACTGATTTCTACTACTGAAAAGAAAGGCAAATTTTGAAAGAATTAGACAAAGAGCTGTGTCTTCTTTTAAGTCACTGTTAGCATACAAGACATTGATGGCAACCAAAAGTCAACAGACTTTTAACAAATGTAAGAATAGGGAAGTGTAATTAGAAACAATAATTGGTTTTTAAGTTTAAAGAAGTTGTTAGTTTTTAACATTATTAAATCTCACCTGTGTAACAGAATTAGTCATCCTTCCTGGTTTTGCCAGTGGCAGCACGGAACCTTTCAGTGCTCCACAGTGATGTCAAGCTTACACTGAACATTGCACTTTACTGACTTGGTTACTGTGGTGCTTAACCTTGCCGTACTGTAATTATTTTAAGTATTGCTTTTGTATTTGGTGAAGCCTTAGGAGCTGTGTGTCTGTCTGTAGCTGACACTTTGTAGGACTTTGAAAAGCTGCAGTTCGTGTAGGGAAAGTAACTGAAGTTCTTAGCTTGCTGTGAAGTCAGTGTTTTTAAATTTCATGCATTCTTGCATTTAGTCCAAATAGATATATTGTGTTCATTTAAAAACTCTTATACATTCTCTATGTGATAATATACTATGGAAATGTATCACAACTGGACTCCAAACTCTGGTATTTCTGATGGCCTGATTTACAGACCTGCTTCTAAATTTCTGACTTTGTGTAACATTATTTTTGGTAGGTACAATTCTAAAAAGGGTTAAAGTATTTTTTTCCTTGTTTTGGAATCAAATCTAATGATACAGTATCAGTTCAAAATACAGAAAATGACAACTTTAAAAAAAATGCTTCTTAAATACTTAAATTAGAAAAGATAATACTTCATTAGCTGACAAGTATCCTAATTGTGGTTTGTTACTTAAGCAACGCTGCTGTTAATTGCAAAGGTGTTTCATGTGTTCCATTGAAAACAGTCAAATTAGGGACTCTGAATTTTAATTCTGATTAGAGATGCACAAATGTGTGGGGTTTGTTTTGCTTTGTTGTTTGTTTGGTTTTTTGGTGGTGTTGGCAGATGGGAGAAATAAAGAAATAATCTGAGGCATGTATTCAGGTTAGCTTGCAATTGACTTTTGAGCATTTGATGAAAACAGAAATTGAAAAAATAGCTTATTCATCCAAGCAAATTTCTGTGTATTTATGTTATAGTAATAATTATTTTTTTAAAGTTGAAGATGCTTTTCAACACTGACTTGGACTGAAAACAAAATCCTTTTTAATTTTTCTAAATGAGTAATCTAGATAGCTCAACATTTTCATTTTAACTTCCTCCTTAAGGCTTGAGCTAAGGTCCAAATAGTTTGTCAAATGTATGCATACCAGAATATGCAACTTTATATTCAACCATTTCTTCAATGGGAAGTGTGCTCAGCTCAACCCCTTGTGGGTTTGTGGGTACATCCTTTGATAAATATTGAAAATTTTTTACTTTAGAATTCTGACTGATTTTAGAGAGTTTGAGTCTTCTTGGGCCAGCTTATCTGTCTATGACCCACAGTTTCAAAAAGCTTCCTATGTCCCTAGCTTTACAAATTAAAAAATCAGGTTGACTATATGAGAGTGTATCGAATAAACTACAATAGAAAAGTACAGAGATTATTATGAGTATTTTTATATTCTCTAATTGGCTATATCAATTAATCTTACAATACGAAAAATTAATGTCAAATATATGAATAATATAATGTTGTATATGATATTCCCACATGTTAATATAGAAAATTAGGTAAGGAATATGTAAAACAGTATCATTATCCTGATGTTCCACTCAGTTAAAATGAATGTTATGGTTGTAAGCTCTCAGGCCAGTTAGTAGTTTGCTTTAATTCATTCGAGTACTTCATCATGTGCTTAAAGTAAAGCTCCTGCTTCAGTACTTTGCTGACATCAGGATGCTGACTTCTAGGCAAAAGCATATTAATATAAACTCAATTGGATGCCTTAATTTTTACAGATGTTGGATCAGTTTTATCTATAATAGTAACCTTTCAAGCTTCATTAATACAGTTTTTAAGAATACAGTAACTGAACCTTATTGCCCTATGGAATAGAAATCTTCTGATCCCCAGTTGGCTTCCTACTGCAGACCACATAAAACTGTAAGATACTAAGATTTCATAGTGATATTGTGGAAGATGGATCATTTTTCAAATGTTGAGCTCCTCACCATGGTCCTCCTTTATGATAGCTGTTTCAAAGACAGAGGACCAGAAATGGAAAGCACATATTGGTTTACTGCCCATTTCTAACCCCACAGTGATAAGTCCAAGAAATATGAAGAAGAAAATTAAAAACAAGAAAATAGATTTGAAAATAGAAAAAGGAAGATGTACTGCGAGGTTTTGGAAAACTCTGTTATTCAGTAATTGCTGATACATAACTTGTCTAGCATTATGTTTTTATATCACATTACTTTCTTTATACTATTTTTCATTTTTTAAAACTTTAAATATTTTTATCCTGGAGCCATACACTGAATAGTTGTGTGTTAGTTTTGTGGTTTTTGTTTAAACAAAGACACCAAGTTATATGTAATTCTTAATGTTATGTGTAAGTGTTAAGTCTAAATCCAAATGTGGGTGCTGACTTCTAACCTGAAATGACTGGTGCAGTTAGACTTCAACACAAGACATAAAGGGTGAGATTCTTCTTCTTTAGATGTTTGTAGTAGACGTGGGTGTTTTGATCTGATTTACTTGCTTTAATTTTCCATGATAGCAAAGGGAAGGAAAAAGTCATTTCTTGTCTAACCTATGTTGTTGTACGTAACTATTATAATTGTCCCTTGAGTTGTCCGCTTCTCTCATTTGGCTATGAGAAAGGAAACTTACATTGATCAGCTGAAATATAGATATTTATGTTGAAGGCATCCAAAGTTAAGAGATGCAGCTGAAATATAGATATTTATGTTGAAGGCATCCAAAGTTAAGAGATGAAAATCCCATAATATCTCTATGAAATCTCTTTTTGGATTATCTGAGGTGTTATTACCTGAGGTGCCTGATCCTACAGAACAGTTGTAACGGGTAGTCATGCAAAACATACTTCTGTCTGTACACTGACAAACTTAAGTAAGTAACGTTATTAGATGTTTGTAGCAAGTTATATTTTAGTTAGGATAATTAATAAATTAACTTATTTCCCAAGTGTTCAAATTCTCTAAGTGTACACAAGAGATTGATGATTGATGGTGATTGAATGTGCAGGATGTGTGTATTGAAGCTTCTTTTAAGATGCATTCCAGCTATGGTGTGTGTGATGTGTATGCTTCTCCATAGGAAGGAATAAAAGTAGAAAGTTATGTAGTTGCCACCCATTGGATCCAGGGATGAGACTTGGTAGTTGTAATTTTGATGCCTGTTGGTTGAAGTGATGGTGGCAGTCCTGTCAAAGGGATGGTCTCTTCCCAGCCTTGTTTACTTCTCCTTAAACCTGAGATAGTACCTGAGTACAATAGTACCACCCTTATCTTATCTCAAGTTCCCATAAGGAGGCTTAACTCCCAGTCCAATTCCCTGAAATCCAGGAGACATATTCAGGCAGGGAGCAGGCTTCAGTGATCTTAACAATGTTTAAGCCATTAACCATTTCAGTCTCTCACACTTTCTTCTTAAGCCTTTCTCCATGCATCCATTCTGTGTACAGTGGATGTTCTGGGCAGGTGTGGTACCTACCTCATGCTTTATTCCATGTGCAAGTGTGTCTGACCTGATGTAGAGAATTCTTCAGATAAGCTCCTCTTTCCAAGAAGTTTACTTCATTTATGGAGTATGGCTTCTCTCTTCAGCCATAAATTTATATATGTTTTCTTACAGGTTAGAAAAAAAAGCTATACATTTTTTTTTCCCAAATAGGGTAGAAAATGGCTAAAATAGTTAATTAAAAAAAAAAAAACAAAACCAAAAACAAAACACAACAAAACCCTGAGAATATTATGCAGCTAGAAAAGCTAAATACATTTTGCAGTCTACTGTTGTTTGAGGTACTAAAATGGCTATCAAGCACATTTGGCTCTTTGTAGTTTCTACTGTTGGCTTTACTGACACATCAGGTTACTAATACTTCCTCTAGGTAAAAGAAAAGAGATTGGTGCCAGGTAGATCTTATGAAAATAATTAAACTTGCATCTGGACATCTGTTCATCCTTTCTAAGATGTCATTTTTTTCCTTGTTATGCTGGTAAGCAAATTTCAAATTGTGAATTGTTAAAGATGCTGCAAAATAGTGCTCTGGGTAAATGTAGGATTAATTTTTATTACATGTGACTGCTGATGCTACTGTTAACAAAGGAAATAATGGCTGGATAGAATAATCAGTGGATCTGCATTTTTTTCTTATATACCCAGTTTGGAAATATGGATTTGGGAAAACATATATCTCTTCCCTGAAAGGCAGGAATGAAAGAATCAGTAAAGACTTGGTATATGCCAAGAGTGCCATACACCTTTGAAATGTATACCTGCTTCTGCTGCATATGTCATCCCCTATTAAAGATTAGATTTTAAGATGCTTACGAGTCAGACAGAACTAGAAAATGACAAATGGTTCGTGCAGTTTTTCTCTTTCCTGTCATACTATCTTAAAATGATAGCATTAAGGAGAAAGGAGTTTGGAAGTATTCTTACAGAACTAAAAGGAACAGGGCTTTGACTACACTTAGGTGCTTGGCAAAATTGAGGCTGACATGTAATCAGAAAACCTCAGGTGTGTTTGGGAACAGAAGCAGCAAATATCAATTACATGAGGAGAACAGTGTCGACTAGAGAATTGTTACTCTTAATATTCATGAATCATGTCATTCATGGAAACATAATACTGGAAAAGGAAAAATGCTTAATTACAAAAATCAGAATATATCAAATCTAAAAAGCAAATAAGTAATATTCCTGAAAATCTTCTTAGTTTAAATAGGGCACAAAATCCAGGATTTAAAACAAACAAACCCCCCCACCCCAAACAAACCCACAAACAAACAAAAAACCCTCAAACAAACCCAAACCAACAAAGCCTAAAATAACATGATTATAAATTAAATAAAGTTACCTAAAAATTACCTGTTTGAATTTCTGATGCTGTCAAGCTTTCATTGCACTTTTTTTTTTTTTATGCTGCTTTTACTTCCTTATTATCAGTGTTAATTCTGTCCTTTTCCTATTGCTTTCTTTACAGCTTAGTTAATCCTTTTGCATGCCTGAAAGCAGAACATGAATAAGGAAGAAGCATCAGATTTTTGTGGCATACGTGGTATACCTGTTAGTCTGGCAGGCAGATTTTACTTAACCTGTGTCTTCAAATGCTCCTGTTAATTTACCTTCCTGTTTAATGCTCCTGTTAAGTTACCTTCTTCCTGGAGCATTCTTGCTTACAGACAATGATTTGCAAAATGGAATGATGTTTCAAAAAATTAAGCACTGCTTCCTTAATGCTTTTGGATATTGGAGTTGCCCATGTGAATAGTATATGTACCATATGTGCTCTTAAAAGTTCAGTTTCCAGGCAAGGTAACATTTTGTCACAGATTTGCCTTCTGCTTTTAGTTTTGGATACTTGTTTAAAGTCTTTATTATGCTGCGCTTTTAACACAGTTGCACTAAATGCTTTTTTGGGATACAGTATAAATACACAGTTCTTTTGTCAGTGGCTTTGCAGTCTGTTGGCTGCTTGAGTATTTTGTATCTTCATGAAATGGAAAAGAGTCGTAGCCCTAGAATTTCCAACAAGGAATTACTGATATAATGAATTTTTGTTTGGAAGAGTAACAACGGCTGATAATTAAAATTGTCTTTAAGAGCTTAGAAAAATACAGTAAAAAGTAAATGGAAACTATAAAATTATATTGGATACCAGTGTGAAATCATAACTTCGTTTTTCTTTTAAAACATTCTTTTTATTTTACAGGACACGTCAATAGCTTTGAATTTCTTAGCTTTGCACACACTTGCCTCTCTCTAAGCATGTGTGACAGTCCTCTACATAATGACTTATCAGCTTGCCCCATTGGGACTCTCTTTTATCGGTTTGGTTTGGTTTGCTAAAAATACATTTAAAGCTGTGTTTGTCTACCTATAGAGTTTATGCATAACCATCACTACTTTAAATCACAAGACCAGGAAGATTAACTGGTGTTTGTTCAGTGCTTTCTAATATGTTCAAATGCTTTTAAAAACTCATTATTATGTAGCTCACTGTGAGATGTTATAACCACTAAGCACATGCACAGTGGCCTGTCTTCTGTAGTACACTGTGATATGCCATCAAGCATAGAAAAACTGCTTCTGTTCTTTGATAAGCAATGGGTTTGTTTTACATTTTGTTTGCACTTGAATTGAACTCTTAGCTTAGGTTGTTAATTGGGAAGGATGGCTCTAGTGTATTTAGAGTTACGTTTAGGATTAGAATGGGGTTTAGAATTAAGATGGAAAAATAAGATCCTCACCACAGAGGGAAATGCTTGAAAGACTGGGCCTAGGAGTGTTTGTCATGACTAACAAGACTGTACTTGTTCTGCTAGTTCACTGTTGGATTAGAGTTGGTGTTAGAACAAACTGTCTGGCTAACTTCTCAGTTGAAACTGTCATAGGCTACAGTGGTGATGGTGGTGTATATTTGAATACATGTGCTTGTGAGCTGCACTGAATGCTGCCACCACATTCAGAAGGAGCTGCTGTCCCAAGTTTGGCTCTGAAACAAGCAGAATTCATCATTCTAAGATTTAACTGATGTAGAAGTCATTAATAGAGTAGGTTTAAGTCTGGGATGAAAGGGATTGGGTTACCTAGAGTTTATTCTGTAGCTAAGGTTATAGTAATGGTTTGCATGGCAGAGACAAGTGCAAGATGAAATCTGGTTCTATAGCTTATTTTAAACTTTGTATAGATTTTGAATGGCAGCACTCTACCTGGCTGGTTAAGGCTTGATCTGGCAGCAAACTACTATTAATTCTGTGCCTAGAGGGGAAAGTAGTTTTCAGAACTCCTATGCATTGCTACATTGACAGGATTTCTGGTGTAGATCTAATTTAGGGAGATAAGTAGTGATGAGCTAAAGTTGAACATCTTTATAGAAAGTATCAGAGCTAGATTTAAGGTTTTTGTGCTAAGGGCTTAGGAATCTGGGGTTTCAATTTTCAGTAGGCACTGATGATGTAGCCTTTTCAATCCGCAGTGGATTCAGTGAAGATCTATTGGTGGGCCTGAGTAAGTGTCAGAATAAGAGTGAGTTTATTGAGACTCATAGGGAGATATAGAAATGAGATACTGGTCTAGGTTTGTGGTGAGAAAGGAAGGGAGAAGCAGCTGAGTATGTTTAGATCTGAGTGTTAGTTATGTGAGTTCCTGAATTGGTTCTAAGATAGAGAGCAAGGCTTAGGTGTCCAGGAATTGAGCAGCAGAATGCTTTGCTGAAGTTGGAGGTGTTCCAGAAAGAGAAGCTGAAGTATGCTCAGGCAGGATATAATTTCTATGGCTTGGTTAGATTAAGGATTAAGACGTTGCTGTTTGCAGTGTTGAACTTGGATGAAATGCAGATAACCAGATACCTTTGCAGGGTTGAACCACAGTTGTAAACGCACACGCACACACGTACATGGTCACAAAAGAATTTATGATAGCACTGTGTATATTGCATGTCTTCTAGAATTATTACATTCATGCTGAAGTATACATTTGAAATGCGTGTAGCACCAACATTACAGAATTAAAACTAGTCTTAGAAAATAACCTTCTTGAATCCACTCCAGTTTAGCTTCTTACTGTATAAGAGAGGATTATTTTCACTTGATTCCAGTGGCAATTCACATAGGGAGAACTCAAATGCATTGAGCAAGAAAATGAGAAAAATAGAAACAAAATTTGTGGGTATTTCTCCTTTTTCATAAACAATGGCATCCCAGGTTGCATGATTATAGTGCAGACTTTGAAGATGTAGCTTGTATGTTTTGAATTTCTTGGCATCTCTCATTCCTGGAATTGAGTTGGCAAAGCACAATTAAACCTCTGGGTGTATTGTCTTGAAACAAGATCCTTTTGGCTCTATTTCATCCTTATAATTAATTCTTTCATTAAAAGTTACTACTAGTGTCTCTTGAGTTTTCAGATTATTAAACTTCTAGCTGAAGTTGCAGTTTTAAAGAACTCTTTGTGTAACCTTATCATTTAATCAAAGCTCTTTTACTAAGCCTAGCTACAATATTTAATACAGAATAGTATAGGGAATTGTGTATGATAAATATGAGAGAGAGCTAAAAATTTAAGTAGTATTTCTGCCACTTGGAATAAATTGTAAAAGAACTTAGTTTAGAGTAACTGAATAAGTTAACCATTTTGAGTTCTTCCTACACAATTTGATTATGTGGACTATGATTCAATCCTGTTGACTAACTTAAAGACAGTGAATTCACTGAATGATTGTAGAATTGTGGAATGGAAAAGGTTGGAAACATCCTCTGGAGATGATGTTTCCTCCTCAAAGCAGGACACCCTGCTCAAAGCATTTTTTGCACTTCCCTTTGTGGCATCTCAGGATTCCTCTTGGCCAGTTTCTCCAGCCTGTCAAAGTCCTTCTGAATAGTAATAAACTCCTCTGGTATGTCCATCACTTCTACTTTTGTATGATCTCTAAAGCTGCTGAGTTTGGAGGTGCAAAAATCTCGGTGTCCAGGTCATTCACGAAGATGTTAAACAGTACTGAGTGCCAATGTCAGCCTCTGGGGTGCACCACTAGTAAGTGACCTCCAGCTGGATTTTATGCCTCTGATCACAGCCCTCTAAGAATGGCAGTCCAGGCAGCTTTCAATCTTCACCTTCACTCTTCACCTAACAAGCCTGTAAGTCTATGCTGACTATTCTCAATCACCATTTTGTCCATCGTAGGCCTGGAAATGGTTTCCAGGATTATTTGCTCCATCACCTGTCCCGGAATCAAAGTGAAGCTGACTGACCTGCGTTTCCATGTTTGTTCTTGAAGAAGAAAGTGGCATTTGATTTCTTTCAGTCCTTAAGAACTTCCCCTAATTGCTGTGACTGTCCAAAGAAAATTGAGTATCCCTTCCATGACGTTGGCCAACTCCCTCAGCAATCACAGGTGCATGCTTCCAGGTCCCATGGACTTATGTATGTCCAGTTATTTTAAATGTTCCCTAGCCTGTTTTTTCTCCACAGAGAAGTTGTTCCTTGCTCCAGACTGTCCCACTGGTCACAGGGATGTGAAATTCCTCAAGGCTGGTTTTACCAGTAAAGGTCAAGGCAAAGAAAGCACTGCATCCTTTGTTACCAGTTTCCTTGGCACATTTTTCTCATCTTCATTTTGTTACTGATGTGCCTGTAAAAATCCTTCTTGATGCACTTCACCTTCCTTGCCAGATTCAACATGAGATGAGCTTTGGCTTTCTTAACCATCTCCGTGCACACTCAGAGTGCCTTCATGTTCTTCCCAATTCACCTGACCCCGCTGTATGCTTGTTTTGTATTTTTTGTCAGGACATCCTTGTGCGTTCACACATGCCTCCTGCCACCTTTGCAGGTATACCATTCTTGAGAGTGAAGGAGGTGATCCTTGAACATCTACTAACTCTCCCAGATCCTTCTTCTTTCCAGAGTCAAAGCATGTTGGATATTCCCAAATAAATTCCTGAAGAGGCCAAAGTCTGCTCTCCTGTAAACCAGGCTGCCAATTCGTCTTTTTGATTTTGATAAATTTTCAAGAATTAAGTGAGATTATAGTTGCAAATTAGGTGAGTTCCTAAGGGAGGTGTTAAGTCATATAAAGACAAGTTATATTTCTACCTACCAAGAAGTAATACTCTTCAGGAAAGTTTATAGGAGCTTCACTAACACTCTGGGAGTTATGAACCAGTGAAGCTAATAATTATCAGTTTATGGGAACATAAGGTGAATATTGAAACATGCTGTGAAGCTCACTTTTCTCGAATGTCCTGTAGAAAACCTTTCATACACCTAAAAAAAGTGAAATATCTGTTTTGGAGGATGGCACGTAACCCACTAAGGTAGCCCTTAGTCTTCCAGAGCGACCTTAAATAACTGCTAGAAAAAATTATGTTCAAGTATGTCCCATATTTTTGCTGTTGTTACTTTTTAATTATTTTAATGAAGGAAGCAGTTTTTAGGAAACAGGCACATTAGCTTCTCTATCTGTTTAATTTAGAACTTGACTGATTTTCAGAACTTGAATAACTAGAGCAAGCAGGCAAAATTATTTATCTAGAAACCTTAGTCCTTGGATCTTTTAGGAGCTGTTTTGTTTTTCATCAGGATGTGTAGTTTAGTTGGGAAGCTTGCAGCTTATACTGTAAGCTCGATGAACCTTGTTTGTGTCCTCTCATGTCCAAGAGCATACATCATTTTTGCTTCTGGGGAAGGTTTTGTTGTTTACCCAATGCACAAGGAACAGGGAAATGACCAAGGATTACTGAGATCTCAAAATACATCTAGAGCAATGCTTGCCACTAGCAGGAGTGTCATCAGCACGGTGGTTGGTTCCTTCACTGTGATGAACCTCGCTTCTGTGTCCATCTAGATATCTTGAATGATATCTCTTTGCCTAGTCATTTTCTGTCTGCTGCTGTTGTATTACTGTTAGGTCTTTGATGTTCTCTCACCTCCTTTCAGTCACCTAAAGGCCATCACAATTACCTTCCTTTCTCTTCTATCAGAAGACATACCAAACCTTGTCTGTCTTTCACAGACTCTTGTCTCCTGAGTAGCCAGGAGAAGGTAACATCAGAAATTTGGGGTTAAAGAGAGGAAGGAGCTTTTAAGCTTGAAAAGTTTTTCTTACTAAGTAGTAATTCTAGATAATTGCTAAGTTTTTTCTCAAAAGTAAATGGTGTATATTTCCAGTTGGTATTTCCAATATTGATAGCAAAATTAGACTAGTGAGTTGTGCTTCTGTCAGAGAAATGCTGTCTGGTTGAAAGTTGTTGTTGTACCATCTGCTGAAAACAGAATAAATTTTTGGGTATAAAGTGAAAAGAATACTTTTCTCTCTCAGTAACAAGATGAAAAAAAATCAATTTCACTCAGCAAAATTCATCCACACTGTAGATCAGGTAAATGATATTGTTTTCTATCATGAAAGTTTTTTTTCATTTCATAAATTTTGGCAAATGTTTACCATTCAGGCTGAAACTTTTTCTCTGTAGATGTCTGTCTCAGGCCATTTCTGTATGCGCTTTTTACTTTTATTTTTATTTCTGTGAGTGCATGTCTATGAGTTTAAAGAGGAAAACATCAGTATACAGAGTTTTCACAGAAGCCAGTAAGGGTCTTGCTTTGAATTTAGGTATTTCTGTGTGATAGCAGGCATTGTAAAACCATGTCCTAGACAGCGGAGATTGGCATTAGCAGCTACATTAAATATTTAAAAGATTATTTCTTAAAAGGAGGAAAGTGCTACCTCACTCTCTCTAAAATTATTTATGAAGTTAAAGTAATATTTGTGTGTGAAGAATTATAGCAATGACTGTCATTAAAAAAAAAAAAATCAGTTCTATATTCAGAGCAGAGACTGAATGATACACATTTCATGTCCATGCATATAACAAGGACAGGAAATAGTATTTCTTCTAATTGAAAACAAGTGCAGTTGCAAAAACAAAAAACAGAACAAACCACAACCAAACACAACTGTAGGCATAAAATAGTCAAATTAGGCTTGCAGTGTCATTATATTGATTTAAAACTGCCATTCCTAATAAAAGCAGGCAGCTAGTAGTACATTAAGAAACTATATAAAATAAATAAGATAATTATTTGCAATATTAGAGAATGTAGTCTGAATCATAGACCTTAATTTCTTCAATGTTTCATAATTCTGCTAATGAATCCCTTGACCAACCTTTGGAATGCATCCTGCTAGTTTATTCTACACAGGGGTTGCTCGAGAATCACTCAGTTTTACTTAGCTTAGAGGAAAGTATACTTCGATAAGCATCTGAATTTAATTAATTAGAAGTTTGTACCTATATTTTCTGTCTGTATTGTAGGAGGTGATTCCAATTTGTGGATTATTAAAGATATGGTTTTCCATGGTCACAGTTTCTTAAAACTAATTGCCATATGAAAGACAGCTATTTCTAAACTATACCTGTCTGGTTCTCTTGAGTGTAGAAAAAGTAGAGGAAGTTAACTTTCAGGGAAAGCATAAAACTGCTGAGATTCTCCTTATACGTGGGTTTAAGACTAACAAAAAGGAAGAGGGTTTCTGCTCCTCTAATGCTTTTAGAGAGTCACATGAGGATTAAACTGCATACAGAATTATCTTTTTTATGTAAGAGGTTTTTTTTTATTTGCTATACAGCATTACTAATCACGTTTAAAGTGTGACTTTTGAAATCATGGAAAACTTAGTAATATCTTTCTGAAAATTCATCTGTTTTCCATAAATAGTGTTGCTAAATAGGCCAAGCAGTAAAGGCTGCTTTGTGATGAAGAGTATGAAATGTTGCCCAACATTCGTTATCATTATAATGTAACATTCCTTATAATGGTGCTAGTATAGCACAATATAGGCGACATATATAAGAAACAGTTGGTCAAAATGTCAAGAATATAATGATTACTAAAAAAAAATCATTATTACATAGACTTGTTTTTAAAGTTTTGCATCTATTTAAAAATACAGTCAATCACAGAATAGGGCATTTCCATGTTTTATAGGTAATTTTCATGGGATTCTTTGTGTGCGCGTTTGACGTATTTTGAGATATTGTGGATGAAATGTTGGTTTCCATAAAATAGTCTAGAAAAGTGAGGACTAAGGGGGGAGAGCAATTGTAATAGTCTTGCAGAACATGAAAAGTTGCCATTCAAGGAGTAGTCCTTTTATATTCTGAGCAGAAGAAATATACTTGGTGATTAATTAGATGGCAAACTTACTTACTGAAGTACTCCAATACATTCAGGATGAGCACCTTTTGGGGGTGACATAAGTATACTTAAACCTGTCTCAGAGCAAGGGTTGTGAATAGAACACTTGAGCACCCTTTCAGCTATAAATCTGAACTCTTAAACTCCTATTTATATGTTATATTAACATTAATCATTATGGTCAACATTTGCACAGGAAGAGTATAAAACACTGGATTGTTATGTTAGTTATAGCTCGGGCAAACTCAGCTGTGTGTGTGGGAAGAAAGGGCCAGGTTGAATTTCATGAAGGTGAAATGGTGCCCAGTTCCATACCCCAGCCCCTCAGAGCCTCCTTGGTCAGCCCTGGAGTAGCTGTGGGTCACTGGCTCACCAGGAGCACTGCCCCACACCCCGCCCTGGAGCCCCAGGCCAGCCCCAGAGTGGCCAGTGGGCCAGAAGTCCCACCCAGGGCCACAGGGGGGGCAGAGTAGATAAAACCAAAGACGTGGTCTCCACACTGTTGCAGCCCTGCCATTTCCTGGACTCCTGACAGCTGGATCTATGCTGTATCTAGGGTGATAGCTATAATTCTTCTTTTCTCTCTTTCTCTCTCTCTCTCTCTCTCTCTTTCTCTCATTTTTTACTACTTCTTCTTCTAATCTCATTTCTTGATATTTGGGTAACTTAAAGCTGGATGGGTTGGATTTTGCTAAGTTGTATGGGTTAACATGTGCTAGGTCAGTGCTTTGTGAAATGCTTTATTTTGGTTGAATGTTGCCCTTTAAACTTTTTCCAATGTCCCTTATTTTCTAAAGTTTACCAGTAAAAGTTTAGTTTTCTAAAGTTTGCCAGTTTGTGTTATTTAACCTCCTGAGAAAAGTGTGCAATGCCTTCTCCCATGCACTCTCTCAAGGTATAAAAGAACCGAAGGCCCTTCTAATAAATCCTGCGTGCAGATTTTTGAAACCTTGTATATTTTTACATAAAACCCCTTTGATGAGCTCGTGGGACGAGCCTGGGATGTAGGGGGAAGTAGGCAAAACTCCACAGCAAATTTCCTCTGCTTCTGAGTTCTGGAAGAAATTGAAATACTATTATGATTAAATGTGTGGATGTTAGTTTTGGGGAGATGGGTATAATAAGGATGTAATAATTAATGCTAGTAGTGCAGGACAGAGGCTTTACAGAAAATGTACAAAATTTGACTCATTTTATAAAATTACTAACAAATCCTACAATCAGGATTTCAAAATGCAAGAGGTTAAAACTATTCTTCAGGCAGTAATAAAAATTCAGGGTGTAGCTTAGCTGTGTCCTGCCAGAGATTTAAACAGGTGATTTTTTTGTGCAGAAGTGACTGGTTTGCGACAGAGGAAGCCTTTTGGGGATTTCATTTTTGGAGTTCTGTGGATTCTGTGTTTCTCAGAGAGATTACTTTTGATGTCCCTGCTTATATTTAGTATTCACTGTAACACCTGTGTATAATATATTTTATCTATAAAGATGGAGGAAATGGTAATTTTAAGAGAGGGCTTGAAAAATGGTAGAAAAGGCAGCTGAAGACTGGACTGCACCACTGATCGATACCTTGTAGAATTGTGTACAGTTATAGTGGTACTATACATATGTGTAAGGAGCTGAGTAATGAGTAGACTACAGCTGGGTTCACTTGAATAGCATTTCAAAGAATATGTACTGTTCTGGGTTATTTTATGCTAATGACAAAATTAAAAAAATATTCAAGAGCCTTTTTGCTCATTTTAAAATATTTCTATTTATCAAAAGAGCTGTTCTTAAAAATGTATTTTAGCATACATTTCAATTTCAGAACATACTTCTTAACTTCCTTGCAAACTTTTTTAAATGCATTTGAAAGTTAAATTATATTATTGATTCATGGATTCTGAGGTCAGAAGGAGTAATTTAGTCCAAATATCTTTCTACACAGGCAATAGATTTTTTCGGATGCTGAATTTAAGGATGTGTTATTAATACATCAAATCTGAAAGCTGTTATTGATTCTGTTCATTGTTTAAAATTATTATTCTCCTCATTCTTTAATAATAGCTTATGAGTTTTGGCTTTCTCCATCCTAATTTTATTGCCTAAAATTAAGTGACAGCTTATAAAAAAATAAAACAAAGCAAAAAAAACCCAACAAAAAGTCCTGATCAAGATTGATAGAATATGCTGAAATGGTATTACAGCTTCATAAAGTTATATAATGCTATATATAAAGTTATATAGTAAGTTAGATAAATTATGAATGAAGTGTAAGGAATTTCCAACGGGTTTTATGTTGAATCAACTTGAATCAATAGTATTGACTAAATATTGGTTTGTTTTGTTATTTATAACCTATTTGTTAAAATATTTATTTGAGGAAGAAATCTATCTGAGGGAAAAAAAATTTTTAGTAGAATTCATGGTCTAATAGCATTCTGTATGCTGCTTAATTCAAAATTTAAAGACCAGATCCAGAGCCTGTTGCAATCACTAGAGGACTCCATTTTTCAGTCAAATTGCATTAAATGTTTGGATTTATAATACAATAGCATTATACAGTTGCTGAGTTTGGGTGCTCTTAAAATAATATAATTAAATTAGAATTAATATTTATATAAAACAAGAATTAATAATTTGTTTACATAAGTATAATTGAGGTTTTTATCTAGCAATTTATAATTTTTACTTCTTCTCCTTCACATAACCTTTACTTTGTATCACTAATTTTTATTATGATCCTATGCAAGGCATGCTTTCATCCTTCTTTGTTTTTTATGAAATGAACTCTTACGTAATGCTACCTGTACTTAGCAGTGATGTCTGCCTTTGTTGTCTCTCCTACCTGATGCTCTGGAAAACAAATCTCTCTCTTCATATTCACGTTTAGCAAACCTGAAGTACTCTATTTGCATCTTCAGACTGTTTATCGGCCACTTCTGTTGTGATTCCTGTGAGAAAGCATCAGCTACAGCACTATGTATTCAGTAAGAAATGCAAATGTTTGGTTTAAAGAGAGGAGAAATCTTAATAGTATAAGATGTCTGTAGTATTTTATAATTGTTTTCATGTCATCCATATTTTCCTTCTCTTACTGCTCCTGTTTGAACAGCTTTAAATTGCAATGTAATATATTCAAGGAAGAAATTGAGCAGGGATTTTGAGGGGTTATCATGATACAAAAAAAAATGGTATTTGAGATTGGTCCAGTCTTATTCATTTTTAACAGTGTTGGAATGGGGAAGAAATTTTATGTTTTTAACCCAACTCCCCCAAAGATATATATAAAATAAGATTTACTAAACATAGAAAAGTACATAGCACAGTTGCCATGGCAAAGCTATTCTTTCTGTTGACAGGCAAAGCAACTGAGAGGGCTTTTGCTTTTCCATATGACCCTGGTACCCCATCAGTCTCGGGTCCTGTGGGACAGCATCCCAGACAGTTTGCCACCAAGCCTGTATGCAGCAGTTCTCCCTTTAGAGCCCTTTAGGATCATTTGCTGACTCAGCACCTTGGCACATCTTTTGTCATCTTGAGGTGTTTACTGATTGATTCTCCTGCCTGAAAAGTGAAGGCAGAGGAACCAAAGCAGAGCATTTTAAATATCTTTGCTGGAGGCTTTAAAGTCACTTTACTGTCACTGTTGCAGGTATGAGAAATTCTGTCAGAATAGCAGACAGCATGCAACATTGCTTCTAACTCTACATACAGCACCACCACCTCTCCACCCAAAAGGTCTCAATTTTTCATTGGTTGTGTTGTCTTCAAAGATGCATTCCTCATGCCCACTTCTTTCCTCAAATAAGCAGTGCAGTATTAGAAAAGAATATGACTTTTTTATCTCCTTGATCAATATCAGTATACAGATGTGAATTCCCTGTGAGCAACTGAGAGTAGTTTATGTGTGCAGAAGTGATGGCTCCCAGTGAATTTCTGCACATACAGGAACTAGTATAACATAAACATGGCAAATTTTATTGTAATTTGTGCACAAGGCACTGATTTTTATTTTTTTATTGCATTTGACTCATCAGGAGACAGATTTCTAGAATTTCATTCACAAAGATAACATTCCTGTAGCCATTTGATCAGTAATATGTTATTTGTAAACTATCAGCCTGTGCTAAGTTCCAAATTTCAAAGAAGACTTTAAAAAAGTAATAAAAAAATTTAAAGCTGAGTCTAAAAGACCAAGTTATTTCTAAGGAACCTGTTTCCTCTAGTAGGAAGTTAGAGGGAGGATTTTCAATCAAATGCACCATGTGAAATCTCAGGATTTTCAGAAATTTCTTAGCTATCAGTATAGCTATAAAACTTGGTTGACAGTGCATTGTCTGTGGATTTTTTTATGTATTTAATTATGTTGAAATTTAGGCATATTGGTTTAACTGCCCTTATGGTATATTGAGGGTCTTCAGGAGCAGTAATGGAAAATTCTCTTGTCAGATTCTAATTGTTTCTATCATTGGCAAATGAAAAAAACACTTTTTTTTCTGAAGTCTGATTAGTTAAATGTAAAAGCATTGCATCTAAAAAACAAACTCAGATACAGAAATCCAGTTTCAGTTGACATATTTCTAACAAGGCCTTCAGGACTTTGTTGCTGTAGAGAAATGGTTGCAATTAATATGAAATTTAGTAACTGCACATCTGTCTGCTAAGTTAATAAATAACACATAGATGGGTTTTATTACTTGCCAATTGTATCCAGGAATGCAGGCAGTGAACTGTGATACTTAAAATCTTACAAATACTATTTGAGAAATAATTATAGTCCCTGAAATGATTAGCCATAATAATAAATTTTATTTTCCTACTTCTTCATGCTATTTAAAAGTAATTAACTATGTAAAAGTAAACTTCTGTTTTTGTAATATAATCAAGTATCTGTTAGTGCAAAGAACTTCCTGCAGTAGAAGAAAGGTCTGCTTCCTTTGATAATCTTTATTTGCAGTCCAAACCATGAAATACTATGTTTGTATTGAACATAACACTTTTTGCACTGGAAACCTTGTATTTTCATAATGTTCAGTGTGAATGTAGGGGCCAGAATTGTGCTCTAGTCAGTTCCTAACTGTACTAGCACAAAGGAAATGTCTTAGTAGACAGGCCCCCCTGCCTTTTTGGCAAAAATGTTGTTCTGTTGAAATAGGTCTTCCAAGCAGTGACCTAGGACTTAATATACATGTTTGATGTTTTAATGCGGGTTTTGACATATATTCGTTGTGAGAAATACTACAAAGGTGCTCTGGAAAGTACCAGAGAGCATCTCTTAATGAAGTGTTAGGCTGTTGCAGATGAGGTTTCATATCCCCACTTTTTTAGTTCTGTCCACAATATCATAGGGAATAGAAATGTCCTTTTCTTCTTCCCCTTCAGAATTCATCAGAAACCATTCTGTACTATTTCTGTGGGGGTTTTTTTTGTAACTGCTTATAATTGTCCTACTTATATTTAGTAGGGTATCTTTGTTTTCATCTGTGGCTTTACTTTTACTCCTAACCTGTTTTAAAGTTATTTCTTTTGGTTTTGATTTGGTTTGTTGTTGTTCGCAGGCGGTCATTTGTTTGTTTTTACTCTATTACTTGTTTATATTCTGTGATCTCTTTAGATTCTCTCATCAGTTACTTGCATTACAATTTTTACCTCACCTTCACTGCCATTCATTGCCATCTCATCTACTTCCTACATATAGATTATTTAATGTTTTATCAGTGCTTTCACATTTTCCTTTAGTGGGTTTACTTTTACATCAGCATATGTTTCCATTTCTGACGTTGATACTTGGAAAATTCAGCTGACATACTGGCAGGTTACAAGGAAAAACCGTGACTGCTGTAGTTTATCATCTTTAAAATAAAACTACATATCTTTCTGAAAGACAAGTAGATTTACTTTCTGTGGGGAAAAAAGAAATTATTCTTTTTTTTCCTTGAACTTTCAGATCAAGCAGTGTGGCGTTTGTGGTCCTTTCTAGATTTAAAAATAAGGCTGTGTGAAAACTTAATAACATTAAATAACATTAAATATGTTATTTAATACTTTCAGATACAGAATCACTAGGAACTTGGAATTATTCTTTAAAAGAGGTAGAACTACTACTCTGATTTGGTCTATGTTTCTTTGCTGTAAGAACTTTGAGTAAAAATATTTGTTCTGAAAAATATGAACTTCTTCATTTAGTTTGGTTTTAAATGGTCTTTCCAACCTTTCAAGGGCAGTTGTGTGTAGAAATACCAGTGAATGGGTATGAATTGGGAATTATGAAGGGCAGAGTAACTATGTCATAAGATATGAGTACAGCAAAAAGAAAACCTTTGAGAATTGATTTCTAAGTAAGCAAAGCAGGAGCAAAGGAGGATTTTCTTTTTGTTTTGATTTTATGGACTGTGTAGAATTTCAGCCTTCTGCAGTCTTATATACACACACAAAAATAGAAATAATAATGCCTGTCACAAACGCAAGGAAATGCTACAAATAATATACAAACAAGGAATATCTAGTTGTAAATTCTAAAAATAAATAACTTCTTACCATCTTACTGTTGTTCTTACCATCTTGTTTCTGGTGCTTAATTTGTGTGCCTGCTTTTAGATAATATTTGAGTCTGAGCAATAGATGTGATTTCCTAGTAAGGGCGTGCTGCTCACAGTGGGCTGGTGAGTCAGTGTCATTTCTATTTGGCTTTTTGCTGTCAGCCAGTTTTTGCTGTCTTTCTCGAATCTTTTTGCAACTTTGTTAGCTTTGCATTTTTAATTTTTCCCTTCTATCTCACTATATGGTTTGCCTTAAGACTGTTGGTTTTTCTAGTTACAGAACTTTGTATTTCTGATTGACTACTTTCAGAAGCTAAACTGCTACTCATCTAATTTTTACTAAGTATTCATATTTTTGTTTTGTATGTTTCTTGATTAAAAAACCCAAAAGATAGTCTTTGTACTGTTAGTTAAAGAAATGTGTGTGTCTTAAATTTTGTTTTTCTGTGCAGCTCACCTGCAGTATTGCAGTTTACAAACCCTAAGTGGTTTCCTTATTGAAGCACCGAAACCTTTTATTTCAAGTTGGAAATTGGAAGGAGGAGACTTGTATGTCCTTTTAAATGAAATCACTACATAAAAGTGCTTCTGATGTCCCATTTTCTTACAGAGAATTACTTTCTTAGGAAGAGATAGATTTGTACCACCTAATTGCTGATTTAGACTAACAGATTGTGCTGTCCTTCACAGCTTACTGTATTCTCTACCATACTACTTGTCATACTGCTTACATAATATTCATATTTGATAAACAAGCACAGCAAAACCAGTCTGATAATAAACAGGGAAAACACTTGTATCACCTTCTGCAACGTTTGGACAACATAGAAGGGTTAGCAGCACAGGATGTCTTCTGTCAGACACGTTGCATTTTCCGTGTCCTGATTCCAGCCAGGACAGGGTTAATTTTTGCAGTAGCCAGGAGGGGGCATGGCTGGGACACAGGGATTATTCTGTACCACCTCACATCATTGCTGGGGGTGGGGAGAAGGGGTCCCTTCCGGGGAGGGAGCTGTCCGGTGGTGTTGTTTCCATGTGAATCGTTCACCTCTTTCTTGTGCCCTCTGTTATTAGTATTGTTGCTGTTATTGTTCATTTTCTCATCTTATTGCTGTTTCCAGTAAATTGTTCTTATCTCAGCCTGTTGTGCCTCCAGTTTTCCTCTCCCACTGCCCACTGCAGGGGGAGGGGAGGGAAACAGGGAAGCAAGCAAGGGACAGCCTGGTTTTAGCAGGAACACTAAATTGGAGAATACCATTCCTAAACCATGACACCCAGTCTTGCTATCTCACAGTTTCTCATCAAAACTGTCCTTAAGTATTGTGTTATTCTAATTTTCTTATAGATCATTTGTATTTGTATTGCATTTACTCCTCCTTCCTTTAATTTGATCACACCATGTTATCATCCAGAGCTCATTCTTAAAAGACAGTATCAAATTTGCAGTCATCTTCTACGAATTTGTATCAGTATGTTCTAATACTGGATCTTTCTAAAGCAATTCAGAGCTTTATTGTCTCTGTAGTGAATACTGAAGTTATTGGAGTAATCACTGTACATGAATTAGTTAACTTTTTTTAAAAACAAAGACAAAAAAAAATACTTTCAGACATTCATAAAGTCAAAATAAATCTAAAAAATGTATCTATGTTCCTGCAAAATTATTCCCACCACTCGGTGATTGTCTTCTCAAATGCTTTTAATATAAATGCAAGGAGAGCATTCCAAAAGAACAAGTCATTGACTGCTATTCAAAAATGCTTACAAACATGAATATTATAAAACCAGGAGAATGGCAATTACAGTCTGTGTAGAATAATAATGTGCTACTTAGCATGAAGTAGGCCTTTGTTGCAAGTTCATTTTATAGGTGAGGCAATGTAGATTGTTTTCAATATGAAATATGACAGGCAGTGATATTAATAAAATCTTGTTGTACATATTGCCATCATTTAATATGCAATTAAGCACAGTTTTAAATCCTAAGATAAATCATACTGCATGCAAGAGCAGCAGATTAAAAACTACTCCATATTTTGTCATTATGCTTTCATCAATTAATGTAGCAAGGTGGTGCTAGCTATTGTAAATTTAAATTTTGAAGATTGCGGTTAGCGTAATTTTTACTCATTAATGTAATAAATGATTATTGTGTTTAACCCTCAAGTGTTAAGTCTTTAATGCCATTAATCAAGTACAGAAGATAGGCTCTTAGCTATTATTTCCATGCAGAGCAACTGTTCTAAAATATTATTAAGATTGTGAGATAAGCAGGTGATGATACAGATGATGAGTTATGGCAAAATTGTTCCTGTGATACTGTTTTCTCAGAAAATAGGTAACAGACTAGAGAAGGTTTGGATAAACCCATCAGATTTAGAGACTTGTAAAGTCTTTTATTCTGAGAGAGCAAAGGATTGTGATTTAAAGAGCAAACAAGTGAGGGTTTACAACAGAAGTATATTAGCCAGTGTATAATGTAAATAAAAACTGAGAGTTTTTTTTCTGCCCTTTATCATTATGGAAGAACTAGATTGAAATTTGAAGATTAGAAAAAACCTTGCCTCTGAGAAAGAGACACCTATGTTCAAAGGTATATCTGGTGTATCTTGAGATCCTGCGCAAGAACATTCCAGCTGCGTACGCTGTGTGAATAGTCCATAGAAATTCTTGTCATATGCACTAATTCTATGTAATTTTTTTCATTTTCTACTTCACCTTTTATCTTTGAACTAATGATATCACTGCAGATGTGTTTCTCTCTAGGGCAGAATTTTCAGTCAACACTTTGTGCTTTTCTGAGGATCCACATCTGATGGATCCTAAAGGGTGAGTGAGAAGAGTAAATTCGGGAAGGACTGAGATTCTAACCTATATCTTGTTCTTAGAAACTGCCAGAAGATGCTGAAATTTAAAAAAGGAGTCCTAAATGTACTAAAGAATTAAAAAACTGCAAATTTTCTTTGAAAACTCTCAGTGTTTCTGAATGTTTCCAAAACTGTTTCAGTTTTTCAGAAGGAAAATGCAGCACATGTTGGCAAGGATGAGATGATCAGATGTCAGTGTAATACCTATTTCCTTTTCACAGTAGTCTCCCACCTTCGAATGCTGGTTGCTTTCAGAAGCAATGCATGTGGATTACTCACATGAACTGTTAGGCTTTTTTTTTCTGCTACAAATGTGATGAGAAAAACTGTTTTAGGATGAATGTTTTATTGACTCTTCCAATTATTAGTCCTGATAATCATCAAATATATTTCACCATTTTTGCTGTTGTGCACTTTTGCTTGATGAAAAGCCAGTGTCTTAAGTCAGGCAGTATGAACTCAGTGTACAAACAGAGCTGTGAAATGAAAGATGTTTGTCCCAAACACTGACAATTTCCAGCTGATGAGTGAAGAAGTCAGAAAGCTGACTTTTCAGGTTCTACTACCTTTTTTCAGCGTTAAGAAAAAATTCGCAAAGCTTTGCACAATTTCTGCTGTTAGTAGTAACTTTGTCAAGTAACTCTAATAAAACCCAAGAAAGGCACCAAAAGGCACGGACTTTATCCAGAAGGAAGTCTTCAGTCTCATGTTTCAAGGCCAGCAGAAGATGCACATACTGTGTCTGGCATCACTTTCATTGTTATTATTCAAAAATCATGGTATAGGAGAATTACCTTTGGAATTACTTGAATTCTTTTAGCCAACCTCCAGATAGACTAGCTGGATTGTGGATTTGGCAGTATTTCAAAGCTTTTTTCTCTTCAGACTTGTTACACTCCTTGTGATGCCACAACTGTGGCATACACAGATCACTGTGCATCCATTTCTAGAATGCTTCCTTTGTCAGCAGATGGTGGCCAGAATATCTCTCTGTTAACAGGGCTATTTTAGATCTGGCAAAGCCATTATCAAAGTCTTGAGTTTCAAGATATGTAATGAATAGATAGATTAAAACAAAACAAAACAAAAAAATGCCCCAAACCAACCAAACAAAACCCAAAAAACCAACCTGGGTTGGTTGACTTTTCATTTGGTTTCATGAAGGTGGTTTCTTGTTACTTCTGTGGCTGCACGAGTGTGAATATAAGTTAAAGGAAGCAATGGTTGTGCTGATATTCCCTGTCAAGCAAGATGTACAGTTTTCATGAGGAGTACCTCAAGTTTGAGTCCGTGTGTTTACCTAGAGAAATACTTTTCTTGATGGTCATCTACTTATTGGTAACTTCATTCCTTTCTATGACAGAACAGATGAGGTCTTTCTTTGCATTGAAGATTTTAGAACCACATTAAGATCCCTTGGCTTAACGACAATTACTTTTCAGAGGAATCCAGTTCTGTAGATCATACTTAGTGAGGCCATGCTTTTTCACTGTTCCATGTGTACAGACAGAGTTGGATCCACTGAAATAATGGTTTTAGCACCACTCAGATGACAGCCTAGTTTGAGAAGGGTTTGGTAAGATACCTACCTTCACATTTTAGTAGACAAAGCCCAAAGGCCTGATGCATTACTCTTCTTATTTATTACTTTTCCCAGCTTTGACTATAATCCCCCCTTTAATAAGTTCATTTACTCTATATCTCTGTGTGTAAATTTGTTTTACCACAGCCAGAAGCTGTTCCATTTAGTTTTCCTTACTGTCACCTGGAACTGCTGTTAACTTTTCCCCTGTTAAAGGATGATGCTCATGAAGATCTTTCATAACAGGTTTTCTTCAGATCTCAAAAACAAGTGCAGGTTCCTGTAAAAGGAAAGAAGGCTCTTCAGCTCATAGGTTCTTGCCTTCCCCTCACCACCACCAAAAAAAAAGAGTGGAATTGAAATCAGTCTAGAGGCCAGATACTAAGTTCCTTCATCCGCACATGAGTATTTGAGTTGGTAACTCCAATACAATTGCAGACATTCAGGAGTTGGGTTGGAAAAAAAACCTTATTTTTTGCTTGTTGCTAAATCCCTGTCACTTGGGGACAAAGGCGTTTGGAACAAATAATGGGGCATATTTTATTCTGGAAAGAGATCATAGGTTTTGAGAAAGTTTCATGGGAAAGTAAAGCAACATACAGACTCAAGGTTGACCTTGCTGAGCACTAGACTGAGATGCCACTGAGGGAACAGTAGGTGGAATGAGTCTAATTAACCCTTTTAGGATTAAGGATGTCAAAGTCTTTAAATTCTTATTGTCCAGAGGATTGAGAACTGAAAAGAACATTAAATGAACCATAGTTCTATATGGTGATAATCCCATCTCCTTCCTCTCTAGTAGGGAATATAAAATACACAGTATTAAGGAAGAGAGATGAACCTGTGACAAAACCAAATGAGAAATTGTTACATTTCAGACTGGAAAGCTTAAAAGCTTTACTAAATCAATGACTGTGTGCCCATATAGTATGAAAGAACCTTAATTCAATTTAAAGGAGTAAAGTTTGGTCACAGAAACAGTCAGAGCATGTGTTCCCTGTTGGTTAATTTGCTGTCATCAGGGGAATCTTGAAGGAATGTATTGCATGGCTACTTTAAAGCCATAAAAATGTGGCAGTATTCTCTTTCCTATTTGTTCACACTCTGCAAATTGCTGCTATTATCTCAGAAGTCTTTCCTGTGCTATAACACACATATTGTCTACGTGAGCACTAACAGCAATGAACGCATAAAAGGTCAGATGGAGAAGAGTGATTTTCTTCTAATAAAATAAGTTGGAGCATGAAAAGAGGAGATTTTCTTCATATTGCAGCTGTTGTCTTTCACTAATTTGTAATGTTATGTTTACTATGCCAGATAGGCCAGACCTTCTAATAACTAGAAGTTTGCTAGGAGTCAGTTACAGCATAACAGAGATGATCTGTGTACCTCAATTCTGATAGTTTGATTTTGTCTCTTCTATGCTCCTTTAATGAGTCAATTTGTAATGATTTTCTGTGGTATTTTTGTTAATGTATTTCCTGCAGTCATCTGAAATAATTTTGAAGAGCAAGGTGGCCTGTGTGTTTAGTATGATTTGTTAATATGACCTTTTAATATCTTTCACAGTAATTTCAATCTTGCCTAATAAATTAAACAATTATGTTAAATTGCATTAAATTTACAGCATTATATCTGTAGCAAAGAGAAAAGAGGAATGCTATTGTGTTACTGAAGGCATTTAAAGAAGCTTTGCTACATTCTTCTTTGTATTGCCTGCTGGTAATTATTACCTGATTGTAAATATTGTCGTACGTAAAATAACATAGCAATATTTTGTATTATTACATCTAGTCCACAGTTAGGAATGTACGTTGTTTCTTGTTCCAGATGATTTAATTAAAAAAGAAAATCTGTCTCCAGCTGAAGCTTAGCTTTTTCTTCAGTTTGAAGATTTGCTCATTTTCTACTCTTGCATTTTATTTTTTTCCCCCCCTCAATACCATGTTCTTGTGGGAAGTTCAAATCAAATAAAAATTGTATTTTGTCCAGATTCAGAATTCAGAGACATAGCCCAGACTCACAGTCATACCAATGGGACACTTGCCTTCTGTTTTCTGGAGATGGAGGAGAGAAAAAATAGAGAAGAGACAAAAAGATGGTGATGGAAGTACAGCAGGGAAAGGGATGGCAGAGCAAGTTGTAACTGCTAAGGAAGACAGGAGAGGTTTTCAGATGCAATTCACCTTATATTATCATTGGTGCAGGCCATCAGAGGACATCACAACCTTAGCTGAAATGTAGAGTTTAACTCTTTTTTTACAAAAAATTAGAACTAGATGATCTTTAAGGTACCTTCCAACCCAGGCCACTCTAAAATTCAATTCCAACAAGTGCAAGTATGTTCTTGACTTCCAGTGGCGTCACTGACACGCTGTTCTTTTGCTGCCATGGTGTTATTCTCTGGTTGTTTTTTTCGATATTTTGGCATTTCTTTTATGCAGTTGTCATACCACATTCACATGAATGACAATGTGTTTATGGAAACTTTACCTTGCTAACTGTTGTCAGGGTACCTTATGGGCCCCTGCAGGTACATTTATGTCAGGTTTCTGTAACAGGTCCACCAGACAGCTCAGTAATTTGCCTAAAACACTGTCTTTTAGGTTTCTCAAGGCAAATGTTGTTTCATTTGGCCTTTGTTTTTTGACTTTCAACGTACTTCAAACTCCAATTGGATTGTTGTTTCTAATATTTTTCTGGAATTGATGCTTCTGCTTCAAACTTAACTGCTTTAAACTTCTGTGGTATCTCTGTGATTTGGTTGCAATAGTCTCCTTTTGGGTGACTCAATGCAAAAGAGTGCGTCTGGTCATTTCTCTCTTTATTGATAAAATATTTATTTTATCTTTATTGATAAAATCATCTGTATTTTTGCTGGGGTATTCAGCTCTTAAGTATCCAATTCAACATCAGAACATTATCCTTCACACAGAGTCTGTGAAAGATAAGTGAGCTGCTTGTCAAGGTCTCCACTGCTTGTCAATTCCACACAGTCTTACTGAGTTGTATTGAAGCTTTGGCATAAATTATACCAGAGTGAAAAATCAAATGCTTCTCTTGCCATATGTAAATCTTCCTAGCTTTTCTTTAGCTTTCTTTTAAGTCATTTCATATCCTGGCATTCCCAGATTCATCCTTTCTTGATGGTATCCATTCTAAGCTGCTGCTCTGGAGCTCTTAAAATTTTTTTACACTACTGTCTTTTTATACTACTGTGCTGCTGAAGCAGTTGAAGCAAACATACAAATTAAAAAATGTGAAAATTTCTAGGAAACTACTGGTTTGGGGCTTTCCAGAAGAGTCTACTGGATAATTAATGGAAAAGTAAAATTCGAAAGCAAAAACATATTTGCTCACAGTCGTACCCATTTAGTTTCTGTAAAGCCTAAAAAGGGAGCAATCTATTCTATGTTTTATCATGCTTTTAGTCAAAAGGTGTATTTGCTTCTAAAATGAAGTTTTAATGCATATATATAAACTTTTAGATACACTGTGGTGTACTCATGATTTCATGACATTTTATATTTTGTATGATTTTCAATTAAATATGTTGATTCTGTAATTTCTCACATATTTAACAATATTTTCTATTGTTAAATTCTATTAATCCACTCAAGATTTATTCTACATACATATGCCATATAGTTTTAAATACAATAAATAAAAAAGTGGCATTGCTTGTTAATCCTGTAAAATTTTCATGAAATTATGATATCCTGCCATGTCTCTTGAGTCTTCCTGTTAAAGTTTGGAAAACTGTTGTGGTATTTTCTGGAAGTTCGGAGGTTGTTATGGGATTTAGTGGCATAATTTTAGTGGAAAGCAGATGTTTTAGACAGATGCTGGGATCATTGAAACACCATTGCTGTCTTATTTCAGTCATATCTAAGGGAAATATTAATCCATTTTAGGAAAATAATTTGTAAAAGTATTTTATTTATATGAAATACAAATACTCTCCTGAAGACTTTTTTCTGTGCAATAAATGTAAGATTTTTTCCAAAACAATATTATTGCCTTGAATAGTTATAGAATATTCAGCCTCTAACTATGGAAGAAAAATATAACTGCATAATAAGAGGGAAACCTGTCTTCATTAGCAGTATATTTTTTAACTATTAAAAGTGTACAGAGACTTTGATTTATTGGATAAAAGTGATTCAGAAAGCAAATGTCGCGCTTTTTTTCATACAAAATTATGCTTGTGTTTCAGCCAGCTTTGTCCTTTTCCTCACACAAGGCAGTGCCTAAAATCACTCCTCTTGCTCCTTAGGTGTTTTGTTTTGCCTTTTTTTTCATGGCTTTTCTGTTTTCTTTTGCAGCAGATAAATACAAGGTTTGGGCACATGCTGAGTTTTAAGTTAGCCCAAAACCTCCTAGTTTTGCTTACGTTTGTTCTTTTTTCCTCTATGGTTCTGAACCTGGAGACTCTGATTGTGTCTCTGGCTTTGGAGGAAGACTGAAGTGTTGGATGTATATAGTAGCAATGGTTGCAAGCTTTCAGAGCTGAAAACAAGCTTTAACTTGGTCTGAAAAGTGGAATATTTTCTTTTCCGAAGTAACCTAACACTGATAGTGGATAGGGTAGCAAATTAGACTGGGAGATAGGAAAGCATGAGAATGGCCATGCTGTCCGAGAGGTCAAATATTCTGCTTCTGGGAGTGGTTATAGTAGACGTTCAGGTAAGAGTTTGGAAATGTTTCCAGGAGCAGTCTCCCAGTATCCAGCAATTTGGGCTATCTAAGGTGAAGGGTGACTGTTTCTTTCATGTGTTTCAGTGGATTTCACTCATATGATTGCTTACTTTCCTTTCACCCCATGCAAGCCTTCAGCTTTCACAGTGTCCTGTGGCAAGCAATTTAAGTGCATGTTGTATGATAACCTCGTACCAGCCATCTGCCACTTGCTAGATTCAGCTGATGCTTTCCATTACTAGTATTGGAAGAGGTAATTTTAGTAAGTCAAGCTGAATGTGAGGCAAAGTTATTATGCTTTTAGAAAAAAAAAAAAACCTTATGAGTTGAAAAGCATGTTGAAAAGCTTCTTTTCAAAAATTAATGAATTACAATTAAGTAGAAATAAATGTGTATCTTGCATTACTGTCAGGATTGTCTGCTCTTAGAGCCATTAAAGCAAAGTGATTGCTATTCATTTTCAGTACTTCTCTGCATTTTCTAAAGATAGGTAAATTTCTGTCAATAAACATTTTGAAACTAATATAGCTGTATTTTTCACCAATCCATTGTTTTCTGATTATTTTAATTAATAGAAGATTTTTTATTGTTGCTATTATTCAAAGCAATTTTTTTACGCTGGTGTCAGTCTTTACCTATAAAAATGTTATGTGTGTGATGTTTATTTTCAAGACTTGCTTAGATTACTGTCCTTGCTGTATACTTTATGACATTTCTTGTAGGATGAGAATATGATTTCTATGTCAACAAACAACATGTATTATTTTAATGATATGGTTATTGCATGTGGTACTCCTACACTTGCAAGTAGGCAAGTCCCCCAAAAACAAAAAGCCACAACAAAGTCCTTTAATACTGAAGAGTTCATAACTGAGAAATTTCATTAGATTGTTTTTGTTGGTTTCTTTCTCTCGATCGTGTCTTTTTTAAATTAGACTTATGCTTAAGTAGCCCATTTGATTTTGAAGGACCCACATTATAATAGATACATTCACAATCTTTATTTCAGATTCTTTGCTGGAAAACAGAACAAAACAACATATTTCACATGCTTCAACTTGTAAAGAATGAATTTTTGTAATTTTAGAATAGGCTTCAAAAATAACATAGATCACATAAGTGAGAGTTGAAGTATATGCATTGTAGATTGGAGTAAAATATGTTTATAGATTCCCATTATCCCAAGAAGGTTCATACATTCATATTTTTTGGTTGTTCTCTCTAAATGATATATGTTAGTGACTTATATTTTAGCTTTCTTTAACAGTATAAAAGGGATCAGAATTTTCTTTTTAAAGCTTTCTGTGTTTTTGTTATGTTACTTGCAAGGCAATAGTTGTGATTCTTACTCCAAAATGGAAATGTCAGTGCTCTACTCCTGGTATATTTAATTTCTTACAATATGTCGTGGAAATTGTATTACTAGATAAGAATAATATTGCTTAAGATGGCTTGGGAATTGCTTGTAATTCTGTGTGTCATAGAAAGGGCTAGTAACGGATGACCCTGCTTAGTGATATATGGAAGAAGCACAGTGCATAGATGCCTCAGGTATAAGTATCTTCCTCTTGGGTGATAGCAAAGAGAACAAGCACTTGAAATTCTATAAAAAGTGTTTTCCAGGGTATGCCAAATTGTTGTGTCTGGGCAGATACTCTTTTCACAAGATTCTTACTGTTGCTTCCGAAACCTCTCTAGCATGAGGCTGGCTGGGACATCTGAAGTGTTGTTGGCAGGATGTTGCTCAGGACCAGTCACTGCACATGCTGTAGATTCTATTGTTTCAAGAGTTTAGCTGATGGTCTCTCCTCTGGAATTTAACTTTCACAAATGTTGATAATTCCTAGACCCTTTCTGCAGTCACATTTGGTCTTGATCTCTAAGCAGAATAGTTGAATCTTAGGGAGCTACTTGAAAATAAAATGATCAGAATGAATAAAGATGACACAATTAGAGTTTCAGAACCCATTGAATAAAAGATCAAAATATTTTGAAAATTTGGGATGGGGGTATAAATTTAAATAAGGAATTTTAGGTGATGTGAATTTTGCTTTAAGTATTGAAAGAGGGGATACATCAGTTTGAACTTACTTGGCAGGTGAATATTGACATGGTTATGAGGACTATGATTACTGGGAGGGATGTTCAGGAAATAGGCTTTTTAAATCACAAAACAAAAAGCAATTAAAGGGAAGTGCTAATCAGCTAAAAGCTGAATCCAGTGTCATGGCAATTGTAATTACCTTTTACCAAAACACAATAGTATTAAAAAGAGAACAAAAAGATTCTTAGTAAAATCTTTCATGCCTGCCTGCCTTACATGTTTTAGGGATGCATATCAACATATTATATAAACACTAAAGAGCAATTAGAGATAATCTTTTATCCTACTATGATTTCTTATACTGTGTTTACTGGTTTAGTAAATTTTAATGATCCATGTAGAGGTTATTCACATGATTGTGGAACATCCAGTTAAAAGATTTCTGTGTTATTTTGAAGTAAAAGGCCTACTATGCAAATGTGCACATACTGTACTCCAAAAAAATGTCTTGTGTTTAACACTTGAACACAGCAATGAGTAACCTGGATAGGGATTTCTCAAAAGAAAAATGAAGGGTCAAGAAGAGAATTCCCTGTGAGAATTAATCTTTTTTTATTCATAAAATGAGAATGTACTGCCGTTTGAGGAAACAATTTAATCATTCTTGAAATATATTTCCATTAACCTCTGATTTAGACTGGATGGGTACAGTAAAATAATGTTGATTTTACTGAAAATTTAAGTTGGTCAGCATTCCCTTAGCAAATACAAAATTTACTAGAAAGTGACCGCTTGTTGATAGAGTTTCCAGTCAGTCACTCTTTTCTTATTTTTCATTATGCTACATTAAAAACTTTTTTCCTCAAAAGTGATGCTGTCAAATATTTGTCTATTTAGGAACTTGGTTTTATAATTACATACTTGTTAGAACTGCAGCGTTAAAATATGGAAGACAGCTTTAGAGAAGCCTCCTCCTGTTTGTAGGCATAGTGAGCACAGAAGTATTTTTTTTATTTCTGTGGATAGCAGTGGCTGCATTTAGTATGTTGTTTAGTACCACATGCCTTCCTCTTAGTTCTAGATGGAGTATCCTTTCTTACCACCAGAAAGCCAAGGCAGCAAATAAAATAAATCAACAACAACAAAAAAGAGCCAGGGTAATTGCCCATTAAGCAACGTCTCTAGGATTGTGTGTTTCTAGAAATGTGTAAATCAAGCTCAGATATTTTCTAACAGGCATTCTCCACTTCAAATATTTTCTAGTAGTTTGTGTGAGTCCTGTGTTCTATGTTACCCAAGACATCAGCTTACACTTGCTCTATGGCTCCTAGCCCATGAATTGGAATTTGCTTGCCAAGAATTCAGTCTGCACATGTACATGCCTGTACTAGCAGCTACCTGCAAGGAAGCAAAGGGGCACTGGGACTATTTGCTGAGATGACGTGTTGGTCAGTGGTAGGTACATCAAGAAAAATGTATACTCTCTGTTTCTACCTGCTCTGGAAAATTCATGGCAGCTTTGGCTACATTTGCTTCCCTGAGGAGGGGACAGGCCATGGGGAATTTTTCCTGGAAATGGCTAGATGGCAGATTTGATTCTATTCTATCTTCCATCCTCCCTAACTAAGTGGTCACAGCCCAGCAGCTGGTGGTGCTGCAGTTCCTACTGCCTGTGCTTCCATTTGAAGGCAAAAATAGCCAGGCTTTAGCAGATCCTGTTGTTTATTTCAATCTGCCCCTTATGCTTCTCTGAAAAATCTGCATGTAAAAGAGGAGAAATACCAACTTTCAACTTTGTATTGAAACATAGAAAAGACACCTTGCTAGCAAAAAAAGTTATATCCTTGCTGCATAGGAAAGGTTTTCCAAGAAATGGGAGAGGCAAAAGTTGCAAGAAAAAAATTTACAAGAAGCAAAACTGTTAGAATATGATGGATTGAGAAGATTTGGGCAGAATACTTTTCTGTTAAGATGGCTATCTTCTAGAAGTGTTAATTTTATGACTTCCTAAACAGCAGAAGTGTATAAACTCTCATCTTTCCAGTTTGATTAAAGTTTGTATCGATATGTCAGTATTTTATATAGCACTATGGTGTATAATTATTTGTTGCAACATATGTTTAAACGTGGTATCATCACGGGACTTTTTTTAGTCATTAATCAAACATAGTGGTGCTTCTAAATTCATTTGAATTGTTTTAATTTTGTCAGAAATTTCAGCATTTCAGTCTTCCATTCTAAACCAAAAAGAAGTTTTCCACAGTTAGAGCTGCTTCTGTCTTATTACAGAGAGTGTGCAGGTGTTGATAACACTTTGTCCATTGCTTACATAAGTATCTGAGCTGAATGGAAGCAAATACTAGTTGCCATGAACATACCCTCTTTCTTTTCCTATTTCCTATGTACGGAAGAGATTCTGGAAGCTTCTGTTTAAAATTCCAGTTTCCAAATACAGGACAGGTAAATTTATATTGGATTAAGCTGTAAGACTTAAAAATTTTTTAGTTTGGTCAGTGAGGTAATTTGGCAAACTGACTCTTCCACTTTAACTGACTCAGAACTGGCTTGTGTATTTTCTGTTGAGATTGAGAATTTGGACTTTTGTTTTCTAGAGGTGTCAATTGAATAGGTAATTGTCTGTATTTAGGAGTAAAAAATTCTTATTTGCTTTTTATTTTATTTCTCAGAAAACAGAAATCCACCAATTCTAATTATATGCCTAAAACAAACAAAGCTGTTATTGTTGTTTTTCTGTGCATCACTATTGTATGTCACAGCCTGTGGATAATTAGGTAAAGAAAACTCTCTGACTCATGAAGAGGAGGTTATGATGACTTTTCATAGTATGATGGAGTGTTAGTTGTTTGGCTTTTACCACCAGAAAAGGAATCATTTCTTAGAAACAATCATCCTGAATGTATAACTGTTCTGACTATGTAAATACTACTGTAAATTTTAACGGTATTCCTTACACTGTCATCTGAGATGTTGTGCTGCAGAAACATTTTCACACTGTGCTTATGTACTGATTTTATTTTATTCCCAGGTCCAGTCTGTGTATGACATTACCCAGTATGAGAATATTTTTCCTTTGTGCATGATTCTGGAAAAACTTCTTCAAAATAAGACAGAAGAAAGTAATGTTTCGAGCTCAGACTATGAAGGAGAAGAAAAAATCAAATTTCTGAAGAACCTTGATCAAATTATTCTTCATCTCTCAGATGAATTCCCTCTATTTTCTTTATATTTATGGAGAGTGAGTGTTCTTTTAAACTCAGCTGAAATGCAAATTGATTAAAACAAGCAGCCTACTTTTTAACAGTGCATTTTTTGGGGGGTATACATTGGAAGGCTTTCGAGCCAGACAGGAAAATTGTTGTTATTGGAAAACATTTACTTTAAACTACTATTCCATACACCAGTTTCAGAGATAATGCAGTTTATTTCCAAACTTAAATATAGAAAAAAATGTAATAATACAGGTGCCATTTTGAATAAATGCTGTTTCACGTAATGGAAAACAATATGTTGGTGTTTGTGTACACAGTGAAAATGGAACACAGAAAGTTGTTTCAGGTGCTGTTTAAAATAAACACTATGAATTTTAAAGTTGAGTCATAAAATGTGTGTAGAGATTCCAAGTTAGGAAACTGTTGCCTGTCCTTTAAGAGTTGTGTAGCTTCTGTATAATTTAGATACAGTGTCTGGTTGGCAGAAATAGAAATGCTTATTTTAAACTTGGTAACTCATCATTACAAATAGTTATAGGACATACTTTGTTAACAATTTAATCAAAATAGTCATTACCTGAGCAAAATAAAATGTGGTGCTCAGTTTTACAATTTTCTTACACTCGTATACTGTTTGGCTTTACTTGTGTATGCACAAGTGTAGGTACAGTAGGCCTAATTCATTCTGAGTTGTGTAATGATTTCAGAGATCTAATCTGAATAAATATAACTCATTCAGTGGTTACTTTAAACCTCTCTGTTCAAAATTAATGAATATTGATAAAATCCTCTTTGTGTCTTTTCATTTTATCTGATTTTCAATTTTTGTTTTCCTGTCTGATGGTATTATATTCATAGTAATAATTAAAGTAAAAGATTTTAACAGAAATTATCTTAAACATAGTCTTTATAGTGTGAGTTCAATAATACCTTAACAGAACCAGAGTATTTAATTTATCTAGAGGATAACTATAATGATAAACAACTTTTTTTCTAGTAGACAAACAACATTTTAGTTGTATTATGTCTTCTAGAAGTGCATATTTCCTGTAAATATAAAAAATTTTGAGAATTAGTCCTTTTCCTTCCCCTTGCACTTGTTTCATCAGATCAATTTTTATGTCAGGAAAATTTGCTGAAACACTGTTATCTTGTTAATTTGAATGCATTTATTTTGTAATAAACCTTTGCTTTATAAATATGTAAAACACATTGATATTTAGAAAGCAGGTGAATTGGCAGGTGAATTACTGTGATGGTGAATTGGCTCCCCAAAGAGTGTTTCTTAGTTTGACACTGGCCACTGTTCTGTTTCTTCATATTTGATATGTCATATGGTAACAGTTATTTAACGCTTTCTTTTAGCAAATTTTTTTCCACAGAAATCTTTGATTTGCAAAGCAAGTATTTCTGAATAGTCACATGACAAAATCAGATGAGTTTAGCCAAACTAAAGAAAATAAATATGTTTTGTAGCTACTCAGGAACTGCCATACCCTTTTTATTACTACTTTACTTACTTGTTTGGTTGTTTCATTAAGAGAAGAGAATCAGTTCTCCCTCCACAGCACCGAAAACATGGTTACAAAAAGAGCAAGGAGAGAAGTCAACAAAATGAACTGTTATCTAACTGATATAATTTGCATTTTCATTTTTTCAAAAAAGCTTCATTCAAAAGTAGTTTGTAAACAAAAGACACAAAACACAGGAGGATACTGGCATCTGTATAATAGCAAACTGTGTGTGTTCCAAGACTCTAGTTCCAAACAACAGGTTCAGCACTAGATTGCACGCCACTGCACCTTTGCTGATCGACTGGCAAAAAATATTTTTGTCACTAGTAAAACAACACGAGCACAAAGGGATGCATATTTTCTTCTTTGCAGATTGTAGCATTTTCTCACCAGCAAACTCTCTAGGCCACTGGAAAAGCAATGGATATTTTGGGAAATATATTCATTGCTGGTAAATTTTGAAGTAACTGCTCACTTGAGACATGATTTTTGACATGTTTTTTCACAGCATAGAGAGAGAGGAGGTTTTGTGTCCAGAGATGGCATAACTACATGGCACTTATGCTCTGACGGGAATTTGAAACTGTTATGCAGCTTCGAAAGCATTGAGGCAGTGAGAGTTCCCCTTGTAATGCCATTGCAGCAATCTAGACACGCTGGCCTCTCTGCAAAAGGGATGTCACCTGGTCACCTGGGCTCTCTTTATCTGTTTCAGTGGAAAATTAAATAATGCAGTGAACCACATTAATGAGCACCTCAGCTTTGGTGGGAGCAATAACCTCTGCAATCAGAATACTCATTAGATTGTTGTCTCACATTTCTTGAAGAGATTTTTCACCAAGATGGGACTTGCCTTAAGATGAAGATGTGCAAAGGTAGACATGTGCATTTAGATGTCTCCCTGTGGTTGAGATGTCTAATCTATGAAACACTTGCAAAGTACCCCAATGTTTTGGCCTGGGTATCCAGCTACTACCACAAAGGACTGCAGATCTTCTCTAAGACCTGCATCACATTTTCTCTCTTCATGTAGATGCCTCTGATACCCTGGAGCATCTTTAGTGGCACCGTCACTTAAAGTGTGTGCTTAGACAACTGAATTGAGCAGTGGTGATAGCGTGAGCATGGATATACAGCTCACAAACATCCATTTAGGTGTCTTAATGTGAAAACTAAATCCTACCTTTGTGAGATCTTATCTGTTTTTTAGAGTAGGAAATCCTAGGTTTAAATCCCTGCTCTTCAGACAATTTCTAGTCTTGTCTGATGACTGTTAGATGTAACTTGAGTAAACATCACTGAGTTTTGTAAAAAAACAGGATGACTGAGACAGTCCCTGGAAGATTTACAACCAGGTTACAAGTCTTGGACTTAAACTAAGTCTTTTAGTTTTACATCCACACATCCAACTTTTACCTATCTGACCTCCAGAGAGGAATACCAAACCCAGAAAAAGTATCTGTGCTCTTTGCTGAGTGTAGGATGTCTCAAAAGAACAATCTCAAAATCCCATGTGCTGAGCATAACACATCGTAGAACTAAACAGAAAACACTTAAAAAAAATAACTCGGTCTGATCTGTCATTGCTCCCTGGAGTGTGTCACCTGAGTTACACTTACAGTTTTAGAATGAACAGTTCAAGGATATTTCTTTTGTCTTGCACATTCTTTTTGTAAATAAATGTACTTTAAAATTTGGCAAAATGATAATGTTTTGCAAATGCAAATTGTTCAGCCTTATAAATACAAATATATATATATATGCATATACACACAGGGTTCAATTATATATTTATATGGTTGAATTAGCAGTGATTATTTATTAGTAGCCTAATTTCAGTTTATGATTTTGTAATTTGTTTTTCTGCCACATTCTTAGCTTCCTGGATGACTGTCTTCTGTACTTGTCTCCATCTGTTTTAAAAAGAATTTTGTGGTAGAGTGTCTCTTTTTATGAGAGTAGAAAAATTATGAGACAAGGAAAATAAATTTTTATTCTAGTGCTGTTCATTCACTGTTCTATTCACTGAAGAATTTTACATACCTATTAATGACAGCAGTGGGTGGGATTTTGAAGTGAACTGTCTTAGGATATTTTTGTAAGCCTAATTTGGAATCTTTTCATAATATGCTTGTCATTTACTGATTTTACAAAGTATTGCTTATATATGTTGGTAACAGTGGGGAAAAAAAATGTACCTTGTTTTAATCTTGTAATAATTTATTTTTTTTTTTCATTCAGTACTGGTACAGAGTAACACTGTATAGTTTACTGTGGTGCAACATTCAGCTGATGTTCACATGAGCATAGGAAAATTTGGGCTGGAGGGGACCTCACAGCCTCCAGTCCAACCTCATGGTTGAATCAAGTTTAGCTGTGGGGTCAAACCAGTGTTGGTCAAATCAACATTATCTATTGCTGTTTTAATATTCAGTCAGGTATTGAAAACTTTCAAGGATGGAGACTGGATAACCTGCTTTTCTGCTTGACTGTCTTCATGGTGAAAAAAATGTTTCCTTGTATACAATCTGAATTTGTATATAGTTGCTTCATTTATGACATGTCTTCAGTCTTCCCACCACCCAGAGCCTGGACCTATCTCCTTGATACATTTCCTACAGGCACTGGAGGCTTCTGTTAGGTCCCCTGAAACCATCTCTTTCCCAGGCTGAAGAAGCCCAGCTCCCTTAGCCCACCTCATGGCACAGCTGCTCTAGGCCCAGCCATCTTGGTAACCCTGTGCTGAACACACTTCAGTTTATCAGCATCTTTTTGCTGGGGCCCCAAAATGGGCTGTAATAGTCTAGATGCAGATTAATGAGTGCTGATTACAGGGAGGTAATCCCTTCCTCAATCTGTGCTCCTTCTGACACAGCACAGGATGCTGTGTGCCCTCATTACTGCCATGGCCACTGCAGGCTCACAGTCAGCTCACTACCCGCCAGGGCCCCCCAGGACTTTGCCTGCAGAACTGCTCCCTAGCCAGGCACTCCTGTATCACTGCAAAGGACTCTTACTTCCCAGGCTGGACACTTAGTACTTGTCCTTCCTTTCATAGTCTCCTGTCAGCCCATTCTTCCAGCCACCATCAGACCCTCTAATGACATCCATGCCCTCAAGCATATCAACTAGGACTCCCAATTTTGTGTCATCTGCAAATTTGATAAGGGTGCACTCCATGACCTCCTCCAGGTCACTGGTAAAGTTGTTAAACAGGACACATCCCCTGATAGCTCCCTTTGTTTCTCCACTTGTAACAGGCATCCAGGTAAATACAACCTGTTAACCACTACACTGTGAGCTTGATCATCAAGTAATTTTTTCACCCACCTGGTTTTTAGCCTATCCTTGCTTTGCAAGGACACTGACCAAATCTGTCAGCACCCATGTATCTAAACCACCTGATTCCACAGTGGGAAGATATAGACATATACGAGCTGAAATATGACAAAACCGCAACTTGATCTTCAGCTACCCCGATAGTCCCTCCTACTGAACATGTTCACCTAAGCAGGAGGGCCCAGGAGACCTTGTTGAAGGCTGAGACTAAAAAGGGCATCAAGTTTCTCAGCCTTGTATGTGCCTGCTGTCACAAAAAGTTTCATCCTTCGAGAAATCCTTAATTTGATTGAAAGCCATCTGTGAAATACTAAAAGGTAAATCACTTTGGAAGTCATCAGTAATGTAATTAAGTTTATCTTTTCACTTCCAAGAAATCTAGCTTTGAACATCAGATTTGTATAAAATTATTTAATCTGAAATTCAGTTTAGCTTTGCTTGTTTTAAAAAGCTATAGGTTTAGAGGTCATTAATATATGTTCATATTTTATGTCATATGATCTAGACAAGGGAATTTAGTCTTTAGATCTCTTGTTGGTATAGGAACAGAGGACTCAGAATGACTGTTTCATCAAACCAAAAAAGTCTTACAGCTTCTGCTTTTTTTTTTTAGTTCTGCAACCCATGAGCATGTCTAGCCTGCAGGGGCAACTAAGTGGACCAAAACAACTTCTCAGAAGTGGAAAGCCCTACTCATAACTTGTTTTACACAGTAGAAGTGAAGGATATTCTCCAGAATTCCCGACTTGCAAGGGAACACAGCAGTGATCCTTGTCTGCAAGGTAAAGTAGCAGTGACTTCTGAGCAAGCATATTAAAAATACAGTATTGACATGCAGAACCTCTTTTAGCTCCTGCACAATCATAATTCCTGTACCTATCTTCAGTATCCCCTTGCCAAGGGGGGAAGCATCTGAACCCAAAAAATAAGACTGTGGAGAAGATGAAGAAGGAGGTGTATGTGAGCAGGACCCTTTGACAGCACTGGAAGAGCTAAGTGGGATGAGGAGTACAGGACTATCACGTGGCTGGGCAACAAAGACACAATGTGCAGAGAGATCTGTACTCTAAAAGAACATCATTTATCCTCTTCACAGGAAAAAAGGAAAAATACCAGGGCAAAAGCAGATTGTTTTTGTAGTAAGGTATTGTCACCTCATTCCCTCACAGCCACAAATCTGATTCCAGCTTCTTCAATTCTAATCCTTTAAAAAAAAAAAAAACAAAACTCTTCATACCTCACTGTCCCATCGCAGATTTCAGCTTAAAAGAGAAGCAGTTAAGAACTCCAGTCAGATAATAATCAAAGGACTACATTAACATTAGCATCTTACTCTATTTCCGTTGAATAGTGAAAAAAGGGGCAAGTTTTAAAATATTTTTAATTATTCATAATGCTAAGCACAAAAAAAGCATAGGATGTTTGTTTTCATTCTCTGATCAGCTGTCCATATATGTACGTTTCCCTTTAGAGCTGAAAGAAGTTTTGTATACTTATTGTTTCTATAGCTGTATACTTGTAGCTTTCCTGCTTTGTGCTTTTTTTTACCTGTCACATGCTAGAAAGGGTCTTTTGCTGTTCTGCAGTTCTTAATTGCCTCAAGTTGAGACAGTTTCTGCAATTTCATCCAGATGGTGTGCTTCACTTAGACCTTTATTAGATCACCTCCCCCTTATATAAATTGTTCCACCCTCCTTATATTTTAGTTTTCCCTTTTTGCTTGTAAGTAAATTCACTTAGTCTGCACATGCTTTCTTAATTGAACAAGCAAAGTTAGTTTACAACCTTGCTTTAATTAAGCCATTCTTTCAACGTGGTTTCTTTTCAACTTGCTGATTTCAAATTCATCTTGAATTCTTTACGTTATGCCCACCTTTAGAATAGTTATACTAGAGAGGCTCATCCTTAATAATAGCACTGCTTACCAGGCTTGAGTTCATGTTTGAGATACTCTTTTAAATTATACTTAAGGAAACAGTCTCAGCAAACCAGGAATATCCCACAGTGAATAGAAAGACTTCCAAGACAAGTTTGGGGTTGCTCTAAAGAGCAGTCTTTTTCTTTCTTTTCTTATTTTTGCAAATGCCATAGATTCACATGACTTGATGAAGGCCAGTTCTGGCACCTTACAGAATTCAGCTCTTCAGTATATGCGGCTTAAAAAGCAGCACACATGCATTCATCAACATTTTCTCTGACACAACAGCATGAGAAACTGTATACTGCAGATTTTAGTAATGATGTTTGTTACTCCTCTAAGATGTCCTGGTGATTTCTTGCTTTGTCCTGTCAGCTGCTCTTTCTGGTGTTTCTTCTGTCAAAGCATAGCTTTTTTTTTCAATTATAATTACTGAATTTAGTTATATTCTTTGAAGACTTTCCAGCCTATGAAGACTGAAATTCAGCTTTGTCCTCCAGAGTAACCAACCCCCCCAACCCCAGCATGATGACACCCACAAATTTCATAAGTGTACTCTGAAGTATTCAGCCAAGTTTGTACAGTCTGAGGAATATTATGAAGTAAAAACTCTGGAGAAAACAACAGAAATTGAAACTCCTGTAAATTACTATTATGTACTGAAAGAAAGTAAAGCATAGAAAGGACTTTTAAAAGGCAGATACAAAGTCTAATCTGTTTTCTTGTAGTATAAATCAGCTTTATTGCATTAGTGAAGCATTTACTTTATATTTCTGCTGAATGCAAGTAAAAACTGTGTCAGCCTAATTTTCTGTTATCTTTTCAACATACAGAATTATCAAGGGTTTACAACCACTGAAGGCTGTGAATGTACTTATATACTACTCTTTTTGTTACCTGTGGAAGATATTGGGTCATTGCTGAGCTTCACAACCCTTCAGTCTGTCTTCCTCTGGAAAGTTGTTATTTTTGGCCATTGCATATTCTGAGCTTTGTCTTTCATATTAGAGATAAGGAAATGTCTTGAGCCAGAAAAAGAAAGAATGAGATTAATCTTGTAGCTTACTATTTTTCTTAGTGACTGTACTCTTTTTCTTTTGGGAGGTGTGGGGTGGTAGTGGAGACAAGAGGGCTAATTATCCCCAGGGGGATTCTCAGTACTTGTTTTCAGGACTTCTACGGGATATCAAGATGCCTCACTGGTACCTCACTGAGTACTTGTTATTCATATGGTAATGAGTCCTCTCAAGATCAAGGTTCTTTAGACCTTAGAGATAAGAGTGTTTTCCAGCTAATCTTTCAATTTATTTTAGTAGCCATCCATAAAAATGATTCTAAGAGCTGAGATAATTCCACATTGACCTTACTCTGAGGCTGTCTTGTCCTTCAATACAAGAGAAAGGAGACGGATCAGAAAAACAAAGAAACAAAATGACAAAACCTGATAATGCATCCCAGAAAGTGCCAACTCCACCAAAATTTTCTGAAAGCCTTCAGCAGTGTGTCATCCTTTTAAGAGTCCAAGCAGCAAGACCAAATCATGCCTTTCAGGGTCCTTGCCTAGCTGGAGATAGCACCAGCAGTAGGAAAAATGTTCCCACAGCCTACTGCTGTGTCCTCAGTACTGTGCACCTCTGGGATCTACAGCACAAACTGGTTTGGATCACTAGGGCAGGCACTCTGACACTTAGCCGGTAGTTCACTACAGGTCTTCTTTATAAAATTAAGCACAGTCTGCTTCCTAAATAGAGAGCCAGTTGCAGTTTTTCTTTTTTTTTTTTTTAAAAAGGAGCCCCTCATAACTAGGCAATGTAGATTGCTAATATCCCATTCAGTATTAATTTTTCCTTATTTATCACTTACTTTTTGAGGCAAACAAACAATTTCAAAGGAGACACTTTTTCTCTTTTTGTTTTTGTATAAAAAGCTCTTTTCAGTAGAGACAATTTATAAAAAATTATGCAACACTTTAAATGTTAGGCTGCCACTACTAGAATATAATAGATTTTTTTATAGGGGTTTTTTTGTGCAGCAATTTATTCTGTTATTCAGAAAATGGAGTGTACTATCTGATCCTTCAAAAGTCTACTCATATTAGAAGCTAAGAGAAGGATGAAGGAAGCCTGTTCCATATGAATACCACTGGACTCAAATTCCTTCTTGCGTTAAGCTACTGTTGAAAACTTTTCTGTGTGATATTAATGTATGCTCTTGAGCAGCATACTCTACTTCACTTTTTTTTCTCCTAATGATTATATAAACCAAAATTGACATCTGAAACTGTAACAAGTAAACAGACTATGAACTTAAGGATTCTGTTTAGCATTTCTAGTTTTTTCTCCTAATGAGAAAGAAAATCTACTTAAAATAATTTATGCTGTAGTATGAAAATCACTTAAGGCAACAAGTGAAACAAGTAAGTTGAAGAAATAAGTGCCGTTCCTGTATCTCACTAGAATTATTTTTGACACTTTCTGATTTTTTTACTCATTAGTTTCTCGTAAAGTTGAAAAGGGTACTAGAGGCGGGTTGCACTCAAGTCATTTCACTGCTGAGTTAGTGATCCTATGCCACACAAAATTCCCTTATGGCTCTTATGAAATAAAATAAGGGTTTTGGTTTTTAACAAGGGAAAGTGTTGACAGCTGAAAGGCTTTGTTGCATTCTGTGACTAGACCACACAAAAATATCAAATCTACTCTTACTGTTAAGAGTACTCCCCTCTCCTCAGGTCTTCAGCTTTGGTTGGCAGACCATACAATTAGAGTTAATCTGAACCTGTTTGGAAATTAATGAGAAGGGTGAAATACTGAAATTTTGTGATCACCTTTAAAATTAAACAATCCCAAGGTTTTCCTACTTATTTTATTTTTGCAAGATCTTTCAGCCCTGTTTTGGTGGCTGCAAGCACGCAGATATAACGAAGGGTTAGATTCTCTGTTCCTTACTTGGGTAAATTAGGGTGGGTTTTTTTGTTTCAGTTCCTGGTTTATTAATTTATTTTAACTTCAGGATGCGCCCATGATGCAGGAATTAATAGAAAAGCAGAGGCATGAATCCTAAGCTCCCATAGCACTCCTGTCCCAAAAAGCAGGAAAGACAAAAACCTTATAGATTACACTGATGAAGAAGCCTGTGCAATTTTGCTTTTTCATTCTGTATTTCTTCCAGATAGATTATTTTCAAAAACATTTTGAAAAAAAAAAGGGCTCATCATAACCAGATCATCAAATCCACCTTTAGGCTTAGGGACAGAATTCATGTCAACAACACTTCAAAGGAAGATTAGTGAACAAACATCTTACTAATTTCCTGATAAACAGCAGAACATTTTACATGTGCTACCAAGTGTTGATAAACAGGAATACATCCATTTAATATTCCCTGTCCCTGGTCAGATCTTATATTCCTCATTTGCTTTCATTTAACTCTCTAGGCTGTCCCCTGTGATTCAGTCTTTCCAGGCAGCATTATTTGTGTTGATATCCTGAGCTGATTTGATAATAGCTTTCTGATAACATTATTCTGCTTGGAGAATAGTAATTCTAGCTGTGACTCCACCTGGTCTGCTTTGTATGATTGCAATCTTCCTTAAACGTGCTGCAGCTGCTTGTAAAAACCACAGTACAGTGTGCTGAATACATTAGTCACTTAAGTCCACTAACACTACTGGACAGGTCTGTGCATTACAATTTAGATGTGCATCCTTTTTTATTTTTTTTTCAGTGAAAGAAGTAGCTAAGATCTTCTAACCGGTCTCTGATCACACTGAAATAGGTGTTTGGTTAAGATGGGTCAGTCTAGCACGAATGTGCTCTTTTTGGTAGCTCATTTCAGCTGAGGTGGGTTTGGGGTGTGAACAAGAGCAGTTCAGTAGGTCATCATGATCCCAGGTAACTGCAGTCATGAGCAACTGGAAGCTGACCTTTTCAGTCAGTTCAGCTGCAGTCAGGAAAAAATGTGTCTGCAATTTTACTGATTTCTGGGTTCTCCTTTCCTCTTTGTGCACTTAACTCCTTGCTCTCTTCCCCCTTCCTCATTTTCTTCTTCTCATAGATACCTGTACTATTTGCACCACTCACCACATAGATGCAAAGAATTATCCTAAGCCAATATGATCTGTAGGGCTTCTCACAAAATGCGTTTGCAGGTATCTTCTTTTGAAAGGTGGCCCCAGAAGGTTGTAGTAAGGCCATTCATTCATTCTTCTTACACAGTATCCAGGTAGGTCACTCATCCAAGTGCTGAAAATCAGTTGTCCCTGCTCAGTCTTTCTAAGAAAGGCTTCTGGACAAATATTTTCAGAACAGATATAACCTGTGGCTCTCAAGTACTTTACTATCATTTTGCATAAAGGGTAACATTTAAGACACATCCTTCTTGTTATTCACCCAGTAACTAACGTTGCACAAGCAGGGCCTTGCTAAGTGTGTTGGCATTGGATGGCTCCCTGCCTGCTGCAGTTCCTGTTCTGAGGTGTGCAAGATGTGTACCACCCTGGTGAGGCCTAAGATTCAAAGGCCACATCTGTAGTAGCCACATCACCATATCTTCCTTTGGACATTAAGCCAGCTTAAATTCATGTAGTCTTCTAATCAGGGTTGCCATGTCCAAAACAGCTGTTGTGGGATGACCTGTGCCAACACCTGGGCTGAGTTGTAGGGAATCATACAGGCAAGTGCTAGATGACCAGTCAAAAGAAGGTACCAGGGACTGTTCTGAAATTTCAGCAATAGGTGACTTAACTTCTCTGTCCTGACACTCTCTTGATTCCCCAGTACAAACAAAGTCCTCAGGTTTCAAAGGTCATGCAGAGATTGAAATAAGTTTTTGCACAGATGTGCCTGTTGCCAGAAATTTGTGTGGGTGTATTAGGCTTTGCCTAATATCCAGCTATGTGTGTTTAGAAATTCCATCACAAGGCTTGTGCCCTTTGCCTTAAATGTCATCCTACCCACATGGAAATGTCATCAGAGGTTCTCAGAAGCTCTGGACAGGGTGTCAGGAAAAGTCCTAGAGGAAGCAGGGGAGCAGAGCATTAGAGGGGTGGCAAGCCATGAGGACTGAACTCCCAGGAAGGAGAATTACAGGAAGTCAGAGAAAAGGATTCCTTAAAAGTAGAGCTAGTATCTGTGCTTCCAAATTAGATGGCATGTGAGAGATCACGTTGGATCAGCTGTTGGAGCCAAATATCAGCCAAATATAATCAGCCATTAGAACCAAAATACCATCCTGGGCTGAAATCTCTTCAAGATTATTTTCTTCCTGAAGACATTGATTTCATTTTTTTTTCTGTTAACTGAAATTTTCTGTGTTTTAATTATTCCTCTGATTAATTTTTCATATCGATTTCTTTGCTGTGTTTGTGATTTGCAAGTTGTCTCCTTATGGTCTGCTTATATTTGAGACTGTCACTAATACAATCTTTACTCCTTCTTGCAGATCACTTAGGACAGTATGAAATGCTGTCAGTCTTAACACCCTCTTCTGCAATACACTTCAGGATAGCTTTCTGCAGTCATTCACGAATATTTGTCACTACTTTTTGCTAATGCTGCTTTTGTCAGTTTTTAGTTTACTCAAGTAGTAGCATGTATGAGCCATGGGTAAACTTTCAAGAGGAAATTTAAATGGCAGTCCACATAAGGTCCCCAAGGCAGAGGAGAACAAGGTCCCCAAGGCAGAGGAGAACAAGCCAGGCTTAGAGGGGGGAATCATTAAAGCTAGGGGTCCTGTTATATATTCAGATTCCATCTCCAGCACCTGTTTAAATCTTTGATAGCACCACTGATCTTACCTGTTTATCAACTCTGGTGTTTATCATCCTGAAGGAAATGGTAATTGTAAGGGGGAACAGCTTGAAAGTAAAGGAATTAAGACTCAGGGGAAGGGAAATCACTCAGAAAAAGAATATCTTGGTTTGACCTTCTAAAGGACAGCTTTACTGGGAATAGGGCCTCAAAGTATACAATGGAAAAAAAGAAACTTTTATAAAAATTGGTAGCAATTTAAAAAGTTACAATAGGAGATACCTGTTTTTCAGGAGACTGTCTCCTGAAATAGTTGCAGCTGAAAGAAGAGAGAAGCTGAGAGTAAAGATGGATTCACTCAGTAGTGTGCAGGAAATAAAGGTAAATAAACATAATACAAAAAATAAAGAGCAATTAGTACGAGCAATATTGAGTTCAGCTTTAATAATCTCACTAGGAACTATGTTAAAATTGTGATTTTTGTGAAATTTATGTTAATATAGGTTTCTGTTCACAGCATTTTCAAGATTAACCTTTAAGGTGTTGAAATTATCATGAACTCATGGAGAGGAAAAATGGCATTTACAGGTGTTGAGAGTAGGGTAAATACATCTCTATATATATATAAATATATGTAAGAAATATATCTTGTAATGAAACTATTGTATTCTATACTTTTATTAGAATTATCAGGCATTCGATTTCTATTTTTATTCGGTTTCATAAGATTTTTTTCAAAACCCATTTGCTTCATAAGATTCTTAATGCGTAAAAGTAGGCAGATTTTGAAACATTCATTTTAATTTCTAAAATTTGAGGCCTGCTATACCCAGTACCAAGTTTCATGCATTGAAGGCTTCAGATTGCCCAAAATTTTAAGAATAATCCTCCTCTAGTACAGAAACTCTACAAGTTACAAAGACAAAGAGTATAAACACACTAACTTAACTTGTGAATAATTTCAAAGAAAATAGGTGAAGCATAAGATGAATATGGAATTAATTGAAAATGCTCACATATCAAAATTTGCCTTAATTCAGAGTTTTAATGAAATTCTGATAATACTAAGTTTGCATGAAATACAATCTCTGCAACTCTGCAATTTCTCCTTTTGTTCCTATTGGAGTCTTACCTTAGAATTTCACTTTTTTATTATGTATTTGTGTTATTTCTGGTTTTAAATATATATGCATATATACTTATACATATAGTTTATTTATATCTTACTTGTATATTTACTGTTATTTTAGACTTATTGCTTTCATTTGCCATAATTTTGTACATAAAATGCAAACATACCTTGCTATTGATATGTCATAGCAACTTAAACTTCTAGAATTTGAAATGTCACTTTATCTTTGTTTTAAATCTCTTTGTTCCTCAGTTCTGCTTGAAATACATTGTCATTTTGTCTTTGGTGCCTCAAGTTTGAAACTTGAGGAATTTCTACAGTAATTGTCTCCTAAGAGAAGTCTGTGACGCAGAATAGAAGTATGTGTCTCTAAGTTTGATTTTTTTGAGTAGCACTTCTATGTTGGTGTGTTTCACATCCCAGTCAATTTGTCTCATTCAGAAAAAAATTAGATCCAACTTAAATATACAACCAATTTCAGTACTTCGTAATCAAAAAGGTTTTAGACTACAAGTGGCTCAATAAAGTACTAATAATTAAGGATTTCATTCAGCAGAACAGATTGCATTGAGTTCAGCTCAAAGTTGTTTAGATGTGTCAACAATCAATTCTATAGAAACAAATGGTATTCATTACTGAGCTGGAACCCATTAATATACAAATCTTTGAATAAATAAACTGCAATTATAGCAGAATGTAGTCCTCTGATGGAACAGCTACAAAGTTTCTCTCTTTCTAAAAGCTTTTGCTAATGCCTCACTGATTTCTGTTTCCTACTTGTTAAGTTATGGACTAATTAGTGTAGTGCTTTGTTGTAGAGAAGCAGTTTGCACTTTCTGAAATGTTTATCTTTTCATATTTTAACTTTCAACAGTATTCTGTATAAAAATGATGCTGCTCTATATCAAAGTTGCCACTTCATTTACTGTTATAAAATGCTGAGGTGATGAGGACTGTGGAAATTGCTGTAATTCTGCAAGTATTTGTGTTTGCTTACTGCCTCACAGCTGCCTAGGTGTTATTTGAAGATAGGGCTTATCAGCAAACAAAAATTTCATTTGCTGGAATTTTTTTAAGTCATTCACTTTAAACTGCTTCCAGTGCAGTAGAAAAGACAAACTTCAATCAAAATAGCTCTTTCACCTAGACCCAAGTTCAAGCTTTTTGCTCTCCTACGATCTGGATAAGGCAAGATCTTGAATCTGGTTCTATCACTTTGTCTGCCTTAGCTTACAAATTCACCATCTCTGTCTCTCACAACTCAGGTATTCTTGCTGTAACTAAGATCTCATTTATCTGGTATTTAAATCAGATCAAAACTTCTATCTAAATTTAAGAATACTTTTCCAGCAATTTTTTTTTAATGAAAACTTCCCTTAATAAACAGCTTGCCTTTCAGGTGGATATTTTTCTACAAAAAAAATGTTTTATTGAAAGTTCCCTCTCAGCTCTATTTAGCTGCTGAAGGGGGGAACGTTTTTCTACTATAAATCATCCACAGCACTTAAAGATAATTTGTGGAGCAATTAAAGTAGCTACTAAGATTTTATGGTGTGCAATTATGTTTCCTCCATCAGAACATCATTAGGAGCATACTTGTTTGCCCTTGCAGGTAGAGGTTATTAAATGCAAAGAAAAATGCAACTGGCAAGCAATAAAGGGCAGATTAAGGGACAAATAAGATGTCCAAGGAGTTCTTTGTGAACAGGGCTGTTTTGTGTGCTCAGCTTTTGTTTTTCTAGCCTTCCCTGGAATAAAAATAAGAGCTCAGAAAATCTATTTAAGTCCATGTAGTTGGCTAACAGTTTTAAATGCAACTTACTGTGTCAATAGTAAATACACTAGATTATAGTCAAGTAAAAAGGCAGTATGTGCTGAACTTCAGAACATCACAACATAGCATTGAATACACCTGCTTTTTTCAGTTTTAGTCACTCTCCAAAAGGTAGATTTATGGTTTTTAGAACTGTAGGAAAACTCAGGTTAGAAAGTACTCAAAAGGTCTAGTGCAGCCTCCTGCTCAAAGCAGCATTAACTAGAAGGACAAGCCAGGTTGCTCAGTGATTTATACAGCTGAGTTTTGAAAACTTCCAAGGATACTCCACTGGAAGCATGATCAATCCATAGACTGCATGACCTCTCTGGTCAGCGTGTTCTGCTATTTGTTTGGCCTCATGATGAAAATGTTTGTCCTTACCCAGTCTTAATGTCATTTGTTTCCATTTATCCTTGTTACCTCGCTTCTTTCCATCACTGTGAAAAGGCTGGCTCCTGCCCCTTGATAATCTCCCTGTAGGCAGAGAATTGGTGGTGGCGTTGCTGGTTTTTTAAACTTCTTCATTATTAGACATCTAATAATACTTGGGAGAACACTAGAAAATTAGAATTGTTTAGCCTAATAAAGAGAAGACTTAGGAGAACAATTAACAGTGGCTTTCAAATACATAAAAGGTATATTTAAATATTGTCTCTGATTTTGAATTTCCGGTTCGTATGTAACACTGAAGTTTACAAGGTTACTTGCGTGAATCAAGGTGGCAGAACGAGAGTTGTCAGATGGAGCATACTCTAGCTGAACCACTGCTCAAAAAGGATTAGTTTAAAGTACAGACAAAACTAAGTCATGCTCTGCTCTCTGTTATAAACTTGAGTTTCAGCTGAAACAAAAAAAAAAGAAGAAAGCGCAAATTAGTTTGAGATATTTGTTCTGTTTCTTTGATAGTTGTCAGAAAAGATAAAAATTGAATGAGCATAAGGTCAGTTTATCTCTTAGTCGTATTAGGCATCGTCAAGTTTTAGGGAGAAAGTAAAGGAAGGAAGAGGAAATCTCTCTGTGTACTGCATAGGCTATTCAAGAGTGTCATCATTTATGTCATTTTTTTCTTGCTGCACTCCGGGAGAGAAACAGAAGTAATTCATCTCTGCAGCAGTACACTGGATTCCCAGGTGTCCACGTTGAAGGTATATTTAACTTCTCATTTCAGACTTCAGCCGAGTAGTCTACTATTTTGGCTTTCAGACTAAAACACAGCACTTCATGTTTTAACCTCTGCAGCTAGAACAGAAGTAGATATTAAAAAAAAACAGGTCAGTAGATACTTCATAACTTCATAATAGATTTCTACACAACTTCACTCAGAATGTCCATTCCTTCTTCTCAATTGTATCACATCCCTTACTAGATTGTATTAAAAGTGAACACTGAATTTACAGAATAATAAAAATATAAGTTTCTGCCATAAATAATTCTGAATTTAAATTAAATTTAACACAGCAGTAAACCAAAGCTAGAAGAGCAGTTATACTAGCAGTTGACAGAATAAAAAGTGGGGTCTTTTTACAGATCTTTAAATTTAAAAATGGTTTGAAGACAGGAGTTAATGTCCAGAGGGCAAATATCATACATTAATCCATGTTCAGAATAATAATAAAAAAAATAATCCAGGAGTTTTGTGACAATAAAGTTATTTAAAGTGGCATTTTAAGTTCTGCAGGGTGGACCCTCCACTCTCATTGAATTTCTGGATAATGCATATACCAAACCATGTCAGACTGAAGTCTTGTTCATATTCGTGGTATTTGTAGATCATTTCTCAAACATTCCTTTCTTTAATGCTCTGTGTAAGACTGTCATGCAAAAATGTAGGGTGATTCTCATTTCCTTTTGTCAGCAGTGGCTCAAGACAGATTGAATATTTTCCATCTAGCACTTCTGTTCTTGTCGGTATAGCTTCAGTTTCATCACTTAACTGGTTTGCTTTGGCCACAAAATTTTCATTGATTACCTTTCCTTTGTGTGTCACATCATCATCAACCACGAACCTGCACCTACAGTGGCTGAACACAGTCACCAAGTTACGTGTTTGTTTGTCAAAGAACGTCGCTGGAAAATGAGACTAAACTCAAATAATTGCTGTACAAGCAAGTCCTGGAGTTGTCCTCTGACTGAAAAGTGCTAGAGGCCATGGGTCTTCAGCTCCTTGTCTGGAATGTGTCATACCTTTGGACACCAGCAAAATTCCAAGTCCTGTAAGCTTCTGAGAGGTCATTCACTTAATGACTTTGTATCAGGAATCCCTCCAGTAGTCCTCCAGCAAGGATATTTTCTATACAGTCCCATGAATTCACAAATCCCATGCCTGAGGATACATTATCTATATTGTGCTTTTGCTGCCTGACAGCCTTCCACTTTCTGGGTTTGTTTTCAAGACACAGAGGAGTCTGAGAGCCTGTTTTTCAAGCCTTTGGCAACATTAACATCGCATCTGTTTTTGAAGTGTCTTTCTATTTTTGATAGCATGACCAGGAAGGGAGAAAACATTTGAGTTCTGTTGTTCATCCCCTGTCTGCAAAGACATGGTATGTATGGGTGCCATGCACTTTCTGAGATTTATCTAATTCAGAGGACTAATCTACCTGTGTTGTACCAAGAACTTCAAGTGGACTCATTCTTCAACACTTCCTTTGTCGAAAGAGGATTGTTTTTCACCACAGAAAGCAATCCCCAAGATTGTTTCTGCTGGTAATTGGGAAAGCTAAATGTATTATCTCCTGCTAGAGATTCTTAAACTGGATGAATGAGTTGTGTCAAGGTCCAATATGAGACTAGCAGGATGAAGACTATCCTCAGCACTCCCTGGAATTCAATAAAAGCTCTGTTTCCATCAAGAGATAGCTATGGGTAGTTTTATTACTGGCACATACCAAGCTGCAGCTTCCACCCAAGTGCAATTTATCAGGCATTATAATCTCTGAGGGCCTTGGGTGACCTAGTTTGTACCTGTACTTTCTGCAGTTCTTTTGGTTGGACTTGGAGTCTTATACATCAGGGACAAGTTGCCTCCAGGCAATGACTCAAAGGCATAACAAAAAGGTTATTCAGCACATTCGTGCTCATATGCACTTCTGTGCTTTTCCTTACAGACACTTAAAAAACTAAATTGTGTTTGAGTGAGTATTAGTGCACTCACAGTGGAGTCACAGCTATGTGTGTCTCTGTGGGCTGCTCCACTAGTAATATAGTTCTTGAGTCTGATTTAAGGGAGCAACAGTTTTGATAGATTATTAGAAGGAAGTCTGAGTGAGGTTATATTTTGCAGTGCCAATTCCTGAGCAATAATTGCAGTAAATTGCTCAGAAAATTTACTACCCACATCTATGAAGCTGTCTGATGCTTTTTTAGACAGTGTATCTCTGAGTTCTGTTCCAGCAATCATGTCTGGTTTTTTGCCCAGTCTCTTCCCAATAGAATTTTGGCTGGTAGAAAGTTGGCCAATCTTCATCTTGGCCTTTGAATCCTCGCTTGCCCTGATCCTTAGCCTAGTGCCTTCTTTTCTCACTTTCTTGGCCTTGGCTTGTGCTTGACCATGCAGGTCTTGTGTTGTCTACCTCTTCTAGCTCCAGCTCCATCTTGGCCTCTAAGGCTTCCTCCCATTTGTGCGTAACAACCCCCAAGAACAACACTGTTCAAGCAGGATTTCAGATCTTAAACATCTACTTGTCCTGAACTGGTTTTTTATTGTTTTGAGGGGTTTTATAATTTTATTTAGGCTATTATCTAAATACATTTAGTTAAGGTGAAAGAACTGTGCTGGAGTTGTTAATTTTTCAGCAGTTACCTCTACTTTTTAAGACATTTGTTAATTTCTGTGAGGGAAGCAGGGATTTTAGCCACCATGAGATTTTAGCATATGAATGAAGGGAAACTAAATCTCAATATTTCTCTGCAACTGGCAAAATTTGTCTTGCTGCCCTTTTGGATGAACCCCCTGAGTCAAAGTGCTACATTAAGAATGGACATTCAGATTTTTCAGCTGTTAAGTCAGGACCATGGTGGCAGATAGGGCATTAGCTACTGGGCAGAAAGGAGATAGATGGATGGGGTTTGGGCTTTTATGTTTTCTGAAGTAATGGATGTAATACATGTTCCAGCAGTATCACTATTTATGAATTGTTGGGGTTTTAAAAAGATATTTTTTCTTATGTCAGCCTAATGATTCATTCTCTGTGCTAATTCAGTAACTTGATACTTTCAAAATTCAGGAGAAAATCATTATTGATTTATTGGTTGATTCACTTAGACTCTGATTTGATATATTCATTATTTATTTTTAATTAGCTGAACAATTTACAGTAATTTAGCCCCAGTCATTGTTATTGTTGTTCACTTCTTCCTTTAATCATAATCCCTACACCGAGAAAAGAATTGATCATTCAAATTACATTGTTAGCTCCAAGTTTGTCAATAACTTAGCAAATATTTTCAGTTACTTAAGCCATTTTCCTCAATTAATACTTTTGTCCCACCCAGAAGAACTATAAAGTCAGTATGAAAAGCAAATAAGATTCGTGTGTTTTGAGGGACGGATATAGCATGGTTAACAATCCTAAACATCCACTGGTCAGATTATGTGACCAATACATCTGTTCTAGAACAAGCAGCAGTCACAAGTATTGAGGCCATGTTGCTGAGAACACAGCTGCGCTGGGCAGGGCACGTCTCCAGGATGAAGGACCACTGCCTCCCTAGGATCCTACTCTATGGTGAACTTGCCGCCGGCTGCCGCATGAGAGGAGCCCTGAAGAGAAGATACAAGGACTCCCTGAAACAACATCTCAGCCTTGGCCATATTGATCAACATAACTGGTCTACTCCGGCCTCCAATCAGGAGGTCTGGAGACACACCATCTATAACGCAGCTGTCTCCTTTGAGAACACACGCAGGATCACTCTCGAGGAGAAAAGACAACGCAGAAAGTACCGTGTCTTGCAGAATACACCATCTAAGAAGTCTTTCTGCTGTGCCTTTTGTAACTGGACATGTCTATCTCTTGTTGGCCTTACTAGCCACCAGCGTGCTTGTAACAAATGTGGATAGAGCCTTTCCCAAATCTTCCGTTCGCAAAGCCCAGCCATGCTGATGATAGCATGGTTAAATATGAAGCAGAGAGGGCATGGCTCTGTGTCAGTCAGGGGTTTCCAGTGCCCTCTGAGTGCTGTGAGATATCTTGAGGAAGCTATGGAAGTAAGATACTCCACTTTTGGACTGTCCTTCAAATCTAGCATGTAAGTCATCACCCATTAGTGTCCTGGGCTTCTCTGTGGTGTTTAGCTGGTTAGCTGCATTTTAACACATTATTCCTAAGTATATAGCTGCCTCTGTTCTGTTTTGGCAATGCTTCCTGACACTGTGTCTGTTGTCCACTGATTTCATTATCTTTCATTATCGATGAAAAATACTTATATTCTTAAAAAATCATAGAGTAGTTTGGGTTGGAAGGGACCTTTAAAGGTCATCTAGTACAGCCTTCAAATAAGACTTGTCCAGAAAGCAACCTTTGGTGGAAATCCTCCTCTGTCCTTTCATTCCAACTGCTATGATTTGGCTTATTTGCACATAACTGCACCTCGCCTACTATATGTGATTCAAAAACAATTACATTATTCCTAATTACCATTTTGCAAAAGTGATAATTTTGGAAGGGCAACTGTCAATAGGTGTGGCTTTACTTTAAAGAATGGTATAGGAGCCCAACTTGATTAATACACTAACTACATTTTTCCTATTATTATGCAAGGACATTTCCTTGTTTATACTTTTTGAGAAACACTGAACTGGGTTTTTTTCCCCTCTGAGAAAACAAATAAATCTGGAGACCTGATCTGACACAAAATTGAGCATTGAAACAATTCTGTGATGTTCTCTAGGCATATTATTCCTGACTTTATATGACAAGTTTATTGGAAACATTCAGGTAAAATATTCTGATTTATTGCCTTTCCATGGTAGATATACTGAATGCCTAAAAATGCAGTGAAATTAAATAGGATTTTCATGAAATTACACATGCAATAACATCTTGGTATGAGTGAGAGATCACAATTTTAATTTTCTTTTAATGTGTGCTTTGATTCTTTATTCTTATATCAATTATATATTCTTTTTAACCCGTGGTATTTCCTTGTTAATATTTCAATCATACTTTTTATGAAAAAAATACCTGAATTTCAAGTACTGAGACTTTTTATAGGTGTTACATCTGGTGGACTGTAAACTTGTTACAGGAGAGCATACAACTAAAATTAAAATTAGCAATGTATTTCGTGTTCTGTATGAAATAAAAAATGAGGAGTACATCTTGTCTTCTCTTAACATCACCTGATGATGAGGTATTTTAAGCAAAGCTCTGATCATTAACATTAAGAGGGGCCAACTAGCGAGCAGGATGTGTATACAGAGGAAATGTGACAGTGCAACTCCTCAAGGGCCTCAGAAAATAAAATTTAAAAAAATTAATTAATACTAAACACCACAGATGTCCCCATGATTGAAGAAAAAGATCTCCAATAGGCTGAAACCAAAAGTCTTGCCTTGAGAAAAGAAGGAATGTTCTGGTACAGGGTATTCTGTAAGGATAAGTATAGTTATTTACTTGGAGGAAATAATTAAAAGTGTCCTGGAGACATTGTAAGGCATTTAGTTTCTCTAATAGTGTGGTAGTTGAGGGATTTGGAATAAATTTTACATAAACATTCACTATTGCTTCAAAAGCTTGCAATAGATTACATGGTTTAAACTGTATTTAAATTGCATAAATTTGCTCCTACTAGACTTGGTTTGAAGTAACTTTATATGGTTAACTGACATAACAAAGATAACTTGATTTTTTTCTTCTGGTCCCAAAACTAACATCTGAATTTAAAAATAGAATCTAAATGTAAGTTTTAATGATTATTATTGTAGAAGTAGTAACCAACCCATGTGTTCATTTCTAAGTCTCTCCTCTGGTCATTGCTGGGAAACAGATTCTGCACTAAGTAAGTTGTGGGCTTCCGTTTTTTTCATGATAATAATGAAATAGGTTCAGAAAATTCAGTCTGAAGTAAGAAAAAGGTTTTTTCTCTCAAAAACTTTTTTCCTTCTAGTCTTAGAAAAATAAAAAAATACACCCATCAGTATCATCTTACTTCTTAATCTTTTATGCAGTAAACCTGAAGAAAACAGTAATTTTCAAAAGGTTTGGGTAACTTTTCATTTCAAACATTTCCAACATGTTCCACCTGGGATATGTTGTGATTATTGGAGCAAAACTCATTTGTGTAGAAACAGTGGCATATTTTATTTAGCAGACTTTGATAGCAGCAAGTTCAATGGCAGAAATCAGAAAAGCTTAACCAATTTCCCCTTCTTTCTGCAGTAAAAAGGTTTTGTAGTAGAACAAATAGGCTTTTCTAAGTGTTCTGAACATTGTTACGCATGAAGTACTTTAGAATGGTTGCCAAACTGGTGTTAACATTTTACAGGGAAACCATTCTGTTTGTGAAGGCATTGAAATAAGAGACAAAAAAGAACAAACCCCTTGAATTACTTCATGTAAATGTGGACATTAGGAAACATTGCAAAACAAAAATATTGTTATTCATGTTCCCTACAAGAGTCACATGGATTTTGTGACTGATGTCATAAACCACAGTAACCCAGGAGTACAGAATTGGACAGACTCATATCTGACAAATAAGCTCCTCATAAGCTTCAGAAATTAATTGACAACTAATGATACAGCAATATGAGATCTTATAGGAAGTGGTACCTAGAACTCTTGTCACCTGGAAAACTGTCTTGCTGTTGAGTAAGTAGGTTGAATACCATGGGAAGGGAGAAAGCAAACAAGCCCAACCCTCATACAGTGCCAGATCGCAGCGTTACTCTTATATATTTTTGCCTGTGTTACATTCCAAGAGTGTATATCTATATCATATGCTATAATTGAAAAAAATCCATGTTCTTCATGATTTCCACTAAGTTAATTAAATGGAATTCCCATAATTATGAAATTTTCAATAGGGAAGCCCATTTATTAATTTAATTTCATTTACCCTTTCTGCCTCATCACAGGAAACTGTATAATTTTGCCTTTTTGATTTAAGGTAAAATATGATCAGCCTTACAAAGGAAAGCAAATAAGCATTATGTCTTTGTTTCAAAACTTTTAGTAGAACTCCTTCAGAATTCATAATTATTGAAGACCTAGTTCAATAGTCTTAGTTTTCTAGCGACTGTATTTGCAAATTTTAAATGTAAACATTTAACTAAGTCTATGTTTTGTCTGTGACTTAGTGCCATGTATCAGTACATATTTCCTTTTCTGTTTCTCTGTTACCATTAATGACTCTGTGGAAGTTGTGGTTTAAAAATGGTGAAGGGATGATTTTGGAGGTAGTGGAGATGGTAGTGATGCAGCAAATTTGTGGGAAAATTAAAATGGAGATGGCTGTGGCCTATAGCAAACTTGAGGAGGCAGCAGCTCTTTCTGCAAACTCCTCTTCCACACCTTGTCAAACTTTAGAAGCTGCAGCACATCATGAAATCATTTAGACTGGAAAAGACCTTTAAGATCAAGTCCAACCATAAAGTCCATAAAGATCAAGTCCAACCTAACACTGCTAAGTCCACCACTAAACTGTGTCCCTACACACCACAGTCTACACATCTAAATACCTCCAACCACTTCCCTGGGCGGGCTGTTGCAGTGCTTGACATTGCAGCTAATTACCATCTTCTGAGTCAAGAAAAAATGGAAAGAACCAGCTGCTAACGGATTGTAGAGAAAAAGGGGTCACAGACTGTTGTGTACTAATTTGACAGACTGCACGTGCACTCTTCTGCTGCTCTTGCTATGAGCTATGTTGCCTCTGGCAGAGGAGGGGAGCAAGCAGCTCGGCCCACCAGCTTTCTCTTGAACCAGCCGAGTCAACAAGAGCTGGTCTGCCAGTGTCTGCACACATGGCATCTTGCTGGCAAGGAAGGTGATATTGATTTTTGTAGTCTATGGCTATACAGGCTTTGCAACAGATCTGAATAGACTTTTCTGGAAAGCATCTCCAGAGCCCACTAGTTAGTCACAGTTAGTTCAATTGTACATGGTTTAACTGAGTCCAATGTTTGTCTGAGCTGGAGCATTTTGTACCTCTGTGACACATTAATAAATCAACACCAGAGAGAGAAATGCAATCAGGTAATAATTTCACAAAATCAGAGCTATTGGTCACTAATTATTTCTCATCACTCCTATTTTATCCTTAAAACAAAATCAAAGAAACAACAACAACAAAAAAAAGAACTTTCCCACAGGATAAACAATTGTATTTTTAAAAATGCTGCTAAAATCTGTTCATACTTTTAAAAAACAGAGTTTAAAACTGGAATACTTTTACCAGCAGGATTATTTTACAACTCAGTTTCCTTGGATAATATTTTTTCTGCTTTTTATTCTAATTGTGTCTGCACAGAAGTCAATAGGTATATAAATGATTCTTATTTTGTATTCTAAATCATAAAAAGACATACTTTAATAACAGAAATAGTCCTATGTGGCAATGAAAACTCTGAAATTCAATAGTGAAGCAGGCATGCCACTTACAGTGAAATGTGCATGCACAAGAACTCACCTGGTTTTGTTTGAGAGTCACTGTCAAATTTTTAAGATACAAAATCACTGTGCTGTGGAAGACCCCACTTTATGTTCACTGCCTGTCCCAAACTCTCACTAAAGGGGCAAATGGATTAAGAAATGACCATTGGACCCAAAGGACTTTTGTGTTGGCTCTCTAGTGAGTTTTACAATAATACTGGTACACTGTGTAGTGTCTAATCAAGTAAACAGAGCTTGCATTTCTGTAAAATTGAAGGGCTACTACAGAGAAATAGAGAAATTAATTTCCCTGGTCTGAAAACAATGTGGCTTTTTTTTTTTTTTTTTGGTCTGAGGAAGTATGTAGAATTAATACAGGTTTGCTATGTGAATGTCACCTGTTCTAGCATGATGATTTATTCACATCATTTTGGTAGCCATAGTGAGAGCATTTACTATCCCATGCTATGATTTTTCACTCGGGCTAATGAGGAATTGAAAATCAGACAAAATTTTCTAAGCAATAAGAAGAAAGTGTGTGTTTTGTTATTGACATATCTTACATCATGCCCTTGTGTTGTATGTGTACAGCAACATACATTAATGTGCTGCATAGGAGTCTTATGCCAGCAGAAAAGTTCTGGGTATAGGGATACAGCAAGGAGCAGAATAGTAGGACAGAATTTAACAGCTTCTGAGTTAATGGTGGAAACTTTCAGGAACGAGCTAGTGAGAGGGGACTTGCATGATGAGAAACAAAAGGGAAAGTAAAATGTGTTTCAGTGTCAAAGGCTAAATTGTAAAGCAGGCTTCTTGTATAAAGCAGAGGTTCAGATAAGGGGAAAAATCTTCAGGATATACAGTATGGTGCAAATAGAAAAGATGGAGGGGAGAGAAAGATCAGAGGTGTAGAATAAGCATGGAGGAGAGTGTAGAAGAGAGGTCAGAGAGTCTACTGCGGATCCTTCAGAGAAGGAGGAAAAGTTTTAATTGAATTTAAAAATACCACAAAGGCTAAGGAAAGTGATTGATAAGGTGCAGCTTCGAGATAAAAAATACACCTGACATGCCATGTACTTACTGGGAAGATTTGAAGAGATGATGAGCAACTGTTGAGACAAGAGGACTTCACATATGAAAGGATTCAGGGAGACAGTTAAAGCAGATGATGGAAATGCAGCAATGTAGTAAGATTGCAAGGATGGGGTTAGGCTTTCTCATAGCAAAAATTATATGAAATAAAGGTATATGTTAGCTATGAAAGCCTCTCAAGGTCTTCCTAATAATTGGGCTCTAAGGACAAAGTCAGAGTCTGAGATTCAGTGCTAATAAAGGTGCTCAGCAAAAAAAGAATAACATCCTATGACTGACTAGCGCTGGTTTATCTGGTTGAAATGCATAAATAAGAGCAAAATCTAGTGGAGAAGAAGATACAACAGGGCAGAGCAGCCTCTAAAACATAAAATTAAAGCACTCTTGTGACCTAGATTTAGACAGCTGAATCACACAGGCAGTGGAAAGGGAACATAGTTTTAAAATTAAAGCAGGTGAGATGTGGAGTCACCAACAGTTGGAGGAAAGAAAGCTGCATAAAACAGGGATATGATGCCAGTAAAAATCTGAAAGCCCAGTCCTGTCAGAGACCAGATTCATATCTCACCGAATTGTTTGATTGATGGGTTGAATAAACCATGTTGTCTGGGAGGAGAGAGGAAGGGGAAGGGCTAGGCCTAGGCATGGAGCCAACATGGCTGTGCCCACACAGAGCACATGGCAGGGAAAGCCATGTGGCTGGGCTGTCAAAAAGGCCATGTGGTGGCCCACCCACACCACACCCCCTGGAGCCTCTAAGTGGCTGTGGCACCCCTCACTTTGGCTAGAGGGACAGTGAGCGGCAGTGAACGAAAGGTCCCAATCTAGGGGGACTGGCCAAAGTCTATAAACAGGCACACACATGGCCTCCATCTTCCCTTGGCCTCTGCCTTCCTGACTTCTCAGCATGTGACCTCCAGAGTGGTAAATATGTCTCTCTCCTCTCTTTGTCTTTTTGTTCTTTCTTCTCTTGATCTCTCTTTACTCCTGTGGGCGAGTTAAACACCTACTGTTCTGTATTTCACTTAAATTGTATGGAATTTGTGTTTGCTGAGTGTAACAAAGGTTCCCTTACTGTAACAATGCTTGCTAGTCTCAGTAATCTGTTGTAATGCTTTTAGGAAGTTGCATGTTATTTCTGTAAAACCCTTTTTGCCAAAACCTCTATTTTCTCACCCAATTAAAAGAAATCTCTTATAGAAAAATGTGTAGTTCTTCTCCAGACATGAACTCAAGGTATCAAAGAATCAAAGACTTTGCAAGCATTCATGTGGGCGAAATCTCTTGAAGTCTAAAATTAAAGTGTGCAACTGGTAAAAGCCTGGAGCTTTTGTACTAGAGTATAACAGGTCCTCCTGACTCATTCATCACTTTGGGATCCATGGGATGAACACTGTCTTGATCCTCTATGCCCGTTATTTAAAGAACTGAGGAGCGACCCCTCGGGTGTATGACAGGTGTTCTACAGCAATGCTTGCAAGACACCAGGTAAACTTTTGCCGTACTAGATAAGTCTGTCTCAAATGAGGAGTTTAAGATTTCCTTTTTCTTATCTTTTAGGTTTCATTCGGAATAATTGGAACAGAGCAGGAATTCAGATTTTCCCACAGGATGTTTAATTTGTCCAATCCTTTTCACTACCTCTCTCCACTGTACTAGTTGCTAAGAGTTCTTGCAGTCTCAGCAGCATGAGTAATTTGTATTACCTTTCCCTTTGCATGTTAAAGAGAGTGTTTCCTTCATGTATCTGGAGTAGCTACTAAGTGCAAAGGCACACAACTATCACAGCTGTTTCTTCTTTCACCATCTGATATGAGATGACAAAAGGATCTAGGAATTATACAGCTATATAAGAAAAATTTGAAGATGACTGGAATAAAATGGAACAGCTGCTCTCTGAGGAAGCCAATAGCATTATAGCAGAAGTAGAATCATCTCCCTTTAAGCCAGATGTCTCTAAATTAGGAACAGACCAAATAAAATACTTAAATATTTATGAGCTATATTGAGATCCATAGTTTGGATTTTGTTCCTGACAAACGAACCCAAAGCCCAGTTAGGTACACAATTATAGTAATCATTGTGTGAGGACTATCCAACATGTCAAAATGAGATCCAAATGGCTAAAGCACTGAACAAGTGGTTGTTAAAAGCTGGATATCCAGCAAGATTGGGAAGAGGGCTGACTGTATTTTGAAGTCCCATCTTGATATTCCAGAGCAGACTCCTTACAAATACCTATATAGAAGCCCTTCTTTCTGGTCTGGTTATCCTATATGTAGCCATCTTCTCAGAGCATGTGTCTGTGTTTATTCATTAGTAGCAGGGCAAGTCTTAGTCTTTTAAAGGATAGTCTTTGGTGGTATTGCTTACTTCTTATGTACATTCAAAAAGTTTAATATGCAAAGAAAGAAGTCTTGGTTTCAAGATTATTCTTAGTCATAGAATCAACTGGGTTGGAAAAGACCTCCGAGATCATCAAGTCCAACCCTTGATCCAACACCGCCGTGGTTACTAGATCATGGCACTAAGTGCCACATCCAGTCTCATCTTAAAAACCTCTAGGGACAGTGAACCCACCACCTCCCTGGGCAGCCCATTCCAATGTCTGATTATTCTCTCTGTAAATACTTCTTCCTAATATCTAACCTAAACCTCTCCTGACACAGCTTAAGACTGTGCCCTCTTGTCCTACTGCTGGTTGTCTGGGAAAAGAGACCAACCCCCACCTGTCTACAACCTCCTTTCAGGGAGTTATAGAGAGTGATGAGGTCTCCCCTTAGCCTTCCTTTCTCCAGGCTGAACAAGCCCAGCTCCCTCAGCCTCTCCTCATAGGACTTGTGCTCGAGTCCCTTCACCAGCCTTGTTGCTCTTCTCTGGACCTGCTCCAGCACCTCAATATCCTTCCTGAACTGAGGGGCCCAGAGCTGGACACAGGACTCAAGGTGTGGCCTCACCAGGGCTGAGTACAGGGGAAGAATCACTTCCCTGGTCCTGCTGGCCACACTGTTCCTGATACAGGCCAGGATGCCATTGGCCTTCTTGGCCACCTGAGCACACTGCTGGCTCATGTTCAGCTTCCTGTCAATCCAAACTCCCAGGTCCCTTTCTGCCTGGCTGCTCTCCAGCCACTCTGTCTCCAGCCTGTAGCACTGCAGTGGGTTGTTGTGGCCAAAGTGCAGGACCCGGCACTTGGCCTTGTTGAACCTCAATGCATTGGAATCAGCCCAGCTCTCCAGCTTGTCCAGGTCCCTCTGAAGAGCCATCCTGCCTTCCAGCAGATCAGTGGTGGACTCAATCCCCTCATCCAGATAATTGATAAAGATATTAAACAAGACTGGGCCCAACACTGATCCCTGGGGGACACCACTAGTGACTGGTCGCCAACTGGATGCAGCACCGTTCACCACCACTCTCTGGTCTCAGCCCTCCAGCCAGCTCTTAACCCAGCAGAGAGTTCCCCTGCCCAAGCTGTGGGCTGCCAGCTTTTTCAGGAGTATGCTGTGGGAGTCGGTGTCCCTATATTTCTGGCTATAGACCTTCTAAAGATTATTATAACAACCAATTTAGAGGTTACAGTAGACAGGGTAGAGGGGTATTTCTTTAAAACTGAGAGGAGTAGGAAGTTCATTGTCTAACACCACAATGGTTGTCATGGTAGTTAAGGTAGTCTCCCCTTTTTGGGAGAAGCACCATTCTGTGGGGTGTATCAGGTGCAATCCCAGCAGAGCAGCTCTGCTGACTCCAAATCCTCTTTACTGGGAGTGTATAATATTAAAAAGTTAAGCCAAAATGGTGAATACAGATTGATGATAATAAGGTAGTTTATGAGATGTTAATTGGCATATGGTGTACATCAAAAAAGTACATTAGAAAATAAGTGGAGTACCAGCACTGTGGTTAATACTGATACAAAACAAGCAGCATCTGACCAGGTAACAGCCACACCTGGGTAACTGAAGGAGCAGCTGCACTGTGCTGCTGCAAGGAGTCTGGGCAAATGAAATACAATCCATGTTTCCTGTACTGAGTATAATCAGTTGTCACTGGTTATTCATTTCACCAGTTATTCTGATTATATGTATAATACTGTTATTCATGTAACATCTCTACTGATCCATATTAGTAAAGATGTTATGTTCTTTGGACAATACCATTTTTCTAAAAAATAAGTTCAGCTAACAGGCACATCAGTGTTTATACGGCAAGAATGGACACAGCAAAAAGACTAGTTTACTTGATGAATTCAGAATGATCATCTTGTGAATACCAGTACAGGTGTCACATAATGCTAATGAAAGATACCGGTGCTTCAGTTTTTTCAGAAATAAATCTTTGCTTTCGAAATGCAATAGACACCTCCTTGATAAAAGTGATCACACACCAGCTATACACTGAATCTGACAGTTCAATTTGACATACAAATCAGGATTTTCAGGCAACACATTCTAATCAAGTTAGAATAATAAAAATAGTTAAAATCTTTTAAAAGAAGAATGAAAGAATATTTAATAAAAAAGAGTCACATGGTCAGAATTTGGAACTTCTGGGTAGCAGAGCCATAGATTACATTTTTTACCCTAAATCTCTTTTTCCTTGTAACCTAGTATGGTTATTATCAAGAGGAAAAAAATGAATAAAATAACAGCAAGGAATGTGTCTAATATTGAATGTCATCCTTTGTTATGACATACAAAATTATTAGAAGTGCTTTCTCATTGTTAGAGTTTTCAGCTGGAAGGTCTCTGAAAATGCAGCTCATTTAAAAAAGTACATGAAAAAGTTAGTTTTGTAAACTTTATATGTACCCATACACTGTTTGTTTATTTTGTTGTGGAGGTTGGTGCATTATGTTCTAGGGCTTGTTATCCATGGGTCAGATGGTACTGTCACTTGCACCAGGTGAAGAGCCAATTCAGGATCCTTCTAAATGAAGCAATCAATGTAATATTGAAATTCATCTTGGTAGTGTTTGTCATGCAAATTCATCAGAGAAGTTATGATACAAAGAGCAGATAGTTGTGACTGTCTATTTTCCATGAAGAAAATGAACATATATTTTATAGCAGCATGTAGACTCCATTCCCCTCTAGTGCTGGTTTTATCAGGACAGCTAAAACTTTCTTGTACACGGAGTTCATACAGGCTACATAGGATTTATGGACCAAAACTCATCTAATAAGGCTTCAAAAACATGAGGCTTACACAATTATTTAGTTTTCTGACGTGACTGAAGGGAAATGTAAGGATAATTTGCTTTACACATAGCAGAGAGCATTCCAGAGGATCTCAGTCAGACCAGATGCTAATTATGTGAAGAACTGTCACTGAGATATGTTTCCTCCTTCTCTCCCTCATAATCTTTTTTCTGTTAGCTTGGTTAGCCTATTTATTATTTTATTAATGATTGTCAGTTACTCATTCTGATCCTGATTTTCTTATCTACGGACTTACAGGTAAGATTTTTATTCTGATCTTGATCAAAAGGGACAATCAGACTCTCACTGCAGTCCCTGTCAACTGGTAATGAAGGATCTGTTTTAGGGCATGTAACTGTTAATTTGACAGAAGCAAGAGGGAATAAATGGTAATATAGAGGTGTTTTCATGTTGCAAGTTGTGTTCAAATATTGCAAGATGTCATCGAAGGTCTCATACAGGGGACACATCTTTTCTGTGTCTTAACATGAAGGTTGTTTATGTTTGTTACCAGATTAGTGATTGGTGTATCAGCTTTAATGTTGCTCATCAAGAAGTTGTAAATAAAATGTTAAAAATCATGTCCAAAGACTTGTGATTCTGATCACTTTGTCTTGTACAAGATTTGCAAGACATCTTGTGTCCCTGTGGAGAGACATAGCCAGTGTGTAATTTTGAAGAAGTACATTTTCTTTTTCCCAAATCTTCGTTCGCGAAGCCTAGCCATGATGACATTTTCTTTTCTCTGGTAAGAAAGCAAATATCTAAAAAACCACTAAGAAACCAGGAATGGATTTTTTTGTTTCAGTTATCTACTGTCCAAGATCAAAGCTCTGACTCCTGAACAAGGAGAAGCTGCTCAAAGGTTAATTCATAATTCATCTAATTGAAACTTGCAGGGTAGACGTGATCAGGATGTGGACCAGAAGCAGTACTGCTATATAGGGTTTTTGACTGAAGACCTGAGAGGAGGTTGAAAAGATCTGGCAGAGATCCAGGAAAATCAGCTGGATAATCTGAGTCCTTCTTGGAGGGATGCATCCACAAAATAAATTCTGTGTGAATTAAAACACGACTGAAATGAAACATGTCAAGTTGTGTACATTTAGATTATAAAGGTTATAGGAGCTTCATAGAAAATCTGTGGGATTTGTTTTTCCTTCTTTTTTCCTCCTCTTGTTTTCTGACATATTTAAGGAATTTACACCATCTCACCATTCCACTTTTGCTGGAAGAAAAAGAAAAATCATTTTATTAATTCAAGTGTGTGTTAGTCCAGTTCTATTTTTTTTTTTTTTTGATAGACTATGTTTCTTAGTTTCCTTCTCTTGTAATATTCTGGCCTGCACTGCTTTAATATGGTCTTTTTGTTTGTAATCATCTTACTGCATCCTTTGTAAGGGCTAGAAGAATTTCTTACGATGTGCCAAATTTTTAAGTACATTCATAAGATGATGAAGCATTGAAAAGATTCCCCAAAAGTCATTTAATCCCACCTGTGCAAGCTCAGCAGATACCTTATGATTATTTCACTAAACTGTTCCTAAAAATCTTCTGAGCTTTGCTGTGAACCCATTCTTTCCAAAATAAATAATGAAATAAATAAAACCGCATAAATAAATAAATAGATAAATAAATAAATGGCAGTGTACTAGAAAAGCTGCATTGAATTAATGAGAATTTTTTCACTATAAATTTTTAATAGACATTTCAGCTTCAAAAGCATGTTTCAGTCCTTTCACTTTAGTATTATTAGATAAAAATTGTATTCTGTCATCTTTGTTCACCATAAACTAGTGCTTACTTCTATATAATGAATTAATAAATCAAATGGATGAAATCCCTGGATAAAGAAAGGAATTTTTAGCACATATTTAGGAAATTATTTGCTCTCATTGGTCAGGAATGACTTCCTAGATGACAGCAACTACTTTGAGCTGAAGAACTTGTAACTATTCCCTATCCTTGAGAAGAAGTTATACAAAACATTGCTTGCTCACAACTGTGGCACTCAAAGCTTATCTATTTTGTACTGAAGTCATTTCACTGAAAGACAGACAAGCCTAACAGCCCCATTTTAGTCAGTAACAGCTGAACCCCCCCGAGACAGTATGTCTGTACCCCTAAGCTTCAGGTGACCCTTTGGGTGCAGATGTGCCCCAGGCTAAATTCTGTTAGCAGGGACCTCATAAGCACACCTTGAGGTAGGACAAGTGATGGGCTTCTTGGCTGGAAAGAAATTGCCTGATATTTCCTGAAATTGCATTACATTGCAGTTTCTGGGTTTTAAAATCAACTGGTCTTGTAGCAGAGCTTCTGCACCAAAGTTGTGTTAAATGGCCAATATAATTTGAATGCTGGAGTAGAACTCCATCAGTTTGGTATGCTTATTATTCAAAATGTTTTACAGTTTGTTTTAGACTTTGTATTGTGATCTAGGTATGCACTGTTTGTAGAAACCAGGGAAATTCCTTTCCTGCTGTTTTTTTGGCGGCACCAGTGGATTTCTTCACATTTAGTTAAAACATCTAAGTAACAATCTGGAAATTATCAATATTTTAAACAGGAAGCAAAGGATTAGGAGGAAATGTGATTTCTCTGAAACAAAGTAAAACAATCAAGCCTTATTACTTCTGCTGAAAACCTAATCTCAAAGTTTAGGACATTTTTTTCTATTCCAAATACCTGTTTAAGCATTCACTTTAAAGCAAACAATAGAAACATCTTGCTGGGGTCATCTAGACACAGAAGTGGCACTTGCTCAAACTCAGAATTTAATATCAGGATCTGTTCTTGTAAAATCATGTGTATGTAAAGCTTAAGGATTTATTTTGAGGCTTTGAAAAAATATTTTCTTGTCTTTTCTTTACAAATTTTGTATCTTAGCCACCATAAAAACCATACCAATAAGTTGGATCTGAGTGTGTGTGTTATCTTTTTCCTGGGGTTATTTATTTAATTTGAATGTAATTTGATCAGTGTGAAATCCCACCTTTTAAATGTTAATCTTATAATAAATCAATATACCTAATAGCAAAAGAATGTATGAAAGGAATATGTTAGCACTGTCCATTGGGCATTGCTCGTTTTGGGGTTTGGTTTTCTTTTTGGTATGGACCATATCACTAGCTTTGTTTCTAAATAACAGCCCACTGATGAGCAAAATGATCCTTTGTATCTATAGTTACACTCTAGTCAAGCAACACTAATCTTGTTACTGCTTGTCACCGTTCTGCAGAGGGAAATAATGGCCTGGGCAAGCTGGAAGTGAGGAGAGGCAGGAGGAAACTGCAGAGCTTGGGAACTGAACACTGTAATAGCGGCTGCTGAAACTGCTGTACAACTGGAGGATTGCTTTGTGTAGTATTTCTAGAGGCATCCTTGAGATCAAGACTTTCATGTGTTAATTCTGGGGATGAGATGCAGCTTAGCTGTCAGTGAGTTCTGAACATGAAGTTAAATGCACAAAATTATTAGTGCTTTCCAGTGTTTAAGTTACAGTGGAAAAGACCAGTGTGTGTCTCCCCATGGAACAGTAAACATCTCTCATTCAAGGTTCAGCCTGAAGGATATTTTGACCCTCTGAGGCTATTTGGTGTGTGTAAGTGATTGCTCCTAAATGCCAGCCCTCACCAACCTGGAGGGATCTGGAAGCACACAGACTTCAGAGACTGGTTTACTTCAAAGGATAATCTGGCTTATCATCGTGGTCCTTTTCGAAGACAAGAGTAATAAACTAGTTTATAAAGTGTCTTTTCTCCAGTGTTAGAAGTTGTACCCATGAGAAAAGCCCCCTCCAGGTTTCTGATGGGGCTCAGCCTGACAGTGGTGCTGCCTGGGAGAGGTGACTGCCATCTCTCGGTATGAGCAATGCCCAGGGCAGATCTCGGGACTTTCAGGTACTCTGCCCCTGCTCTGTGTCATAAAGGTAGCTCTGTAAGTGAGATTTCTTGTCTTTTGGCACAAATTAATTTTCTTTAGAGGATACTATTTTTTTATGTCTGTTTATTAACAATCGTGTACTGGCAGCAGGCCGTAGGCAAGGGAATGTGCCTTCCTCTGTGCAATAGTGAAGACCCAATTTTGCCGTTCAGCTCCAAAAATTATTACTGACTGCTCCTAGCTCCAGAATAGACCTCTGATTGTCTGAATAATCTTCACTTCCATTGTAGTTCCACACATCCTCCAAGATCTTAACAATGGAGGATGTTGAAATTTCCTTCCTGTTGCAGCTCAGCTCTCACAAATACAAAGATGAAGTCTCAAATATGAAACAAATAAACAGAAGATCTCTCTAATTAGAGTTTACTGGTTGGTGGTTGTCTTCCCCTTTATGATTGGGATTCACAGCTTGGGACAACATCAAGTTTTCTGGTCAACCTGAGTTTTCTAGAGCACTAGATAATGAGTACATCTACAGGGAAGTATGTCTAGTGTGTTTTACATGTTTCCACTTGTTATGTCTTTCCACTGACTGCAAAAGATCGAACTGCTGGCAGAGTCTTACATAACTACTAATTTGAATGTCTAAATTAGGTAACATGGGTTCCACCAGAGATGTTTGTCTAGTTTCTGCCATTTGTTAGGGATTTATGCTGTGTGGATGGGAGCCCACGTCAAGTTCATTCGTCAGTGGATTTCTAGCACATTGCAATGGTGATTTCTGTGGTGGGTTTGTTCCTGTTGAAATAACTTTTATGTATGAGTTCTTAATTCGCTAAGAAAAAATGACACATTTTTATTTGAAAACAGATTGTAGAAGAGTAATAAAGAGATAAATAAAGTAACAAAAGAGTAATAAAGAGAGATAAGTGGAAAATAACATGTATTTGTTTGTGAAAGGCAGAAAAAAAGTCAATATTAGTCAAGGTGCTCAACAATCATCTTAAAATATCTACCACCTCCCATAGGAAATCATTCTTCTTGCTCTACAGTGAATCCATCTATGCAACTGCTACGCCAGTGCTGACAGGCACTCGTGTGTCTCTGGGTCTTCCCACTTCCCAAACCAGTTCTGCCCCTGCTCTCTTGTGGCCTCCTTAACCCCAGTCCCTGCCCTGCCTGCTGCCATCTGCCAATTAGACCTGAGAAAAGCTGAAGAGAGAGTGATTGAGAGAAATTCTCAATAGGCAGGCTGTGAATGGAGGAAACTAAGCCTTAGATCTGAACCTTCACCTCCTGTTCTCTCCTCTTTCCCTGTGAATGGTGCTGGGTTTCTGAGAAGAGATAGGAAATTACACATCCTCCCTGTTGTAAGCTCCTCTCTTGGCTTTTTACATAGGGAGACCACTGTGGGACTGGATTCAACCAACCTGGGTATAGAAAGAGCTCTGTGGCCCCATTTACTGCTGAACTGTGGAGATTATGAAGATTTTATATTTTTTTTCCTACCAATCATTTGAAGCCACTATAACTAAACAGGCTGAGAAGGAAACTCAAGACTCATAAATGTTCCTGATTCCCTCTCCCACTGTGCTTCTACAAGGTGCTTGGAAAGGTGGTTGTTAAAAGGTTATGTCTAGAACTAAATACTCACAAAAGATCCCAATGGGGTGAATAAGACTTGTTAAACCTGTGGGTGACAGCAACAGGGCTGAGTCCTAGTGAGCATCTACCAGTCAGCTTTATGAACTGAGGTTGCTACAACTGAACTCATAAAAGCATAAGATTGGGTAGTTTCTCAGGAGAAATGCAAAACAAGGTAGACAGGGCAATACCCACTGACACTAGAGCTGTTAGTGAATGGGATATGGTTGGAGAGAAGGAAGGAAAATGAGCAGTAAAAGAATATTTACTTAACAAGTACATTTACAGCTGGGTGGGGAACTGGAGAGGTGGACTGCTTACTGTCAACATTTGCAAGAGGAAAATTTGAATTTGCCATTTAGAGTAATGTTTTGTTTTTCCCGAGCTGATGTTGAGTTTTCATGTAGCCTCACAGTTTACAGAAATATAAATGTGAAAGCATGGCCTAGTACAACTACTCAAGGTAGTTTTCCAGAAATTTAGAGTTGAGATTGCAGCTGATGTTTCTTTACTTTGCAACTCCTTGGTTTTCCTGATACAAGACGTACATTTCTTTTAGGGTTTTCTAGATGGTCTAAAGGCGATTAGTAGTACTTGTGTCTTTGCCATGTTGTAGAGATTAGCAGATTTGAGGGGATAGGTTTTCAGGGATTTGTAGGAAGCTTGGTTAATAAAACAATAGAAACATAAAAATTCATAATAGGACCTTTCCTTAAGTCTTGTTAGTTCCTCTAACAATTTTTCCATGAGAACCTTGTCAGTTTTAGAGAATCCAAATAAATTGTATCTGCTGGATCACTTTTATCTACTCATTCATTGATATCCTACTCAAGCACCAGCTTGTTAGTGCAGCAGGTGCTGACACCATGCTGACACATTCCCAGCAGACTATTCTCTACCATGTCCTTCTTGTTCTTAATTACAAACTCTACTGTCTCATCAGAGCTGAAAGTCAGTCTCAAGAGTCTGTGGTGGCTCCCCTCTAGAGTCCTTTCCATTGATGTGAGGCTGTATTAGCAGTCCTCTGGCATAATCCTTGTTTGCATGACAGGTTACTCATAAGGGGACAGTGGGGAGAGGAGGAAACCTCAGGCTGACTGCTCTGGTGTGCTGAGGAGCTGCTGTTGCCTGTGCTCAGAAAAGAAAAAAAGAACTGAGCATTAATTATGAGCAAATACTATCTTAAATAATAGCAAAATATTTGATTGAAATTGTCAGTAATTAGAAACAAGATGAATCATTCATAATCTGCTACTTAAGTGTCTTAGCTATTATAATAACACACAATAAAAAAGAAATTATCAGAGGGTTTCACATGCATGCATAGAGGGCAGGGCATATCAGTCATTCTCACTGAATTGTCAGTTCTGTGACTTTTGCCCATTCTCTTATTCAGGCCACTCATCCTCTCATGCTCTTTCTAATAATGTGGCTTTGCTTTCAAGTTTGGCGTACACAGGCTTTGAAATTTTGAATGTGTCTGAGGCATCTTTAACAATAAAAGACATTTATTTGGGATTCTTCATTAAGGCCTTTACTACTGCCCACAGAAGCAATGGATGAAATCACAGTTATGACAAATGTGCTTCTTCATCCCTTTTGGAAATATTCACACTTGAAGCAGTACCCCCTCAAATCTGTCAACTATTTAAGCAAAGATATAAAAGCTCTTTAATTTTATTTTTTATTTATTAGTATTTCACTCCTCTATCTCTGATTTAATCGCTTGACTGATGCTCTCAGAATATTCTGCTTTTGGGGGGCTTTTTTAATATTCCATTTGGAATAGCTTTTATTTCTGCAGTGTTCCTAAGGAGAAATTTGTCCTTTCAGGTAGTTGGGGCATCTCTGGAGTGACAAAGCAAGCAGTCTGGAATGGGCCAGAGCAGGAGGGGGAAGTTACCCACTGCCCAAAGCAGCTCCTTACTTATTTCTGCTCTTAAAACGACCTGGAGGTGGGATTGTCGGCTACAGTATTTTGTTCTCCTTAGCAATTTAAAGATCATACTAATCTTTAACTCCAATCATTAGTGCTGCACATTAGGCCACTGCTTTTTGCCATCATGGACAGAAGGGTCAAACTGTTTCTTTGTGTTTTGCACAACCTTCAGAAACTGTCCTGCTTTGATCTTCTTTCCTGTAAAACAACCTTTGTGTGTTCCCATATATTTTCTTTCCAGTCCTTTCATGTAGTTGATTTTTTTTTCATCTAAATAAATTATTCATGTGCAATTTTATCCACTTTTTCCAGCCCTTTTTGCCAGGTGGTCAAGATCACTTGTTTTGCATGTCTTTTTCTGTTACTTCCTCACAAAAATCAGAACTTGTCACTATTATTCTGTGGTTTTATATAGACCTCATGGTAATTTAGGGTAGGGAATGAGAGGCCAAGAACAAATTTAAGAAAGAAAGGATGAAGAGAATGAGAAGACAGGTTTTTTTATATATTATTGGATCAAAATGCCTGCTTGTCTACAACTGTCCTATAGAACTGTGCAGCACTAATATAGTGGAAACACAAAAGAAGTACAGAAAATTTTTGAATAGTACATATTATGTACTGTCAAAAAGTATAATAATTGGTCCGACTTATTTTCTCCTTTGAATTATATTATTTAAACAGTCATAGCTGAGCTATTTTGAGGGGAAGGAAGTGTGACAGTTGTGTATTAGCTGATCTCACAGAACTTTTTAATTTCCTGAGCAACAGCTTCAGATATCCTTGCCTGGACACCACAAAGGCTACAAAGACTGAGTCAGACCTTTGTAACCCCCCCTTCCATTCCATTTCCTTGTAAAATTTTCTTCATCCTGGGTGGACCTAGTCCTGGAGTGGCTTTGTTATCTGTCTCTTTTCTTTCCCCAGACTTCCATGACTGGCCTCTATATCTGCTCTTGCACGAAAGGCTCTGTACAAAGCACAAATGTTGGGCAGTGGGAGTGGGAGGAGAAGGATACCTTTCTGGATGCCTTTGCTCTTGTGACATTCAGCTTCTGTGTCCTTTCCCGAAGTCACTGGTATGATTTAGTTATCACTGTGTTGCTCGTAATAAAACACCCTCAGATAATCAATGCTCCCCTTCTGGTTTAAAAAGCTCACCCCTGCATACCTTGAAAGCCTATGGTGATTTTGCTAGGTTAATAAGAGATAAAACTATTTTCTGGGAGGTTTATAAGTGCTGCATTGCTCACTCACCTCCTTAAAGTTTATTTAACAGATAATCTCTATTGATTTGAAATATCAAGCCATGAGTAACCCTGAGATAAATTAATACCTGACATAATGTATAAATAAAGCATTTAATCAGCCTCCAAAGCTATTAATGTGCTATGTAATAAAATAATTTTTTTTATTCTGTAACAAGTCATAAAAAGAGAAGAAAAAGTACTGAATGCCCTTTTGTGTGGTGACATCAAAGTGCTGAGGTGACCACAGTGTTTTGAGCTCTCTGCTCTGCAACTCAGTTGTTCAATATCTGCTGTTTGTTGCACCCATGTTTGACAAACACTCTAAAATTAAGTCTGACCTGTAAATATGCAATTCCCATTAGAGGCGGAAGACTGACCCAAGATCTCTTTGTCCTCTTACAACACTGAACTTAGTGTTGATTTGGGTTTCCCTCCCATCAAGCTCATTTGGGCTTCCCTGCCATCAAGCTCATTGTCTTCTCTAATTGATAAATTATTGATTCCAGAATAGCTGAATTCCTCTTATGTTTTACAAAACTTTTAAGAACTGACTTAATTACACTGTAGTGACATCATCCTGCTTCAAAAGAAAAGGAAATATGGGTGACTGTAAGGGTCAGCTTGTGTTACTGGATAAGGACCCTTGGCTAGAACAGAAAGTCTGAAGTTGTTCTTCAGCACCTGATAGCTGCCTCTTCAGACCCCACACCTGAGCAGAGGCTGTGTCTCTTTGTGGGTCAAGCTTATTTGCTAAGACAGGCTCTTCCCAAGCTTGTCCTCAGAAAGCTTGTATGTGCTGTCAACAGTCTTGCTGGCTTGCACAAGAATGGGGAAGCCTCTTATTGACCTGAAAGACTGTAGTGTATTTGGAAAATCCCATCACAAATGGGACAATTTTCTCTCAGCTAACAAGAAGTACAGTCCTCCCTAATCTTTCCACAGTCCCCTCGAGAATTTGAACTCTTTTTGTGTGCAATGAGAAATACAGATAGTTTACTTATTACAGATAGTTTACTTATTAGTTCTTAAGTTATGGCCTATGGCAATGTTAAATTATTCTCTAGATTACTCCCTTGTATTTAAAAAAGGAAAAAAGAAGCACACACACATACACCAAAAAAATCCCAAAAAATCCAATACCAGAGCAGAGTCCCTGCTGAACAAACTGTAAAGATGGCAAGCTGGAAAAAGGTTCAGTGTCACTTAACAAAATAAGAATGTTTTTTAACTACTTTGCTTGCTATTTTTTTCAGAATTAGTGTGCTCTTACCCGAGTAAGTTTGTAAATATAATATTGAATGGATTAAATACATTCTTAAAAAAAAAGGCATAAAGTATGATCAGGACATGTTTCCCAATTCACCTTTGGACTCAGTAGTGAGTGATTAAATCACTTTCCTGCAACCTTTGCCCTACAACCCATGTTTCCCATGTTTCCCCTTTGCCCTACAACCCAGCTTGTGTCTCCGCTTATGTCCCTAGAGCAAGTCTTACTGTTCACTTTTATGAACTAGATTTCCTAAATTTTGTATTTATGTCATGTGAATGGAAAACAACAGACTAAAGACTGAGATCCATATTTCTTCAGGAGTAGTTCTATCAGGACAGTCAGATGTCCCTGGCATCTCAAAAAAGGCAAATTTCATGTCCATTTTCAAGAAGGGGAAGTGAGAGTCCAGAGAACCACAGAACATTCAGCTTCACATTACTCCATGGGAAGATTATGGAGAAAATCCCTCTGAAAGACCTTCCTAGGCTAATGAAAGACAGGATAACTGGGAACTGCCAGATCATGTCTACCAAGGGTAGCTTATATGTAACTAACCCCATTACCATTAGTGATGAAATGACCAATACAGTGGATGAGGATAGAGCAGTGAATGTTATTTTACTGTACTTTAGCAAGACTTTGATAGTATCTCATAACTCCTTTGCAGCCAAAATGAGGAGACATGGACTGGACTTGTGGACTATAAGTTGCAGAAAAAATTCTGGGACCATTTGTCTCAAAGAATAGCAGTCAAGGGATTGAAGCCTAATGGATAGGTGATAGAAATAGTATTTCTTGAGGGTCAGTCCTGGAGGTTGCACTTTTAAGCATCTTTATCAGTGACCTGAACAACAGCAAGGAATGCATTCTCATCCATTTGATGCACGACACCAGAAGAGTGCAAGTCAGAAGAGTGCAACATGCTGAAGGACAGAGCTGAGATTTAGAGGGATCTGAACAAGAGGAAGGAACTGGTCAATGAGAACATCATGGTACTCGGCAAAGACAAATGCAAAGTCATCCTCTTGCAACAGAACAATCCCATACAAGAGTACAGTCTGGGAACCTGTTGGGGACCAGCTCTGCAGAAAAGGGCACAGGGATCCAGGCCTTCCTTATTCAGAGATTCACAAAGAAATGGCAAAAGGCAGCCAAATTACAACTAAACATAAGGAAAAAATTTCACAGCAAGGTTGGCTAAACACAGGAACACATTCCTTAGGGACATCGTAGTTCCTCCACCCCCAGAAATTTTCCAAACTTCAAAAGGCCTTGAACAGGCTGATCTAACACTGAAGTTAGCCTTGCTTTCAGCTGGGCATTACACTAAATGCCTGTGAGGGTCCTTTCCAACCTGAAATATTTTATGATGATTTTTATAACTTGCCCAAAAGGAGCTGGCATATTTCTATCTAGTTATAGGATCCTGAACTGTCAGGATTCAAAACATCCCTCCTAACCATTTTTCAGCAGTGCACCTCTGCCACACCTTTTTTCTTCAAAGAAACTGTTTATGACAATAATTTCCTCTTCTGAACAGCAAGGCAAATGTCCAGGCTGCCCTTGGAGACCTGGTGCACAGCATAAATGAAACAATTTGGGAACAAGGATGACTCTGTGTGTCTGTTGAGTTGCGTTCAAAACCAGAAGTGTTAGACCTTGGAGACTCTTCTTCTCATATGACATCAGACAGATGTGACAGGAAGAAGTTAAATTGGGAGGTCCTATTAACCTTCTGCAGAAAACAAATAACTGCAGAAGTCAGTAAGATTTACTTATTCTGTAGAGAAAAAAAAAAGTAAAACCTTGGGCAGGGGCAGAGAAGTGATTTTTAAGTATTAATATGTCTCAGCAGTGGGAAATGAAGAATGTTTTGATGTCCATCCATCTGCTTTTTCTTGTGAAGGTCCTTGTCTTTCCTAACACTCTTTTCCCCATCACATGAAGGTACTCAGCAGAATTGGCAGTGAGAGATTTTTCAAATGACAGTCTCAATTCTTACTGCTCCTAGCATTTTCTTGTGGGTGTGTATTGAAATATTTCTGCTAGAGTTGAAACTATTAAAAAATTCTCTGCAGCTGAACTGTGTGCAAGTTTGCATTCTGGTTACATTCTTTAAAATTTCAGCCTTGTGGGAAAAGGGAAAACTTACAGCTACAGTTTTTATAGAGTTTTAATATCTGAACAGCACATCTGCTCCTGGTCTTTGTCAGCATTCTAGCACGCCACCTTTTCCACTCCTTTGAAATTCTTCAAGTTTTGTGTACCCTGTTAATTTGGTTGGGGGAATGTGCCTGTTCAACAGCAGTACACATCTCCAAAGCAGTTCCAATCCTTGCCACTCTGAATGCTGTCCACTTATTCCTGCTGTGTTTCCTGGTTTCCATTGATTAGTTTCCAGTCTGTAGCAATGCCCCATCCTGTTACCGCATGGTACCACTCTGTGGAGGTTCCATCATGAAGGTACCATTCTGTGGAGGTTCCACTATGAAGGCACCTCTCTATGGCTCTAGCTCTAGCCATAGAGTTAACTTGGGTAAAAGCAGGTCAATCTCTGCCCACATGAGAATATAGTGTTCAATCGATTTTCCTGCAATGGGATTAGCAGGACAAGCAGCTGCATCCCATGGCATGAGCAGGAGTCAAGCTCCATCCCTGCCTCCTATAGCTTCTGGCTGAAGCCCTGATTAACTCAGTCCATAGCTCAGCATGCTGGTGCAGGCGGAGTAGTGACAAGTGTCTGAATTGTCCCCTGACCTAGCTCTCCTAAAAAGATAAGTTTGACTTATTTTCTCGTGTTTGGAAGAAACACAAGTTTAATCACCCTCACTAAATAATCCTTTCATTTTTTTCCTTCTTCTTTTTCTTCTTCTTGTGTTTACTCCCAGGATACAATGCTGTATGGTTTAGCTGAAGGCAAGGACACTTTTTGTTACAAATATTGTGTGTTAGCAGCGGCACCAAGCTGCTCTTCTGATAACAGCCCACAGAGCTGTGCCATCCTATAGGAGAATCTCTACAAATCTTTGACCCGTCTCCAAATCCTCCAAAAAAAAGAATGCAAAAAAACTAGTTTGCCACATAAAGACCCAGGCTGTTCCTCAAATGATGGCTTTGAGGATACTGTTGTAAGCGAATCAAGTAACTGTCCTGCAGTGTCCTTGTTCTCATTCAACCTCCCAGAAGGAAAGAAGTATGGGTTAGGCTGGAAGGTGAGTAGTAGTGAGATGAAAGGTTTGATAAAAGCTGTAGAGACAAACTAGGTAAGTAGATATCGAGGATTTGATCATTAATACAGTGACACAAATGCATCTCCCAAGGAAGTATCTGCTCTGCCTTTCCTGTTGGGTAGTTCAAACTTCAACCTAGCTAATCATGCATGACCATCTAATCAGAAAGTTATTGTGGTAAAGGCATCTTACAGCTCACAGCAGCTGCACAGGGTTAATATCACTGTAGCAAAACATGAACAACTGCAGTTGTGGAGGCATATGTTAGACTACACTTCCTTGTGATTTTGCTGAGTAGGAGCAAAACGAACATCTCTGTAATTAGTGCCTGGTGACAGCAGCAGCTGAGGCAAACCTGAACCAAACTACCCCAAAAAGGCTAGTGAACACCTAGATAAAGACAAAAATAAGCACCTAACTTGATTTTCTGTCTTTTGTACCTTCTTTTGAAGCTGCTTGAGTTTTGTTGAAGATGTATCTCTTTGAACTGTGGTTTAGAGCCACTGTTACCACTTTTCTGTTATACCTAACCCCCCAACTGTGCGATCACTTTTAGACATGGACCAAACAGCTAAAGCACAGTTTATATTTTCTTTTTATTGGCAATATTTATCTTCATTTTCTCAGAAAAGACTAGCTTAATTCAATATAGTAATGCAACTAACAGTCCATCTTTCCACACTTCACTTTTGTGCCAGTAATCCTCACATGAGGATTTTGTTCCATTTAAGGCTTTTAAAATCATTTCATGAAACTGGAATTGTCTCTTCATTACAAAGTAAAGCTCAAAAAACCTTTCATTTGGAAAAAGATCGAACACTACAATGATTTCCTATGAATTTAAGGAAGAACCTGTTGGTCCCTAACAGAACAATGTCTGCTTCAACTCTAACCTGGAAGATTTGAATTTAGCTCATCAGATCACAGAATGCAGGGAGAGAATGAAAATTACTCCCATGTCATATGGGGAACTAAGGCATAATGTTTTGTGGTTTATTCATATTTTTTTATGTAGGACACAGATAACATGGTGACAATTAAAAAGTCCACACCTCCTTGGGAACTTTATCTTGTACCCTTATTATTCATGTATCCGTAACTCAACAGCACTGGTGTGTAATTTGATGTGCTTGCTCTTTGGAGATTACTGTGAAGATCTACTGAATGTAGAAATGATAGAACCATGCCCGATCTCAAATTTGAAAGCTGAGAGGTTTGAAAGTATACACTACTATTTTTCTTCAGCTTCAGCTTCTCATGGATAATTCCTGAAACATGAGTTGCTGGGAGTTTGTATCACTGCTTTACTGTCATCAAACTGTGAATGTTGAAGCTGTGCTCTCACTAAACAGGAGTGCTGAAAAATTAATGTTGACCTAATTGCAATCAAATAATATATTAGCATGCGTGTCTTTGCCTTATCACCTAATCACAGATCTAAAGAAGGAAGCCAGAAGTGAATGTATTTCTTTCTGAACTGGTAGATATTTTCAAGGTTTGAAGAAATGTGTTCCTTCAAAAAGGAACGTGAAATGGCTTTTCATTCACTCCGAGACAAAAAAGGAAACAATAATACTTCTTATCAGGACTGACCAGGTTTATAGCATCAGTAGTGTTTGTAATGTATTTTTCCAAGTACAGCATCATATCTAATATTACAAAGATACAGAAGTGATTACATAGTACCAAAGGGCATATTGCTAGCTGACTTCTTTGATCTAAGATAAATTATTGGGTACAAAAATATGAATTCAAAACACTTGTACTGCCCTTAAGCTGTAGAAAGACATCATGTATCTTCCCAGTTAAAGCACTATCCTATTAGACTTTGACTACTGGCAGCTGCTTTCTTGAAAGAAATTCCTTTAAGGAACTTAATAATCCTGGTACTTAGTTGGAAAAGCTTCATATTGCAAATGTAGAGGCTAAAAATTACCTCTTAATCTTGCATTTCCATTACAAAAATGCTTTTCAGTCTTCCCATATATGGTGCTGTAACAAGTGTAGTATGATGCCAATATTTTATATAACAAATTAACGGCTGGAGTCTGCACTATGGAAAAGGTCAGAATCTGTTTGATTTGATATTTTTCATTCACACACAATTCCCTTCTTTCCAGTAGCATGGCTTAACACCCCAAGCAGGCAAGCTCTTGTGTGTGAGCACCTCTCTTGTTCAAGCTGGGACAATGCTGAGAGCACGATTCACTCTGAGCATGTGTGTGTGTGTGGAAGAGAAAGAGAAGTGAGGAGACAGTAGGACAGTGGTGTAGGTGTTCGAACAGCAGTGGGGACATTCCCATGGCTGCAGCTCCCTGGACACTTTCTGTTTTTTAGCCAACGGCTACTGAGAAGTGACTATTTAGAAGCTTCAGTTTAAATGTTATGTTATTAAGAATGTAGGCACTGTTTACTCTTGTCTGTGCATGTTCAGAATCTTAAGGGCATATCTCCTTGGTTGTACCTTTGGGTCAATTCTTGTCCTAGAGAAGGAAGAGAAGGTTAAATAGCTTCACACATGCTAAGGTGGCCAATGTGCTTTTGTGATTCTAAGGTATAGTTAAAATCAATTTTCCTTCTCTTCTGTCCAACAGATACTTTTTTAACTGTCTGTTCATCATGGCTTATTTATAAACTGAGGGCAAGGGTTGTTTTCTTGTCCTACCGCATGTTCTGTATAAGTCCAAGGACAAAAAAACCCAAGTAGTCAGCTTATAGTGTTTTAAACTTGCCACACAATGCCAGTATTCCATTGAATTTCTCTCATTTGGGGTTGCAGGTATAGCAGATGAAAATTAGCTTTATGTATTTATTTAAATGTTACACCATTGTTCCTATCACTGTCTTGCCACTGCTTGCGTTGCCTTTCTGCAAACCTTGTGCAGGAAGGTTTTTCCAGCAGAACCTCTGCAGAAAGCAAATGTGAAATTTTGCAATGCAGTCCTTGTGAGACATGCATTTTCAATTCAATTTCTATGAGGACTGGCACCTGCACATTAGGCACATCCTTCAACCTAGCCCACGTCAACAAAACACTTAAGGATTTGACTGAGTGCTTTCCTCAACTGGGGCCTTCAATTCTGAGCTCACTGCAGTTGGTGTAAGCTTTGATGAGAGCTGCAAGTTGAGAAGCCCCAGCCTTCCAGCTTCAGTGAATATGTGAAATGCCCTTAAAAGTTTTTATTCTACTTTTCTAACCTGGATCATTAATATCTCCTCCTACTGCAACTCTCCTTAAAATGCTGCTATTTACCATGTCTTGTTTTTGCCTCTTGATGTGTTAAGTTGAGGACTAATGTAGTGCTGTGGGAGAGCATTTTGTTTGTTTTCTCATTACGGTGTTTGTTTGTTAGCTGATTCCCATCCAGATGGATGCAGAGGCCCTGCAGATGCCTCAGCAGAGCACTGCACAGCCCTGCAGTCCTCACACCTAGTATTTTAGAAAGCATGTAACTTCAGCAATTTATACATCACTGCTTTCTATCACACCTTAAACAACAAGGAACAGGAGCTGCTCCCTTTCTCTCCCCTCCTCCACTGTCTTACACTGTTTTCATCAACTCCTGCAAATCCTAATCACCAAAAATCTTCAGAGAAAAAGATGTAGTGTTTACACAGATATACCCTGTTTTCTCTATTTCTTTTAAATATGAAATAGTTACTTCTAGAGTTCTTTTATTATTGAAGACTGAGGATGACTCATGAAAGGAAGTAAACACAGACTCAGCCTGAACCAAAGCACTCAGCCCTCACTGATTTAAATGAGAATTGAGCACGTGCTCAAATGCCTTTATTAATTAAAGCTTAAATAATGCCCCAGCAATTGAGTTAAACTGTACCTCTGGATCTGCAAGCAAGGATCTTTGTAAAAATTAGGGAAGAAGAGTACCATGGCCTAAAATATTAAAGATAACAGCATTTTCAACTTGCATATTTCTAAAACTGCATTTTAATTTAGTTCTGGGAATGTTAGTTCTTTCAAAAATAAGACTTTCAAAAGCAGCTGCTGTTTGAATTAATTGTCTACTGTATATATTTAATATGTGAGTCAGATCAAGTGCAAATTACCTTTTAGAAGCTGCCAGATCAAAAACTTGTTTTATCTAGGGCTGACTTTTCCCTTCAGGTTTAATAGCTTCTACTAAAGAAAAGGTGTCAAGGTTCCCCTTTTCCAGTGCAACTATGGCAAGAAAAGCCATCATTTTGTCTTTCTTACACTCACAGGTTACATAGCATTTAATAACAGTTTAAAAAGATGCCATTTCATGACAATTATTGAATTATTCTCCCACTTTCAAGTTCTGTATCACAACTGAAGTAGGTTTGTTAACATGCAAGTTGCATCCTCAGCAACATATTTCAGTCAATTTATATTGATATTCTGGGGGTACTTTCATTCTACATGTGTCTGTTTTTATTCTAATTTAGAAGTAGCAAGAGGTTAACCAGGATTTAAAGGAAATACAATAGACAATAATTCATTCCATTGTATGCCTGAACCATTTGCAATTATGAGTGGTATTGAATTTTTGTAAACTGAATTTCTAATTGAACTTCAGGAAATATTTGCCATCATTACATTTTATAAAAGATAAGAAGCATTGTAGAAGGTTCAATTTTTTTAATTAACTGTTAAGCAAGGTAGACAGTGTTGCCTTTCAATTGTCAGGAGAAAAAGCAGTAAGAAGGAGAGATTAGCAAAGTTAATACCAGCAACAAACCCTCTGCCTCAGTTAAAGGTAAATAAGATAGATAGATGTTTGCAGCTATTCCAGACCTGATGAACTTCATTTTTTGACAAAAAAAACCACTTGCTAAAAAGGTGTCAGAGCCAGCAGCAACCAGCTCTGGAAATTCAAAAATGGAATGGATGAAGGGTCATATATTGATATCATCATTGTTCCTTTCTTTGGAGGGAACAAGGAAACAAGGATGAGGGGAAGTAAAGGAGCTGCATACCACTCAACATAACTTCAATACCCAGAAGAAATCTGGAACAAATAATTCAGCAACACATTCGTGAGTAACTGGAAAATTATAATGATAAGAGTTGCCATCAACTCTCTTCTCATCTAACTTGTAGCATGTACTCTAACCTTTTCAGATTCAAGTAACTGTTTTTACAGTGGGATAATGGCATTTGTGGGTAGAATGGGAGCGCGAATACTTTATACCTTGGTTCTTAGTAAGGCTTTTCACAATTTTTAACATGATATTCACAAGCCAGCTAAAGAATCATAGTTTAGATGAAAGAACTATAATAATGGCCAGTCTTCGCAAGCGAAGATTTGGGAAAGGTCATAAACCCTTCGAGCCTGCGCAGTGGATTTTTTAGGTGAGACACAGCGTGCGCTGAACTGAGCCCACCCTTTAATCCTGAGGTTCATCTGCCGGGGCCGAGCAAAGCTTGGACAGTGGCAGTGAGGTCCCCAGGACGTAGCTGGATTGCCATACAAGGCTGACGAGCTCCAGCTGCCCGGGGGGCCGGGAATTGAACCCGGGTCGCAGCGGTGCGAGTCCTGCACTCTAACCACTAGACCACCAGAGGCCCAGATGAAAGAACTATAACCTGTAAGTTAATTGTGCTCAAGAAATACTTCTCAGCAGTTTCTTGACAAAAGGGGAAGATATATTTATGCAGCTCTACAGGGTTTTGCCTTCACTCTATTCTAGTTTGTTTTCACGAGCGATTTGGCTGAAGGAACACGTAGAGTGCTTATATCGAAAAAAACCCAAAAACAAATAGAAGAACTACAGTTATGCTGCAAGGCAGAAAATAGATAAAAAGGGAGAAATAATATCCAAAAAATCTGCACATTCAGTAGGAACAACTAGAAAGTGCTACACATAATCAGATATAATAGGGATGACAGAGAATGGGGAGCACTGGACTCCCATCTCCAATCTAGATAGATTGGAGCCCTGGGCAATCATTAGTGGCATGATATTTAAGTCCAAATATTGGATTCTGCACCTGGAATGAAATAACACTGGGCACAAGTATAAATTTGGAGAGAAGTGGCTGGAGATCAGCCCTGCAGAAAGGAACCTGGGGGTGCTGGTCAGCAGAAGTCTCAGTATGAATCAACAGTGTGCCCTGGAAGCCCAGAGGGCAACTTGTGTCCTGGGGTGCATTAAGCACAGCATCACCAGCAGATCAAGAGAAGAGATTATCCTCCTGGATTCAGTGTTGGTGCAGTCTCACCTCAAGAACTGAGTTTGGAACCCTACAAGTTTAAGAAGTATGAAGGTCTTTGTGTCCAAAGGAGAACAATAAAGCAGGTGATGGGCCTGGAAGGAATGTCCTATAAGGAGCAACTGAGGACATGAGGTTTGTCTAGTTTGAAGAAAAGGAGGTTGAGAGGTGACCTCATGGCTCTCTACAGCTTTCTGAAGTGGAGATGTGAAGAGGCAGATGCAGAGATAGGAGGTATGGGAATGGTTCAAAAGTGTACCAGGGGAGGTTTTAGACTACACATTAGGTAGCATTTCTTTATGGAGAGATTGGTCAGTCACTGGAACAGGCTTCCTAGGGCTTCCTTGATGCCCCAAACATGTCAGTGTTTTAGAGGCACTTGGACAGTGCCATTTAATATTACCATGCTTTAACTTTTGGTCAGACCTGAGTTGGTCAGGCAGTTGGACTGGATAATCATTGTAGGTCCCTGCCAACTGAACTACTCTATTCTACAGAGCGGTTCTCCAGGCATTATAATGTGGGACTGAAAAAAGGGAAATACCATTCTGGGATGTAGAAACTACAAGTACAACCAGCACACAGAGCAATCCTTTAGTTCTGCTTAGTACTGCCCAGTCCCTTGCTGCAATCCTCAGTCAAGTTTTCTGCGACATTTCCAGGAAAAAGTGGAAATGTTTCGGAACAAGCTGGAAAAGCACATCTCTAGAGTAACCGTAGGGCAGGTAAATGTGCATTTCAGATCCTATCCAGCAATACTTCTCCAGGCTTTTCTGAACAAGACCAAAGCACATGAGATGATATAAAATATTCACATGTGATTAGTTTTGTTTGTGTTTGTTTTGAGTAAAATTTAACTTGCCATTCGGTTTGACCCATCTCCTCATGAAGTTCAGGTGTTAATGCAATACAAGGAAAAAAATGCTTTTTTTCCTTGTTCTTTCATTTTTGTGGATGAGGCTTTTCCAGATGGTGTTTGTGAACAAGGAAATCAAATATATATGCATAGTGGTTACACTGACGTTATTTCTGCTTTGGTTTTGTTGTTGTTGCTGTGGTAGTTTCTGCAAAAAATACAGGTTTATTCTTCATAACATACTGCCATCAATTTGAAGGGTCAAAACAGATGATTCTGGATACTAAACTTTGAGGATTATCCTCTTTATCATAGGACTCTCTCTTGCTATGAGACAGCAAATTACTGTTTTCTTCTGTTTACAAAATTTTGCTGTGAAAATTTCTTCTGTAGTTTTCTTAATAATCTGTTCTCTTGAAAACTCCTATTGCTCACATTGGCTACCTCAAAATTTTGGTTTTACTTGAAGTATTTTCTGATTCTATTTCTAACCAAATTAGATTCCAGCCTAATTTTAGATAATTGACAATGTCTGAAGTGAATATGTATTTATTTTGTCCACACATGGAATTGTTTATAATTTTTTCTCAAGTAAATGCCAATGGGTCCCATTTGTTCAGAATGCTGAAATTAATATCTTTTAGCACTAAAAATACATGCTTCATTTCTATCGAGTTTGAGATCATGCAAAAAATGCTACTCTTTAGGTGTCAAATTTCTTATGTCACTTAGTCACATATTTATACCTCTCTTCTTATATCTCTTCTGAAATGAGACATGATATTTAGAATACTGCAGATGGCAGCAATCTTTGAATCAGTTATGCAAACCACTAGCTGTTTTCTCATATAAGACATAGATATGAGACTTTTGCAAATACTCCTTTACACGTTAACAAAGAAATTGGCCTTTAAAAAAGTGATAAGGAAATGAAGTGAGTTCAAAAATATCTGAAAATCATCAACTGGGTGGTGTCATTTTAGCAGGATTCCTGGATCCTTCTATGGTGTGGGATGCTTGAAATCCTAACAGGCTTTACTTATCTGAAATCTTACTCATTCTTCCGTCAGCGTCCACGCTGCTTTAGCAATCACCACCTGGCTTTCTGCAATGGGGGAAGAGTTGGTTGCCTCTCGTGATTTGCCAAGTCTTGTGCTAGGAATTAGGGCAGACTCAAAAAGAGGGCTTGCACCGGGTGTTTAGGACCACCTGAGCTGGCTGAACATCTACTTGTGCCACACTGGGAACACTCTCCCTGACACTATTCCAGAAGAAAATGTGAAGCTGAAGTGGCTGTTTCTATAAAGCATTTCAAAATTCTTACATTGAACAACACACTGGACAAAAAATGTTTGTTGAAAGTGGGAAGCCTGCCTCTTAGATCTTCTTTTTATTCTTCATGCCCATGGTGACAACGCATGATGGTGCTCTAGGCTCAGCGGATATTTACTCGTGTCTAGGATGGGCTGCAAAGTGAACTGTCAGTGTGGCAGATTGTCTCTCACAAGGAGAAAGGGAAGAGAGCTCTCCCAAGAGGAGAGAAGAGGATTTGGAACCCAAGTGTAGAAGGTATTTAGGAATCTGAGGATGTAAGGAAGCATTTGGTGGTTTACCCAGGGCACGTGAGGGATTAGTTCAGCCCCGACTGAGTCCTAGAATTAAATACTGAATGTGGATGAGATGTTGGCATGTCGTATATGGCTCACAGGGAAATCAGCTGTCTTGGGGACACCCCCTCTAGCATAGCTATTCTTACTGGATATCCAGGGAGCTCAGCTTGACTGTTGTGTTGTCAGTTTGAAGCTTTCCGATGGTTCCCATGAGGTCAGACGGGCCCCACTTGGGACCACGTTGCCCATACCCTCCCTCTTATCTTAGGTCGTGGCAAGGCATCCCACTTCTCAGGAAGAGGCATGTGGGTCGAGAAGAGGCTGGTTTGATATTGTGGCTATGCAGCAGTGAATGGCACCGTGTTAAACAGGCGTAGCTGTGCAGCTCACATCAGTCCAGGGGAAAGCTTTGATAGAAATGCTTGGGCCTCGTTTGGAGATGGGCTTACAGCCTATAACTCTATCCAGCAAAATTACACCTCCTACCCAAACCAGTCCCTCTCCAAGACCTGTGTTACTGACATCAATGCCTAGAAACATTCATCACCAGAAGAGTAGGACCATGATTCAGATTTTTCACTCATTAGTTGAGGATCTTGTTGCCAACTGCTAAGAACTTTGTCTTCTTTCTCTCTCACTCATGCAGCCCACATGTGTCAAAATGAAGGTTTTATTAGGGTGCTTTACATTAAAATGGAGATAAACAGTGTGTTTACTTAAAGCAGTACAAGATAGAATCAGCTGATATACTCTGTCACAGCTCTATAAAGATAATGAAGCTACACTAATCTGCATTAGGTAAGCAGCAGAGCTGCTCTCTCTCATACAGGCTCCTCTGCAGATCTCCCAGTAAGACACTGGTGATAACAATGTATTGATTCTGGCTGAGATGGAGTTAATTTTCCTCATTGCAGCCCTCATAGTGCTGTGCATTGTATGAGTATCTAGAAAGGTGTTGATAATACACCAATGGTTTGGTCCAGCTCAGCAGTGCTTTCACAGTACCAAGGCTGTCTCCCCAGCTTAGTCCTAGCATCTGTAGACTCAGGGTGGGCAAGATCTTGAAAGAGGACATAGCCAGGACAGCTGACCCAAACTAAGCAAAGGGATATTCCATACCATACGGTATGTGTTCAACAATAAAAGCTAAGGGAAAGGAGGAGGAGGGGACATTGGGTTATTATGACATTTTTCTTCCAGAGCAATTGCTACAGCTGCTGAAGCCCTACCTCCCAGGAAGTAGCTGGACATCATCTGCTGATGGGAAGTAAAGGATAAATCTTTTGGTTTTCCTTTTTTTCTGCACATGGCCTTTGCTTTTGATTTAATAAACTGCCTTTATCTTGACCCATGAGAGTTTTTTCCCTTCTTATTTTCTCCACTCCCTGTCCTGTCAAAGAGGGGAGTGATAGAGCCTCTTGGTAGGCATCTGTAATCCAGCCAGGTCAACCCACAACAGACATGCAGCCCTGACAGTTTCTAGCACATGACTCAGGTAAGAAACAGTCTGAATCGTGCCCCTGCTGAAGCCAGCTGATAGGCAAGATTTAGTTGTAAGTAAAAGGTGGAATTCTTAGTATTTTTCCAAAATTGGCTTTTGGTACTATTAGGAAGAGCTGTTCTATTTTACCTTTGCCTTTAGGACAAGGGATTTGCAATTTTTATGACTGCTTGGAATTTATCATGTGCAGCTAAGAATCACATGTTTCTCCAAATCTAGCTGAGGACACACTCCATGCTCTCTGTTTTTCACCTCTTCACTCTCCTCTTTCTTCTCAATTCTCAGGCAGTGGGGATGGTTTTCTTACCTTTTCTACCTCTTTTAACAATCTTTTGTTCCCTATCTCACTCACTTGACTCAAATTTTCTTGTAAGGCCACCTGCTCAGAAGGAATAAAACACTATTTACCTTATCTACATACATTTCTAGCCAATATAGCTCTGCCTTTTCAAGTGACAAAAGAAAATAAATTTCAATAATTTTAATTTTGAGTAAATAACAAAGGTTGAAGGGATTCCATATCGTTGTATTATTCTGAAAACAGACATCCTTTGGCCTTCATGAGCCTGCAAGCTAAATCAGAAGTATGCAAGTCCTACTTAAACACCCGCTGAAGGTCTCAAGTCCTTTTGCAGACATCACTGTTTAATTCATGCAAACTGGAAGCAAATGTGATGATAACGTAAGAGAAGTTTCCCTCCTGTTTCCCATCACTGGAAAGTTAATACAGTTTTCATGTCTTGTAACATTCTTTAGTGTTCCCATGGATGGCTGCATAACCACAGCGTGACAGCCGGGGGGACTGGGAACAGAGACACTCCTAGCCTCTTAACTGCAAGCCTCTGGGACAAGTGATATAAATTCTTTTAAGAAATTAAATATTTTTTTAAATGGAAATTTAATGTCGATTTGTGTGTGTGAGTCTATGAGCAATATGAGCTAGTTTTTCACTCAGCATTCAGTGTGGAAAATTCCTGTAGCTGCAGGTACTTTTCTGTCTTTGAGTCAGAGTATCCACTGAGATATAATATTCATTTCATTAGGCTCATCAGTATTAATGTCGTTCAGCTCCATTTAATGAAAACTGTAAATTAACATGTGCAGTAGTTCTCCTTCACTAACTAATTGATAGATGATGAAAGTTCCCATTTTACCAGCTAGTACATCCACAAAGAGAGTAACTAGAAACAATGGCTTAAGGGGTTTTAAAAATGCATCTTTTTTATGACAGTGATAGCCAGTATATGCTATTCAAGAGATATATGCAAAAAAATAGTATTGCTACCACAGGATAACAAAATCTTATACAAATCATTTTCTTCCCTGGGAATTTGAGAACAATTGTATATTGTTCTTATGCAGGAATGGTCTTTGAATACACATTTCAGTAGCATTATGTACTTTAGCATAAGGATTATCGTTCTGAAATCTGTTCTCACAGTTGGGGTTTTCTGGTGGACTTTTAACTTTTGATCGTGAGCTTGCATCTAACTGAAGTGCTTATACAACTGATTGCTGATTGCTAGGCAGGAAAGCCCTGAATTAGTAGATGTTTTCCAGGAAGTTAAAATAGAGGATGGCAGATTCTCATCTGACATTAACCAGCTGATCTGCTTAAAGTTGATCTGTATTGATTTGCATCAAAGGATAGGAAAGAAGCCTGTTAAGGAAGTACTGAAGGACACTTCTGTCAATGACAGAGGCATACAGTGCCCCAGAAGTCCAGGAGACTTTACCAAGCCACGGCCAAGCACCTGTTGCCAAAGGAAACTTTGAATGACCAGTAAGGGGAATAAATGAAAAATCATAAGTTTCATCAACACCGGCTTGTGGATTACTTCAGTCTTCCTAAAGAATCACCTACTGACTTCTCCTTCTGTAGTTACATATGCCTATAAACATTTGGAGGGAAATATCAGAGACAGATGAGAATTAAAAATGCAAAAAGGAACTGAAAATAATCCATTCTGCTGTAGGAAGTACGGAAAAGACTCCAAATATGAGCTTGCACATCTCCCATGTCATCGTGTTTTAAAAAGGGAATGGATTGGTGTGAAGAGAAAGCAGATTTAGTCACTTTGTAGCCAAATGGTTTTGCTCAAATTGCAAGAAATATCTACCAGGAGGTCTTGCAGCATGAAAGTTACCCAAACACCATACAAACTGTACAAGGCACCAACTTGTTTAAAAGTCATGTTTCCTTTGCCTTAGTAGATCTGCAGTGCTGAGATGCTGCACATCTGCAAGTGCTGAAGAGCCAGGGCTAATGACCATTGTGTTTTCTGAGTTCATGTGTCTCAGGAAACACATTGCTTTCCTGAGACAAATGCACTACTTGCTTCATCCTGCTGCCCATCAGCAGCTACTCAAATCTGTACGGTGCCAAACCACATGGCCCTTGCAAGTGAAGTTTTACTTGGCAGGAAAACCCAGGGGTGCTCGGCAAGGTAACCTGAGGGCTCCTACTCTCACTGCATTTCTTTTAATTGGGCTGAGCTGCCACAGTGCTGTGCAGAAATAGGACTTGCAGAAGCTGCAGAGACTGAACAATGTGGTAGGCAGTTTTCATTTAACTGGAAGTGAACCTTATAATTCAAAGTTTTTGTTTTCTTATTCCAAACTTGATTTCTCCCAATTATTTTTTCACAAGTGGATACATTGCACATGCCCTGGTTTTGAACAAAATGGTTCAATATTTTTCTATTGCTCTGGACCCAGTCAGACAGTCTGTAACCAATGCTGCAGCTCTCTAATGGAGTAGTGGTAAACATGGCCTTGCCTTTTACTATTTTTATACTTCGCCCACAAGTAACATTATAAAACAGGTTTCCCAGTTGTAATTGAACCACAACAAGGTCTGCTAGAAGAAAAAAAGTATTTTCAAGTGCCCTTTTCTTCTCTTCCTCCTGAGAGTCATTCCTGGGTTATGCAGTATCTTATGTACTCTTATATTATGTTTAACTGTATCAGGTAATTTAACTGCTGAATAAAACGATAATTGTCTCATTGAGGAAAAAACAGACTCTTAACACTTTTCTTCTCTTGCTGTTCATTTTGGCAAGAACACTGAGGAACTCATGTTCTAGCATCATAATAATGATGGGAATGCTGCTCATAAGAAATTCCAGTTATCCCCTGGATTTATTATGCCCTTTTCTGTTTGTTGGTTTATTGTTTTTTACTGGGGAGGAAGCACTGATTTGCTTTTTACCCCTGTTTATCAACCTGTTTTATTGTGGTACCCTGGTACCCTGGTATGTAAAGAACCCATATATGAAGAATTTTATTCCTACTCTGGTCTTATTTAGTTAAAGTGGAGTTCACTGTTGGGTACTGGATTAGATGCACTGACTCAGTGCAGTCACTCTTGTGTTAATATTTCTAAGTAAAAGTGTGAACTCTTAATTTGCTTCTTTTTTTTTATTTATTTTTTGTTTTTTCCACTAGCCTGAAGTCATAAAGCATTAAACTGAGCATAGGAACCAGGCAAATTATCAAAAGTTGGTTGGTATCCATGAGTCTTTTAATTGTTAGCCTGTTCTTTAGATGCTGAAAGAGGACCCAAACATACCCTGCTCCTCTTCACATTTCTGTTAGGCTGCACGAACATGTCTTTTCACTCCTTAGTGCCCCAAGTTACTTCTAATCTCTTGAAGAAGGGAGCCAGGGGGCTTGCCATTTAGTTCTTCCTAAAGATTTAAAGCAAGTAAGAACTTCTTTCCATATCTAAATATCCCATGGTGTTATACCCACTGCAGGGCTGTGATTACAGCTAGACACTGCATATTCCACATACGATAGAAAACTATTAAATATATATTAGATCAGGCTGAAGGCTGACCTTTTTGATGATACTTGAAAAATCTCATGGAGAAGTTAGTTGGAGCCAAGGAGGGTAGCCATGGTCATCCACCCATCATCCTGACTCCATCTGTCCATGAAAATCTCTAGCACAGTGCCATGTGGACAATTGGGAGTGGTTTGTTTTGTAGGGCTTTGCTGGTTTTGGCTGGACTAGAGTTAACTTTCTTCACAGTGGCTAGTATGGGAGTGTGTTTTGGATTTGTGCCGAACACAGGGTTGACAATATAGAGATGTTTTTGTTATTGCTGAGCAGGGCTTACTCAGAGCCAAGGCCTTTTCTGCTTTCCATATTGCCACGCTGGTGAGGAAGCTGGGGGTGCATGGGAGGTTGGGAGAAGACACAGCACAACAGGTGACCCAAACTGACCAAAGGGATATTCCATATCATGTGGCATCATGCTCAGTATATAAAGTAGGGGGAGAAAGAGAAGAGAGGGGGATGTTTGGAATGATGACATTGGTCTTCCCAAGTTATCATTAGCCATGATGGGGCCCTGCTCTCCTGGGGATGGCTGAATACCTGCCTGATCATGGCAAGCAGTGAATTAATTCCTTGTTTTGTTTTGGTTGTGTGCATGGCTTTTGCTTTTCCTATTAAACTTCATCTCGACCCATGAGTTTTCTGGCTTTTACCCTCTCCCTGATTGTGTGGGTAGGGGAGTGAGCGAGCGGCTGCATAGGGAGTGGCTGCTGGCTGGGGTTAAACCATGACAAGGGCATGACAAAAACCACTTTCACTTTAGTTGCCCTACTTCAGGGAATGAGCAGCCCTTGAGGTGCATCTTCATGTCCAAAATCACTGCTCTCTGAAGAGAGGGTTCCCAGAGTGCACTGCCCCTCCTTTACTGCCTGTGAGTCCTGCCCTCTATGAACTTTCAAGTACCTTTCTGACAAACTCTTTTTTATTTAATATTGAAACTTCTTTCAGACAACCTTTAATAATAAAACCATGAGATAGAACTCTCTTACTTTTTCTTCCTATCTCTTAACTGTCATGTTTATGTATGAAGCAAATTATAATATCCAATAACTTTGTATTCCTGGGAGTTTTTATAAATATTTAAAATGGTTGCACTCTGTTTAAAATTTCCCATGCATTAGAAATGCAAGAGACTGTAAATTAAATTTATATTGCATATTTGAATATCGGATGTCAGTATATGCTAAAGTTATTTGGACTAAAGCAAGTGAAATACCTAATACAAATGCAGAGATTTGCCTTGACATAGTGTCTTGATTCATTGGCAGCTTATACAAGTACAGAAAAAAGATGACACGCATTTCAAATTGTTTGGCAAACTTAACAATCAGGTCAAAGTTGTAATTTGCAAAGCTAAATAAACTGATGTAGACATGAAACAATATCAGATTTTGAGGTTATTTCTTTTCTTTCTTTTTTTTTTTTTTTCCTTTGGCTTCTGTTGTTTATTTTCTTGTATTACGGATCTCCTTTCTCTGTACCCTGTAATGTTACCTAGTCACATAGGTACTGGGAATACATTATATGTTTATTTCCACTCAGACTCTCATAAAAATCATATTTTAGTTGCTTAAATTTTTTGTCCTTGAAAGCAAAAATGAAGATCCCCTGAACAGTCTTCAAGAAGTGTCCTAACTACTGCTGTCTCATGTTAATGAAAATTGTAGTCAATACAAATAATGAAAAAAAGAAACAAAGCAAATGCAGTTTGCAGTGCTTAATCTCCATCCTTCATTTCTCTTCTGTTTCTTGCTTATTTTAATGCTGTTCTCAAAATCGTACTTATAAGTATTTTCAAATACAGCAAGGGAAAAGCACTGTTAAGCCTTTCCAGTTATGCACATTCTTCAGTTTCCTCTTTCCAGGTCCTCACAATCAGCATTCACAGAAGAAACTGGCAATTTTGTTTCTTTGCTGTTATCCCTACCTATTTCTTTTAAACAAAATTAATTTTTTTTGGCCAAAAGATGTGCAGCTCATGATAACAAGAAATGTAATCAAGGATTCTGAAAAAAAGTTTTAAGAGTGTAGAAAATTTACACAGGTTGAAGATTCTAAATAAAGAACAGTTAGTCTGGTTTAGCTTCCTCACTGCAGAGGTCAGAGCATTCCATGAATTTGCCCCATGCTGATCTACACACTTTTAGTCCCATTTGAAACAGTCTTTCAGGAGACATCTAGAGCATGGAGAAACCACTTATTCTGTGAGTTAGCTTTTCTGCTCTAGAATGTACAGAGAATTTCAGATTAAATTTGCCTGGTTTGGGTATTGTTTTGTATGCTCTTCTCTTCTTCTAAGAGGTTAGAGTCCTTACTATAATATTATTTTATATCTGTAATGGTAATCTCATCCTTCTCTGTTACAGACTGAACTGACTGTCTCGGAAGCACAGCCTAAAGGGTGAAATGCAGGGCATAGGCTGACACAGAGATATTCTGCCCCAAAAAGGCCAGGGGAAATAGACTGACAACCACATGATGCTTTGGTGCCATGCAAGGGGTGGAGGGAAAAGGTCACACAACTGGGACTGATTAATCATGGGCTTTGGGAAACAGGAAATGAACTGAGTATATCCCTATGAGACATGTGTGTGGTGCTTGGTTGGCAGCTCTTTCACTGCAGAAGAGACGAGTATACTTTGGAGGTACTGTCCAGAGTTACAGATTAATTAACCTTGAGTAGAGGTACTTACAGTAGTCTCCGAGTACCTCAGGTCTTGATTTGCTATGTTAGTAAGTAATGAGAAACTAGAATAGACAAAATGGAAGCAATTAAGATAAAGTACTGGAGAAATTAATAGAAAAGTAGTGTGTATTTCAGAACAGTCACTGCTACCTAACAGGCACTAAGAATTCTATGCTTGTGACAGGTTACAAATGAGCCTTAATCACCTTTCCTGTAAGAACACTGGTGGCCATTAAAAAAATGACCCCAGTTAGTAAGGGAAACACCACATCTAAAAATCAGCAGAGTCAAAAAGAGAGCTTAAATTTATTCAGCTATGAGTAGCATAACTGGAAAAAGGTTGTTAAGTATGAGATATGGCTCCATTCCATGTACTAGAGCCTGTAGCAATGGATATTTTAATAAACTTCACTTGGAAGAAAATAAAATGATTTCTGCGAAAATACCTGAGGTGTTTTGAAGATACCAGAATCCAAGGAAATATATCTAATGGCAAGCATCCCTACAATGCAGAGAAGTAGGGGAAATGCAAGTATGTAATGAATACAGAACAGGCTTGAGGAAATAAATGCTGGTGAATTTAAGCAAACCATGTGCCTTGAAATGTAAAACAACCAAAGTATATTTCTTCAGTACAACAGTGACTAGTAGGACCAGTAGGATACATTTATTAGCTGCAGAGGAACTGAACTCGCTATCACTTTAAATGCAAACCCCCTGAAGGAATAAAATGTTTTGACTGAAAAGAAATGGGGCAGTGCACAGTGCAGCCAAGCCCATTAACAAAAAGTTTTCCTTCAAATTGCCTCACAGGGTGCTGTCTAAGAGTCCATGCTGCCCCAGCAGGCAGTGGCTACTCAGGTGGAGGAGTGGGGTGGATGGGTCCTTGACTGGAGGGAATGTGTCATGCGGGGTGGCAGAAGAAAGGCTGCAATTAGGAGGTTTCACCTCAAGCTCCAAAGTCACTGATGGCACCACTGCTTGTTGCTGCTGTAACAAGCACACTGGCAGCATGGGAAGATAAACTATTTTTAAGCACAGCAGCCTTCAAACTGTGATAGATCCAAGACTACCTGACAAAAAATCTTCTTTCTTGGGGCTCTTAGCTGCTACTGCACTAGGTACCTCCCTGCTTGGCTTAAGTCTCAAATCAGCCCCAAGTAAAGGCTGTTTCTACTTAGTGATATAAAGTTTGGTGTTTTACTCCATAGACAAATAGTACAAGAAAGTAGTTTCTGATGAATCAATCTGACTACCATCATGATATCTGACAAATAAATGCACTAAACAGAGATACTTATTTCTTTAGCACCCAAAACAATGTTAACAGTTTACACAAGGTTATTGAGTGTGAAGCAAAAGCAAGGCAAAGTGTGACAAGGCTGCTTGTGTGCAGTACAGCAATGCTCTAGGGACCTTAACTCCTAGAAGCGACAGAGAAGAGCACTCCTCATCAGCTGTTCTCCCAGCCAAGTCCATAACAACATTACTGGGCTGGACACTGATTACGCACTTTTTTCCCTAACAGAGCACAACGTTTTGAAAGCTTTATATTGTTATTAGGAAGACAATTCCTCAGGTAACCACTTGGTATCTTTACCTATCTCTTCCCTCTGTAAACTTGAGCAGTTTCAGTGACAGTGTTCACTGCTGTTGTTTCCATGAGGGAGCTCATCTTACTGCTCTGTGGACCGGGAGGACCACCTTGTCTGTGCTGTAAGAAAATAACTATAGTACATTGTTGCTACAAGCTCCATGTGAACCCTTATAGGAGGAAAATGTAATTTTATTTTAAAAGAAATCTTGCTTCACTCACATTTTCCCACTCCACTTCTCATAAGCACCAGGATAGGCATCTCCAGGTGGACACCAACTTCGAGACCTCTCCATGCTGCCTGGGCTGAGGAGGGTGGCCAAGTTTTGAAGTGTTCTTTGTGTCCTTTAGGAGACACTGATGATTTTTCCCTCCCCTCCCCATCCCATCCCATTGCATCCCATCCTATCCCATGCCACGACATCTTTGTGAGTCCACAGGTTTTCCTCGCCATCCTTTCTCACTTTCTTTGGGCAGCCTAAGGCTCTAGCCTGTTCTTAATCTTCCCACTTTGATGGGAACCCTTACTGTTTGAGTATTTTAGTTTGGGTGTAGGCTACTCCTGGATTTCTAGTTGTCCTGAGAAACTGCAAATAGCTGTGCTTTGCTGGGATGTCCATGACCTGTTTATCTGGGTGCCACCAACATGCACCGCTCTTGCGGCGGCCTTTCTGTTCCTTTGGGTGCTCCTGTGTCCAGACCTACACATACAGTCTCTGTTCATGTCAACCTTAATATTTCTGTTACAATTACCTAAAATACTCAACAAAGCTCTTAAAAGACTCTTGTCCTCACTGCTTCTGCCCAGCATTTTTATAAGTGAAATGAAGGCAGAAATCTAATGTTACCTTTCTTTGCGATTCTTACTAATTCAGAGTATATCATTCGCCTTCTGCCTTTGCAAAACAATTCCAGTTCTTAAAAATCTGAAATGCAGAATACCTCAGGAAAAACATTAAGCTTCAATGAATATATGTAGTGAGAGGAAACAGAAAACCTCTGGGTTCAATTAACTAGTTCATTCACATCTTTCTTCTATTGCATGTTACAGTGATTCTGCAAAATGTTCTCGGTTTGATATTTTCCATGATTATTCTTGTCCCAAGCAGATGAATGTGTCTCTTCGGGGTTTTTAGAGCTGTTTCCCTTTGTTGTTGTTAATTTTGAAACAGAAAGTAATGTAGTTTTCTCTAAGACTTTTTTTTCAGACAGAAAAGATGCACTGCAATGCACAACTGCTACACATGTTTAGCTATCCAAACAGAACTCAAAGACCAGAAGCTGCAGCATGGCTCATTAGGGATTTTTTGTAAATATAATGTTGATACATAAAGGAAAATTAACCCAAACTTTCAAGGATCCATGAGTTAAACAAGTCAAGTAGACTCATAAGATTAGCAATAGTCAAACTTTTTTAGTACAAAAATATTCAGATGGAGTGTTTTAGTTTTAACTGGTGTCATTCCCATACCCATTTACATACTTATAGCTGTTCTGATAGTATTTCTTCCTGTCATTTTCCTGTGCTATAACAGAAAATGGTTTCTGAAATGTAATAGCATACAGCTTCTATGGCCAGAGTTGAATCTTCTCTCGATAGTACTCTGGGATGTTTGATGTTAATTTAGAATGCAGTGTCATTTCCCAGGAGTGATGGGTTAATTCTGAAAAAAATTAAATGACCTTCAGATACATGTGGCATAAATGATTCTCACTCATCCATATTCAAAACAAGACTTTTAAAAGAGGCTCTATGTAGCTCATATCTGCAAGTGTGATCTCAGGAAAAATAATTGCATTCAAAATTGCACTTACTTGACTAGAGGCAACATTTTAAAAATTTCTACCTCTTTAAACAAATCATCTTGCATTTGAAACTTATTTTCAACTTTGCAGGTGGTTATCTTTGTCAGAGTTTCAGGCAGGAAAATAATATATATAAGTAGTGGATAATTGAGGCCTCCTATAAAGACAAACTACTGTGTATGTAAATATCTCAGCAGTGCCAATATAAGTGAAAGTGTGCTGAAAAGCCTTTTTATTTCACACCAGTCAGTCTCAGATAATTGTTTTCTATGAATTTGTAAAGAACAATGTTATTCCATTTCATGGGATTTAAACATCCACTGTACTTTTTTGTTAAAATTACTTTTTACAACATTTTAATGCACTTACATGTACTCCAAGATAATAGAATAGCTGCCTTCAAGTTCCTTAAAATATCTAGACCACCTCAGAAAACTGCCTGAGAATAACACACGTTCTCATTTTATAATGCAAGTAAATTTTCCTTTTGAACAAGGAGTAGAATTTAACAAATTCCTGCTTTCTAGATGAAATTAAATGGATAGTAGTACCTGTTAAGATGCATAGATCCAAACCCTTGTTTGGACGGGTGGGTTTCTTCTTTCTACTTCTGAAGACTTTGGCCCAGACTCTTTACTCCCAGAAAAAATGTGCCTCTGACATATTTTCTTTGCCTCTTTTTTTCAGGAATCAGCATTGTTAAGTCTCATGTAAGAATTTATCACACTTCTAAAATATTTTTTTACATTTTAGCCTGTTCATGCTCCCCAACTGCTCTGTCTGGCAGCCTGTGAGTTTGAAGGCACAGAGCAAGTCCTTCACATTTGCTTGATGTGGGTAATACAGGGAAAATAAGTAGTAAAGTAGAAAAGGTCTGTGTATACATATTCCAGAATGGCATGCCAGGGATGACAGCAAAATAACAGTGTGCTTTGCTGCAGGATCAGGAGATGGGATGGGATCATTGTTCTAACTGTCCCATCCTGGGAGCAGTGCCCCTACCCTGGCCAGGTCTGTGGTCTCTGCCTCTGTCCAGCTGCTTCCAGGTTCACTCTCCACAGGCAACAATTTCAAGAGCTCTAAAGTTTGTTGCAGTGCACGCACCCCTGCTTGTTTCACAGTGGCCAAGAGAAGGTGGAGCCTCATGACATGATATATATATTGAGGAACATTTTGTTCTCATTCCCTAATTTTGCAAATGGTAAAACCATTTTGAAATATATCCTGAATTAGGGAAAACTTTATTTTAAGTCACAGATGAAAATTGTCTAAACCTTCTGATTTTCCTTTTAAAACTTTTCCTTTATGAAAAGTCTAAATATTCTCACTTATGAAAAAGGTCAAGGATATGAAGGTCCAGAGTATCCTAGCACGTAGGTGTCAACCCCCTGCACCCAAACCAGGGTCTCAAGGGGTATTAACCACCACTCATTTTCTTTTATGCAATACTTTTCAGATCCTTTTCATGCCTGGAAATGCAGGTGGCTTGTTAAGAAGAGAGCAGCGTTATCTGCAGAGTGTTAAGGACTGGAAGGAGGAGTCGACACCTTCTCTTGTTTTACTAAATGAATCAGTAACCAAATTCAAAAACAAATGACAGAGATGGATTCCATATCCTCACAAACAGCGGTGGGAACTGCCCACTGATTTCAGTGCAGTCTGTCTGAATCAGCAGAGGTTCAGCCTCTGCCTTCTAAATGGGGTATGTACTTTAGCTTTAGGAACCATGCCTGTTGGACTGGGACTTTCTGGATCTATTGGATCCAGCTTTCTGGATCTCCATTTGGTTGTTGTCTATTGCAAAGGCATTTAAAATAGAAGAAAAGGTTTGTTCAGATAAAAATCCACCTCCTCTTTTTCTTTTTTTTCCTTTCTTCCTTTTGTCTGTCTGTCCTTTTTGTAGTTTATCTACCATTCACACTCCTCTCTCCCTTCAAAAAAACAAACAAAAAAAACCAACAAAACCAAACTCTAGTTACTTGCATCTACTTGTACATACTTTTCTGTTTTATCTGCAAATGTGTAAAACCACACAGTCCTGATCTAGTCCTTTATCTTTTTGTAGCAGGCGATATGACAGTGGTTGTAGAGATAGAGACAGATTAGATGTTCTAATAGACCTTAGATATTAGATGTTCTAATAGACCTAAATGGATCTGAATCTATCTTTTGGCTTTCCCAAAGTAGTTTCTTACCTGGGTCCCAGTTCCCTTTCTCTAGAGCCACATGTTTTCTCTCAGTTAAAAGTGTGTAGAGGACAAACTGTAAGCCCTTCACTGTGGCTTTCCTTTTTCAATTCAGGATACTAAGTTAAAGACAAAACAATAAATATATCCACTGACACCACTATGTCTAGATATTTCTGGTTTTTTTTCTATTGACTCTAGCTCTCTGTTTTACCATGAGACCCATCATCTGTCTTGCAAATTCCTAAGAACCAAAGTAGCAATGTCCATGCATTGCCACTGCAATACTATCCTGGGAGGAACGAGGGGAGAAACAGTGCAAGGACTATTGATTTTCATCTGACAAGAGTCAAGTGAAGACTATTTCTGTGAAGTGTTGTATCTATATTTTTGATCACCTCTTTGTGGCTTCGGTATAATGGTGCTTGGAAACTCTGGATTATGCTAGATTTAGGATCCTAGCTCTTAACAAAATAGACAGCCATGAATATATAGCATTATACTCGCTAGTGGCCTAAAGTCTGTGTTGTAGGTTCCAGTTTTCAGTCCCTAGTGGGATTGTACCTTGCCCTTTTAGGAGGTATCAATTTTGCAGAGGCTCTACCCTTTCTTCATCATAAATATTCTTACTTGGATACAAATTTCAGAGTGCTGAAACATCAGTTTTGCGCTTCTACAAAGAAATCATGTGTACAGCCATGGACCCCACTCACTGCAATATTTATTTGATTTATGTGACATTGAGGTTTGCAAAATCTCCACTGTTTTCCAGTCTATGGGGTTGTAAGAACTGTCATTCAAAAGTGGATCAAACATTGCTGGTACAGTCTATAAACAACCCAAAACACTCTGAGGAGTGTGAATAAATCTGGAGCTCATTAATCCATATAAAGTGCTAATGCTGCACTATTGTCATTGAGAGACTGCTCTATTTAGGAGTCCAAGTGAAGTCACCTCAGTATTCCAGGAATTTTGCCTGAGGCACAGCTACTAACATCCTGCACAAGATTTACTACACAATTATACAGCACAAGGCTCTAAGAGGAAAAGTACTTCTGAATATAAGATCATTTAGGATAGTGGATGGAGCAGAAATTTTGGAAGACATGACATGAAATTAATGTTATTCTCTCAATGACAGTACTGGGTTATGTTCCCTTGTGCATCAAAGGAAGGAATTTTTAGACAGAAAATGTTTTGATCTGTTCATGAGCAGAAAACATGGGAAGTACCCAAACTTTCTGCACATGCAATTTCGAGCTTTCTATACCAGTGCATGTAGGACACTCGGAGTTTTCCAGGTTCCCAAGGGCTCAACACTAGTTTTTCCATAGTTATGGGAAAAGCATTTTATTTTTTTAAAAAATTCCCTCGCTGAAGATAAAAGGATGTCTAAGTGCTTATTGAGATTGAAAATTTGAAAGTCAGGAGGGCTTTATGCATTCTGCAGCTTTTCACTGCCAATGCTTGTGGCTTGGGCTAAGGGATTGCTAGCTTCAGAAATGTGACTGCATATACCATTTCCTTGTTTGCAGAAGATTAAGGGCTTTTTCTTCATCTTCTCTCTTTTATTGCTTTAGACATGACTTGAAGCTGACACAAAGCATGATCACAATTTATACAAACCTAATAGGTATAGAGTGTGTCAGGACGAAGATCCAGCCCATTCACTACTCTGCCTTTTGGGAGTTGCCTGGGGAGCAAATGTAAGCACCACAGGTTGTCTCAATGGCTCTAGTAGTAACTTGTGACTAGTAACTTTGCACTTGTGTGCAAGAACATGCAAAGACCACAGAGAATGAAGGGGGAGAGAAAAACACTTGCAAAAAGATACTGAGTTTGTTTTTTGATTAGAATCACCAGTTTACAGCTACTTCTGACTAATAACAAATACTTGGATTGAAATTTTATCTTCTGGGTTCCTGTCTAGCACAGAGGGGAAGGATGACCATCCTTGACCTCCTGAGGACACTTTTCCTAATGTAAGATAGACTCTTACTGAATGAAGATAGTGATTAGATCTGACTCCCCCTTAGCCTTCTCTTCTTCAGACTAAAAAAATGCAGTTACCCCAGCCTCTCCTATCATGTGTTCCAGTTCCTAATTATTTTGGTAGTCCTTCACTGGCCTCACTCTGTTTGACAGTCTCCCTTTTTTTCTGGAGGGTCCAAGCCAAGACACAATACTTCAGATGTGTTTTCACAACTGCTGAATAGATGAGAATAATGTTTTCCCATGGTGTCATGGTTAATAATGTTTTCCCATGGTGTCATAACTTAAACTTAGTAAGTTCTTCATGAACTTACTAAGTAAGTTCTGGATTACTTACTGTCCATTCCTGTAAACACAGTTTCCAAGAGTGCCAGGTGTAAATAACTCTAACAACTTCTATCTAGTTGTCTTATTCCTTTTCTTAAGTCACTCTGTTCTCATTTGCAGAAATTCTGGTAACTCCTTGAAACTGCTGAAACCCACTTGAGTTATGTGACTTACTTTGAACAAAGGAGATTTTATCTGAAAAATGACATTACAATGAGCCTGGCTCATTGCAATAATATCCACAGTTAGAGGATAATTGTTATTTTTAAAAGTTTCTAGTCTGTCTCCTAGGTTGTGCTCATGCCAGAGATTGCTGAGAAGCCTGAGTACAGTTTGTGAAGCCCTCAGACACTGAAACAAGTACAACAAGAAAAGCTCATGAGAAATTTAAAACCTGCCTTCACAGAAAGGTTTGAAAACAGTATGGAACACATAGTGAGAAGACAATATAAAATACTGAAATTTTGTATATGAAGCAAAACCAAATTGTGTCTCGTGCTGAAGTGGGAAGGGGCTCCTTATGAAGAAAACGTAATCTTGAATTTGTTATCTGTATCAGAATACATACCTAAAGGCACCTTTAATCTTGGCATTTTCTATGTGTTGAACACTTCTCAGCCTTTATAACAGTCTTGTAACTTTAAGAGTATTTTTTTCTTCTAATTTAATAATATCTAATGTGTAGTTATTTAAAGAATCTTAAATTAGGTTGTACCTAAAGCTCAACTAATATACACTAATAAAACTGTGCAGAATACAAAATATTCCTTTTTTATATAATCTGTTATTATGGTATTTCTCAGAACTTGCACTGTGCACAATTAGTGATACTGAAATATCCTTAGAGGATAATTATTCAAAGGAAAATAAAATCTATCATGGTACAACTGGAGTTGGAAAAATCAACCAAAGACTAGAACAACCAAAGCCTTTCAGCAAATATAATTCTAAATGTAAAATCAGAGTTGTTGCTACTGCCACTAAACTGTTCTCTTGAGTTCTGAATGTGTCTGAAATGTCATGTGAAAACATAATTGCCTCAGATCTGTCTCGACACACTCGGAAGCACCACTGCTCAGCTAGTGTTGACTATGGCCTGAAATCTGGTTTATATACACTCCTAAAATAGTACAAGAACCAGGTATTCTTCAAGCCATGTGTTTTGCTTTGGCTGGTGTTCCCTATCTACCCTAAAACACCACAAAGGGAGATATATTGTGAAACAGACGATGCCTTGCAGTCCCCTTTTGCCCAGTAGTCTATTTTACCAAGAACTCTCACCTATGATGGAAAGGGAAGTTCTAGACCCTTTTATCCCTCTCTCTATCCAGCTCCTTTGTGGACTGGACATTCACTCCTCCTATTCCTGAAAAAATTGTTAGCCAGAGCAGGAACTACAACTGTATGTTCTCAGATTATATTGATGCTACAAGGTGATAGCAAATCCTGGGGTGTGGAGCTGATCTCAGACACACAAATGTGCTTTGTGCATTAAAGAAGTGCATTAAAGTACATGTCAGACAGGGGAAAATGAGCCCAAATACTATGGCCTAGCCACTACACCTTTTAGAGTACATTACTCAGAATTAGACACCAGATCATTTGTCTGTAAGAGGAAGTTCAAACTACCTCATTACAGAGTCCTGCCTATCTGTGCTCTCCACCTGAGCAGATGAAACCAGACAGGTCCTTATTTGCTACTACCTTATTCTGCTACTTCAGTGTAGCAAACACTGAGCAGTAACACCATAATAAACTTCAGAAAAGTAATATTTAATAGTCTGAAACAACTTGAACATGATGGATGTCTCATTAATTTTTGGTTTCCTTGGCCATTATGGCAAAACAAGGTGACATGATACCTTTGGATGTTAACTTGTCCTTCTCCTTCTCTAGGGTTTTTCATGCCTATATTATTCTTGACTAGTATTTGCCTAACCTGTTATTCTTAAAGACTTTCAGAAATGTCTATCTCATAACTTTTCCAAGCCTATTCCTATGCTTTTTTGAGATTTTTTTGAGATTTTCCTCATAATGCTTCAGGTCCTTACTTCATCTCATAACCAGTCAAAGATATAGGGAACTGATTACTATTTTTGTTGTTATGGTTTGATATATGTTCTCTAGGTTATTTGGCTTTAGACAAATCCATCTGAAATTATCCAGCCTTTCTCTACAAGATGCATTTTGTTACTTTGAGCTCTTTACACCTGATTCGCAGTTGTTTTTTTGAGCACATTTATTTCTGCTGGGGACACTACTCATTAAAGTCTGAGACAAGAAAAACCCCGAGACAGCAGTCTGCTGCATTTGGGAGGTTATATTATTGTGTGTACACTTATGCATATATGTGTGTGTGTGTGTATATTCTGGTAGAATACCAGAAAACCTGCATTTTTTTTCCTAATAGCGTGATCAGATTCATTAATATTCAAGTCAAAATCAAATCTTCCTCTCAAACTCAAATCCTTTCCTTCACAACTGTTACCCAGCCTTCTGCACACACAGCCTGCTGATCCATACTATAACATCTTTCACATCTTTATTGAAGAGCTCACTGTGCACTATTTCTTAATTTCACACAATCATCCTAAATTTTAACCCTGGTTTTCCCTGTTCTGTCAGCCCCTCTCAGCTCAGTGTCATCTGCAAACTTCATAGGTATATGCTGCTCTAAAAGTTCTTAACAGAAACACTGAGCTGTAGCCATATCAGGAGAGACCTCTTCAAAATCCCACGGGCAGGTGTTCCATTTTGACAACACAACATTAAAAAAAAGTTTTACTTGTTTCCAAATACTCTAGATTTAAATCTTTCATCAAAATCTCTGTTTGACAGTTTTTTCTGCTAACTTCTTTTAAGAAATATCATATAAAAGTGTCAAACTTTTATGAAGATATGACATATACTGTTCCTCCTTTTTTTGTCTCATGGAGCACTTAAATCAAATTTACAAATTCTAAACTGTCTGGTTTATATCTTGTTGTCTTCATCCAGGTGTCTATAAATTACAGTTTGAGTATTTGTTACCACATTTTTTTTCAGAAACTCCATCCTTGCTAGTGTCTAACTCCCCAGCACTTCCTTTATTTTTTCTTTAAAACTTGCAATATGTTTGCTCATTTGAGTCTTTTGGACCATATCTCTTCTCCATGAACTCTGAAAATTGTTGGTGGTTTTTGCTTGGGATTGTTTCAGTCAGTTCTCTAAATGCTTTAAAGTGAAGCTCATCAATCTTAGTCAATTTTGCAATCTATAGCTTAGGTAGAGTCAGAGGTGTGCAACAGAAAGACAAGAGACAACATGTACAGATTGCAGTTAGATGGAAGGGGGAAAAAATCACAGCTTGACTTCCCACTAAGTACTTGAAAAGGTTTCTCAGTGAGGTTGTAGAGTTTCTATCTGGATGACCTGAGAAAATGTTGAAGTTGGCCCTCCTTTGAAAAGAGTTGGGACTGGAAGACCACAGAGGTCTCTTTGATGTACACAGTTCTAGAACTCTGTATTGATTTTATCACTTTTGTTTCCTCTGAAGTTCAAGGTTAAACTGATCTTTGTCTCTGATGAGTGGACATGACCAAGCCAGATGTAAGCATACCAAAATGATGGTTTAGTAACAATTCAACTCTCTTAGTTTTCTGCCATCCTCCTTTCTATTCAATGACAGCAGCAGTGCCCAGTCCCCTTGTGTCATTTGTTATTGCTCATCAGCTGCGTTCCCAACTGTTCTGGGAATAAAATAGGTAGGTCACATGAATTACATATATTTGAAAATTGCATCACCACGGTTATTAAGATGGTGTTTTGTGTTTCTTAGACTTGTTCTCATAAATTTCTTTTATTGTCTTTCATATATGTCTCATACTTACTTTAATCAGTTTCCAGTATGATCCTATCATGCATAACTTGTATGGCAAGAAAAAGGTTTGTGTGTGTATCTACATGTGTGTTTAAAGTCTTAGTGTGCTATATTATAGGCCTAGGCAAACAATCATTAGCATCACTCAATTAAATAGATAAGCCAAAGCATTCTCATTCATCTGTGTAAGGTCAACTATCTCAAATCACATCTGCCCTTGGGAGAGGCTCTGGGAGGTTAGCCCACGCTGTGCCATGAGGAGATTCATCACTTATAGTGTAAGTAAAAACAAATTATTACTTCCTTCATCTTTGGTGCACTTAGTCATGGCACAAAGAGGGCCTGTGAACTGCTGAGTTTCACACCTCCTTGTTAAGAGTCTTGAAGCTTAACTGGGATTACAGTATTTTCTGCCACTTTCATTTCTTTGAGCTCGTCTCTGCATTCTTGCTGCAGTCAGTTTCCAAGAAAGAACATGAAGTTGTGTTTTTGTTCACCTCCACACCTTTCTGTGCACAAAGCCTGCAGTGGGTCTGCGTGCTAGATAGCTCTTCTTTCTGTGAGAGTTGCTGTGTGCCTTGCTGTAAATATAACTAGCTTGGCCAGTATGATCATTGCTTTATAAACCGTTTGTCACAGCCCTCAGTGTATTGTCTGTGTCCTTTATGATACTAAGCACACAGAGGAAGCTACAAAATAATGTATCTGATTATTTATTCTGGGAAGTAATTTCTGCTGAGTGAGAGAACAGCAATGACTAATATGTCGTGCCAGCTCTTGGCAGGCTGACCAGCCTGCAAAATCCCTTCGTTTGTAATCATCCACCAAGCAGAGATGCCTTTCTAAACCTCTTTCTGAGCTCTTTATAAGCCCATCTATTTTCATTCTTCCTTTATATTTTCTCCCTTAACATCTTTCTTTATTTGCCAAGAGCAAAGCCGTATTTTTTCCCAGCTGTACCTCTAGCAAAATGGTAAGTTAGAGTTATTTTTAGGTGGGGTGTTTACACCACCTTTTCTCCTCTGAGTCTTCAGATTCATTTTTACTTTATTAATAAATCCAGAATGTTTACATATCTGAGAATTTTACTAACATTACACATTAACATGAAAGGACAACTTTCTGATTTGCATCACTTTTCACTTGTGTCTTTAGAATCTGGTAATTCAGGTTTTGATACAAACATTCTGTTTATGATTCTGTATATTGTATTTGCTATGAAGTATATTAACTTGTAAATCCAACAGCTAGTTTGTCTAATGTCTTATCAACAATTCACTCAAGTGATTCACATCAGTTCAAATGTCTAACTTCTTTTTTCTAAATTATGTTAGACTTCCTGAATCATTATCATATTCTTTTCAGCATTCCTACACTCTGCCATGCTTGAAGAATGACACTATGCTATATGAACATGACTGACAACTTTTTCAGTTGGAAAAGGTTTTAAAAGCATTAATACCTTAAAAAAGGAAAGTTAACCTAATACAGCATTTCTAAGTAAAATTACACATATATTTCTAACTTATTATCCTAGTTATAACATCTCAAACTCTCTTTACTCTTCATAAAAAGTATTGTAAGGATTTCCTAGAAATATTAACCTTTGTATCTCTATTTTGAGGTAGCAGCATATATGAATTTACAGATGCTAATTTCACAGAGGCATAAGCAATCAAAATGTTAAAAGAGGTCATTGTCAATGTACTAAAGTAGATGTCCTTGCACTCCCTTTGCTGATCATGGTTTGACATATAGTTCAATGTATTCCTACTCACATAAATGCAAAGAAAAATTATATTTTTTATTGCAGTCTTTAGGGAAAATTCAAGAAACAGGGAGCAGAGGCAAAAGATACCACTAATGTATCCTAATGGAAGCATTGTCTTTGACTGTCACTAAAAACTGAGCAGCACATGTACTCTGGGAACTCTGAGCAGTGTATTTTTGTGAAATGATGGACCTCTAGAATTACCCTGATACACTGTGTCCTCCAAGGTATCGTAACAAATGCAATATCAGAAAAAGCCTTTGGAAATAAATACTGAAGAAAAGGTGGTTCACAAGAGAGAGTTAAAAAACTTTCAGTGGTGTGTTAAGGCACAACCTGAAAAAGCAATTTATTATCCTGTGCATTTGGTAGCCTGGCACATATGCCTTTAAGTGACAGGTTTGGTTGGCTCCTGTAGGAATGATCTCTGATTATTATTGTTTTTGTAACACCTCTTCCAGTGGTTAGTTGAAAGTGCTGTCCACAGGCTATCTATTCTACTAGGAGTTCAAATTCATTACAGTCATTTTTCAGAACAAGGAAATCCATTTTCTATTACCCAGAAGATGTTAGCTTCGTGTGTTTCTAAAAGAGCACAACTGTGGTGGTTGCTGCTGGTGAGTGAGTAATTGACTAGAGAAAGTTTTTGTATCCACTTTGGCATGATAAAAAGCTGGTGCTGTTCACAGGAAACATTATAAGCTTTTTCTTTGTACAGAGAACTCATTCTTTGTCCAGGTAGTAACTGCAAATAATTACATGCCATTTAGTTGAATAAAAAGATAGATGACAGAAAATAGGAGAATACTATAGCAAAGAGAATAAAAAAAAATAATTACTGTGTGAAACGTATAAATCATTTTTACCTCCACGCAGTCCTTGAGATAAGAGGTAATAGTTTGCTTAGCTACTTTAAAGGGAATATGATCTTAGAATTAATACCACATCCTTACAAATTAAAAATAAACAACTTTTTTACATCCTACTGAGACCTCCCTAGTATGAGCTATCATGGCTTGCACTCTTTTGTTGCCATGCGGTGGGCTGTGCCACAGAGCACAGTTGGCACAGCCCTGCTAATAGGCTGTGGGGAATGGGTGTTGGGGGAAAAATCTCAACAAGCACAGAAATATGTGAGTCATGCAATGCCTCAGTACCTGTGTCTGGAGCTCAGTTACCTTTATTTCGTTTCTGGTACTCTTGTCTTTCCACTTCCACTCTCTCCAGTCTGGTAGATGGTGGTAGATAGAGGTCATACTTCAGATTAACATATGTCCTCTGAAATTATTTTTTTCAAATTAATCTTGTTATGCTTATTTTTTGACAGTCAAAAGAGAGGAAGGAGCACAGGGCACCATAACATGAAAAGCATTTCGAGCAATCACAAGTAGGGTAGACACAAAGTTGTCAAAGAACAGCAAATCCCAGAGGCTCTATTCATACAGTGAAATGGGTTTTTTGCATTTTATGTTTTGCAATTCATGACTCAGTTTCCTAAGTTGGGACCACTGTTCTTTTCCTTTTCCTAGTAACTAGCATAACAAAACCCAAATGAGCTACTCTATTGCAACATAAATTTGCTTTCCCTAACTTTTAGCAAAACATAATGCTGTAATTTAACATTGAATAAACACTGAAATCCAAAGACATCATAATCAACTAGTAGAGAATTGTATATTTTTGCAAGGCTGAGTATCTCAATGGCTACACAGAAAGAAGCACTGAGGCAATTTAAGTACCATTGAGCAAGATTTTGGTAACTCATTAAGCATGAAGGACAGTACAACAGGAAAGAAAACTGCAAATGAAGTTCCCAAGAGTCAGACAAGAAAAGAAGAACAACTAAACCCCAAATTACCACTAAATATAATGCTAAAAGTCTGATTTCAGTCATCTTGTAGATAGGAAAGCTCAAAAAGCTATAATTTAATAAAAGTTAATCAGCATAAATCCATTATTGGAAGCCCAGACTTCAGAAATTCCCTTTAACATTTTTGTATATACAGCAATGGCTGAAAGCCATAATGTATCTGTATTTCAGGAAATATTTTAAACCATAATGCAGAATAGATATTCTGCAGAATGTGGGGGAAGGTGCCCAGAGCAGCCATCAAGTGAGTGCAACAAGCCCTGACTCAGGGACAGGTGTTCCCAGTGGCATGGGACATGGGCACACTTCTGAGCAATCTGTGTGTATATGTCCTGCAGGGGGTAAAGGGAGGACTTGTGTGCTGAAGCATGCCCTGCCATGAGAAAGGATCCAGACTGCCTTGACAGGATGGCCTAGATTATCCTTCTATCAGTTGAGACAATCACAGCCCTCCTGCCCACATCCAGCAATGGAACATTTCATCAGTCTTTTCATGAGGACACCGTGGAATAGATTTAGTCTGCTGAGCCACCTTCCTTAGAGCTGTACATTGGTTTTCTGCTGAAGCTCTCTTCCTTCAGCTCTTTGCTGCTTCCTTATCCACCAGTGAAATGTGGCTAACTGTTTTGAAGTCCTCCAGGGGAATATTTATTATCCTGGACCTGGGTTCTGAGTCAGAGTTAGGAAAAGAGGAAGCTTCCATTCATGGGGTTTTTTTGCAACACTTACTGACTTGCTTGAGTCATTTAATTCCTCTTTGCCTCACTTATCCTACGCTGAATAAGAGAAAATATGCCTTCATTCTTTTCTGGGGGTTTTTATCCTTTTATATGGCAATGACTATAGTACTACTAAGCATTTTTGGTTTTGAAAGGCTACAATGATCATTAAGGAAGCTTAGTACTATTGTAATACTGATAGATACTCATCAAAAATCTGTGTTGTGTTTATTATGGGCCATGTGCAAGCCAAACTCTTTATAGGCTTGAATAAAGGAGAAATATTTTGCCTTTTTTCCTGTTAGGGTTTGTCTCGCTGTCTCATCCTCTGAACAGATTCAAAGTGGTTGTATTTGCCAAAATTTTAGCAACATTAAACACTTACTTAGATAGCAACCTCCTCTTTTGACAGCTCACATGATACATTCTAGGCTCATTAATCAAGGTCATTCTTACACAGATAGTAAAAACTGCCTCTGATAACAGATTTTCGGTTGGAGGGATTTGTCTTATTCAAAGGCATGTTAGACCTAAGAACAATTCTCTTTTTCCACTTTCTTCATAATATGTTAAATTTGAAAACCATCTGGAACTGAGTTTTAAATCAGGCTCAGTTTGGTTGTTCATGCTATTGCTAGGGTGATATAAACATTCACATTACACACATGATAAATTAACTGTAACCAACTGGTTTGTGTCTTTCCTCCCCAGTGAAAATAGAAAATTCTTGAGGGTTTGCTATCTGTCACAGTGAATTATAAGCAGAGACTAATGTGTTTGAGGAAACTGTCTCTGATCAAAACAGTAGAATTCTGTCTATGAACTGCTATCCAATAAATAAATAAATAAATAAAGTTGTGCATCATTCAGAAATGAGGGTAAAATACAGATAAATCAAACACTGCTATCACAAGAAGTTTTGATGCTGGAGCTACAGCCTCTTCTGTACCCTGTATAGCAAAGTAAGTCATTGCTTTTGGGATAGCGCTGCCATTTACAGGTACAGCCTGTTGCCCTGAGTCCCAAACGTATCTTCACGTTCAAAGAAAACAGAAGTCTTCTTTTGATGTCCTAATACTGATATCTGCTTTTGTTATATATTATAATGGTTCCTTTGCTTCTCTTACAGAGAGTGGAAAACAATCATAAGAAAGACCTTGTACAGGATTGAGAGTGAAGTAGCATATTATTCATTCAGTTGTCATACTCATTTACCATATTACAGCTGTCACTGAAAGGTAGTCAGAGTTCATGTTGTACGATATGTTTGTAAATGGTGATGCTATCTCATTATTTTCCAGCCTGTCTGCAATTAACCTCTTATTTTGAGTGTGGTGAGAATGTGCAGTAGCAGCATACAACATTTCAAACATATTTCAAAGTGCATCTTTGTCACTTCTGTCACTCATGAGGGAAACAAATGCTTCCTTACTGATTTGCATGCATGCTGGTCATAAATAATTTTTATCCTTAACATCATATATTAGAAAAAAAGAATAAACTTCATTAAGGGCTTGGATGTTTGTCATCATTGTCTGAATTTTGATAGTTCCTGAATCTTGAACATAAGTAATGCAGTAGCAAATGGGTTGGGAGCTCTAAGGAGATCATCCTGACTCTGGAGCTGTCTGCGATGAAGACTGGCCAGATGCTAGTCCCAAAATGAAGTCACTGTGCTGTCACTCAAACCCTTAGGAGAACTTTGCAGTACTCAAATTTACTGGTGCTTTGAGTGTGCAATATAATGCAGAAGTGCTACTCATTTTTATTTTCACCCTCACACATGCTGTGTGGTAACATATCTATTTCAGCATTTATATCCTATTTAAAAGTTAACCTTAGGGACCTAAACTTAGCACCTTACCCTCTGTAGTCAAATATGACACTCCTTCAAAAGGCAGTTCCACTTATCCTTGGATGATGGTAATAATAGGTGAGACAAACTGTTCCTCTGGAGTTACCTGTTCTCCTTAAGAGCAAAGTTTGGAGTGATGAGCTTCAACTTGGGCAAGGAACTTCTAACCTCTGGCATTCGTTGGGCTTTGCCTGCTGATTTTTTCCTTTTCTTCTGTAAGACAGTTGTTCTAAGGTAATGATCTGGTTTCCCACCTACAGATAGCAGAGAGCAGAGACTCTCCGAGGGATGATTCATCCTCTCCAAAGATAAGTACCTGACACAGGTGGGAGTTAGTCAAAGTAGAAATTGTACTTTAAATTAATTTCTGCTGGTATTGTTCACTACTTAAGTAGTCTCTTAGGAGGAGAGCTTCGTACATGATTTTTGCTTCAGAGAAAAGAGTAGCCAAGCCAGCCCATTGCTATAGGATGAGATCCAGATCTGAGCATTGTTTCCCTGCATAAATGAGGGAAGCACACAGAGGAAAGGAAGGCCCTTGGGAAAGGTGCGAGCAGTGCAAACTAATTTGGGACACGTAAGAGGGTATATGTGAGAGGCAGTGATTACTGAAACAAATAAAAAGGGATTTTTAGGAGAAGAATGGTACAGGAAATCAAAAAAGGAGCAAAAAAGATGTGAGAAAAAAAGATAATGAATACAAGTGCCATCAGAAATGGATGATAAATACACTATGAAACTGGTGCAGAAAAGGATGCCTTAAAGCAGGAGATTTTGAAATTATTTACAAAATAAAAGTATAAGCTGTTGTCAGCTAAATCAGCTGCTTTATTACTTCCATTTCAGGAAAAGTTCCTGACAGAGACAAGTAAAGTGTTCGTGAAATGTGCCTGTTAGATATTCCCAGGCCAGGCCATTAGAAAGAATTGAATTCTGTATTGCCCAAATATGAAGTTTAAGAAGTGTTTGGATAATGCTTTCAGACACATGATGTGATTTTTGGGGTTGTCCTGTGCAGAGTGAGAAGTTAGACTCAAAGATCCTTGTGGGTCCCTTCCAACTCATAATATTCTTTGATTTTATGATTTACCTGTGCTTACTCTATGAAACCCATCACTGGGTCCTAAGTATATGTCTATCTAGGGATTTTTCTACTTGGTTATAAGCCCCAGTTGTCAAACTATTATGTGTTAGGACTGAATATAAGGGAGAAACAGCATCAAGTGATACAAAAGACCTAGAGGTAATCAAAAAATCAAGTATCTTTGTCAGGAAGACTGCAGTCTCAAGGAAAGTGCTATCAAAATTTGGATGAATCCCAGTTTCTAATTCAAAGGTAAGAAATCAATTAAAAGGGAAATAGTAAAAATCCAATTTCTGGAATTATTATTGTTTTAACAATCCTTTTCCCTTTCTCTGGTCCTTCTTGGATTGTGCTGCCTTCGTAATGATATGGTCTTCCTCTACAAACATGTATGTAACTGAAAATTTATTCAGTGTGTCCTAATATTGGAAAAGCTGTAAGTAAAGCAGTAAATAAGAAGACAGTCCAGTGCTTAATGTCTAGTTCCAAACAGCAGTTTGCAATTTATCCTGACTGCATCATGTAGAATATTTCAGACACTCAATAGCAGTACCTAGTAGATGTGAGGATACAGTGATTTATTTTAACATTTGAAACAGAGAGGACTGTACAAAAATGTGGCTCCAGAGAAGAGACATTTTGAAACTTAAAAGTACTTTAATATCACAAATTTGAACAATTTTGTCTTTATAGTGAGAACATTGTTTTGTCCTTTTCCTTTCCCCCTTTCCTTCCCCAACCACAAAACTTGCTGGTTGAAAAATGTATTAATGTCTGATGAAAAAAAGTCTTTGAAAGGTAGAAGTGTAACCAGACTCTTGCTCCAGCTAGATACTTCATTTGACTAAGCAAAGATGTGGATATCCCTTACATTAAGTGGTTGAGGCACTGAATATGCCCATAATTCTAGGTTTCTCTCTACATACTCCAGGGCAAAGGAGGGGACCATCCTTAGCATCCTTAGTTTAGCTGAGCTTGTAATGGGTTTCCTATATCAATGGTAGGGGAAAAAATTTTTCACTCCTACTGTGAAAAATTTTCTCACATTCACAAAGCATTTTTAATTCATGCATGAATACATGGAAATAGTATAAAAGGACCCATGTCCTCTCCATCTCAGTGATTGGGAAGCTGCTTCTGTTTTATTCAATTCTTCTAGTACCAGGAAAGTTACTCCTTTAGGGCTCACTCATGAGGGAAAGGAGAATTGTCAGTTTCTCAATTTCTGTGCATCTATTGATGTTCATACAGATTGGGAAATGAGGTGGTGGAAAGCAGTACCACAGAAAGGGACCTGGGGGTCCTGGTCAACAGCAGGTTGAATATGAGTCATCAGTGCCCTGGCAGCCAGGAGGACCAACCATGTCCTGGGGAGCATCAGGCAAAGCATCGCCAGCCAGTTGAAGGAGGGGATTGTCCTGCTCTGCTCTGCACTGGTGCGGCCTCACCTTGAATATTGTGTGCAGTTTTGGGCACCACAATGTAAGAAAGATATTAAGCTCTTAGAGATTGTCCAAAGGAGGGCAACAAAGATGATGAAGGGTCTTGAGGGGAACCTGTATGAGGAGCAGCTGAGGTCACTTGGTCTGTTCAGCCTGGAGAAGACGAGACTGGGGGGAGACCTCATTGCAGTTACAACTTCCTCAGAAGAGAAGAGAAGGGGCAGGCACTGATCTCTTCTCTGTGGTGACCAGTGACAGGACTTGAGGGAATGGCGTGAAGTTGTGCCAGGGGAGGTTTAGGTTGGATATTAGAAAAAAATTCTTCATCCAGAAGGTGTTTGGGCACTGGAACAGGCTCCCCAGGGAAGTGGTCACAGCACCAAGCCTGACAGAGTTCAAGAAACATTTGAATGGCACTGTCAGGCTCGTGGTGTGACTCTTGAAGATGGTCTTGTGCAGGGCTAAGGGTTGGACTTGATGATCCTTGTGGGTCCCTTCCAACTCAGCATATTCTGTAATTCTGTGATTATGATTATGCAAATATGTCCCTAGAAAGAAAACTGGAAAACTGGCCAGCTGTGGTTCTTGTAGCAAAGGGAAAGTCAACCTCTCCACTTCTAGCAGCACAAGGAGGAAGCAGGAAAAAAGTTCAAACATTGACAAGTACTGTAGTGTTTTATTTTTTTTAAACTAGAATGGTAAACCTGGTTTGCAGATTTTGCCTGAACATTTTACCTGTAACATGATGATGCTCCAGGTGGAGCATCAATTCAGGACTGCAGCATCTGAACTGAGATGATCACATGTTGTGTATATAACTTACTGTGACAGCTGCTGGGGATTTGGTCAGTCAAGGGAGAGATTCAACTTCCCAGCAATTTGTTTTGGTGCTAGCAGAAGTACTCTTCTACTGGGTGGATCTTCATTCACCAAAGAGGGAATTCATCTCCCTAGTGTGCCTGTAAACACTTAGATGTGGAACGGGATAATTTTGAACAGAATCTTAGTCTCCTAGGCTGTGCTGTCCTGCTCACGCAGACAGTAAATCTAATTATATTTTTTCTTTCCTTTTCTTTGTTTCTGTAAGGATTTACTTTCTTGGGCAATAATAAGTACTTGTCCACAGCAATATGGATTCACAGTGCAGCAGCTGTGATGTATTAACACCACGTGGACAGAGAATTCTACTTTAATGTAAAGATGGAATGTTTACTAGGACACATGAATGTATTACTTTCAAATAAGTACATAAGAAACATGAACAGGGAGTCACTTCACCTGATTTAAGATCATAACTAGTCCCAGCTCTTAAGGTCTAAATAAGGCTACTCTGAAACAGAAATCTTAAATGCTCAGGGAGAGGAGGGACTCCAGTCCTCCAGAGAAAGACCCTGCTGTATTTAAGTGCTTCATTTTAGCATACCCGATTTGACTGTGTGGCTATGGTCCACAGTATTCATTTGAGGACTCAGGATAGACAGAAAACTCTACCTAAGCTGCACCTTCTGTGTAAGCTACAGTGCAGAGCTGTGTCGTAACATAGACTAAATTAATTATTCTCAGGCCATTTCTTCTTACTTGTTGACAGTGTTCTTGACACAACAAAAGTGCAGTCCTGACTACGGTCCTTGGATGCAATTATAATATAAACAAAATCCAACAGTTTGACAATTGATCACAGGAGGCTAATGGAGTAGGGACTCTTTGAGTTCTTTCCTGTCAGAAATGAAACTGCATTCTTCCCTTGGTATTAAAAGTAAATCCCTTAAATTTCCTGAATGTCTGTAAGCCACTTTTAAGTATGCTTTAGCTATTGGTATTTGTAGCATTGCTCAAAAAATCAAAAATCTGAGAAAGAGACGTCTTAAGCTGCATATCAGAAATGCCAAATGGCCAGCATAAAACTACATCAGTGTTTTGTCAAAATGCTGAGAAAAGTGGAAAGTTCTTATCTTTTTATTCCAGACTGACAGCTGAGTTTTATTCTTACTCAGATGGATTATGAGCACAGTCTGTTTCAGAGCAGAAATCTGAGCATTAGAAGTCTAGCCATGACTCTGGACTAAAGTTGATCCATGAACCAACAGAGGCTTCAAGAATAATATTGGTTTCCTTCTTTGAATTAAGTCATAGAATCATAGAATGTTTGTGTTGGAAGGGACCATAAAGATCTTCTTGTTCCAACCCCACTCCTGTGGACAGGGACAGCTTTCACTAGATCAGGTTGCTCAGACCCCTATCCAGCCTGGGCTTGAACACTTCCAGGGATAGGGCATCCATAGCATCTCTGGGCAACCTGTTCCAGTGCCTCTACACAGCTTGCTGTCATTGGCAAACTCACTGAGGGTGCACTCAATCTGATTGTCTGAGTTACTGACAAAGATGTTAAACAGTGCCAGTCCCAGTGCCAACCCCTGAGGAATGCCACTTGTCACTGTTTTCCACTTGGACATCAAGCTGTTGACTACAACTCTTTGAGTGCAACCACCCAGCCAATTCCTTATCCACTGAGTGATCCTTTCATAAAATCCACGTGTCTGCAATTTAGAGACAAGGAAGTCATGCAAGACAATGTCAAATGCTTTGCACAAATCCAGGTAGGTGATGTCAGTTTCTCTTCCCTTGTCCACCAGTGCTGTAGCCCCATCATAGAAGGCCACCAAATATTTCAGGCAAGACCTGCTCTTAGTGAAGTCATGTTGGCTGCCACCAATCACCTTCTTATTTTCCACGTGTCTTAGCATAGTTTCCAGGAGGATCTGCTTCATGATGTTGCCAGGCACTGAGGTGAGACTGACTGCCCTGTAGTTTCCTAGGTCTTCTTTTTTCCATTTTAAAAAATGTATGGGGTGTGTGGAGGGGGCAGTGTTTCCCCTTTTCCAGCCAGTGGAAACTTCACTGAACTACCATAACTTCTCAAATGGATACTGGCTTAGCCACTTCTGCTAGTTCCCTCAAGACTTTTGGATGCAGCTCATCAAGTCCCATGGACTTATGCACTGGCCGGTTCCAAGAGATATTGGGGTGGTTGGAAGCCCAGGGCTTGTGAACATGAGGCTGCTCCTGTGTGTCTACAGAGGGACACAGATGCTCAGTCTTCTTGGCTGGGTGACCTGTAGCCGACTCCCACTACAATGTTGCTTGTTCCTGCCCTCCCTTTAATCCTGACCCACAAGCCCCTCATCCAACTCCAGGTGAAGCTCCATGCACTTCAGCAGGTCATTGACATATAGGGCGGCACACCCTCCTTTTCCTGCTCCTCATCAGTCTTCATTGGGAATGCTTTCTACTGTTCATATTACACCTCTAGCATAACAAATCATTTATTTGAAGATTATAAATCACTTCTAAGAACAGTACTTAACTGAAAGCTGAGGTCTTTCTTCTGTACATCTGAGAGTCCAGCACTTACAAATGTGAGTGAGTAAAAATGTAAGTTCCTTCTCCTACAAAGCAGAGTATTGGACTCCTTTAAGACTCTGGAAGCTCAAAGAGAGAAATAAAAGGTACCTTTGTAGGTGACTCCTTTTCACATATCATACCTAGCCTAACTAACCTCTGCTGTTGGCTTCAAAGGCCTTGGACTCCATGTAGGTCAACAAATAGATAATCATGGCTTGCTATATCAAGATATGAATGTATATTTTCAGATTGTTCGTCATTTCAAAAGGGACTCTATATGTAGGTATAACTTTTACAACAGTATAACAGCAGCTGTCAGCTGATCAACAATTTTAGGTCCAAAAAAGCGGGATGTTTATATATATAACTGTCCTGCAACACCATCTGAATCCAGCATCACATAGCTAAGACTTGTCTGATAAAATCATGCTCCATACACCTGATTCATTTCAATATCATAGCACATGTAGACAATACACTGGAATAGAGTCCTGAAATAAGATGCTTGCTAACAAAGGATAATTTGAACAGTGCCAACAAATTTGAGAGAAGATTTTTTACTCAGATTTGCTCTGATCCTTTTGTACATATATTTTAATTCCTAAGAAGAAAATCTTAGATCAAATACTATCCATTCCTATGGAGTGCTTCAGTTCTTTTTAAAACTCCAAATACAACAGAAAATAGGCTTACATTCTGAAAAATACATTACAGAACCAAACATCCACATGGTTTCTGTTTCAAAGGGTTTGTGCCTTACCTATTTGTCCATTCTAAATAGCAAAGATGGGTGTCAGAAATCACAGGAGTACCGAGAAGCTCCAGTGTTTTACATATTAAAATAAAATAGAAGCAAAAAATTATTTCTAAAGTGAGTTACACATAAACATCCTGATATACCAACTATAATGGTCTAAACATATCCCGTTGTCTTTTAAAGGTATATCTGATTTTTTTAATCCACATTTTCTAGTTTACGCTGTTTTATTATGTCAAACTCCTTCATGAGTTTGTTCTTTTCAGTTCTGAACATTTGTCAATTAGGATTTTTTTTCCAAGAGAGTTCTTCACTGGGTAAATTAAATAAACATTTTTTTCTCCTAAGATCATGGTAAAACCCTCTACAATGATTGTGCTTTCTTTCCTTAATACACTGTTGTGGTGAGTTCTTGCTTCTTCCAACATGATCTAACTATAGGACACACTAAAAATATTGTATTAAATTCCCCTCTTCCAAAATAACTTTAGATCTCGTTCTGGCCTAAAATATTTCCTTCAGTGAATGGAGGGTTATAAAGATAACTTACTGTTATGGTTCAACTGATATCTATATTCACTGCAGTCTGAAGGAGGAATATAGTTGTATGTTTCAGTCACAGAATATTAATTTGAAATATATTGATTCCCCCCTTAGATCAATACTTTCACAGCATATATATTTTCATCTATATGCAAAGTTGATGGTACCATTTGGAAAGCAATAAAGGCAGAATTTTTTTTAGGTAGGTCTTCAATGTTAGGTATTTTATTACGACTACCAAAATAATTGATCATATTTTTTTTTCCAAGTACATCTGTTTGTGTGGTTTCCCACACATCTTAAGAGGAAACTGTGAAAATACTATGTTAAATCTCATTTTAATTAAACTTCAAAAGTGTTTACATATCCTTGTTGCTTTCAGGAAGTGGACCTCAGTGCAAACAATTCAACTAAATTATAAGTTGGTCAAAACACTTCATAATAAGAGAAATGCAACAGAACCAATCAATTTGCCATAGATGTGACTGTTTTACTTGGTTTTTTTTCCTCTCCTTGGGCAGTTAAGGGGGTGTCGTCATTACAGATACCAGAAATCACATTTCACAAAGGCACATTTGCTGCAATGTGTTAGCAATCACTGTAATTGATTTAAATGCTTGAATTGACTGAGAACATTCATAGATTTTTTCATTAGTTGGCTGCAAGATAATGTTGATGAAAACTGGAACATTTTGTTATACTGCACAGAAGGCCTTAGAAAAGTTTCTGTGACGAGCAAATTTGATATTTTCAAGCTGCTGTTCTGAATAGTTTTTAAGTGAAGGAAAAGATTCGGGTGCATCAAAAGGTGAATGTATTGTGTTACCCTAGCCATTCACTCTACATATTTTAAGGGAATGGTAGCTTAACAAAATCCAGGATTTAAATAAGCAGTGAGAAACAATATTAGTCAGCACATTTCTACAGCTTGAAGTTTCCTCTGGATGCCACAGGAAGGACCACACTCCTTGAATAAATGAATGTATCAATTAATGATTTTTAAAATGCTAAATATTCTACTTTGAATTTTAATAAACCCTTGAAAAAAATAAAGGGTAAGAGTCTAAAGGTCAAAGCTGAATAGCCTACAATTGGGTTTTTTCTTCTCCTGGGACAAGCTACATGCCGGAGCAAGAAAACTAAGATGTGTAGGAGAAGACATCTGTACTCCCAAACTTTAGCACCTTGCAAGAGACAAACAGCTGCTAAGTAAATTCTTCTGCACCAGAGGGAAAAACAATCCTGGTGTCATTAAAACTCAAACTACTAAACTTACTAAACTTAACTTACTGAGTGTTTATAATGAGAAAAGTGAAAACAAGCACAGCCTTGATTCTTGGTATGCAGCTCAAACCTTGTCCCTTCTTAAGTTCATCATTGCCAACACAGAAATCTTAGGAAAGACTGGTTTCAAATTCAAACCTGGGACAGAGGAACAGAAAAGCTGAGCCTGGCAGGACATAGAAACCAGAGTGCTGACAAGGTCGAACCAGCCTGATACAGTAAACCACATTGGTTTTATTGTTACTCATTGAGGTCAGTTAGCGATTTCTATTTAGGTAACAGACTCATTTCCACATGGATTTTTCTCTTTATTTGTGCTGATCAGCTGTTATATTAAAGGGGTTTTGATTTATGAATATTGACAGGTCACGTTCTGCTTTCAGCTATAGCAATAATAAAATTCAATTCTCCCTGTATAAATTTGTTGTGCCAATAGTCAGCTTATACAGAAATAGGGTAAACTGATGGTGGCATTTTGATACCTAAATGTAGTCTGTAAAAATGAAAAACCTTTATGCACCTTTTTTAATCACAAACATTCTAGTTTGATCTACACCTACAAGTTATATGCCTCTGATACTTACCTCAGGTGTTACAAATTATTGGATTCAGAATGCATCAGGATTTATTTATTGTCATTATATGATAATTTCTATGTTTTTAAGAATCATTGATATTAATTTGTACTTGTTCAGGTCAATGTCTTTGTAATAAAGTAAGAAATATTTAATTAGCATAAATAAGGCCTAAATTAATTCTTTGCTCTTTCGGCGGTAGCATTGATTACTTTCTGATTTGATTTATTCCTGAGATTCAGTCTTTCCTATCATTTATTCTCAAAAGTATTTTCATGTGGAACAACTTTTAAACATTGCTGATGATTTTTAATGGTTAAGATTTTCCAGGATATTTTAGCAAAGCCTTCTCAATTTTAGTCTGACTCTAGAGTTTGTTTAAGCTGCCCTAGTGCCCACAGTCCTAATTTAAAAATTTATTGAATCTCAAACTATTAGTCAGAGTGTTCTCAAATGAAGAATCTCCCCTATTCTAAGCATTTATGAAGGAATGATTAGAACAATAACAATATCCATAAAAGTTAAAAGCAGCTAAAAAGTCTCTGCAGAGGATGAGGAAAATTCTCAGAACACCAGTTCTCAAAACTTCAATGCCAATGGATGGCAATATGGGCTACTTAAAAATATAAAGGTGACTTTTATATTTGTAAAATCTTTCCTGCATGAGATAGTTGTAAGGTTGGAATGTTTATCAGTCATGTTGGACCAGGAGGGAGAAATTTCTCTGTTGCACCTCTGTCCCTTGAAAACTGTCCGCTGGGGTACAGTAGTGATTTATGCTGGATAGTCCCCTCTAAAATACAGACTCACACTAATCTTCCCTTGCTGTACCTTTAGTTAATTCAATCAGTCCTTTAGACAGTTCAGAGAAAAAATATCTATAAATTACTTCTTGCCTGTGAAGATGCGAAATGAGTATCAGTGCAAATACATACTTTTGTCCATAACTGGATTTTTGGCAGTTACTTGAATCCACGAGCCAAGTTCTTAAAGAGTTAGTTGAGTAAACATCTTTGACCATTATTAGCTAAAATGTAGTTAGTTCTGGTTTGGGATGGAAGAGAAGAATTTGTTAGCATCTCTAATTCCCTCCCATCTGTGTCTACTATGGGTCTATGATATATCCTTTTCTGTGCACACTGCTTGATATTGTTGCATGATATTCTTTTTTATTAATCTCTGAGCCTACCTAATTGCTAGACTATGGAGTTCTAATTTCCTAAGGAACTGCTCCATCTGCCAGATTCTTACTTACAAGGTAAGTTTACATTAGCTGGCACAAAACCAGCTATATAGTCTTGCTTCAAAGTTTGAGTTTTAGAGAGGATTTTGCCTACTCAGCTGCAGGGAGTGTAGAGTTGAAACCACATAATCTTCCATGCAATAATTTGGATGCTCTTGAGAGTTTCCTGACAGCTGCACTCAATTCTGTACTGACCCATGGTTCAGAGATCTAGTGGTCTCCAAGCACATGCAGGAATAAATTGGTCATTGCTAAGATTCATGATCTGAGGTAAATAACACTTCACCACTGGCAGTATCCCAGCTGCAGCAGAAGGAAGCTCAAGTAGTGCTACAAATACACAGGAAACTTCTCTTGCAACAAAAAAAAAAAAAAAAAAAAAAAAAAAAAAGAAAGAGCTATTTTTCCTTACGTTGCTTTATTTGGGGAACATGCTGCCAGATTTGGGGGCAGAGTGAGGGAGCAGGAACAGTGACAGAGATGGAGGTTTCTTGGCAGGGCAGGTGAGGTCGTCCTGTGAGCTGGGGATATACAGCTTCTGGATCAGAGTGATGGGATGCAAAACTCTCACTGAGGTTTCAGCGGCACAGGATCAAAATGCATCAGTCCTGTCTCACCTATTTAATGAACTATTTTTTTTTAAAGAAGTAAGTCACATTTTCAATTGTCAGTGCTTATAGCACCTGACTGAGCTGCAGCCATTTGTGGCTTCAAAGTCATATTGAGATGTGATCCATATCCCATGTGTTGGCTATGTTTTTAATCAGAAAATAGACTGCAGGGGATGTCTTAAAATGACCATTACTGAGTTTTAAGGAGAATTAAGCTGATTTTACCACTTCTGCCTTGACTAACACATTTTCATTGCAACTCAAAAATTACAGATTCTGGTCTTAAAAAAAAAATGAAAAATGTCTTCGTCACCCTCCTAGCTGAGCACCTTAATATTCTTACAATTCACTCTCAATTCACCTAGCTTTGTAGCACCTAACAAAGATCAGAGAGTAATACCTGTTTTAGGAGATCAGTTGATGCCACGGCCTCGACAAAGGACAATTTGAAGGTTGGATGGGCTTAAATTTCCAGTGCCTAATCTCTCACCTCGAAGAGGAAGTAACTAGTTCCTTAAATTAGTCTGTGTCTACTTTAGCAAGTGGTACAGCATAACAGGAGTGAATCAGAACATGAGGCATTGTGTGGGGATGCTTCATCTACTCTATATCCTCTGTGATGCCTTAATTTGTATTAGTTAGCCCATTTTGCTGTCCCAAGCACACTCATGGTGCACAGAGTTTGAAGAAATTGCAGCCTTACTTTGGCAGCCAGGCTAGTGTTCCATAGAGGTACTCCAGAGAAACAGATGCTGCTTCTGCTGGCTGTCTTTTTCTTAGGGGAGAGGACATGGGCCATAAAGTTCTGGTAGTCTTCTCTGCTATAGTCGCTTTTACCCTCATTCATATGAAGTTCTGGATGCAGCAGATGAGCTCAGAAACAGGAAAGGTGGAAATTGCACTGTCTGTGGGATGGACAACAACAAGGGCAAAATTTGCAAATGTGTGAGTCTACTATGAAGAGCCTGTGTTGTTATTCCACCCTCAATGAATACAACTTTGGGGTCCATCCCTTCATGCAAATGAATGGCTATCACAATATTAAATCTTGCAGACCTCAGCACCTACTGCTTGGTGGATAACTGTGAGGACAGCAACTGTTTTTGAGGAGAGCAAAGTGACAAAGGAGGATTCAGAAGCCAACAAATTGGCAGAGATCTGAGTGGCACTCCCTAAGTATGAATGTTCCCAGAGCCCTCCAATATGTGCTCATCCCTCAGCACCCTCTGTTAGGGCATGAACATTTTCAACCTAATGTTCAGTTTTCTTTAAAGTGTTGATGATATTTTATTTCCTGAGTCTAATTAGTTTTATACAACATACACTATTTTCACTGCAACAGGTCAGTTTAGAGAGTTACCTGGACATGTGTTGATAGGGATAGGAATGTACAAGGCAAGTTTTGAAAAAAATTAGGTAAGCCTTGAGGTCTTTGAATAGCTGAGTACATTTGGAAAAAAATGGCAAAAGTGAAACCAATCCTTAAGCTTTGGAGATGGTAATGAAATTTGTCCGTATTGTAACATGTTCATACTTATAGAAGAAACATCCAGATTCTAACAGAACTGTCATTGTCATTCACTTCAAATATTTCTTATCAAAATACTTAGGAATTTGAAAGGGTCTTTACATTTTTACACACTTGCTGTGCTATTAATATAAGACTATCAAGTATGGGGGCTTACTGTTGCAAGAGTTAGATGACAGCCTTCAGGAAAGTGATGAGCTGAACTGAAATTCTAACTTGTACTTTTCTCATTTGTTTTTTTCTTTTATTGTTATGTCACTAGTATTGTTGTTGTTATTATTATTATTATTATTATTATTATTATTATTATTATTATTATTATTATTATTATTATTATTATTATTATTATCACCATGATCATGTCCATCCTCATCCGTAACAATCACACTTCTTACTATATAATCTGAAACTAGTATAAAAAAGACTTGATAGCATGCCTGCTCAGCAATTTGGGAGAAGAAGGATAAAGCAATTTGCTTCATGTTTCCTGCTACCTTTGCAGATACTCTGCAACTGAATCCCATATCTTCTCTGCATAATTTGAATTTTTTTATCCTATGTATTGTTGATACTGTCATGAAGCTGTGAAGAAGACATACTGCAGAAAGCAAACAGGCTTCCCTGTATTCAGTTCTAATTACAGAATCACACAGAATCACAGAATATTCTGAGTTGGAAGGGACCCACAATGATCATCAAATCCTTATTCTTAAGTGAATGGCCCATATGGGGATTGAACATGCAACGTTGGTGTTATTAGCATCACACTAATGTCACTCTCCCTTGACTCTACATGCTGCCTTTACATTTTTCTCCATTTATCCGACTCTGTATTAGGGTCTTTTTGACCCTATTTCTGCCACAGGAACCCTGACAAAATCCACTTTAGCTAAATGTTTCAAATGTGTGATGGTGGAAATCTCTGTGATTTTCTTTTAATAGTTAATATTTGAGACTTGCATTTCTTGAGGGTTTCTTGTTGTTTCTCTATGCTCTTGTTTCACTAAAACCATCTTAGACATGGCAGGTGGACTGCTGTCAGTGCTTCTAGTGTAATGTGAGAAGCCAGTGAGAGAAAGCTGGATGCATTCCTGCTCACAGAATAAATGGTCATTGTAAGCACTCCAAAATCAGAGACTGTATGTAAGAATCTATTCCTGTATTAGCATTACCGATTTGCTTACAAGATCCAAATAATGTTAAACTACTTTTTCTGTACAGTGATTTAAAGACAAGTAAGTTAACATCCATATCTAATCAGATTTGCAAATCATTAGCCTGGCAGCTATGAAAGGATACGAGAATATAGCCCTACAGAGTAAAAATTAATAATACCTACAGACTTCTTTGCATCACTTTTTTTCATCTTTGTTTTACCCTGGTCCCCAGGTCAGTGGTCACTATGCTTTATACAGTAATATGAATATCAAGTTGCACCAGTCAGGGAGAATTGTTTGCCTTTTCTGTGCACAATAATCCTTCTTTCTTCAGTGTAGAACTCAGACTAAAAAATAAACAGCCACCTCTATCTGTGGATCAGATTGTTTTCCTAGCTTCTAAATGCCTGTATCAGTTTTACCTGGGTTCTTATAGAGTTCTCTGTGATACAAACTATCAAAGAAAAGAAAATGATCCTACCTGTTCCTTAAGCATAAATTTCAATTAGACCACACTGTATATAGTCATAGTATATAGTATACTTTGTAATGGGTTGTACAAACTGGAGGAACTGCAATATTTAAAAATAATGATCTGTAACAGGATTCCCTCATGGACTTTCTGCTACAAATTCAATTTCCCCAGAGAAAGAAATGATAAAATCTGTTTTTACATTCCCCACTTTGTATATGACTTTCCAATATCCTTATGGAGTTAGAAGAGCATCATTTAATTAACACTGCCTGGTTAAAGCACAGTCTTCAAGCAATGAAAACACACAGGATATTGCTGTGCCTGGTGTGCAGCAGAACATCTGTAGCCAGTGAGCAATATGTCTCAGCAGGGTTTGTGCTCTGGAGAGACCTAGCATATTGCTAAAAATAGTTTAGTTAAAATATTTCTGCAGATAAATAATGAGGTGTAAATAACAAAGAATTTAAAAAGGTTGTTTTTTTCCCTTTGTATTTCAGCCTAAATATAGATATTGTCTCTGAGCCTTTATTTTTTGCCAATTATTCTCAATGTCTCAGTCTTATGCTGTGGCTATCCCAGTGGTATCTAAGGAAGGTTTTCTCACACAAAGGTGCTTCCAGAAGGCACAGGAAAACCCAGACAGTAAACTAAAATGTGCCTGAAAGAAGTGAAGAACATTTGCTAATTCAAAACTTGAATTGGACCAATTTGAAGCAATGTCCCAAGTTACTTTGTTCACTGTGGGGATGGAGTTAGTCTTAGATGGAAAGTTGCAACTGCAACAGCCCTTTGGAGTTCTTGATGAATACTAACTCTCTTCTTTCCATCTTGCTTTCCTCTAGTAAAAGTGAAAAATCACATTGTAATTCTCCCATCAGAACTATACAATTCCTCTTGGCTGCAAAGACATTCCTAAAGGAATATAAAGCATTCCTTCAAACATTGACGGTGAATAAAAATGAGAACCAAGAGGTGCAAGGAGTACAACCTCATCTAGATGGTGCTTGATAGCTTTAAATGGCAGTAAGGAAAAATACAGCAAGTTATTACCAACACTCAGAATATTTCAAATCATCAGAGTGTGTCAGCAAATAAAGGCATATGTTTTCATTTGAAAATGTTCTTTTTTTTCTGAGCTTCCCTGTATGTAATCATAAATTTTCATTGGTGGTGTAACTTGGAGTAGACAGCACTTGTGCATTAACATTGTGTATGGAATGGTTTGAAAACTTAAGTATCAAACGCACCAGTTAAATTCTCCATTTTCAGTGCCAAGACAATGCACATTTCTAGACTTCTTAATATACTCTGAGACTGAAATGGAAAAGACAGCAGCTGCTTTTGATGATATCCACTGCAACTCTGACAGATGGCAATGAACAATGTGAAATCAGTGTTTCCCAAAAACACTTTATAATTGAGGATCTTTACTGCCTGATTTGCCACCAGCACTCCAGTAAAAACATGTAGATTTATGCTGTAACAGTGCAGTTGGTTTTTGTGAAAAGTACTTCATTGAATTTCTTCTTTCAGTGATGTGTGTTAGAGTGGCTGACATCTCCAACATGACTTCAGATAAGTGATACTGGTATTGTTCTTGCAGATATGTGCAGGGAATGGAAACAGAGAACAAATTTCTTTAAGAAAACCAAAACAGCCATGCCAGCAGAATTTTGCTGCCTGGTCAGGGGATTTATGAAATTTTACTTCCTTAATTGTTTCTTTCACCTTGGATGTTTCATTTGTCCTATGTGATGCCACCTTGTCTTTTTCACTTAGTCTCAGTAAAATGAATCCTTCAAGGACTTTTCTAACACTGTCAGTGGTACAGAGCAGAATTATTTTTCCAACAATTCTGAAATGTGATCTGAGGTGTCAAAACCAATCATGTGCCCAGAATCACACCTCCTTACTAAGCATTTTGTCTGTGCTCAATATGTGCAGTTGTTGCAACCACTCCGTAGGAAGCAACCAAGTCTCAGCTTGAGATGTGTCTTTGAAGTATAAATGATTTACCTAATCAAATCTGAATGAGAAATTATTTTAATTAAATTCTGTGGTGTGTATTGTTGGGATGTGAGACTGGGACCATTATCTGTACCTCCTGGATCTAAAATCTATGGACCTAGAACTAAAATATTTAAGGGGCTCATTTTAACATAAATCACAGGTCTTTAACAGAGCTGTAGCAGGATAAAGTGTCCTTTAAGTGAGAGTAAATGTAATTTATGCACACTTAAAAGGCACTTTACACTGCCTGACTTATTATAGTGACAATAAATCCATACTTGTTTAGGATTAAAAGGGATCCTCATGATCATCTGGTGTGACTGATGGCAGAGCACAAGCTATAGAACTTCATACAGTGTTTCCCACGTCCAAGCCAAACGATATGTGCTTGATCTTTTGGAGGGGTATTCTGTTTTATGTCCTCATATGAGCTTCTTGATTTCCTTCACTCAAAATCTAGCACATCTTTCAATTTCTCTTTCAAAGAGAATCCTGTTAGGCTAGTAGTGGAATATTTTTCGCCGCCTTTGACATTCACAGACAGACTTTATCTGGTGAATTTGAGGAAAATGGAATTCAAAGTAAGTGATCAGCTTTCAAGAGAGGGATAGAAAAATGCACTTACTTCACTGCATTAGTTTTCCTCTGAATAAGCCCAACATGTTAGTTTAGGTTATCTTCCTGAAATTTGTAAAACTGATTGGTTGTACTTTTTTATTCTGACTAAAAAGCTTGCTTTTGTTTGACTGAGTTACAAAGATCTAAATCATAGAGCTAACAGTATAAGGGGTTTTGAATAACTGCTAAATGGTATTGCACTGCCTTACTCTAGGGCGTGCTACAGTTGCCTTAAAATATCATCAACATTAGAATTATGTTTGGTCCCAGGACAGTCTAGGGGATCAGTTCATCTGAATGTAGTTGCCATGTTTTGGGAGCTGGATCTTGCTCTAAGGTAAAAACTTGATGTGTTTAGATGGGCCCACCGAGGTTTCTCAAAATGAGTTTGCCAGACTCATCCAGTATATGTCCACAAATATGACCACATATTTGGCAACAGGTCTCTCTGCTCAAAAGTACCTTTCAAATACTATGTTTATTTAATTTATTGTAGTTCATTTACTTTCATTACATCTCTTTTGTACTCCTAATGTGTCTTGTTAATTTGTCCACTGGCTTCTAAGTCATACTTTTTCCAGAAGGAACAGTCTTTATCTTGTGTCTAAAACTAAATATTTGCAAGAGACTTGTGAGTGGTAATGGCTGGAAACCATAATGGCTGAAAAGTTACACTCTGAGGTGACATAACAATACCTACATCAACAATAATGTCTATCAGAAAGTTGTGAAAAGCTCAGATTTGTTTAGGGAAACAAACTTTAGTTATAAATTTCATTACGTTTCCTATCACCACTGAAAAAGGCTGGAAATAAATAGGGAGGTCATTTGTGGGAGCTGCACCTTTGCCTGTCATTTTACTATGACAGTGACATAGATATCTATGTGTTTATGGTGAAAAAGTGTTTATGTGTGTTTATGGGGTTTGTAAGACCTTCACTGAATGTCATCTTAGTGATCATGGTAGCTACTGAAAGACGAGGGGGAAACAATTTTTATGTGCAAATGGAAACTCATAGAAGAGCACAGTGGAATATTGTCTCATCTGATGAAGACCTTTGAATTTTTTTATACATTAATAAATATGAAATGTGAGATTATTAGGATCTTCTGTTTTCATTTGCTAACTAGACTAGTTCATCTAGCTCCCTTTTCTGTTTATTTGTGTAGTCAATATATTGTTATTAATGTTATATGTTTTGAAACTAGTTTTTCATACCAGCTGTTAAAAGTGTAGGTAGATATAAAGATAAAAATGATCATGAAGAATACGTTACACAGAATTTGAAAATCTCAAATGGTAGGGATTATTGATGAACTTTTGAAGTGTTGCCAAACAATATTACCTCAGCGATGTTTATGGATTTAGAGCACATACAGGATGCTTTGCTTGGGAAAATTCAATAGATCTTGATGAAAGTTCCTGAATCCCTAATTAATGGAGTACTTTACAGAGGCTTTTTTATTTAAGATCTATATAGGAAAGAAAACTGCAATACTTTTCTCAGCAAACCATCATGAACTTTCCTGTAATTGGACTCAGGCAAAAGCAGTGAAAGAAAGGCCCTGGCAGGGACTGGGACACCTCTTGCAATGCTTCTTCCCAGCTTTCTCAAACTGCATTTGGTCTGTGCTGAACAGTGTGCTGGAATAAAAGCTTGGAGCTTTTTGCAAAAGTTCTTCCTTTCTTGTCAGCCCCAGGTTTGTTCTGTAGTATCTGCAGCTTTTAAATCCAGTCATAGGATGCTTGCTCACATTTTGACTTAATTGATGTAGCTTTCTGGACTTTACTTAGTGTGGTATTTCATATTTATGTATGCCAGATTAACCATTAACAAAAAGTGCAATTTTTATATAAACGCAGAAATGTCTTTGGAAGGGAGATAACACAGAGAAAAGATTGTGTTAAGGGTAAGAAAGACAATGGTTGAGTTGTAAGAATAAATTATTAAATTGCTTTAGCTAGGAAAGCTTCTTCAAAGCTGCAAGAAAATTTGTGCTTTAACATTATGACTAAAATCAAGTGTCAACAGCCAGACTCTGACGGCCATGCTTAAAGTCAATGCTATGTACTGGGCAAGTTCAGCAGCAGGTTGCTTTCTGCATATTCCTGTGTGTAATAGACCTAGTTACATAGGATGACTGTCATAGTGATTTATACCTTGTACATTGCATTCATATTTATTATTGCTACAACCTCTTAAATATGATAGTTCTTTCACATAGATACAGTCCAGAAAATCAAATTCATGTTTCAAAGCTTTATATAATTCATGCTTCAGTGAAACTGAGTAAAACATATTTCATTAAATGCTTCTCAAATAATTGATTATTCTGCAAGAGAAGGCTCAATGTATTCTTTCTTATTCATTCACTATTAAAAATACTTTTAGACCTTTATTGATAATTTCCATCTGCTATCATCTAACTTTTTAAGAACTCTTCACACAACATAGATTTTTCTTCTTCACTGAAAAAGAACCCCGCTTCAGACAGCCGAAACTGAGATAAAAAATGGTCAGATAAAACATGGTAGAATGGAAAGAAAGCACAGAGAAAGCAGACTGCCTGATTTTTATCCCCAAAATATGTACTCAGAAAAGTGAAATGTCAACGATTTAAAGTAATTTGTAGTGGATAAGAAATAGTCATGCTTATCACTTCTTAACATTTAAATAGGAGAAATAAATAGTTCTATTTGTCTCTTAAAATGTTCTATCATACTGGTTCACTGAACATTTCGAAGTGTGGCAGAGTAAGACTAGAACCAAAAGAAATTGTATTCTCATAGCAATTTAGAAATAGAGTGATGAAAAAATCATTATATGCATGCTAAGTTACAGAGGTCATCGAATTAAATGTGGCATAGGTCTATTTTTCAGTTCAAAATATGACAACAGGTCATCAACCTTATCAAAATTATGATGTTTCCACTTTTTATAAAAAAAATAATTAATTTCAAGATTTCTATTTTAATCAATTCAACCTCTCTGCAGTTGGAAGATCAGGAGCTCATGTTGATTGGGTTTAATGAACATTAATCAAAACACATTTCAGTTCTATCAGTTCCTTGGAGGTCCTTGAAATATTAATTAAATAGTTCATTCAGCAAAACTAGGTGTGAAATGAGCTGCAGCTCACCTCATACGATTTTGTAGATCATTATTTGTATGTTCTCCTCCCTCCTTATTTGAAAATTAATATGACACAGAAACCTTTAGCTAAACCTTGGTGTAATATTGAATACACACCACTGCTCAGTTGGCTTAGAGCATAGATTTGCAGCAGAGAGAGGCACAATGAGATGCATTACAACATTTACAGAAGTTCAAAAAGTGCCACAGCCTTGCAGTTTCTAACCTCTTTCTGATTACAGTTCTTTACACCATCCTCAAGGAAACAGGAACATGTGATGGACATAAGACTACTGTTAACAGACTTGATTTTCTTGTTTATTTTACTCCCTAGAAATAATTCACAGATACACATACACACACATTTTGCAGATATGGGATAAAACTGTAGAATATATTACAAAAATCTAACTGTCTAAAAATGGGAGGAATACAACCTAATGGTCTCCCAGGAATCCAACTGGTGCTGCTTTATGTTGATTGTAAACTACACCCTCATGGATGGTGGCATATCTGCAGGCCCATAGTCTTTTTATTTCCCTCCCTTTACATTGAATTTTCTCCTTCTTTCTTCACTGTAGCCATAGTCTCCAAGTGACGGTCTTGAGCTTCACAAAGTTCTGTGCTAGATTGTACTGCTGGTGGCAGCTGAAAATGCAGTCATGCCAGAGACAGCAAATCCACAGCCTGTGCCTGCCATGGTTACAGCACATCCTGGACCAAGGCCAAACCGATCAACATGAGTGAGGACTTCCTGGCTAATACAGAATGTGGCCAGGAATTTCACATGGGACAAACAGCAAGTCACCCACCCCAAGGAGTCCTTGCTACATGGGAAAGAAGGCAGAGATCTGAACTCCCAGTTCACTCCCTCTCCCATCCCAAGGCCTTTTTCAGCTGCAGGTGGAAGATCTCTATCTGGCTCTGGCTCTACAACAACTAAAATAAGTGTCAGTACAATTCCTGTTGAAGATATGTAAGAACAGGTTTTTTCTTCCTTTTTACCACATAATTCCGACATTACTCTCTGTGAAATATGGAAGCACGGTTGCCCGACTGATGAAGAGGAACTGCCACACTTCTACAACTGTTTTGAGTGATGACTATAATACTGTAGTGTTTGCCCACAAGAATCAGTTCTTTACAGTCACCTGGGTTTCTGGAGTTCTGTTTTAGACTGGGAAATAAGAGATAGTATAAGAGATATTTTAGACTCAGATAAAGGCAGCATTAGATTCTGTGATATCTGCTCCACACACAAGTAGACATGGGCAATTTATCTCTGCTCTGATACTATTGTTTTAATCTGAGCTAGATAGGAGTAATCATAGACCAATTATTTTTCAAGTCTATTTGTGCTGAATTTCCTAATTTTATTTTTCAGTGTGTCCTCAGGTAGAGAATTCTAACAAAAATGCTAAGTCAGAATAAATCCTTTCAGTGGTCTTTGTAAATACACTGTCTTTCATTTTGTTTTGATATTGGAAAGATAGACATGTTGTTTTGACGTAAGAGAAATGTGGATTTTGTACATACCAACAACTATGAAGAACTGGAAGTTTAGATTAAGAGGTTAGTCTTTCCTATTTGTTTATGAAAAAATAGTTACAATTTAATGACTGCTATGGGAAAAAATGCAAGCTATATATCTGAATATCTTCCCATGGACTGTTTTTAATAATCACATATTGAATTTAGTCTCATATCTTGTGTTGTCTTTAGCAAACCAAATTATTTTAATTGTCACTGTGAAAGTTATCATATAATATATACACTAATTTGAGTCTTCTCAAACAGAAACAAAACTAAACAGAAAGAACTCCATGGGACTGTTAAACGAAATAATAAACCTTTTTGAAAACAGAGCAGACTGAAAAGGGTTAATATTTATAGTAATTTCTGGAAGGGCTTGCTTTTATATTTTCTCCAAATAAAGTTGCTATTATACAATTTACATGATCGATAAGTATCTTAAAATTAAATAAGAAATTTGCACTTGACATAAAATTTGACAGAAATGAGCTCTGGTTTGTGATTATACCTTCCCTGTATATGTGTCAGCACCTACATTCTACTTCTGGAGGGACAGAACGCCTTTTAAATCCTCAGCTTTAACTCACCAAGAAATGTAGTTGTTGGCTACTATCTGAGCATGACACAATGTTACGATGTTTCTAAGTTATAAAATAATGTAAATCCCTGGCAAATTTAAAAAAAATATATATTATATATATATATATATATATATATATATATACACTCGATGTTAAATGTTCCTTTAAACTCACAACACAGTGTTTCTGAGATAAAGTTCAAAACCTAGGGGACATAATGGCATAAAATTACCTTAAAAGTATCTTGAATTTACATTTTCTTATGGAGGTTTGACTTCTGATAAGAACAGTGTTGGCTGAATGATGGTGCCTACTGTTTTGCAAGTAAAAATACTGAAAGACTCATCTCTGTGTGTTTGAATGCTGTGATAGTTTTCACCTTAGGCCTTCCTGGAGACCACCTTGTAACCAGGAAGGAACTAGGGTAATGACTTAGGAAGTATTCCATGCTATTCCTTTCCGTAACACAACGTATAAAAAGGTGCAAATAAGAGAGTTCGCGCTCTTCTCTCCTCTGGTGGCTGAAGGCGACAGGTCTCTCCGTAGACGGGCTTTGCTTATATAGGCCAGGGCCTGCTGCTCAGACCTGCCGTAATCTCCGGTCTCTCCAGGAGGCGTGGGGGAGTTGGCTGCTGCCTTGCACAGCTCTGCTGTCCCGATCAGGGAAGTATTTGATTCGTTTTTAATTTTATTGACTAGCTCTCTATTAATGGGTATATTTAGGAAATATTTGGTTTTAGGCTTCTTTTTATCTCTGTTTCCCCTTCCATTTTCCCTTTTTTTCCCTTCGGGAGCTCCTTGTTGTGGATAATATATTCAAATTGTATATATATAATTGTAAATATATATTTTTTATGGAATCCCATTTTGTTCAAACTTCTTTCAGTTTTTTTTCCCATGGTTCATTTTTTCTTCCCTCTCTGGGAAGCAGGCATTGTTGTCAAGTTTCAGAGACTTGGCGGGAAGCCAGCTCAAAACTTCCACAAATGTACATTTAAAATATTCAGAGAAGCTAAGCAGTTTATCATACTTCTGCTGATCTCCCCCCACCAAATATTTTCTGTTAAGGCATTTAGTGAAGCTCTAAAGTGCTTAAACATAAATAACCAAGGATAAGTACAAATGGTTTATCAAGTACAGCACATTTAAGAAATCAATAAAGACCATTAGCTCTTTTAATTAAAAATAGACAATAGATGGCTTTCAAGTAAAAAATTCAACAACTTCACCTATCTCTCCAGTCTGGTCCTGCCAGAAGAAATAGTACTGTCAAATTATGAACATTTGAAAACCCGTGATTGAGCCCATGAAACGCCAATCAATGCCTGTGCGTCTTCAGGAGATAAATTTGGTTATTTGCTTGCTTTCAGTACTGTATCATATTTGTTTCTTGTTAAAGTTGTATTGATCTTCCACCAAACAATTTTTCAATTACTTAGCATGCTGAAAAGGCAGCACTGTCACAATGGATATGGGCAATTAAGCAGTCAACATTGTGAGAGGGATACAATTTACACCATGTCACATTTTATAGATAATATTATTGGTGAGGTGCATGTACATTGAAGCAGAATTACTAAGTATTGTTTAGGAATTCGCAAACTAGCAAAGTCACATGCTCATTTTGTCACTGTTAGCGTCTTATTAGCTCATCACTGCTTTAAAGATACTGTTTATTTTACTCTATAGGAGTTAAATATGTGTTTATCCACCACTGACCTAGAAACCTATGAGGTACGTTGTGTTCTTTCATACCAGAGATATTTATAAGAACAGCATGCATCTTGCCTAAACTTTGCCAAAAAAATGGAAGCACTAAATCTTGTTTCCCTTCCTTAAAATGTTCAAAGGATTGGCAGAGTTTGTTAATGCTATTTCCATACTTTTCAGAGACTTTTATAATGTAAATAGAAATAAGCATCCACACACACCACCTAACTTTTTCAAAAACTAATCCAGAGTTACAATTCCAACTCAGGCAATTTTCTACGTCCAGCAGTCCAACCATCTCTCCCTTCCTGCTTCTTGTGCTCTCTGAATACATCATTAATTAGGAAAAACACAGCAAAGAATGCATGCTCAATAAAGTTCAATTCATTCAGTGTAGTAACAATGAACAATACTCCTGGAATATCTCAAAGAGTCATGAAGAGGAATATGCTGAGAAGTCTCAGGAAGTGATGGAGCCACATGAGGTCTGCAAGTTAGACATGCCAACCTGGTTGATTTCCCTTCCCCTTCCAAGTAGAGCCCAAAACTGGCAGTCTGTACTCCTATTCTCTACAAGTTAGCATCTTGGGAGCAAGTCCTTTTCTGTCTGCCTTGGTTTCAAGTCCTCAAGCTCCAAGTGTTCCACCCTCTATTGTTGTGGTGAGATATAACTCAGAGGGAGTGAGGACAGGTAGAAACTGGCTTTGTGATCCTTTAGGCTATGATGACTTTGTGCCCAAAAGCAGATACGAGCTGAGCTGAGTTAGGGGCAAGGTGGTCCTACAGCTACATCTCATTTCTTGATTCCAGGTCCCCTGTCTAAAGTGGGACTGCTTTGAGAAGTGAGACATACAGACATCATGGGAAGGAAGACAACACCCTCATGGCACCCTGTGGGGCCCAAGGAGGGCTCTCAATCATTTCAAGACACAAGCAAGGGGCAGAGGGAGCTGTTAAAGCTGTTAAGAGAGAACTGTCCCTTTTCCATGGGCTAGGAAAGAGTGCAGGCAACACGAATTTTTCACCTTGGACTGAAGACTATGATGAAATACTTTGTCTGGCATTGCATTCTTCCCAAAGCTTCAGAGATGTATGCAGTGATAGAGCAGGCAATTCTGCCCCATTCAGGGCCAGGACTACTGGACAACTTAGCATTAATTTTCAGATGACTGAAAACTGCAGTTCAGATGACTGAAAACTTTCTCTGAAACAGCAGTAGTTACCTTTAACATAGTACATTTGTGGTGAAAGCTCAGGTAGTTACATGCTGTGTCTCCTCTCCACCTGCAGAAGTTCAAACGCACATCTGCAGAAGTACACGCTCACCACCATGGCTAGGTCTTAGGGGACTCCTGTTTTTTCCTTCTGAATATATGCCGGTGTTGTGAAAGCAATATTGACCTGATGATGATGATGCACAAGGAGAGGCTGCCTGAGGGATGTGACTGTTGTAGCCTGGAAATTATGGCACCTGGGGAAAGTAGAAAGTTTGGAACACTTTCTATTCCCAGGTTTATTGCTAGGGGGGTTATAGATCTCCAGAATGAAGCTCATACCTAAGCTTATTCAGGTTCACTTCACACTTCTACATTCTGCCTAGGTCCCAGTTTAGAAATCTTCTTATGGTTGCTTTTAATCCTGGATGTAGCCAAACTCTCTCCCAAAGGGAGCTTTCAGCTATGCTTTTGCTGGTGTCCAGGACACAGCCTATGTGTGTTGCTACAAGTGAAGGCAAAGGATGAGAACCAAAGGTGTAGAAAAAGATCCCTTTTTTATTTTCACACAAAGAATTGGGGTGGTAAACATGATATTTATTCTTTGCTCAGAGAAATTCAGTGAAAACTTTCTGTCTGACTCACTGACTTTCCTGTAACCTTTTCTGATAGACTAGTGTAACTTCTTTTCAGTAGTCCTGTTGATCAGAACATGGGACTATTAACTTAAAAATAACCTGTTGTGACTATGAGATGAAAGGAGTATGGAAGTAGTCATCTGTGCTGCTTCATATCTCAGAGGTTTTCAGCAGTTTTTCACATGGTGGGTTTTATATTTTTGTTGGCATCAGAAGTCCATCTAAAATAGCTCTTACCGCCTACTTACAGATACTGACTTACAAGATGATAAGCATTACTATGCTTCAAAATCCACTCCTTTGGGTGCAGGAAAAAGCTTAGGGTGCAGTAAAGGGAGTAGGCCAACATGGAATTGAATTCTCTGCTTTTGTGCATTAAATCTAAGACATGATTGAGTGGTGCAGCACACTGAATAAGAGATTGTTTTGTCAATGACTTCCAATATCCCTCTTCCACTTATTGAATAACCTTAAGCAAACAAACCAGCATGCAAAGACGGTGCTAGTATTATTTCAACATCATTCATCATTTGCTTATATTCTTTTAACAGTACAAAATCTGTTCTCTCCTCAATTCTTATTGCATACAATGTTAAGCAGAACACTCTTTACAGCTCCTCATTTTAAAAGTGCCTATTGACCTTGCTGAACAGAGCTACATATTTTAAAAATGATTCTAAATATTTACTACTTCTGTAAGTCAACATATACTACAACTCTAGAAGCTCTGACCTGACAAAGGACAGAAAGGTATTTTCATCCCCTGTAGTGGGAAAGAACCATCTAGACACAGTCCTGTGAAATGTGGTCTAGGATGACCCTGCTTGAGCAGAGAGGTTGGACCAGATGACCCACTGTTCTGCCTTCTAACCTTACCCATTCTGTGATTCTGTGATTTTACAAAAAAAGGAAACTAAGTGTGGAGAAGTTATTAGTCCAGTTGTGGGGCCAACCACTGACAAAGAAAGGAGTAGTACTCAGGACTCTAAAACCCAGGCTGCAGTGCCTATAAAAATATTGGAAGGAAAACAAGTGAAAAGAAACATAACAAAGCAATGGAAAGTTTCCAATCTTCTCTGGTGACATAAAGGAGAAATGTGTAAAGTGTACAAAGCAAAATATTTCTGTGCCCACACACTCAATTAGTCTTGGGACCTCTTCTTTTAAGGACCTTTACTGCAATCTCTAGAGAAACAAGGATGAAAATAATTGAAGCATAGACCTTCACAGACCATCTCACTGAAGAATTTTAATGGCTGATGAACTATTTACCAATCTGTTTGTTCATAGTCTCTTTCTTCCATCTAATGGTCAGCAAAACTATTCCTCAAATATTCCATTAAGTTTTATAATTACTATTTATTGATTACCTTGGATTCTTTATTTCCAAACTCTTCTGTTTCTTGAGGAATCAATCTGCAAAATGCCTCTTTTTGGGTTATGTATTGCTCCAATCTATTATAAGGGAGTTGAATTAGTGCAATACGTCACAAAGGAGTTGCTATTCTTTTAATTCATAATGTAACTAGTGACAACAACATACAGGGAACACTCCTGTTTTATATCTAATGTTTGGCTTCAGTATTCAAATATTTAAAGTTATTTTTTAAAGATTTAATCAATAATCATAGTGAAAGCAATAGATCTCTGGTGGAAGAAGATATTCTCAGAATACTAAAAATATGGACCTTTTGGAGTGGGTCCAGAGGAAAGCCATGAACATACTTAGAGAGATGAATCACCTCTCCTATAAGGAAAGGCTGAGAGTGTTGGAATTGTTCAGCGTGGCAGAAGTGTCTCCAAAGAAACTTTATTGCAGCTTTCCAGTATTTAAAGGGATCTTATAAAAAAGATCAAGATGGATTTTTTTGAGTAGGATCTGTAGCCATAAGACAACGGGTAACGATTTTAAACTAAAAGAGGGCAGTTCTCGATTAGAAGAAAAAAAATTTTATGATGAAAGTGGTGAAATACTGGAACATGTTGCCCAGGGAGGTGGCAGATGTCCCGTCCCTGGTAACATTAAAGTCTGAGCAATATAATCTAGCTGAAGATGTTCCTGCTCATGGCAAGGGGAGGCTGGACTACATGACCTTTAAAGTTCTCTTGTAAACCAAATTATTCTATGATTCAACTGAGAATTTTATCTGAATAAATTGAATTGAAAATTATTTATATAATGTCTCTTAGAAAATACAATCATAAATAAGGGCTTGAAAACGTAAGGAAAACATTTTGGCTTTGCTTTTGCAAATTCATGCTTTTTGTTCATGCCAAGACACTAAAGTACAGAGATTTCCAGGAACCTTATCTCATTGTGTACTTCTGTAGAACCCAGCATGGTCAAGATACAACCAGCCCATTAAACAGGATGAAGCTATAAGAATATGTTCCTGGTACAACTTTAGTTAGACTGACTGGCAGTCTTACCAGCCATTTCCAGAAGAATCACAATGTTTGTCATGGTCAAGGAACCATTCCCAATAAGATGTTTGGATGACACACCAAGGGGGGGTCCAGTGCCCTGAGCTGGAGGACACTGACTGTGGGAATGGTCAACTGCTTGTTGACCCTGAAATTGTGCAGGATCTGCTGCTTCAGCTGGATCCCTACAAATCTATGAGGTCTGATGGGATTCATTCAAGAATCCTCGAAGAGCTGGCTGATGTCATTGCAAAATCTCTCTCTATGATTTTTGAGCAGTCTTGGGAATCTAGAGAGGTTCCAGCTGATTGGAAACTAGCAAATGTTGTCCAGATTTTCAAGAAGTAGGACCCCAGAAACTACAGGCTTGTCAGCCTCACTTCAGTGCCTTATGGAGAATATTATTCTGGGAGGTATTGAAAAACACTGAAAATTGCAGTCATTGGTCACAGTCAGCACATCTGAGAAGAAAGTCCTGCTTATCAAACTTGATTTCATGTTACGACTAGGTAACCCAAGTATCTGATCAAGGGAAGCCAGTTGATGTAATCTTTTTGGATTACAGTAAAGCTTTCAATGCTGTCTCTCATAGGATCCTTCTAGACAAAATGTCCAGCACACAGCTGGATAAACACATCATGTGGTGGGTGAACAATTGGCTCAGGGATTGAGCACAGAGGATAATAGTGAATGGGGTGATATCAGAGTGGTGACCTGTTACTAGTGGGATTCCACAGGGCTCCATCTTAGGCTCTGTGCTCTTCAACATCTTCCTAAATGACTTGGACACTGGGCTGGAAGGAATACCAAGCAAGTCTGCAGATGACCCAAAACTGGGAGGAGCTGTTGACTTCTTCGAAGGGAGGGAGGGCCTGCAGAGAGACTGGGAAATGACCAACTACAGGAAGTTCAACAAGGGAAAGTGATGGATTCCACACCTGGGGTGGGGCAACCCCAGATGTATGTACAGATTGGGAAATGAGATGCTGATCCACAGAAAGAACCTGGGGATACTGTTCTATGGTAAATTGAATCTGAGTCAGCACTGCCCTGGCAGCCAGGAGGGCCAACCATATCCTGGGGGGCATCAGGCAAAGCATCACCAGCCAGTTGAAGGAGGGGATTGTCCCGCTCTGCTCTGCACTGGTGCGGCCTCACCTTGAATATTGTGTGCAGTTTTGGGCACTGCAATATAAGAAAGATACTAAGCTCTTAGAGAGTGTCCAAAGGAGGGGAAAACACTGATCTCTTCTCTGTGGTGACCAGTGACACAATCCGAGGGAAAGGCTTGAAGTTGTCAGGGGAGGTTTAGGTTGGATATTAGAAAAAAGTTCCTCACCCAGAGGGTGGTTGGTACTGGAACAGGTTCCTGAGGGAAGTGGTCACACCACCAAACCACGAAGCATTTGGACAATACTCAGGCACGTGGTGTGACACTTGGGGATAGTCCTGTGTAAGGTCAAGAGTTGGACTTGAAGATCCTTGTGGATTGCTTATGCTTTTTGCATATTTCTGTATATATTTCAATATCTTTTTGCATTTATATTGTACAGGACAGAGTAAAGAGTAGGCAACTATGATGGAGTGACAGCAACAGTTGACAAGGTAGGACCAACAGGAAATTGATGTTATCTATCTAGACTTCTGTAACATCTTCAATACAGTCCCACATGAGTTCCTTATCTCCAAATTGGAGATGTGTGGATTTGATAGATGGACAATTCAGTGGATAAGGAATTGATGCAGACAGAAAGTTGTGGTCAATATCCAGATGGAGGTCGGAGGTGAGTTGCCACGGTCCGGGGCAAAAGGGAAATGGGACGCGGCACTGCAATAAGGGTCCGGACACAGATGAGGGTTCGGGAAGCAATGCCAATTTATTCAGGGAACTCAGGGACTTAAATAGGGTAGGTCTGAGGGGAGGATTCAGAACTGGGGAGGAGCATGGGACTGACAACTCAGGGAAAAGTGTGATAGGGAGACAGGGAAAAGGTGGGTAGAACTTCGGAGTCTCCAGGGGAAAGGGCCAATGGTAGCTCTCTCTGCACTGCAGCAAACTGTAGCCAATCAGTAGCAGAGGAGCGGGAAAGCAGGGGAGGACAGGGTGACAAACAACTTTGGGCAGGAAAATCTGATGGAGAAAGGGGAACTGCCGCGACCCGCTGGGATATAGGAAAGGGTCGGGCACTGCAATAAAGGGTTCTCACACGGTGGAAGGTGAGTGGAGCAATGCCAACGTTTATTAGGTGGGTAACAACTTATATAGGGTTGGATAAGGGGTGGAACTTGGGCTAGGGAGGAGCATGGGATTGACAACCAGGGAAGTAAGGTGACTGGGTAGCTGGGTCAGGAGAGGAGGGGTTCGGATGTCTCCGGGGGTAAGGACCAATGGGAGCTACCTCTGCACTGCACCAAAACTTAGCCAATGGCAGGCAGAGGAGCGGGAAAGCAGGGAAAAGGCGGGAAAACTCTGAGGGGATGAGGGAGACAATATGGAGGGTGATTTTAAAAAACAACAACTGGGGTACATAGAACAGGATAACATCATAACAACAAACTGGGGAACAACTGGGGTATAACAGACATGTCCGGTGAGTGTCATTGTCGGTATTAAGGGTCAAGTCCAGCACTTTAGAGTCCATTTAAGGGTTATAAATTCGCCTCCAGGCTTCATAACGCTCCCACTCCTCCTTGTCTCCTCCAACAGGGAACAATATGGGGGTATAATAAACTTCACATGAATTCAACAATGAACAGGGGTAAAACAGTCCATCCGGTAAATTGACAGTCCATTCAATTGCCATAAACGTCCCTCCACGCCTTGAATCTTTCCCAATCAGATTTTTCGTCCTCTTCAATGAGTGGTGTCTCTCAGGGTCTTGGGACCAGTGCTTTTCCATGTCTTCCTCAGTGACAGCCAGTGAGACTGAGTGCACCCTCAGCAAGCTTTCAGATGACACCAAGATGAGTGGTGCAGTTGACACAACAGAAGAACAGGATGCCATCCAGGGGCACCTGGATAAACTTGAGAACTGGTCCCATGAGAACCTCATGCAATTTAACAAGTCCAAGCTCAAGGTGCTACACCTGGCTTGGGGCAATCCCAGACATAAGTACAGGCTGGAAGAAGTCACTGAGAGCAGCTCTGTGGAGAAGTACTTGGGGGTTCTCATGACTGAAAAGCTGTACATGAGCCAACAGTGTGCACTGACAGCCCAGAAGGCCAATTGCATCCTGGGCTGCATTAAAAGCAACATGGAGAGCAAGTTGAGGGAGGTGATTCTGCCCTTCTACTCTGACCTCATCAGACCCCACCTGGAGTACTGCATCCAGCTCTGAGTCCTCAATTCAAGAAAGACATAGATCTGTTGGAGCAGGTCCAGAGGAGGGGCCACAAAGATGATCAGAGAGGTGGAGCACCTCTCCTATGAAGACAGGCTGAGAGATCTGGGGCTGTTCAGCCCAGACATGAGAAGACTCCAGGGAGACCTCATTTTGGCCTTCTTGTACCTTAAGGAGGCTTATAAAAAGGAGGTAGAAGGATTTTTTATATGGGCAGATAGTAATGGGACAAGGAACAATGGTTTTAAACCAGAAAAGGGCAGGTTTAGACCAGATGTTAGGAAAAAATTCTTTACTGTGAGGGTGATGAGGCACTGCAAGAGGTTGCCCAGAGAAGCTGTGAATGCCCCATTCCTCAAAGTGTGCAAGGCCAGATTGCATGGGACTTTGAGCAACCTAGTGTAGGGAGTGGCATCCCTGCCCATGGCAGAGGGATTGGAACTAGGTGTTTTTTTAGTGTCCCCTCAAATCCTAACCATTCTATGATTTTATGAACAATTGAAATAACCACAATGCAGACTCCCAGTGAGAGTTCTTTGGACACAGGGATTTCCAAAACATCCCTTTTTCAGATGAGCATGCTTTTAAATGTGGTATGTTTGGATTGGATTGCACTGGGTTTTAAAATTATTAGGCAAGTGTCACTATATCTTTATTATGGCCTTATTTAGTACATTCCAGTCACAAAACACATCCACATTCTGTTGACTTGGACAAATGATTATATCAAGTATGGCTCACCCTGATGTTATGACCTGCCCCAGAAAGGGAGGGTAATCCAGGCTCTTGTTAATAAATCCCTTGGGGTAGATAACAGTGAAACAACACCGAATAATTAGTGTTTGTAAATATACATATGTAGGGTTTATTTTAAAACAATTTTGTTTCAAAGGTAAATAGGTATGTTGCCATTTTGGGTGTTATCATCTATAGTAAAGTAGCAATATTAAAGCATAAAAATAACACTTAAGGAAATGTGTAAGAAAAAGAAGAGGAAAAAAGGATAAAAGTGGAAAGATACATATAGTCACCACCTGCTGGATCCAGAGCTAGAACCTGGTAGTTGCAGCTTTCATGTCTATTGGTTGAAGTGATGCTCTTAATCCATTGGGGGTCAGGGAAGCCCACCAAACTCAAAGATTTCATAAGTTATTTTGTACTTCAAGCTCAGGTGGTAACGTATTGTACCACCCATGGGGAGGGAAGTTTTACAATGGATGGTGTCATGAGACATGTCATGGACTCTCTGACACCTCCTAAGACATCACAGCTGCCTATTATGTCAGAACATGGTCCATCATGGTCCAACATTTGAGATGAATAGCCCAGGCTAGATGTGTCTTCGTGTATCTTCGAGGTTCCCCGGAGGGATTTTTACAGCAGAGTCATCATGCAAGGGAGGACATTGGCATGATAAGAAGGATTATCCTATCTCACAGTGTAAGAGGCATGTTTTACAGATGCTAGATGAGGCACCCTGGGAGATGTAGTCCCGAATGTACTCCAATGCACATGGGCAGGGAGATACCCCATGGTGATTAATCAAAGCAGTCAGGTGTTGCTTTGAAGTGCATATAAAAGGTGTTGTTTGCTTCCAATAAATGGATCTGGTTGTTGGAACCCCAATCAGCCAGGTCGTATGGATTTATTTATTTATTATATTAATAAAGGCACATCTGGCACCCAGAACTGGGGCATTCCCTGTAACAGGGAAGATTAGAGACTGCCTTGAAACAAGGAGAATTACGGTAGCATTCGCAGGAGCCTGTTTTAAAGCTGAGGAACATTTTTCCGGAAAAAAAGCGAGGAAGTCGCATACTGAGCTAAAATTGGGTGGAGGACGTCATTAAAGAAAACATGTCAGATACCAGTGGGAAAGCCGACTGGGACGTCGTGCTGCAGGGACTGCATTGGGAGCTCCGAGAATCTGAGTTTTGTGCGCACAGGAGACCTGGCAGAGTGAAAGAAAGAAAAAGCAAAGCTACAGTAGAGCCCAGGTAAGAAGTCAGCATGAGAAGTTTAAGGGAAATAGACATAAATGCAAAAGCATTGAGGCAATATTTAAGAGAAACCACACAAACCAAGCTGGTCGGACCATTAAAATGGATAGAAATAACTATATCAGGATTTCTGCTAAGCAGAATCCTTAGTGTGACTGCTTGGAAAAAATTTGGAGAGATAGCTCGAGAGAAAGCAAAGATGGAAGATGTGGACACCTTAAAAATCTCACAAAGAAACTCAAACTTGTTCAAAACTTGAAACCTCCTGTTCCCCCCCACGAGCCCTAACAGGCAAAGAACTCCCCCAGACACCGGGAACAGACACAGGGCTGGGGAGAACCGCGTGCAGACCGAGAGAACCCAACAATGGACTTGGGCTGGGTTTTGCGCGGGCAGGAGAGAGCACGTGGCGCGGGCCGCGTGGTTGTTGGGGAGAGACAGACTTTGAGTCCCAGAGCCACTGCCGAGTTGCAGCCACGCTGAGGGTTGGGTGTGACCATCCTGCCCATGACCAGCTTACACCAGGGGCGAGTCGGGTTTGCGCCCTCCAAAAAAAGACAGGCAGTCGTGCAGCGCACGGACGGAGACGTAGCCCTATGCCCGCTGCCTCTGCGCTGTTAAAAGAGCCTGTTGGACCTGCTGCGCTCCCCAGAAACAGTGCCAAAATTCCCCAAAAAGCGCCAGCTACAACGCCGGCGGGCGAGCGAAGCGGCGCGGGGTTTGCACAGGCACTTGCCGCAGCACTTATCAGCTGAGGCGGTGTGGAGTTCAAAGAGACGCCGGGGGCAGCTGAGAGTCGGCGCAGGGCTCTGGGTCCCCTGCAGCCGGAGCGCAGACCCGACCCGACCCGGCTCGGCACGGCGGGGCGCCGCCGGCGGCAGTTTCACCAGCACCTGAAGCGGACGAGCGAAGGCTGCCGAGGCCGTGCCCGGAGCTGTGCCAGGTCCCTGCCGTGCCGCGGCCCGCACGGAGCCCCGGCGGGGGGAAGACAGGCGGTGGGGGTGTGTGTCTTGCCTCGCTGCAAAATCCCCCCCAGCGCCGCCCGCACCATGCTGGGCAGCGGCGGCAACAGAGCAAGCGCAGGGACACGGCCAGGCGAGTGCAGCCCGGGGCCGCGGCGGCGGCGGCTGCGCGGGGCACGCCAGGCCGGGACGGGACGTGGCGGGGCGCAGAGCAGCGGTTTGCGGAGCCGTGGCAGGACCGGGGCGGCAGCAAGTCCCTTGTACGGGTCAAAATAGGCGGCGAACCGCGAAACGGCCGCGCGACGGCACACGGGAAAAAGCAGCGCAACAGATGGGAGTAGACGCCGCTGCAGCTCTGCAGGGAGCGCGCAGCGCCAGGGCCGGGAGGAACGGCCCCCGCCCCTTGTGCTGGGACGGAGAGAGGCTGTGCTGCAGCTGTCTGAACGGGCTCTGGCACAGCCCAACCCCACAGCTACAGCGTCATGCTGTGTGCCTCCCGAGAGACATACACAACTAATTTAACATTATATCTTGTTGTCTCAAGGACCTTTGGTAAGAACACTGAAGCTTTGAGTTTTTTCCTATTTTTCATTAGTTCCCCAGTGGCCTTGTTTAAATTGTTAAGGATAAAAGTTGTTAAAGTTAAGTTTTCAAATGCATCTGAACAGATGGAGTTGTTGTGACAATGTAGTTCAAATAACGTGTTTAAAAACTTCATAAATTATCCCAGAAAGGTGTGCATAGTGTCAGCAAAAGTACAAAAATAGCTGCTTAAGAGATTGAGTTAAAGCTAACTATAATTGTTCTAACCAATATCATTCAAGAAATAGGACTGCAAAATGCTCCAGAAAAAATTCATCAACTCAACCATGGAACAAATCTACCATAAAGAAAGGATTGCACAGCAAAAAGATCACCTTTCAACCTTCAACTTTGAGGTAAAAGACATTAAAAGACATTAAAATGACTTATAGCTTTACTTCAAAAAAAGCCATTCCTGGACATAACTACAAAAAAACGTATATTTACCTAACCTTCATATCTGTTTTTTGCCATAGTATCCACCTGAAACTGTCTAAATTTTTATTAACATATTTGTTAAGTTTGTTACTAAGGGCAAAAGCAGCTACCAGAAACGGATGGACAAAACCTGGAAAATTAACTGCATCCCAGACACCAAAGACAACTTGGTCTAGTTGCTTACATAAGATGCTGAGTTTCAAGCTGTGTTAGCAGATTTTAATGGTAACTTGTTTATGTATCTTTGAATTCATTAACTTTTGATTTTCTAAACAAAACTCACTCATAAAACAGACCATTGTCAAGAGAGCACATTACATGCCAAATATGTGTTTCATAAAAACAAAAAAAAAAGGGGGGAGAAAATATGGATCTCTTTATGTGTTGAACCTGCATTGACTTTTCCTCGAAACAGAGATGAGCACCAGAGAGAGTGATTGATGGAGGTGAGCCAAAAGAAAAACACATAATTAATGACTGCTGGTAAACATAAACCAAATGATTGAAAAGTAGGAACACAATAAAAATTCTAAGTATGCATGAGTAAAGAATGACTGAAGTGGCCACTTACATATGAATGTAAAAGCTGTATAAAAGCGAAAAGCTGTGTGGACATATATGTGTGTAAACTTAAAGATACTTTATGCTTCGTGGGCTTTGAATAGATTACACTTGCATAACACAACACCTGTTCTACATAAACTCTCAAAAAAAAATTAAGTTGATGCTTCTACCAATTACATAAACCCTTAGACAAATAAAGGTCAATGTTTCTTGTTCATCCCAGTTACATAAGTACCACCCAGTTTCATAAAGAACCCTCAGATCAATAAAGTTGTTGTTTATCCCAATTACACACAAACCCTTAAGAAAATAAGGGTTCAAGTTTATGTCAAGCAAATTCAAAGGTTAAAGCTTCAAATAAAGCTTTCAGTTTGTTGAAAAACCAAGGTAAGCAGTGAGTCGACTTGCTGTGTTACAGTGGTAATTGTTAAAGGTTTTACAAGGTTTAAAATGTAATGCTCTGTTATATGCACTGTTCTCTAATTCGTCATAATAATACAAACAGGGGACAAGTAGGAGGTGTGTTTTAGGGGTGCTAGATGAGGCACTCTGGGAGTTGTAGTCCCAAATGTACTCCAATGCACATGGGCAGTAAGATACCCCATGGTGATTAATCAAGGCAGTCAGGTGTTGTTTTGAAGTGCATATAAAAGGCATTGTTTGCTTCCAATAAACAGATTTGGTTGTTGGAACCCCAACCAGCTGGATCATATGCATTTATTTATTTATTATATTAATAAAGCCATATCACAGGATTTGTCTCTTCTCAGCCTCTTCCCTTGTCTGGAAATCCAGTTTGTAGCTTCAGGTACCCTCATACTCTTCTGCACCTGGGATAGTTGGACAACGGCAGCCACTTATCCTTTTAAAGCCCAGGTGGGGGTAGGATTTTCTGGATGAGCAGCTGTTTTTTTGTAATTTGACAAAAGTCTTAGCAATGTTTAAGCCATTAACCACTTCAGTCTCTGATACTTGAAGTATACAATTGATGTGCTACAGGTCACCAATTAGATATTTGCTTTTCTAGAGGTAATTTTCTGTCTGTATCCAACTATATATCCAATATCAGCTGTTCTGAGCAGGCTTTGTTTGGCAATTCAGGGCTCTTTTTCACCTTGGTCAAAGGATGTAAAAACCTACTTTGGATACCCTGAAAAATAAAGTAACTTGTCATTATTCTTCTTTGGTGTCTTTGTTCTTCACAAATAATAGAATAGTCTGCTTCTAATCTGCATTGAATTTTTACAATACAGGTAAAAGACTCCTGAAAAACAACCAGTGTGCAAGATTTTATCCAAAGCAAGGCAGTAATCAGGGGAGGGTGACCCACGCTGGTTGTGTCCTGGGAGAGACTGCATGGTACTTCTGAGCCAGAGCAGAGCACACAAGTGAGTTAAAAATCCTTTATCTTGCTAGCCAGCATGGAATTCATAGCCATAAAGTTCCTAAGATTTGCAGTGAGAATGTGTCTTCTTCATGCCAAGTCACAATGAATTTGTCTAAAATAAGATTTGAGGGAGTTTTTTGTTTATTTATTTTACATAAGTACAGTAACCTTTTCCACTTATGTTTTGGAATACGAATGAAATTAAAACATTGCCCGACTTCATTAAACCAGAGGAGGAATAATATATGGTATCCATCCTGATATTGTGCTACAGGCATCCTTGGCACTATGAAATTTTTGAAAGAATATGGAATATTCTGTCTGAGATGCCTACATTCCCCACTTGTAAAACAAGATGTTTGTAAGTTAATGAGATTGACCCATAGGACTTTAAAAAAAAATTACAAAGAACTTAAGGATTGAGGATTTCCAAGAACAGTAGATCTGCCCATGTGTCCAACTTGTATCAGTTGCTGTGCTCTGAGTTAGTCTTTTACAAGTGAATATCATCTGTTAACATATTACATTATATATTTTTCTTTAGTTTCCTATTGTAGATACGAAGAAACAAATCTCTAAGCAGACCCACATTGAAATTGCATTGGAAGTTTCATTTAAACCCACTATTTATTATTCTCCTCCTCAACCAGCTGCAGATAACCATAAAGATAAGAATTAACGACTTAAATACAAATGTAAATGGTATCAGTACGATTCATAAGTTCCTGTGAGACTGTGAATTAATTCTGTTCATGGGGAACATACCTAAATAACTTATGCCAAGTTGTTAAGTCTTCCTGTCCCTTGTGGTGTACTTTCCATAACTCATGGAGTTCATTAAAGGGTTTGCATAAATATAAATCATCCATGGAAAGTAATTAATCCTGTTACCTGTTTGGTAAGACCTTTGTGTTCTATCTTATTAAATACACCATATAAATATTAATAGTCCGGGAAGAATGCTTATAGAAAAGGTAAAATTTCTGGGTTTGCTTTTATGTTTTACTGGAGTATTTATCTAGGGTTTTTTTCCCTCTTTTTTTCTTTTTTTTTTTTTTTTTCCCTATAAGTAAGAAACTATGTGCTTAGTGTCAGGGCATTATTATGGTAGCAAAATCAGGCATTAATAATAGCTCATTACACAGCAAGGCTAGTCATACTCCATTGAACTCTTTGTGAGTTTTGCCATTGATTTCAGTGAAAGCAAGGTCAAGCCCACTGAGTTTCAAGATAATTGCTGTGAAGTATCCATTAAATAATAAAGGAGATTATTAATAACTGGACAGTACGAGGCTTTCATTTATCATTTGATTAATATTTTAAATTATCTCGAGTGCAAGCAATACTCAAGAAACAAAGCATTGCAGCTTGTCTGCATAAAAGTTAGTTGTTAAATAATTAACCAACCTCAAACTGAATGAATGGCACTTCATACCCGTAATGTATGAACAACTTAAAGCAATAGGCAATTGTTTTTCAGATTTTTCAGAAATTTTGCATAAGTAAAATTTATGGTATATATTTATACCATCCACGTTTGTGAAGAGAGCAAACTAATATAGAGTTTTGGATAAAGAATAATTCCAAACATTTTAAGGCTTCTCTGAGAAAATTCTGCTTTTATCCAGAAATCATAAATTCATTAGTATTTTGTACTGAATGGATGAAGAAAGACTTTATAAGACTATAATGTAAGCAAGTATGATAATGGATTAATAAAATTTATAAAAGTAGAACTTTAAGCAGGAGTAATTACCCTTACTTAAGGGAAAGTTAAAACAAAATGGCTGCTTAAAAGACTCCTTAAAGACTGCAAAGATTAACCCCCACAAGCTCCCCATGACAGAGGATGTGGCTCCAGCTGTCTCTCCAGTGTCTCTACTGGCCTCTGACCCCCAGAGACCTGGCACAGCCTCCTCTTGAGCAGCACTCACCCTGTAAATGCCCTGTGGAGGAGAAAAGGAACAGGTTGCTTGCTCTGGGAGGAGGTGGGAAGCAGAAGAGAATTTCCATGTGGCTCTCCACACTTGTGAGATGTGTCCTGGGGCGAGAATTCACCCACTGAAACTTAATTTGGACAAGACTGAGAGAATGGTAGCAGAAGAAACGAAGGAAGGCATGGCAAAATATGGGCTTAAGCAACATCGCTTCTAACATCCCACTCTCCAAAACAGAGCCAACTCTTTCAGCACAGGACAGGACTGGAAGAATTTTAATTTGATTATTTTTCTCTTTTTTTAATCTAGATGTCCCTAGGTCATAAGATTAAAAAAACCCCAAACAAACCAACCAACCAAGCAAACAAGCAAACAAAAAAACCCAAGAAAACCCTAGTCTTATATATTGCATTCTGAAGTCTTTGATTTTTTTCTCTGACAATTCCAATGGAATTGATTCTCCCTTTAGACTCATGAAAAACACATCTTTGGGTTGTGTCCTCAAAAAGTACAGAAAATAATTGTGTCCTTGCTTATATTTAACTGTATGCCATTTTGAGTGCAAGAACATTGAAAATGTGTTCTCCTCATGACAGATCATCTGAGAATTAACCAACTCAAAGCCATGTGAACAATACTACTATTATTACATTCAAATATTCTTCTTACCAGTAATTCAGTTCATGACTATTTAGGTACATCATTGCCAAGGATTGATTCCCGTTGGTTTCCTTCAATTGCTTTATGAAATGGACATAAGAACTGCATGGATGAGAAGAGAGATGTTCTATGTGAAAAAAAACCATCAAAGGCAAGAAAGAATTTCATATCTCTTTGATGTCACTCAGCTTCAGGTACAGAGCGTTACAGCTTGCAGGAGTGCTAATTAAAACTGATAGTTATTTCATTTATTTGACATGCCTTTCAAATAGCTTGTAAAACTTGCCATTCTTGACAAGAGAAGTTCCTGAGCCCATGAACATATATGATTTACAAGTCTTCCTTCTTTTCCCTTCCAGATGTAAATGTAAATGGTCTTTGAATGAAAGAACCAAAAGATGGATCCGTACATCCTAATAATAAGGGCATGACAATTCACACTAGGAAAGAGCCTTTTGTTTTCCTGTCACTTTTAGAAAATCAAAGAAGGAGAATTTATTAACCTAAGTATGATATTGACATTGGTTTCCTTACAATTGTTTCTAGCAAACAATGTAATTTCTAATGTAGGACAAAACTGACACATCACCTTGTTGGAGAATGTGACTAGCAGCTCTGATTTTTTTAGTCTTTCCCTGAGCAACAGCAGTCTCAAACACACCTCTAATTTTCTCTAACCCTCTGAAGGAGATATTGTTGAAGGCAGTGGTGCCTTATTTGGTATTGTATCAAAATCACTAAATTATTTTCTTTTTCTTTGTTTCAGTAACATTGGTTATTTCATCACTAATAGCCCCTATGGCCTAGAACAGAGAATCAGACAAAAAACATGAAGTGCCTATGAGAGAACATTTTTGCTCTGAGGAAGATTTCCCCAAATGTGTGAAGTGTACAAAAGAACATATATAAACGTAAGTCTTCTTCAAAACTTTTTGATGGCAGCTTCCTGTTTTAGCTGCCATGAGCCAGTTAGATAAAAAAAAATTAACATCTACTTGACACCATGGCATATTTCTCTATAATGAAGGCTTGCACCATTGAGAGTAATTGGATATCTTTTGCACTAAGACTTTCCTTGGCAATTTGGGGGGAGAATTTAGCTGCTTTGAGCATGCTGTTTGTAGGTATTGTTTTTCAGGTAGATAGTTTACTGTTAGGTAACTTTAGAGTAATTCCATTCTTTGTTTGATTTTTATGATGATCGTCCATACAAAAAAAACAGTCAACAAAGGGGTAATTTTGACCAGTGTGTGTTATTAAATAATAGCCACCATTAGATCATACTGTATTTCCCTGATTATTCTCTAACCATCTATGGTTAAATACTTTATCCTTCTTCATTTCATATTATGATTTGGGTTGGAAGGGACCTTAAAGACCATCTAGTTCTAACCCGCCTGCCAGGGACACCTTCCACTAGTTGCTCAAAGCCCCATCCTACCTGGCCTTGAACACTTCTAGGGATGGGGCATCCACAGTTTCTCTGGACAACCTCTTTCAGTGCCTCATCACCCTCACATTAAAGAATTTCTTTCTAATATCTAATCTGTATCTACCCTCTTTCAGTTTAAAACCATTTCCCCTTGTCCTATCACTCTGTTGCCTAAAATCAAAGAAAAATTCTCTGGACAGTGTAGTATAGTAAGGCAGAGAGCAGGTCTTTAATTAAGGCCTTAAGGTGCACAAAATACATTTAGCACAATCGTGCAACATAGATCCTACAATTTTTATAACACTAGCTGCTTATCATACCTAACCATTACATCATGGTTACACCTAGCCCAAAAATTGTCCGTCCCTCAGACCCTCCCTCAGGCCCACCCTCAGGCCCACCTCCCCAAAACTGAGGTGAGGGTTGCAAAGACCCCTCCTTTCTCCCATCCTCCTCCAACACCTTCTGTCCTGCTTGGAACCATTTCAAGGATTCTGGGCTTTCTAAATAGTTTTGACTAAAGTTATATCAAGGAATGCACTGGATTTGTCTTGTTCTGGTATACTCTCTACAGACTATCTGCCTTTTACCTTGCTAAAAAATCTCTTATCTATGGAAATCCTTGATGAGAAACATAAAACAATCTTTTGGATTTTGGTACAAAAGTTTTTAGTAGAAAACTCTATCCTGAAATTATGAAAATGCTAAAAGCTGCATTAAAATCTATATACTTTTAAACCTTAAGGCATCAGCTCCATGATCTTGTATAAAGTCCCTATCCAGCTCTCTAGTAGGCCCCTTTCAGGTACCGAAAGGCCTGTCAGAAACACCTGGTTTGGCATTTCTCTTTTTCTATCTGATCTGAGGCTGATGAGTATACACAGAGAAATTTGCTGGTTATAGATACTGATCCAACACAAAGAACTCTTTGCCCTGAGGTTTCAGTATGCTGCTCTGTAAAAGTTTGTCTGCTGGTATATAGAGTAATTTCAAACTAAAGGCTTTTAAGACAAGACAGATTGTACAATTATTATTTTTTAATAAAGTATTTTCAGAGGTTCATAGCACCACAAATCCATACAAGTTGGAAGGAACCTCAGGAAACCTCCAAACTCACATCCTGATCAAATAACTGGTTCAATCGTATTCAGATCAGGTTGCTGAGATCTTGAAATACCTTGAAAATACCCAAAGAAATTAAACAGGACACATCTCAAGATAACCCCTGTGTTAGTCTACTTGCCACAGCCATCCAGGTAAGGTATGACCCACTAATTATTCTGTAAGCTCAATCATCCAGTAATTTTGTTTTACCCATCCAGTCATCCACCCATCCAGGCCATAATGTTCTAACTTGGATACAAGAATATCATGGGAGATAGCATCAAAAGCCTTGTTAAAGCAGAGATATAAATGACAATCACTGTCTTTCTCTCATCCATAGATCCAGTAATTTTATCACAGAAGTCAATGACATTGGTAAAGTCCTTGGCAAAATCAAAATCCTTTCCTCTTTGAACTGTGTTCCTAAGCACACAGGTGTGGGAAACCTTGTTGCTGAAGACTGAGGCAAAGACACTGAATATGACAAAGGCCTTATCTGCATTTGGTCCCACTAAATTATATGTCCCATTCAACAGCAGGTCCACATTTTTTTTTTTTTTATTCTTTTCCTACTGAGGTAATGGTAGAAGCTCTTCCTGCCCCTGCCAGTTTTCCAGATACTATCCCTGCATGCCTGGGCAATATTCTTCAATTTTCTTTTTCCCTTTCACTTTTCCTTTTCACCTTGGAGCATTGTCACAAGTTCTTTCTTTAGCCTGACTGGTCTCCTGATGTGTTCACTCAAGTCTCCAGAGTACCAGGAAGGATCATTCTTGTGCTTTGACAAAACATGCCATTGAAACCTAAGGTCCTTTGAGCTTCAGAGCTACACTCCTTGGGATCCCATATTAGTTACCTCAATAAAAACAAGAGACAAAATGGTCTTAAAAGCAAAGACACTGTCTGCAGCACTAATGATGCTGCCAGCTGTTAAATTGCATTGTACATACACTCCCATTTGAGCCTTGACCCAAAGAACTAAGGAGGAAATCAGCTGAGTCCCTGCATCTCACTTCCCCCTTCCCCAAGCTCACTGTAGGCACTCTTGATTTGCTCTATATGGTCCTGGGTAGTCTCACTGGTACCCATGTTTAGCAACATGAGATAAAGGTCTGGACAAGCCTTGGCAGCCTCTGTAACACAGGAGATCCTGTCCTCCAAAAAGCACCAGACCACCAATGACAACACGCTTGCTTAAACTGATGTTGTCTCCCTGCATCTATCATCACCAACCACTACCTCCTGGTGCTAACTTTTGGTTCAGGCCTAGTAGGTTTCTGTAATTTCTCTTGATGGACTCAATCCTCTCCACTGTCTGTTAGGGCACTTTACTAATACTACAAATTCAAATTTGAGAACACAGAAGAAGCATTGCTCCTCTGTCAGAAGTCTCCATCTTTCCCCATCTTGGGATTATCCAGCCAGCACTTATTCAAGCCTCCAGCTGTCTCTCTTTCCTTGCATCATGTGGCTCAGGATGTCTGCAAGGTTTCTGAGAAGCCTCTGCCTCTTATTCCTGAGGGTTCTATTTGAGGCTTATCACTTGGAAATTTCTGAAATATCAAGTTGTTCTGAACCATACTGTGCTGCCTCAAGAAAATTGCTTTTCATATATTAAGTATATCAGAGTAAGCAAAAGCATTTCACTTCAAAATCTGTTTATATCCAAATGCCATCTGCTGCTGGGTGGGTTTTTTCATGAAATAAATGTTGATATGTGACAAAGGTCATACTTACTGCTCTATTGATATTTCAGCACGACACACAATTTTGAAGAGGAATCTCATGCAGAAATGATTTGTTTTGCTACAGAGATTGGGTGTAAAGTTTAAATGCTCTATTGTAAAAGAAAGGACAGTTTTTGTACCTTGGGCACACTGGAATCAGCACAGTTATTAATTTTAGGACAGCTACGTGCTAATGTTACAGCACTGGAAGTTATTAATATAGGGAACCTACTGAGAACAAAGGAAGAACAAAGCAACTATTTAAATTACATCATGGTAGTGATCAGTACTTCTTCTATAGCTAATTTCTATATCTTTATACTTTCAGACATCCAAGTAGTAGGTTAAAATTCCTAGGATTCATCTCCTGTGATGTCTTAGATTATATCAAAATACCCCTTTGCAATGGAGGTTATGTTATTCTTTCTGCTAGCAGAAGATAATATTCTGAGAATGTCCTAATGTGAAACGTGAACACTGTAATATAAAAATCTTGGTAAAATACTCAGGACAATATTCCTGTTCTGTATATTTCTCTCTGACATGATGTATTGGCATCTGTTAGTGGGCAGTTCTGCCATTCATTACTGGGTCTCAGGTAAAAATCTCTTCTTGGATAAAGAAACAACAACAAAACAAACACTTCTATGAGAAGCTGCCAGAAGCTTCAGCACGTCCAACAGATGCAAGCCCTGTTGGCTCCAAGATGGACACACCACAGCCCCATTCCCCATTCCCCTGCACCACTCAGAAGGAGGAGGGAAAGAAATCAAGAGTGAAGTTGAGGCCAAGAAGAAGGGAGTGGTGAGTGGTGGGTGTTTTTAAGACTTGGTTTTATTTCTCGTTAATCTGATTTGATTGGTAATCAATTAAACTAATTTCCCCAAGTCAAGTCTGTTTTACCTGTGACAGTAACTGAGTGATGTAACTGAGTAACTGATGATGAGTGATCTCTCCCTGTCCTTATCTCGACCCATGAGCCTTTCATTATATTTTCTCTCCCCTGTCCAGCTAAAGAGGGGAGGGATAGAGTGGCTTTAGAGGGTACTTGGTGGCCAGACAGGGTCAACCCACACATCAATAAAAAAACAGGATAATTATCTACCTAACTAATTATTTCAATTTTTCTCTTTCTTGGAGGAAACCCCTTTCACTAAAGTCTGACATAAATCGCAATTCCAGACATCCTGAACACTGTGTCAAGTCCATTGTATTGGAAACTTTTTTTCTACTTGGGTTCCCTGTACCATTAAAGTGGCTTACTATATCCACTCATGTGGCTTCAAACTGCAGTATATGTTAAAGGCTCACAGGTCCTCTCTTGCATCTTCTACCTGCCTTCTACTTTATAGGTCAGTATCTGCCTACAGTTTCTGAAAACAACATTTTTAGAGATGTGGACATTGATGAGGGAGGTTTTAGTCTCACTTTCAAGATCCTCATGCTATGTGCTTATCCCAAGGAATTCAAACACCTCTCTGATTGTGTCATTCTAAACACTTGCAGCTGCCTCCTCCCTGAGCTATCCAACCTTTCTTGAGGGTCTTCAACTACTCTCATCTCCTTGGTGTCAGAGTAGAGAGTAAGTCCCATGTCAGCTAGATGACTGGGAAGAAATATCTTCAAAGGAGAGCAATCTGAAACAAAATGTTGATATTGATTGACCACCTGACAGGATTTGAGCAATTTGAGTTTTCTCCCTTCCATACACAGTGATCCGTAAGAAATCGAACAAGTTTGTCCACCTCACAGTCCCTATGTGACAAAGTGGGCTGCTATGACTGTTTTCACATATCGCTGTCAAGAGTCTGACAGCAATGACAGTCAATCAGAAATCTTCCTTTACCATCTAAATTGCTAGGCTCTTTTTTTTTTTTAAAATTTCTTCATTAGGTCATGGCTTACCTTATTATTTTTTCCTCTTGTGGGAAAGTAAAACTACCCTCCAAATCCTTACCCAAATGGAGAGCAATTTAAACAGAGTTACTAATACCAGCTACGACATAACTAGAAGAAATGCTAACCTCAGGGAAAAACGAGACTGTTTTTTAAATGCTGCAAGGAGCACTCTGCCTTTGTGCTTGCAGAAGTAGACAAATCAAGGGCGAAGAATCACATTTCAAACACAATCCTAGGCTTGTCTTCTTTTCCCTGTTTCATATTTTGCACATTTTCAGTGCTTCACTGAGATAAAGAAAGCTCAACTCATTCCTAAAATTATGTAAAACATACTTGAGGAATTTGTCTTCCTTCTAGAAAAAAACTTCTCCATTTAAATATTCGTTTCTTTTCAGCATCTTTGTCTTGAGGGATTTCTTACATAGATTGTATGGAGATGAAAACTGAAAATCTGCATTTAGATAGAAATATCAGGAAAAGCCTGCTTTACAAACTAAGCAGTGTATTGCTTTTTTTTTTTCCTTCCAGTAGGACATGAAAAAATTTTTCTCTTCCACTCCTTAAATAATGACACTAAATCAGGACTTCATGGTCCCCTGAAGAGGTTGTAATAACTCTGATTTTGTATGATGAACCAGCCTTCCTACATTGAATGCCCAAAAAGATATATCTTTTTGTTTAATATAAAAATCTTCTGTTTTTCATTCAAGTATGATAACCACATTAGAGGTCAACAGAAACAGACGGGAGAGTTAAGGAATAACATTTCTATTATATTCTTGCACAAGGTCTTGCTGCAGTCCATGTACTTTGAGAAAAATGTTAGAAGTGACTGATGAATTTTTAATAGTTTTCCTCGATTTCAGTGGCTGTTGTTTGTTTTCAGTCAATAATTCACATGGTTACAGAAGGCAGCCCAATTGATTTTTACTCAAGCAGTACTTGGGCAAAAGGGTTGTAAAATGCTTAATAACCTTTTCTGGGTCAAATCCTGCCCCAGCTCACATCCAGGTAATATCACTGATTTCACAAAGGCTGGATGAGACCCAGAGGAATGACACTGAAAGCAACATATGTACAATCTGTATGAGAAGTGAAATGCCTCGTTCACTCATGGAATACCAGGTGCAAAGAGAGGGGGGAAGAACATGACTTAAGAATAAGTGACATTCTCATGCTCAAAATGATCCCATACACTCTATTGGAAAATGCTAACACACATGAAAGGAATAGGATTTTCCCATTAAGACAAACAGTGAGGGTATCATGGTTTTCTGGTTTTCTTGATGAATAACAGTCTTTGCTTAGAGAAAAATTAATGAAAATTGCTGCTGTAGTACCAAGCATATCAGTAAGTTACAGCAAAATGTCTTTAACATGGCCAGGGTGGTTCATACCAAATCTACCAGACAGTAAAATAACAGGCAGATTTAATGAGGTGGATTCACAGTCAGGGGGTTTTCAGGAACCACACATGACTTGATTGTTATTATGATTTCCAGAGAAAGCAAGTCATTCATGTAATTGTACTTTCAGTTAATAATGATATGTGCAAAAGAACCTCCTCAGAGCTGTGTTTGTAAGCATTGTGCTTATGATAGAAACACATTTGCAGCAGATGGTTCACAAAAGGCCATTTTTATAGAAAGTTAAAGCTGGGAATCACAATTTACTTTATTTTACAAAAAACATACAGAAAGCTTGATGCTGTTTATCATATATTTTTGTAAATTAACCTAATGAAACTTGTGATATAGAAGACAGAAGATAAGGCAGTTTGAGTGCTCAGACCCTGGAGTTATGTATCATGATAGATAATGATGTGTCTGAGGAACCCAGTGTTCTGGATGCATCATTAACAGCCTGCAGGTGTTGAAAGATCCATTGTAGTGCTGCCCTTCGAGTAGAGAAAAACAATTTCATCATCTTCTTCTGAAGACAACCTTACAGAGCCAATATGAGTGCCCTGGCCAAAACCTTTAAAAACATGTTGACATGAGCATGTGATCTTAGAAAACCTTACAAAAATCATGGAGTACACAAGATTTATAATGTTCTTTTATAATGAGCCTTGTTGCAAGTTTAGAAGCAAAGAGGGTTGATCATTGTGTTGCTATCTCTTTCCACAATTGGGAAACAAACTTGAAGTAGCCAAAGTTCAATTTCTCTACTACATAGGGCCAGGAATGAATGGAATTCCTGCATGGATTTACTGTGTTAACAGAATATTTTCTTTGAAATTATTGAGCCAAGACTTTCACCATTCACTCAGAAAGTATTTCCACCTGAAAATAAAAACTGCTGTATTGAAATTCAATAAGTTTAAAAGCACTGCAAGGACTGGGACTGCACATTATTGTTTCACCCTACTGTTTGTTTATCCTCATCACCATGTTGATTGCAGCAGCTTGGTAAAAGCTCTGTGGTACCTGAGCTGAGAGGAGTAGATGAACAATGAAATAGAAGCATGGTAAGGCTTCGTAACAGATTGATTGTGCTTAAAGGTTATAGTTAGTTTATTGAATCTGATAATTTCAGAGGTAAAACAAGTATTTTTCCAACTTAAAGACATTTAAGTGTTCAACTGACTGTACTATGATTTAAGACATTTAGACCTGGCATGTCTGAGTGCACTAATTATTAAGAATAGGCATGCTGTTCACAAGTAATCTAGCAAATTATTTTTTTTCCAGGCCTCATGATTTATAGGCAAGATAGAGTGATATGATTGGAGGTCAAGAAAAGTGTTGCTAATCAAAGTGTTGAAGGATTTCTTGATTTTGCCTGTGGCCTGCTGCAGCTCTTGTCAGAAGGTTCATATCAGGCTGTAATGTATCACTGGATATAAGCCCTTCTACTTGGTCTGTATCTCATCTTCCCAATAAATGTGTGTTTGTTTCAACACTTTCCAAAGTAAAGTTCTTACTGATGTTAGAGGAGAAGGCTCTATAAACATGCTCTGGAGTTAATCAAGAGAAATCAGATTTGACTGTTAGTGTAAGCTACAGGGTACAGAAACATCAAGAAGAAAAGTGACATCTTTGTTTCATAATCAAAGCATGTCTAAATGGTATTGATATACTTCTTGTAAAGTGAAGGGTCAGAGAAATCCAAATGCAAGAGATATGCCTCTCATTAGTTCATCTCCATTTATTTTGTTGCCTACTTCCTTTCCAGTGCATGCTTCAAGCTGGAATTTAGAATCCTTCTAAATCCTTCTAAATCCTTTAGGAGACTAAAGGATATGGGACTTTGAAAATTAATGTCACTCCATTGAGCTTTCCCATCCTGAAATGTTCTCCCTCTTTCCAAAAGCATGTTGTTCACAGGAATGTTACATTAAAACTACTTGACTACCTGGTCAAGTCAGGCTATGATAGTTTCCAGCAGGGCATCTTCCCAAGCATTAAAGGAAAGGGAAAAAAAAAAAAGCCAGTAAAGTCTTTTAGCACTTAACAATACAGTTATTATATTCCTCTTAGTGAATAAGAAAGGTTCTATGGTATTTATTTGAATTCTGGACATACCTAGATATCTCCATATCTGTTTCTAAAAAGGTACACACACAGAGATTTTCTATACAGAAGAAATCACAGACTCACAGGACTACTGAGTTTTGAAGGGACATCTTGAGACCAGCTAGTTCACTCCCTGAACTTAAGCAGGCTCAGCTAGAGGAGGAGGCCCAGAGCCGTGCCAAATTGGGTTTTAAATCTCTCCGTGGATCCACAACTTCTCTGGGGAACTTGATCCACTGTTCAAATAGCCTCACAGTAAAAATATGTTTTGGTGTGTTCAGACAGAACCTCCTGTATTTCAATTTGTGCTCATTGTCTCTTGTTCCTTCAGTGAATACCACTCCCCACATTAAGCATTTATACTCATTGATAGGATTCCCCCTTGAGCCTTCTCTTCTCCAGACTGAGCAGTCTCAACTGTTTCAATCTCTCCTCATGTGCCAGATGCTCCAAGCCCTTCATTATCTTTATGGCCCTTTGCTAGACTGACTTGTATATCCATGAGTCCCTTGTGCTGGAAGTCTAGAACTGGACCCGGTATTCCAGGTGCTCCTCACCAGTGCTGAGTAAAGAGGAAGGATAACCTCTTTGATCCGCTAGAAATGATCCCCCTTCTGCTGCCCAGGATGCTGCTTGCCACCATTGTCACAAAGATGCATTGCCAGCTCGTGGTCAACTGGTTGTCAACCAGGATCCCCTGGTCCTTCCCAGAAAAGCTACTTCAGCCACAGCAGTATTATACACTATGTAAGCATTAAATACTATTAAAGAACCTGTAAATGGTGCCATTTCTTCTGTCTGAGTAGGTTATTTTCTGCAATGGGAGACAGTTGCTTTAATTGTCTCCTATTAAGACAAATAAAGAAGATTTTACTGTCATTTAAAGAAAAAAGAATATTTAATTTTTTTTAAATGGTATCCTTTGTGATATCACAGTCTATAGAGTTCTGCTTTTACTTAACCTACTAATAACCTTTTGATTTACTTAGAGCCCCAATTGCTCACTAGAGATTGAAGACATCTGAATAGGAAAATGAGCCTTTTAGTCACTCAGTCTTGGCTCTAGATGAGAAATTAGACTGAAGCTTGTTCTCTGAGAACATCTTTCTCAATCCCCAGAGCTTAATTTATAGGAACCAAGAATATCAGTGCCCTGTGTGAAACTGTCTAGATGGTTTTTAGCAAGAAAAACCATCTGTGTTCCCAAACCATTCCATTCAGTATAGAGTGGGGGGTTTTAAGTAGTGTTTTTGCAGAAAAAATGAATGGAAGGTAGGTCTTCAATAGCCCCGTGAGGGAAACCGGAGGGGCAGGTACCGATCTCTTTAATCCCATGACCAGTGACAGGACTCGAGGAAAGGGCATGAAGCTGAATCAGAGGAGGTTTTGGTTGGATATCAGAAAAAAGGTTTTTCACCCAGAAGGTGGTTGAGCACTGGAACAGGCTCCCCAGGGAAGTGGTCACAGCACCAGGCCTGACAGAGTTCAAGAAGCGTTTGAACAATGCTTTCAGGCACATGGTGTGGCTCTTGGGGATGGTGCTGTGTAGGGCTAACGGTTGGACTCGGTGATCCTTGTGGGTCCCTTCCAATTCAACATATTCTAGGATTCTCCTGTTGTCATGTCCCAGCACAGAAAACCAGTCCAGTGTAGTATTGATTTTGCTCTGGCTCCTCTTGCCCACGTACAAGATGCAAGGAGCCAGCTGTGCAAGAACAAGGCAGTGCATATCCTAGCTTATTGGAAATTTCCTGCCCCATGACACATCTGAATACAAGTGGGAGGGGATATCTCTAACACTGTTGTATAAAAGCCTACAGCCCCTATTCCGGCAGCAATATGAACCAAGCAGCAATCAAAAGTATAAAAGTGCAGTCTAGTTTCTACTCCCTGGACAGGAAGTATGGGTTAAGTTCTTCAACAACTAGCTGACTCTAACTGTAGAGTTTACTTACAGCTTGCCTTCCTGGATTTACCCAATTCACTCTGCCTTGGCTCTGGGGAGGGGGACCAGCAGGGCAGGTAATTCCAGACCCTCCTCTCAGCAGTAAGGGAGGATCTCTTCTGACAAAAAAGTTATATTTTCATGCAGAAATATATGAACTCAAGAGCCTTATCAGTAAGCAGCAGAAATACTTTCATGATGGCCTTTGGAACTTTGCTCAGTAAGCAGTTCCACTTCTATTCAAAAAGTACTGGATTCTCTCATTGCTGATTCATTGCTGGCTTTTGGTGTGATTCCTAGGCCCATTTTCTGACGTGCACACATCAAAGTAATGTATTTGGAGCTGAGCATCTTTGCTGTCCTGAGATCCATAGGGTCGTGTTTTTAAGCCCTTCCCTGTCTCAGGCTATTGTTCAACTGACCATTGCTTCAGGTAATTTTCCCCTGTGGCAGAATTAGTGTGTGATACTCAACTTTAAACTTGTGTTGTGTCTCTGTTGTTGAGTACCAGACTGGCAAGTACTGACACATCTGCCCTCACCAATGCCAGATGTGGAGAGACAAGCTGGAGGCAGGAGGAACTGGCCTGCCAGCTTCAGAAGTTCTGATGAGGCATTTTGGCAGTTATATCTCAGCTTTTCCTGTTCTGAATCTTATTGACCCATTTTTTTCCTGGGCCATGTGGTATTTGAGGGTTGACAGAAGCAAACAGAGTGATTGCATACCCATGATTTCCCTGCACGAGGGAGTTATAACCACTGTATAACAATAATAAGGTATTGTGTGGACACTGGAAAATAGCATCAAGCTTGTTATGAAGACTAAAATGTACCAATGATGGTTTGATTGCATCTTACAGAACAGGTATCTCCTAGTTACCCAGGTGCAATTTGTTCGGTCAGTTTTGTGGAGGTGAACTCAGGTGACATGTTTAAAGTAGGTTTTGTATTCTATTCCCTTTTTCCAATATTGTTTTGGAGAAATTGTTCCTTCAAGAGCCAGTGCAGGGGGGTGGGTAGGGAGGAGCGTACACCAACAATCCCATCTGCTGGGGCAGAAGTGGAACTCTCTCTGTCTGGGAACTACCTGGAGTACTGTGCCCAGTTCTGGGCCCTTTAGTTCAGGAAGGATATTGAAGTGCTGGAGCAGGTCCAGAGAAGAGCAACAAGGCTGGTGAAGGGACTCAAGCACAAGTCCTATGAGGAGAGGCTGAGGGAGCTGGGCTTGTTCAACCTGGAGAAGAGGAGGCTAAGGGGAGACCTCATCACTCTCTACAACTTCCTGAAGGGAGGTTGTAGCCAGGTGGGGGTTGGTCTCTTCTCCCAAGCAACTATCAGTAAGACAGGAGGGCATGGTCTTAAGCTGTGCCAGGGGAGGTTTAGGTTAGATATTAGGAAGAAATTATTTACAGAGAGGGTAATCGGACATTGGAATGGGCTGCCCAGGGAAGTGGTGGATTCACTGTCCCTGGAGGTTTTTAAGATGAGACTGGATGTGGCACTTAGTGCCATGGTCTAGTAATCATGGCGGTGTTGGGTCAAGAGTTGGATCATCAAGGCTGATGATCTTGGAGGTCCTTTCCAACCTGGCTGATTCTATGATTCCTCAGCACGGGAGAAATAAAAGGGAGCAGCCACGTGAGCCCTGCTTGCCTTGTGGCTCCACACACCTCCACTGCTGCTGAGCCGGAACAGGGCTAAGCGGAGCCCAGCAGAGCGGTGCAGAGAAGCAGCCACCAGCACCTCACAAATCCCACACCATGAAATCTCACCGTGGAGTCCCAGCTGAGTGAAGCCAAGTCAGAGCACAGCCAAGCCGCGAGGAGACACCTTCTTTAGCAACGGCCTGCGAGTTTGCAACTGAGTTGAATGGGACCTGATCCTGACTGGGTGACGATAACTGAGCAACTTAATTGTATAACTTTTTGTGGACAAACTTGTTTTCTCTGGGTTTGCTCTGCTCCTGTTTCCACATGGTTTTTGTCTAGCTGGGGAGGGCGTTAAACCACGGGAACTTGTCTGCCACAGTAGTTAATTTGTTCTCCCAGGCAGAAGGTGGGGGGAGAACAAGTGTCAGCCCTTGTTTTTCTGTGCACCAACTGGGAAGAGACTAGGAACAATTTCTGTCTATTATCGGCTTAAACCGTTTTGTTTGTATTGTTACAGTTGTTATATTTCTTTTCAGCGAACTGGGTTTTTTTCACTTATATTTCCTCACATTTTGTCTCTCTGTACTGGTAAAAGAGGGAGAGGTTTTAAAAAAGGGGAGGGGGCTCATTTGTTAGAGTCTCTGCTCCAGCATTTGTATTAAACCAAGACCCCAGGCAATAATTTTTCTAAAGCTGACATAGCTGTGTGGATGGAAACACATCTTTACAAAGACTCTTTCAGCACAAGGGGCCATGATGCTGTACTCAGGGACTGACCTGAGGGCTCAGCCTTCTCTTCTGATACCATTGTGGCACCTTGCGTTAACCAGGCTGTCAGGTACATGGCTCACAACTTCCAGGCCCCCCTGTATGCCCCCCAGCTGTCTGACTTAAAGCACTAGGTCTGAAAAACACATCAAGCCACTGCTCATAGCACCTCAGAGAGCTGAGCAGACTGCTTCCTACGCATTTTGCTTGTCTAGTTTATTAGAGCTGCTGATTTAATAAGATCTGTTTAGGTTCCAAGCCCTTAATAATCCAGGGCTCTTCCACAGCCATCCTTTTAAATTTCCACCACAAAGAGTTTATTTACTGACAGCTTTAAGCCAACTGATAGGTGAACATTGCTCTCTGGGTGGTTGTCTGTCTTCTAACCTGACACCTAAATGAACCCCTCTCTATGTATGTGTATATATATCAGATTGTGCTTGACAAAACATGTTATTCTGAAGTTCTTTAGTAAATACCATAAGCACCAGCTGTTCACTACATTCACTACACCCTTGCCTTAAGAATTAGCTTATTGTTAAATGAGTGTTGTAAATAACCACTTCAGAGCTTTGGGGACATTTTATTTGTTCTGTCACATATACCAGCAGAGCAATATTCATGCATGAGACAGATGTTCACCCATGACAGTTCATGTAGACAGAGTTCCTGATTTCTGCAGTTTTAAGAAAAAAAAATGCACTCATGATAGAAGGATAAGTTTTGATATTTCCTCTCGTCTCACCTCCCTGAGCCTTTCAGAAAGATAGTTTCCAATTATTAAATGCTCATCGAAGCCTTGGTTTTGAGGTAATTAAGGCCATTCCCAAGCCAAGTGAAAAGGATTGCTAAAATTCATATAACTAGGCTATTCACAAAGACAGTAAATTTTCGCGTGAAATCAGCGGAGGAAAGAAAAGCACATGCTTAAAAAGTAAGGACATTCCGGTGTGATAGGAAAGAGTCTGTGATAGGATGTGATGGTGTGATAGGAAAGAACTGTGGCCTCCAGAAGTTGAAGTATCTCAAAGGTGTTCAAAATATTTATTTCTAAAAATTTTGAAAATGGAAAAATGCTGCTCTTATCCCACCCTTAGACAACCTCTTGATTAAATACATAAGGAGGACACAGACACGACTTACAGGAAAAGAATATATATGAAACATGCATACATACATATTATTAGGCTTCTTTTTCCCCACTCAAAAGAAAAGAAAAAGAAAAAAAAAAAAAAAAAGAAAATGTCACATTTCCTTACATGTTAAGCTTCAAATAATCAAAGGTATTCAGAGTATTGGTGTGACATCCTTGAGAAATGTCATTTGCTTAAACACCTGGTAAGGATTACAGACAAGTTTTCCTCAAATTCCTGTTTCCAGTGCAGGAGAGTTGTAAACCAAGTTTCCTGAATTAATTATCCTTTCTCAACTTGAAGGGTAAAAATGAGAAGTTTATAGGGTTACTACTTGAGAAAGCCTCTTCTCTCACAACTTCAGATTGCAGAATGGGATTCTGAGAACAAAAAGTGTAATTCAGTAACCACCCCTGCATAAAATCTTACCTTCCCCTGCTATATAACGAAATACCTTGAATTTTCAAATGTGTTAAAAGTGTATTTTGTGTGTGTAGTCTTGGACTGACAGTGTTTTGGACACAGAGTCACTGATCCTGTGTGTGGCCATTTTGATTTCATGCCATATTTCTGACTCTGATTCTTTCCATTCAGAAAACTGGAATAAGGAAAGCAATCTTTCCAAGTAAAATGCTTTGGCAGTTAGAAATGGAAATAGATGAACTGAAAACTAGCAACATATAATAGCAATATTAGTAACACATAATTTAATAAAAATTAATCTTAAACAAATTAACACCTACTGTAGTATTTCTCAGCAGTAAACTTTTGCCTAACATAGAAATATAGACACTAATTGCATTTAGAAAAGGAAGATATTTAGATCAGTCCATGAATCTCATCTTAACAAAATTGCACATTTTTGAAAAATTAAAATAATGTGCCAAATTTCAGTGAATATACCAAACTATGTAGTAAACAGGTGGTTAGATTCATTCAGTAAAATCTTAACACTACTGAAGGCAGGTTGAATTTTGACACCGACAAAAAAACAAACAGCCTTTATTATTCAGAGAGATCCTTTCTGTTGCTTGTACGAGATTATAACCATCCTTGAAGAAGTAACATTGGATCATTTTGACATTTTATATTTGCATACAAAGAGAAATATAGTGAAACTTTAAAGACTGAGAAAAAACAGTAGCAACAAGCTTATTAAACCTTTCATCATTATGAAAAATGTGGGAATTTTGTGTTAGTATTTCTTTAAATCCATGTAAAAGATAAAATTTTTCATTTAAATCAATTTAAGATTGCATGTTCCACAGTACCTGACTCTTCAGAGTGGTAAATCTTCCCAAAATGTGTTAAAAAGGCAGGGAATTGTTCTTTAGACCAAGCATGAAACCCTAGTTACTGTACAGGGAAAACCTAAAAATCCAATTTTCCATTGCCCAGTGCTTCCAGTTTTCTGTGGAGTTTTTTTAAGTTTTAGTGCTGTTTTTACAGATGGATTTGGAAAAAAAATAAAAGAGTTAGAATTCATTTTTTCCAGACAGTAACACAATATATGCAAATCCGAATAAAATAATAATTTCAATTACTACTTTTTCAAAAAGAATGTATTTGCAACTAAGTTTCCACACAGTGGGATAGTGATCTAATAAGTTTGATTTAATGTCAACCACTTAAAATTATTTATCAAAGATTTTTGATTTTTAACAAGGAACAGCAATGACAGAGGGAACTATAAGAATGTGAGACTGACATTTCTCTGTCACCCATTTATGGCAGCTTTCTAATTTGGCAGGCTAGCAACCTGAAATGTCTTTGATCACAGCATAATATAGTTTTAAACTGTGGGAGAAACGAAACTCTAAACTTTCTGCAGAATGACATCAAGCCCAAAGGGCAGCAGCTGTCGCTGTAGATTTCAGATATCCTGTGTTCTACTATTTCATCTCCCTCTGCCACAATTTGGCCCAGTTCTGCTAGGAAGTGTTTTCATTTTCCCTTCAAACTTCTACATTGTCAAAAGAATCATCAATATAACAATCTAATGCTTTGTTTTAACAATGAGAATAAAATTCTGCAGTTGTAGGATAAATGAATATGTACAAATACATTAAATATAACTTTTAGAAGCTTGAAGTAAACTGCCATCTTTGCCTGGAAAATACTCTCTTAACAGGGAAGACTTTTTTCTCTCATTCAGTGTTTCTTCAATGATACTGTGTCTTATATTTTACTGATAACTTTTCCTATTTTGGATTGGCCCTAGTTTTATTTTCCAACTCTTTGTTTGCTAAAGAAACAGAATGGGCTGACAGTTTTAGGATGTTGTCAACAGAGGTTCCTCAAGCTGGCTGATATAAATCTTGCTGAGGGTACTTGTGCTAGATACACTGCTGCATCAACATTAACTACTTCAAATTGGAAAGAGACTCTGGGGACCAGTCAGACACCTACACATGTACTGTGCAACAGCTCCTGGGGCCTAAGTGACACGGGAGAGATTAAGTCCCCACACTCAGTCTGTAAAACACAGCGGAGAAGCCTCAGCCCAGCTCTCACCACACAAACCCCGAAGTATCCTCTAAGGAAGTTATTTTCTTCACTATTATTCTTCTCTATGAATTGTTGTTTACCAATTTACCTTCACTCTGCAGTGGCTTAGCATGATCTTCTTTCCTCTGGAAAAATAATTAATTTTTTTTGTCACTGCAAGGCAAAAACTATTCAGTTTTTATGAGGTTACACACAAAGAAATTCACTTTCTGAAAAGCTTAGGGGGAAAACTAGGCTCCCTATGACCCAAAGCCTGGTGCTTTTACAGGATAGCAATGCCTTTCATTTTTCTCCCTTACAAAAGACGAGCTAGTGTTGAAATTGTGATTTTAGAGACATAGTCTCTAAAAGACAAGACTGTAAGTTTTACCGTTCCTCTGGTAATGGTTTGTTTCATGATGCATAAAGCAGCTTTAAGACTGGAAGAATATAGAAGAAACTAGGGGGCCAACAGCTCAAAGGTCAAATAAGGAACCTCCAGAGATGTGCCATTAGAGTGCCTCATCTTTAGCAGCACATTAGTTATCCGATGCTTTTCTAGCTAACTGGAGAAGGCACGTGACTGGATGTTTCCAGTAAAGCAGTCTACACCAAAGGATGTCAGACAGAAATGCAGCCTCTCAACTAGCTTACGAACTTTGAATAATAGAAAATCTCTTCATTCCTTTAACGTGCACCCAACCTTTAAGTACCATAGGCTTGACATCACCCCCTAACCCCCAAGCCCCCCTCAAGAAGCACCTCTGCGTGCAATAGCTCTTCTTACATCTCCTTAAGATGTTCTGAAAGTGAAGGTCTATTTGGATATCCATGCGATGCATTAATTTTTGGCTGCTTTCAGTTTACCCTTAAGACATGTCTGTTCCCAGTTTGTTTAGAAGGTCCTCCTTGAGACAAACTTTACTTCTTTTTCAAGGCTAATGCTGTGTAAAACATTGCCAACTTTCTTACCACATGGTCTGTGCACTGCCGTACTTTTTCAGTTCTCCACAGCAGACCGTACCAGGAAGGTTTATGCTCAAAGTGTTCCCCTATTGTATTTTGCAGCTGTAGAGAACTTGCATTCTTAGTGTTTTCCCTGTAACCCTCGTTGCCATCAGGAAAAGTCTTGGTTATTTACACAAAAAAATTGCCTGATGCATGTAACTCCGTGGAGAGTGTTGGGTTTTTCTTACCTTTCTACATGTTCACCTCATATAGACAAGAACTTCCAGTGATGTGGAGATTGGTGGTTTAAAGTCCTTTAGGAAATTAATAATATGTTAAAAATACAGCTCCAGGGTTATTTGTCTATCAACTGAACATGCTGTGAATTCAGTGGTTTTGGAAAACAAAGCAAACCAAAAACAAAAAAAGCAGGGTATTCAAGCATCTTCTACAGTGACCAGTGAGGCTGAGACACAGTCACAGCTCACTTGCAGAGTCACTGGGTGTTTAGCACCATTCCCACTCAAAGCAGACACGCATATTTCCTTAGAAAGCATCTCTTTGCAATAGCAATTCTGCAGGAGACAGTTCTGAAAGCAGGACAGATAAAATAAAGGAGTTAACTTTATATATTTAAAAAAATTACTCCCTCTAAATGAGGTGCTCAGACTGTAAATATACAGCTAGGTTTTAGGTTGCAGAGTGCCTCACAGCAGCTCCATTTCTTCTTTCAAAAACTATCTTACACATTTTGTAGCACTATTAATAATGAACAATACTTGGTAAAATCAAACAAGCTGGGAAACAATTTGGTATTGATAACATGAGGTAATGCAGTATCCAAACATACATTCCCAGGTTGTAAATTCTTCTCATCTGCCAGCAGAATCAAAAAGCTGAATGGATTTCAAAGACCCTAAACATTTTAGCTAGTCATTTAAGAGTTTTCTTACAATTTTAATGAAAAACATAATTTACCACAATTACAGTTTAATTACTTCATCCTCAGTATACTCTCTTATATGATAGCTATCAGAACTAATTATTTCCTTTCCATTTGAGTTTAATAAAAAAGGAATTGGGTCAATGTAATTACTAGAGTAAATCTAGCTATAGTGAAGTAACGCAGCTGAGATTTTATGATGCATCTACTGGGGCACCACTAAACTGCGGAAATTTGTACTTTGGAAGAAATCCAGAAATATTAGTTGAAATAAGAACCACTCTAATACCTCTACATTTTCACTTAAATGCTTCAAAAGGCAGATCTAAATCTCCATATATACCAATGAACATGTGTATTGTGACCAGAAAGTAGCACAGGGCACCATTCATGATCTGAAAATGGAGATGACTAAGCTTTTACAACCTTGCAAAAAAAATTTGAATTACAACTTGTGGAAAACAATGTGGTACCATCAAATGTCTCAGTCATACAGTGTCCTGATAATATGGTTGGTCAGGAAATTTCTGTCAGGCCTGCTTTTACTCCTCAAACTTTCTGACATTTTCACTACAATAAATAAATTTTAATAATAAAGCTTGATCTACTTGAATCTGCATTTGCTTTTGATGATGTATTTTCTCAAGGTACTTTGATGTTCCCTCTGGCCCATGGCTTAAAAAACACAGCACAGTCCAACCTCTGATCTGATCATATGTCCTGCAAGTCATATGGTTACAAATGCACCAGCGGAGATACAGTCTTCAATAGCCACCTAAATTCCACCTTTCTGAAGAAAAGGCAGCAACAACGATGCAAATTAATGATGAAATTGCTAGAAAAGAAACATTTTCAAATAAACCCTAGGAAGATTGCAGAAATAGTATTAAGCTCAAAGTGACAGCATGAACTGTTCTGTTTTGTGAAAGTCCTAAGTGTGTAGTTTTGATAGAAAATATCAAACAGAAAGTCTCATCATTTTCTAATCTTCTTTTTCTGCACAACAGAAATACTAACGTTTTCTATCCGAGAGAAAATCTACTTTTCATTCTGCAGTAGTCATCAGCAAGTTTGGAAAAGGATTTTCTTTGCAGCATAGAAGTCTTAACATTGGTGATATCCCTAACTTAAAGGGCCAAAGGACTTTGGTTTCCCTTTTTTTTCCCCTTTCCTTCAGAACGTTAATTTCACACTCTTAAATTCATTTGGTGCATCTTTAGATTGAAACATTATTATTTGTCTTTGCTTCCAAGCACACTCCCATTTTTTCTCTTGCTTATGTTGCCTACCTAGTTCGACCCATTCTAATGGGTTTGCATGGTAAGTTTTTGGTAGCAGGGGGGTTACCAGGGTAACTTCTTTCAGAAGCTGCTGGAAGCTTCCCCCATGCCCGACAGAGCCAGTGCCAGCCAGCTTCCAGATGGACCCACCACTTGCTAAGGCCAAGCCCATCAGCAATGGTGGTAGCACCATTGGGATAACAGATTTAAGTAGGGAAAAAAAAGTTACTATGCTATTGTGGTTTGACCCTGGCCAGATGCCAGGAGCCTATTAAAACCACTGCACTACCCTCCCTCCTCCCCTCTGCAGCTGGACAGAGGAGAGAAGAAGAAAAAAAAACAGCAAAGGCATTTCATGAGTAGAGATAAGTATTGAGAGAAGGCAGGCAAAACAAACTCAGAGCAAGGATAAAGCTTAAATTTATTACTAACTCTTACAGAATAAGAGCTAATGAGTGAGAAATAAAACAGTCTTAAACACACTTTCCAACCATCCCTCCTTCCTTCCATGTTCTCCCTCCTCCCCCTGCATCACTGCAGGAAGAGAAGTCTACCCATCGGGCAACAGGTCTTCCAAGTCTGCTGCACCTGTGGGTCACCCTTCCATGGGCTGCAGGGAGCAGCTAGCTCCACCATGGTCTTCACCATGGACTATGGGGGGGGGGGGCTAAAGCTCTGAGTCCTTACCCTGTCCCATGGGGTCCTTCCCACGGGAGACAGTCCTTGATGAACCTCTCCAGCATGAGTCCATCCACCCCTTGGGCAACAGTTCTTTTCAATCTGTTGCCCCGTGGATGACTTCCCCAAGGGAGTGCAGTCCTTCGTGGGTTGAGCTGTACCGATGTGAGTCTCCCACAGGGGCCACAAGTCCTACCCAGAAAAGACTGCTCCGGTGTGGGCTTCCCTTTCCATGGGCCACAGGTCTCCAGCACGACTTAGCTCCATTTTGGGCCTCCCACAGAGGGTCACAGCCTCCTTCATGTTTCTTTCTGCTCCAGCATGGACTCCTCCATAGGCTGCAGGAGGGTTTCTGCACTCCAGTCGTTCTTCATGGGCTACAGGAGCTTCAGCTCTAAGTCTTTGCCCTGCTTCTGGGGAGGGGGGGAAGGCCCACCGTCCTTCCCGCCCTCCCCTCTGGCTGCACCGACCTTGGTGACTGCTTGTTCTCCCAGACTGGCATTTCTTCTGCCCCACAACCTTCTCTTCCCCTGTTCCTAAATATGATATCACAGAAGCGCATCTCATTGGCTCAGCCTTGGCCAGCAGCAGGAAATCTCTCCTGGAACTGACTACCATTGGCTTTTCATAGGACAATGAAAGCTTCTAGTAGCTTCCAACAGAAGCCACTCCATAGCCCCCTCCCACTACTAAAACCCAGCTACAGGTTAAACCCATGACATAGGCAGAAGCAAATTGCAGCCAGAGAAGAGAGCATATGGGTGAGGAACAACTCAGCAGACACTAAGGCCAGTGAAACAGCAGGGGGAGGAGGCGCTCCAGGTGCCAAAGCAGAAATTCCCCTCCCTTCCTGTGTGGAAGCCCACACAGGAGCTGCTTTGCTGGCAGGATTTGTGACCCCATGGGGAACTCATGATGGAGCAGCTTCCTCCTGAAGGACTGTGCCCCATGGAAGAGACCTATGTTAGAGCAGTTCAGGAAGAACTGAAGCCTGTGGAAAAGACCCATGCTGGAGAAGGTCATGGAGGATGATCTGCCATGGGAAGACCCCATGCTGGAGCAGGAGAAAAGTGTGAGTCCTTCCTCTGAGGAGGAAGAAGCAGGAGAAATTACAAGTGATGAAGTGACTGCAGCTCCCATTCCTTATCCCCCTGCACCACTGAAAGGGAGGACTAGAGAAAATTAGGAATACAGTTAAACCCTGGAAGGAGGTTGGGATGAGGGGAAGGCATTTTTAATATTTTGTTTAACTTCTCATTATCCTACTATCATTTGATTAGTAACAAATTAAACTAATTTCCCCAAGTCCAGTTTGCTTGCCCATGATGGTAATTCCTGAGTCATCTCTCCCTGTCCCTCATCTCAACACCCAGGAGTTGTTACTTTTATTTTTCTCTCTCCTATTCAGCTAAGGAAGGGCACTTGTCATCCAGTCAAGGTCAAGCTACCACATCCATCCCATGCAGCTTCATACCTTCCTTGAAAACTTTTCCCCGCTGTTTAGTGCCACTTGTAAAGATTTGGAAAGACCAGGCTCACTGCTATTCCAGAAGGAATGCCTTTTCCTCTCCATTGTTCAGTAAAATATCTTTGCATTCCTCAATGGTCTTTACAATGTTATTTAATCAGTCCATTATCCAGATTATCCAGTCACTTCAGTTGTCTTTCTCAAATGCTCTAAGTGTATCTCAACACCAGTAGGATGAAAAAGCTGTACAAATCTTTAATCTCTGTATTACAACCCATTTGTCACCACTTTATTCTTTCTTTTCTTTTGAGTTAAAACCATTGCTCTCTGTACTCTTAATGAAACAACAAACAAGTATGAGATACTTGGCATCAGTATCAGTGGAAAAATTTTCACTTCACATTGGCTTTTCTACACAGAAATTAAATGGGTCATCTGGTCTTTAATAAAACTGCCTGCAGATGATCAATCTCTGAAGTTTATGATTAATCAACACTTATTTACTTCAAACAAGAGTGGAAGCTGGATTTTTAAAAACACGCAGCAACAGTCACCTGTTTGTCCTCATTAAAGTCTATTGGCCTCTGCTGATGATTTCAATGAGTTGTAAAAGCCATTTAAGAAATCTCAGTCTCTGTGTTTTACATACAAGATTAAAGGTTAAAGAGCATCTTCATACGATGACCTGGGTCATTTCAATACCCAGAACTCTGAAGTTTATAGTAATTTCCTGTCCATACAGAAATGTTGATATCCTCTCAAAAAGGCTTTCCAAATAGTTCCCAAGTTTCTTCACAAACTGCAGAATCTAGTGAAATATGACAGTATGAACACTTCTGTTACCCATTTAAACAATATTTTGAGGATTCTGCGGTTTTGGTACCTCGATGATTTCTGTTTCTGGGCTTGCTACTGAGAAAAGCAAAATCTCTGCAGAAGAGAAATTAAAGTATTTTGATAACTCTTTTGTCATCAGATAGGGCTCAAAACTTTTAATCTTTTATAGCATTAAGACTAAGAATCAGAAGATATAGGAAATGAGCACATTTTACATATTTAACATATCTGACATATTTAATTTTGTCTCTTAAAATCATGTTCTGCCTTTTACCTTTAGGTAGGCCTACTAGTAACGGCCAGCCTTCAGAAACTGAAATCATTTAGGTCTGTTAAGGAATTCTGAGAGTATCTGAAAGATAAGAACATTTTTCTAAAACATTTTTAACCCGTCTTTCTGTGTGAGCACCATCTGGATAGATATACAAGATTTTGTCTCACAAAATGGAAACTTGTTTGTTAAAAAAAAAATCTTCATAGAATCATCATAGAATGGCTTGGGTTGGAAGGGGACACAAAGATTGCCTAGCTTCTCTCCCCTACCCCTTGCCATGGGTACAGATTTCACCTGCTAGACCGGGTTGCTTAAGGTCCCATCCAACCTGGCCTTGAACAGTTGCAGAGACAAGGCATCCACAACTTCTCTGGGCAACCTGTTCCAGCACCTCACTATCCTTTGAGTAAAGAATTTCTTCCTAACATCAAGCCTAAATCTCTCCTCTTTTAGTTTAAACCTGTTCCCCCTTTTCCTATCACTGTCTGGCCATATAAAAAGTCACTCTCTAGAGTGTGACTGATCTGAGATTAGATTCCAGATCTGAGATCTTTATCTTGCCCAAAAGTACAGAATCCTAAATTTTAAAATAATAGATAACATTAAAATTTGTGTGAAAATAATAAGTGGATATATGGTATTACACAATTTCCAGGACCTCTCTCATCACTTACATTGCTGGCTTTCCAACATTTTTCTATCCTCTAGGTAAGAAAATATTAGAAGTTGCAGACTGAGTTTTCACAAGACAAGAACATTCTGTTCTAATTTTAGAACCCAGCTCTTCCTTCATTGACAGCCATAAATATGGTAAATGTGATTCTCTCCTAGGTGGAGATGCAATGGGACTTCATCACTGCCAACCCCAAGGGTTTTTCCAGGGAAAAACAGCAGTAAGGCCCAGCTCACGTTCACTAACAAGGCTGCCAGAGAACATTGTTCAGAAATTGCATTGAACTCCCTGGGGTTACCTGGGGGAAAAGACAATCTGGTCCATCACTGCTGGGTTCTTCATTAAACTCCATCAATCTTAACATTTATACCTGCCATTATTTTCCTGCTGATAGAGTCTAGGCAATGCTGGCACTTCCAGGACATTCCTGACAGCTGGGTTTTCCTGACAACATTCATTAGCAGGTAATTTGCTGGTTAGTCTGAAGGCCCATGTTGTGTTCTGTGGTTTGAAGATCTCTAACGTACACCTGTTGTGGCTAATGAATTCTAGTAATCCTTGCTGTAGTTACTTTCATTAAAAGATGCTCACAGCCTTTTAAAGGAACAATTAAAACACATCCTTTTCCACTGGCAGATTACAAAACCTGCCAGCTTTTTATCCAGCTATGCCCAGTTGCAGACGCTGGGGTCACACAGGCCTTTCCCTTGCTGTGAGGCTTTCTACAGGTTTTCTTTCTACTTTGTTTTACTTTTGCTTACTTTGTTTTGCTGCCATTATTTATTGTGTTAAAACTGACTTTCAAAATGCCAGCATTCCAGCTTCTCAGTTTGAGCACTGAATGTTTATGTCCTTTATGTGCAGTTAAAACTGCATTCTAAGTTTTAGAGTGTTTTTATTTGAGAACTACCACACCTTTGGAAAAAAAATCAAGACATTTAAGCAGTGCCTTTGGTTGATGGCCATTTGTGATACAAATTAGGCTAAACTTCAAATACTGTTTTCATGCCATTTGGTATTTTGCTACATTGGTAGAAATCTTTGTGTTGGATTTTTTGCAGTCGTTCCACAGGTCACTCCCCAGTACTGCATGGATCCACTGTGGTTCATTGAATACAGACTGCGGAATTTTGTATCTAGCATAGTTGAACCATAAGCCAGGCAAATCTAGTCTTGCAAATCCAAATGCAGTTCCGGATGTGAGAATACCAAGCCCTTTCTGATTTTTGAAGCCATTTCAGTGCATCTTGTCACAGCCCCTCCTATTTAAGAAAATATTTCAATTTCTGTTTATAAAGCTACTAATGCCTGATGCAGTTGAAGTTCTCCCACTGCCTCCAAGAAGAGAATTTCAGCCTCAGTGGGCACCCAATGCACCATAATTTCTAGTGGCATTTTCCTTTTTCCCCTTCTTTTTCTCATCATTGCAAAGTTAAAGAAGTGAGTTTGTGTTTGCAAGTTAGTTTAAATGTAACCATTACTATAAGATGATTTTTTAAATCCGCTTACCTATCCCTTTATGTAATAGCTTTTCCTGTTTTCCATGGTCATAATTTTTTGCCTGTGTGAATGATACAGGCAGCACAAAAAGAGTTATAATGAGACAGTTGGAATTAGCAAAACTTCTGTGCTGCTCTCTGGTCAGGGTTGTCCCCAAAATAGACAAGTTTGCACTTGTCAACCAAACCTGGAGAGAAGCGCTCAGGATTATATAGAAAAGATCCAAAAACTTATATGGAAAGCTGTACTTTGGCATAGAGTATGCTGCATAGGTCCAGAGGTGAGCACCTTATTGCCCCATTTAAGGTTTTATAACTTCATTGGCTTTTCTTTAAGCACTGGGGGCAGCTGTGTCCAGGTGCATAGCATGATTACACCACCCTGTTACTGCCTGATGCCTGCTCCAGTAGGAGACTCCAAGGTGCAAATGGCTTGGGAAGGGCTCCTTGCACTCCAGTTTCTTCTACATGCCTATATTTATGTGCAGCATTTTCCCCCTTCTCTCATATCAAGGCCTGCTTGGATAAGGCTTTGAGCAGCCTGGTCTATTAGAAGGTGTCCCTTCCCATGGTAGGGGGGTTGGAACCAGATAATCTTTAATGTCCCTTCCAACCCAAACCATTCTATAGTTCTATGATCTCTCCTACCTACTGAGTGACTTGGGTGAAAAAATCTTGGTTGCTGCTCCCCAGGGCTCTGGTGAATAATAGTTTAATAGAATTATAGTTCCTTGCTGTGTCATGTATTTTAATGGTTCCACATTTCCCAGCTTCTGTGATTTCCACTCTCTGAAGTCACTCTCAGGCTTGGAACAGGAATTAAATACAATCCTTCTGTTAGGAGGGCAACACTGCTTGCCAGATTCATTCAAATTCTGCTGCTTCCACCCAAAAAACTGCCTACAACAGCCTCAAAAGAACAAAGTGAGGAAACTCTGCTCTTAGAAACTCCATCACCTGCTCACATACTCCTACAAAAAAACATCAAGGCAGATTATGCTGCCAGAATTGAGAACTGTACCATTCTATCATAGCTGAAGAAATTCATTTTGTTGATAGGGAGAAATGTAAGAACCTCAGGAGAAATGGATGAAATAAGGAGTTAGGAATAAAATAAATAATTAAATAAATAAAAATGTTAAGGAAATTTGGCTGCAATGGAATAAAAATTGAAAATAAGTAAAAATTAAATCCTGTCTTTGACAAGGAAGTTTGAGTTAAAAAAACCATTACTCTGACATGCCATCTTCACTGTTCCCTGCTTCCCTGCTGTCAAAACTTCAAAATTCTTTCCCTTCCTAAGGAGACAGAGAAATTACATTTTAGGTTTGTTTCCATCTATAACTCAAAATAATAGGCATGTCAGGCAAAGAGCTGCTTTAGGTTCTGTTTTCCTTCCTTGCTTTACTACTTCACTTCTTTCTCTTATCAGTGAGCTTTGACTGCAAAGCCCTCGCGAAGGGATGTGGGGACACCTATCTTGGGTGGTTCATTTTGAATCCTAGGGAAACAATAATAAGTTCAGTACTCAAAGAGGTGTGTGGAATACCAAGTTCTGTTACAAAGGGCCCCAGAAATTAAGGGACAGCTGCTTCTGAGAAGATCTGGTGATCTGATTTCTCTGTCTCCACACAAAAAATTGAACAGTAATGCTGAGTGAGTAGTGAAGATTAAGGATGGTAATGTAATTCCTTACAAACTGCCCTTTTGGTTTTGGGGTTTTTTTCAGTTTATTAAGTCATTTAGAAGACTTTGCCTCCCCTTTTTAGCTATTAATGCTGAGGCAATTGCTCTATCTTCCATGTACTCAGTCTTTCAACCCTTTCATCCCATTGTTTTTTGCAGTTTATAGTGTGACCCTTCTGTGAGGTTTCCCACTTAGTTACCAGAGAGAAAGAAAAATAAGCCAACTTCAGACCTTAAATGGCCACTCTTGGTTAAGGAAGCTGGGATTTCCCTCTGTGATTGGGGCAGCATTTCGTACAGACCACTGGGGTGATAAGAAACAACAGCCATCAGATTTCACTGCTTCTGGGCCAGTGGAAAAACAGGTCTTCCCACTTCTTAAACTGTATTTTCCCATCATGGAAGAAATCAAATCAGTGGACATGTGTATGCCATATCAGCATTTCTCCAGATGTTAAAAAAGTTCATTAGCATTTCTTTTCCCTCTGAATACTGTACAAGTAGATTGTGCTCCAGGAATTATTTTTTTTCTTTTTACCTCTAGACTTCACTCTCTGTTTGCATGTTCACAACCACATTCAAGATTTCACACATATATTTGACAAAGCTTTTCTCTGAGAATTACTAAATCACCTGATCTCCATGGCAACTTGCTTTATGGGACTGCTAATTAACTGACCTCTGGGTTTTATAGAGAACTGATGTGTATTATATTTCTTTCCTAGAAAAAACCAGTATCTCCCAAACCATTCTTTTGATGGAAAAGACTGCAAACTCTTTTTCACTTAATCTTTCATCTTGACAGCTCCTCTCTAATATGTTCATCTGTAGACAAATTAAGTACTTCTAAGCTACTGTACTGGCAAACTTTTCTTGCCCAGAAATCAAGGAAAAATCACATACTGAGTTCTCAGCAAGTGACCAATCCAGATGTAGTTACCAGTTACCTACACGCTGTTGGTGTATTTACCAAATTAAATACCCTGACCCTTCTATGAGGTAACCTCCAACAGAGAAAACAATGAGTCTCAGACCTTCATTAAACAGTGTGTGGCTAAACACTGCTTTTTCTTCCTCAGCTTTTAATGTGAGACAGCTGTCTGGTACAGAGAGCAGGAGAAACTGGATGAAAAGATGCCAGACTCTTTGCTTCCACTCCAGCTATTCCTAAAGGATAGCTTTAACAGGCAAATAAAACAGTGAGTTTGAATACAAGCCTGTTTTTGTCTTTTGTTTTAAATGAATGCATTTAGTGATATGCCAAGGTAGTTTATAAAAGCTTTTATTTTTGTAAAAAAAACAAAAACAAAAAACAAAAACAAAAACAAAAACCAACAACAAAAAAAACTTAAACACGGAAACATTTATAATACTTTTCTTTGCCTGAGATGCAATTTCTTCTGCAGTTGTTTTTCACAAACTCTAGGATTTGTCTTTTGCTGCCTAGGAAGTTATCTCAGACCCACATTTGAATCAGACATGGAAATGCTGTGGGAGGTCTAAATAGTGTGAAAACACCTGTTCGGATCCTGAAAATAGTTTGAAAATCACCAGTCTGTGGGCATCAAATATTGCAAAATCTATGATTCCAGGGCACTTCAACATTGATTAAAAGTCCTTTTAATACTTGGCTATTCAGCAAATCCCACTGGAATTTTCCTGGGAAAATTGCTATCATTGTCTGCACTTTCAATGCTAATATATACATGCAGAAGAATCATCTTTAATTAAAGTTGTGTTTACTTTTTCTGATCTAAGATATCACAGTCCTTATCAGTCAGTTCGTCATCCCACACTGTAGTTATAAAATTGTTTGCTCTTTATAGCAATTCCTGGAAGTGTTTTAAGATGTACCCTTTAATTATGTTTTTTTTTAGAGTTGTGACTTATGTGTCCTTATTTTAAAAAAAAAAAAAAAGAGTAAAATATATCCTGGCATTTTTTATGCTTCCATTTCTGATCAGTATCTGCATTCTTTCCACCCTCATACATGGTATCATAATAATATTTCATTCAGCATTTCTGTTCATGGCTGGGCTTCACAAACAAAGATTTAGGAAGGCTCTATCCACGTTTGTTACAAGCACGCTGGTGGCTAATGAGGCCAATATGAGATAGACATATCCGATTGCAAAAGGCACAGCAGAAAGACTCCTTAGGTGGTATATTCTGCAAGACACGATTCTTTCTGCATTGTCTTTTCTCCTCGAGGGTGATCCTGCGTGTGTTCTCAAAGGAGACAGCTGCGTTATAGATGGTGTGTCTCCAAACCTTCCAATTGGAGGCCAGAGTAGACCAGTTATGTTGATCAATATGGCCAAGGCTGAGATGTTGTTTCAGGGAGTCCTTGTATCTTTTCTTCGGGGCTCCTCTCTTGCAGCAGCCAGTGGCAAGTTCACCATAAAGCAAGATCTTAGGGAGGCGGTGGTCCTTCATCCTGGAGATATGCCCTGCCCAACGCAGCTGTGTTCTCATCAACATGGCCTCAATGCTTGTGACTGCTGCTTGTTCTAGAACAGATGTATTGGTCACATAATCTGACCAGTGGATGTTTAGGATTGTAAGGAGGCAGCGTTGATGGAAGCGTTCTAGGAGACACGGGTGGTGGCAGTAGATGACCCATGATCAGCATTTCTACCAAGAGTCATATTTGCAGTATCTTCAATATACTGCATTTTGACTCAGAATAAAGCATACTGCTCAGTAATTTCATGAGCATCCTGATTGTCACCTTTTTTTTTTTTTTCCTGAGAGGACTGTATATTTCCCTTTTGAGTAAGGGTGGTTGCATGGTTTACCTTGGCAGCTGTTCAACACAAATGGCGGAACAAACATATGCACGCATTATTTTAAAGAATGCTATTTACTTCTTTTAGTCAGCTGATACCATCACTGCCTTCTCTGAAGCAAATTAATAAATATATAAACAAAAGAATAAAATGTACTATCTGTGTTAACCTCACTAGAAAACAGCATTTTATAATAGAATCACAGTACTAGCAGTAAAACTGCAACTTAACCCATGTAAACACGTGAACTCCTCTCTCACCCCTAAAATTTTACAGGAAAAAAGCTGAGATGGCACATGAAGGAGCCCAAGAAACTGATTCTGATCTTGGAGAACACAAAGATTATCATCATCAGGGCTGGGCTTCGTGAACGAAGATTTGGAAAGGGCTCTACCCACGTTTGTTGCAAGCGCGTTGGACACAAAGATTAGTAGAGGTGAATAAGCACCACAACGACCAGCTTGCTATTAGCCTTTTGTGAAGAACAATGTGAAACATCTTGTGCGCACAGTGTGGATGAGAACACTGAGGAGAAGAGTGGTGAGGACATGACTCTTCTAAAAAAATTAGAAGACTCACTTCCTTGCCAGGTGAGCTCACAAAATGTGGAGATTCCTACAGGAAGGAACCAGTTGGTTTTATGTAAGAGTTAAGACTCTTGAATAAAGTATCCCAAGTGGAGAGCACTTAGAAGAGGACTTAGACTAGATTGCAACAGGAACAGAGAAATCTTACAATGAATATTGAACTATTCTATTAACTATGCAGAATTAGCATTGCTTAAGAACATGCCTTCTGAGCATGAAATTTCCTATCAGAAAGTTCTAGTTAAGTATATAACACCAGCTGAATATAAGAACTGATAATGGATTGCAATATGCTATGTGCTTAAAAGTTTTAAAAAAGTAGTAGGATTTTAAAAATGTTTCTTTATGCCCAGGTACCAAGAAACTGGTCAGGATGTTGGCAAATTTTATCAAAAACTGTTGGAGGTATGTATAAGACTTATGAGTCAAATTCAGTTTCAAATTTAAATTCACATTCCTAAATGAAGGCATCATCTTTGAAACCGGGATGACCATCTCCTGAAATGGACATTCAGAATTCAAATGTCTGATTGTGAAATCTTGGATGTTAAAATAAAGATAAATGTCATTAAATGTCAAGAGCAAGTGAAGCACAAAATATTCTCCTATGAAGAGTCAAGTAATTTCAAGCCTATGCAGTCACCAGACAGTGTACACGTACATGCCTTAGAAAGCCATTACTTGTTGCTATGAGGTTATTATGAAACAAAGACAGGTTATAGAGAAGTGATCTCTTTTTGTTCATCCTATGAACAAATACTTGTCATAAAAATGGGATAAACCCTGGGAGTCTGCATCCTGATGCTGGACTGAAAGGGACAAACGAAAAGAGGGAGAGCTCCAGTGGGAAGCTCTGAGCACAGCAATGTATGTGCAATCTGTGATATCTCTTGGTGATCTGCACAATTAATGAGAATTTGTGTTCTTTTGTACCAAAGGAGTGCAAACTGAATTACTTCTTAAAAATAAAATAAATAAATAAAAGGCTTTGCTTTCCTGAAAACTCTTGCTTTTACTTTGAGAAATTATTCTTGTAGTACATCTTAATAAAGACCTGTTGTTCTACAAACTTGATTATATTCAAATTGAAACTATGGTGGCTTAAGGAACAAGCTAGGAAATTCCCTCAAATGTCAGTTAATCCAGGAGTGAGCTTGCAGGCCTCCTTGAATGAATGTTGCAACTGAGCTGCTAGATCTGAGCTTCTCATTTTTTGGATGATTGTAGGGTCTGTGATTACGGCTTTCATGCTTCATAGACTGTTATACTAACGATATGGCTCAGTGTGTGCTTTTACATGTGAATACATTAAATGCCAATATTTTATGAATTCACATACAAAAAATATGAGCTTGTCTGTCTGGGAGAGACTTCCTAAAGGAAGCAAAGTGACACTGTGACCTATGTCGCATTCACGAAGTAAGCGTGATCAGTTTCTACCAATTAGCTTTCTGATACAAGACTTGCTTTATCCCAGAGCCTAGACAGAGGCTATGTAAATGTTAATACCTGAATGGATTCTGACAACCTTTTATTACGGCTTACAACATTTGCACTAACATTTAGTGGTACATTTTGAGAGCTAAATTCAAAGAATTGATCTACAAAGTGCACTTAAATTAATACTGAATTTTAAGTGCTTTTTATCCACCAGCTAGTCAGAAAACCAGTGTTGCTAGCATTGTACTTAAGCAGCTCAAAAAGCTAAAGTTTGATGTCAGAAATAATTATTGAGCAAAGTGTGCTTTCTGGAATCAAATGCTAAACATTTAATATAGTGTGGATCTTGTGTTGCGTAGTTTTAGAGGCAGTGGAAAGGATCCATCCCTTTATGGATTAATCCAACCTTTGGCACTGTGCTTCTTTCAGAAGAACCACTACCAGACACCCACCCATTGCAAGTACCTTAATCACAGTATTGATCTTTGGAAATGCTTTCAGAGTCTTGGAGGCTAATATGGACCTACGCACACAATACATTTTTTAAGAGTAGGTAGAACTGAGCACTTGATTTATTAAGTTACTTACTTAAGGACTATTCAGTGCAAAACAAATAAAAAGGTAGCAAGGAAATTGATAAATGAGAAGGAAAAGGAAAGTGACTCTAATGAAGACCAGAGCTCTTTGGCTATTGATTAAGGGAACTGCTCAGGCCCAGTCATGAGGAGGGTCATCTAAACTAACTAATAAGGAGGGGAAAACGTGATAATTGTGAGCATTGGGGGATATTTCAGGGGATTCCTGGGAGTCTTATGATTAGCTTTTGGAAAGGTCTGGTGGTACTATGTAAAACATACTGTGGAATGTTTAGGAAAATGGCCAAAGGAAGTATCCTGGTGCACCATGAAGCAAAAAACATGGGTATAGCCACTATAGCGGGGTAGGTAGGATGCATATTAGACAAGGTCTGTGCTATATTTGAAGAATGTATGAATGTTGGTATGCTTGCAAATCAGGAAGGAGAGTGAGGACTGCATATTTCGCTAGTGAATTTCAATCCTGACTCACTAACTGTTAAGAAAGAAGAGGATGGGAACACGAGCAACTAGGGAGAGTTTGTCAGCACAAGACACCTAATTTCTGTTGAGACATAGCATTATAAATGGGATAGTGGGAAATGACAGATTTCACAGTGGGGGGTGACCTTGCTGACCCCATGTGGAAGCTGACAGCAAAGCCCCCAAACTCTTCCTGGTCCATGCAAAGAAAAGACATCAATTTCCATTGCTGCATATTTGGCATCTTTTGGAAGAAAATTCTCAGAAGGAAAATTGCTAAATAAATATCTCATAAAAGAAAACATCTTTTCCTATATTGTTTCAATGCAAATATTTATTCTGAAAGAATGTTTCTTTAATCTAAAACAAATTAAAGCTGTTAAATCTTCCTGCACAAGTTGTCACAAAACCAGCACAAATGCTTTGTCAACAGTTTTTATTAGCACAGAAACTCAGCACAGCAAGAACCATAACTGCCTATCCATCTGGTATTGGAACAAATGTATATACATATCTATTCAAAAACATCAGCTGACTCTAGTACTCCCCACAGTCTCAATTTTCAGACTGTGGCTTTAAACACTACCAAGCAGAATGATACGGCCTTCACATTAAAAAAAAAAAAAAAAAGAAATATCATGCCTTTTGTGTATATTTTTCTGTTCTTTACCTTACTGTGTCTGTAGACAATATGAACTGTGAGAGTGAAACTGAGCTTCTGCAGTTAGGGGAGAAACATCATTAACTTTAGGTTGCTAAATTTGAACAATGAAGGACCACCAATGTGTTTGAAAACTATGTCAGGCTATGGGGGATGTCAGGAGGACAACATCAACTTTAGCCATGTGTGATTATAAAGCACTTTTCTTTATCTCATGTGGATTGCAAAGGATTTGTCAACCTCGGATAGTCTTCAGTTCAGAATCACAGAATCACTGAGACTGGACAGAATCTCTGGAGATTGTCCAGTCCAACAGCACTGCTCAGAGCAGAGAGCCAGCTAGAGTAAGTTGTTCAGGAGTTTGTCCAGGCCATTTATAAGTAACTCCAAGCATGGACACTCCACAACCTCTCAGGGCAACCTCTGATGTTTTTTAACTATCCTTAAGGTAAAAGCTTCTTTCTTAAGTTAAAATGGAATTTCCAGTATTTCCAGACAATTCTGTTGCCTCCCAGCATATCCCTATATACCACTGAGAAGAGCCTGGCTCCATTTTCTTTATGCATTTTCTTTATTTGTATGCATTGATAAGATCCCCTTGAGCCTTCTCTTCTCCAGACTGAACAGTCCCAGACTTCTCAGCCTCTCCTCAGACATCAGATACTCCATGCCCTTCATCATTCAGCCCTTTGCAGAACTCTCTCCAGCATGTTCATGTCTCTCTTCTACCAGAGAACCCAAAACCAGACCCAACATTTCAGATGTGTCTCATTGGTTCTGAATAGATGGGAAAAAATCACCTCCTTTGAACTGCTGGCATTGCTTCTCCTCCCTTTCCACTTATTGATTCTATAATTCAGCAGTTTGTTTGTCTGTATGGATTCTGTGAAAGAAAATGTTGAGAGACTTGCTTAAGTTCAGATAAACAACATCCACTGCTCTGCCCTGGTCCACCAAGCCTGAAATCTCATTGTAGAAGGCTGTGAAACTGTTTAAACAAGATTTCCCTTTTGTAAATCTGTGTTGACTACTCGCAGCTACCTGCTTCTCCCTGAGTAACCTGGTCTGGTGGAATGTATCTCTGCCTCTGGCAGGAGTGTTGTAACACAATGATCTTTACGGTCCCTTTCAACCCAAAGCATCCTATGGTTCTACGATATGTGTGGAATGGCTTCCAGGAGGATTTGGCCTGTACAGACTTGTTAAATGGTGGGTTAGGTCAGAATCTAAGTATACATGTTTTAGCCAAACAACATAGGAACGGCAGGTGGTCTAAGCCCAGCTATATGTGTATGGTCCAGAGGGCTGTTACAGAATGTGGTGGGATTTGGAGTTTTTGGGGGTTTTTTGGAATGCTTAAGACATTTCAGTTGTTCTTTTACAGATAAGCGGGGGAAAGAATATCCTTCCAATATTTATTTCCTGGAGACTTAATCAAAAGTCTTGAAGTTTTTGAAATTACACAAATATATTCTGAAAAATTCTGGTTGCCTCTCACATAAATGAAGTCCTTTTGTTATAGGCATAAGATTTGCACACCGTAAAAGTTGATCCTGGACTTTGGCTGTTTTAATATCCCTGTTGAACACAGCAATGAGAACAATTTTTTTTAGAGAGGGACCTTTAGTACAGGAACTGAAGCAAGGGATTAAAAAAAGAAAATTAAAAAATAGCTGTAAGCGTTTTTACATGAAGATTATTGTGTCTACACTCCTATTACTGTGGTGACCTTATTTTGTTTGCTTAAATGTAGGTGCCCAGTGCTATTTGATATGCCTTAGGCATGTCCACGTACATTGATCTGATAAATGGATATAGAAGACCTACACCTTTTCAGAGCAGCAGATGGAGGACAGGTAGGATACACTACAGCATCTCAAATGGCACTCAGTACTGACTTTGGGTGACTGAACCCCAGCCATAATCTCCCCTACCCTCAGAGCACACAACAAACACTAATGATTAGATGACATTTTCTCCTCAAAGCAGAAAAGTTTTTCTTCCTTCTAGTATCAGATTCAACAGATAGGAAAGGAAAAAAAGTAGTCAAGTACATTGTTTTCCCTAGGCCTCCCAAGCTGGATGCCACAACTGTACAATTTATATTTTTTCTACCCTGGCACTTTTAAATGTTTCAAAATGTCTCTATTAAAGCTCCTAAGGGGGAAGAGTTTGGTGTTCATAATTAATGGGACAAATGAGTTGTACAGAATCATAGAATCATTACACTTGGAAAAAACCTCTAAGCTCATCAAGTCCAACTGTCAACCCAGCACCACCACCACTTTCACCACTAAACCATGTCCTCAAGTACCATATCCACACATTTTTTGAACACTTCCAGGGATGGTGACTCTACCACTTCCCTGGGAAGCCTGTTCCAATGCTTCACAATCCTTTCCGTGAGGAAATTTTTCCTGATATCTAATCTAAACCTCCCATGGTGCAACTTGAGGCCGTTTCCTCACATCCTGTCACTTGTTACCTGGGAGAAGAGACTGACACCCACATTACCACAACCTCCTTTCAGATAGTTGTAGAGCAATACAGTCTCTTTCAAACTAAATGAAAAGTGGAAGCCATGGCTGTAGTGGCTCTTTTTGTAGGAATATTGCAGCTCTAATTTTGTCACATTTGCCTGAAATTCTACCTCTTCCCTCCTTGTTAGTAGTCAACCAGGGTCTAAGGATTATATCTGTGCCTTGTTTAACACCAGTCCTAAAGGTGATAAAATCTAGTTTGCTAGGAAGAGAAAATCTCAGCAGAATAATAGAAAATCATACATCCATTTCAAAATACTGAACTAAGGTGTCTCCATGTGTTCTTTTGCACTTAAACACTTACATGGGAACATTGCATTTAAGGGTGGATGTAGATTGATTGTTTGTGTGCTCAGCAAGCCCATGAAGACTAATAAAAATAATTAAATAAGAGCATGAATAAAATGCATGATGTAAGTCATGGGTATTGATGTATAACAGTTATGTGCTCACTCAAGTGTTTCTGTTATTCAGACTCAATATAGAGAATATATTTCTTTCCTTTCCCTGCAGCTTAACAACAGAATGGAAATTAAACTTGTTTAGTACTAGAGATACGTGTCACTGAAAGGTTTTGGAAAGCAGAAGATACAGAAACGTCCTCATTTTAGATAATTATTGGATGTGCTGAAAGATGAAAATTATGGAGGCTCAAAAATGGTTTTAAATTAGGTCTAAGTTTCTTTAATACTGACTGCTACATAATATATCTGATGGATTCTGGGGGCAGAGTTAATCTTTGGTATCAAACAGTTCAGCAAGGCAATTTCTTTGGAGTTTCTATTTGCCCAAATTCCTCTTCTGCAGCACATATTACAAGTACCTTGGTTCGTTGTGCTCTGGGGACCATCTTCTGCCTCAGATCCTATGCCAGGAGAAGTGGCATGATAGGGGGAATACAGAGAGCTGCCACCTGGGTTCACCTTTGGCAGCAAGACTGTCATGATACAGCTTCCCTTCTCAAGAAGGGATGATGATCCAGAAAGGCCCAGGAACTCCAGACCAGGAAAGATGCTGCAGCATGATTAAGGTGGAGAAGCATGAGAAAAGGGGCAAGCATCAAAGAGGAAAGTAGGAGCTAACACAAAGAAGTGAAGAAATAAATTCCATGCTGTTTTCTTCCAATTCTTCCTTTTTGTTCTGTCTTCCAGGTCCTAATTTTTTTAACTCTTTCTTCTCAAGAGCAAGACTGTTCATCATGTTCGCTAATGAACTGAAAAAATATTTTCTTAGCCAGCTTTTTCATACTTTAAATCTTTATTTCTTTCGTTCAACTTCTCTTTATTTTCTTCCCCAATATATTTTTCCTGGAACTCTTAAACAGATATCAGCCCTAGCCAGTCTTTGCTACAATTTTAGTGCTCAAATATTGTAAGTGAATCATCCTTTTCCTGTAATTCTATTTGTAGCAGGAAATAGTACTATGTCATGATAAAATAAAAAGACTTGTCTAGAAATAATTTTGATATTCGTAAAGCGGACTAACTTTTCTTGCTCATTTTGTGCTCCAGAATGTGTGCTGTACTGTTATTTTACATTTTTACCAGTACTGTAAGCAAATACTTCTAAAAAGTATAGTCTTCAGTGGTTAAGCTGACATGATTGGTTGACAAAACATATAAACAAAATTTTAAAATTTACTTCAAGATAGAAAATGTTTCTTGCAACTTTCATATCACACAAGACTTTCTGTGTGTATATCACTGTAGTCCAGTTCTGCTCAAGGGAAAAAGAATAAAAGCATTGCTCTGTTATCTCAGTGGGATAGGACTGTTACAAAGATTAAAATGAGCCCATCTGTGTTGGTAACAATTGGGCAGTTTTAACATGTTTAAGCTCATAAACTCATTATGATCTCTTTTCCTTCAAGCTAAAGGCACTGAGGCCTTTTTGGATCAGCATGGGGTCTTCTTTTCCTGAACAGGAAAAAAAATGACAGAAGTTTTCTCTTAGGTGGGAAGAAATGTTCCTCAATGGGACACTTAATTTCCTTGGGATCTTCTTCTCCTCAACAATCACAGAGCTGTTTAGAGAGACTATTTCATCTTTCTGAATCAGGAAAAAGAAATACCTCTTGCAGTCACTGTACTGTCAGCTCAGGATGACGTCAGAGTTGGGAAGGAGAGGCTGTTCCCTGAAGGTCGATGCCACTCTCAAGTATCTGCTTGTTCATTAACACTGTAAAACTCAGAGAAACTTTTTTCTGGTTCATCAAGTCGACTGAGCCACCAGTACTCATGCCAAGAGACATCTTGCATTCTGCAGTTTGTATAATGCAATCAGATGGCTATTGGCAGTTGAAATACAATCAAATGCATTGTTTTATATGGCAAAATTATACAGGAATTTTAAAAACTGACTGATTTCTCTGCTTTCTCTATAGGGTATAAATCAGGTTAGGCTGTTCCTACTTACTAACACTCATTGCCCATCTCCCATTGGAGAGTGTGGCTGCCACAGAAGAAAGCACTGAATATTCTGGCTGAAGACTATTAACTGGCTCATAAAATAATACCTTTAAAGGCTTCAAAAACTGCTGGATGCCTGGCTTTTGCCACTTACTGCTTAGACACTCTTCTGTGCCACTACTGTAGTGTAGCCAGATATACCCTTAAAAAACAATATGTGGGGTCAATCCATCCATCAGCAGAGCTCTCATTCACTGCCCTGGGAAGAGATGGTGTCACAGCCAAAACAACATCACAGGTGTCCTCTTTCACTAGCTCTTAACCGTGAAAGTCTCCTGACCAGCTCTTGCCTCCTCTCAAATGCCACTGAAAAGTTAAAATTAAGCAGCACAGTAGACCTTTACAAAGGAATTAATCTGTGTGGTTGTTGACCTAAGAAACTTTTTCAGTTGGATCCAACTAAACCGTCAGTTCTTTCAAAGGTTTGATTTTACTTCCAGCCATCTTATTTTCCAAGAACTGTGACACATGATACCCGTATCTCTTTTGCATGCATTTATTTTTGTTCACACTGTGCTCCTTAACAGCAGCCCTGGGGTTGTTCCTTTTTCTTTTTATACTGCATGAATCAATGAACTGGCCACTAAACCATGTGTCTCAACCCACAAATTTTATCAATTTTACCCTTCTAGTTCTCTTTCCCCAATCATGCTGGGGAGGGACTGAGCAAACAGCTCTGTTGTGCTCAGTTGCCTGCTGGAGATAAACCATGACAACCTCAAAAAAAAAAAAAATGGAAGGGGAGGGAACAAACATCTGTCTGACCTGAGCTCATTATGTACAAAAATTGCTATGGTATTGCAAATATTTTTTTTTATTTAGTTAGGGAAAAGCAGTATTTTTGTCAGATTGCTGATCATTGCTTTAATGCTTTTGTGCTTAACCTAGGAATCTCTTTTTCAAACTGCTTTGCTGGCAAAATAAATGCCAGTGGGAAATGATAGGATATTTTAAAGAAATATCTTTTCATAGGGCACGTTGCTGATTGCTGTTATTCTGATATGTCAGGACACCAAATCTAAAGAGAAGAGAGTTTTAATTAAGTAGGAGAGCACACTTATTGCCTGCTAGAGACAAACCTGACAGAAAGGTTTGTAATTTCAACTCGGGCCATGTTTCCAGCACAGAGGGATCCTTTTAAGCCAATGCAGTTTCCTTAATAAGTAATTGAGACGTGCTCAGGCACAATGCGGAGAGCAAGTGTCGTGTAAAAGATTTTTTGGGAAGAGTCAATCAACCCTACTTCTGATTAGTAATTCAGACAGAGTTTATCGTAAAAATGGAAATATAATCATTGTGCTGCTGAATGGAGTGATGTGCTGGTGCAGAACATGGCTTCTGATTCAGTGGTAGAGTACACAGACCTCAGCCAAGACTCTGGTCTGCTCACAGGTAGATCCACTCCCTGCTACAGCCTGCTTACTTTTTTTACCTCTGCAGATAGCTTTTCTGAGTATACCAGTTTCAATGCATTACTGTATTTTTTTTAAATTAAAATCATACATTATAGCTTTGGTATGGCTGTTTTAATACACCACAGAAAGTGGAAATTTGCTTGAAAGCCTTTCATTTTGTTACTGCAGAATAGCCAGTTCCCCTTCCCTCTTTGCCTGCAGTGACAGGGAAGTTGTAGCAATAGGATGAACAGGGTCTCTCTGAATTATGTATGTGCACACAGGTGCAGTAGCAGCCCTCAAGCAGCGCTTGCTGCCTAACAAGCAGTTACTCCCTTTTAAAACAATGTTATGACAGAGAGACAGGCCAAAAGGCTAATTGCTCAGTGGCCGGTGCAGTTTTGCACGTGAGTGTTATGCAAACATCCACAAACAAGTAATACTATCTCATAATGAGAGTGAAATAGGAATAGTTTTATCTGTTGCAATGAAGAATAGAATAGTTATAGCACTGGTGCATCAACTCTTGCGTTTTAAGTGTAGTATAATTGTGACACTAAATAACAATGACCTTTTAAGTGATATCAGAGATGTTATGGTGAAGAAAAGGACACAACCATGTAACTGTATTGTGATATGATAAAGCAGATTGTTTTTTCTTAGAGGAAGAAATATAAATATAGAAGGCTGTCCTAATGAACTATTCCATTTGAGGGCTCTCCCTGTTCTACAAAAAATGTACTGTAAACTGCCAGTCTTCAAATTTTGCACATACTTTGTTTTAACTGTTTGAAATATGTAAAAACAAATGTACAATAAGCTTTAAGCTATAATTCTTCTGACTATGCATTGGGTTCCTGAAACTGGTTCCAGTATGAAGGACATTACTCTCAATTCCTGATGAATTTTATTTGTGTTATACTGGGAAGAAGAAAAGCAGAATGTAATTTGTTTCGCAGAACAAACTTTATGCATGCTGGAATTTAACAGTTTGAAGACAGAACTGGGTGCAACTTCAGGAATATAATCCAATATCCTCTGTCTGCTGAGCTCACTGCCAAAGACTGAAACAGCATAGGTGTTTCATAACAAATCAGTTCAGAAAAAAAATAAAAACACAGTATAGTTCTTTTGTGATAGGTTCATAGAAATCCTCAGTGAGATTTCATTGTGATATATATGTTCACATCCATCTTTTTTGGCTGGTTATCAGAAAAAATCATCATTACCATAGTACAGAAGTTAAAGCGGGGCCTCATATGATAAATAAAACATAATGGGTAATGAACAACAACATTCCCCAGCAGTCATATTAGCCCATAAACCCCTTTGTCCCACGTGTTCATCAGTCCTTTGGAAAAGCCCAAATCATAGATTCTGATTTAATCATAAAATCATAGAATCATTTAAGCTGGAAAGCATCTTTACTACCATGTAGTCCAATCATTAACCCAGCACTGTCAAGTACACCACTGAACCATGTCCCCAAGTGAAACATCTACACATCTTTTAAATACCTCCAGGGATAGTGACTCAACTTTTTCCTAACATCTAACCTTAAATCCCCTGCCACAACTTCATGCCACTCTCTTGGGTCCTATCACTGCACTCTTGAGAGAAGAGATCAGTGCCTGCCCTTCTGCTTCCCCTCACAAGGAAGCTGTAGAATGCTATGAGGTCTCCCTTCAGTCTCTTCTTCTTCAGATTTAACAAGCCAACTGACCTTCACTGCTGTATTGTTTTCCCTCTAGACCCTTCACCATCTTCATAACTGTCTTTTGGATGCTCTCCAATAGCTTAATACCTTTCTTATACTGTGGTGCCCAAAACTACGCAATATTCAAGGTGAGGCCACCCCAGTGCAGAGCACACTGGAACAATCTCCTTCCTCGCCTGGCTGGTGATGCTTTGCCTGATGCCCCCCAGGACATGGTTGGCCCTCCTGGCTACCAGGGCACTGCTGACTCATATTCAACTTGCCATCGTCCAGGACCCTCAGGTCCCTTTCTGTGGCACTGCTTTCCAGCATCTCATTCCCCAATCCGTACAAACATCCAGGGTTGCTGCACCCTAGGTGCAGAATCTGGCACTTTCCCTTGTTGAACTTCCTATTGTTGGTGATTACCCAGTCCTCTAATTTGTGGAGTCCTCTAATTAGTATCACTGACAAACTTACTTAGTATCCCTTTGAGTCCTTCACCCAAGTTGTCTATGAAGATGTTGAAGAGCACTGAGCCTAAGGTGGAGCCCTGCAGAACCCCACTAGTGACCAGTCACCAGTCTGATCATACCCCATTCACTACAACCCTTTGCACCCAACCCATGAGCCAATTGTTCACCCATCACATGACATGTTTATCCAGCTGTAAGATGGACATTTTGTCCAGAAGGACAGTATCAAAAGCTTTACCGAAATGCAAGAAGTTTACATCATCTGGCTTCCTTTGATCAACCAGGTGTGCTACCCACAATTACCTCTCTGCTATGTAAATTCCAGTGCAGCGTGGAAAATAGGAAATTTGAGCTGAAACACAGACTTCACAGAACCTTTCTTGACATTTCTACAGTGCAAAAGCTTTTCTTTTGTACATGGCTCCACATTAAGAAGATAGATGTATCATGACTAAGTAATATTTCAGTAATAGGAGTAGAGTAAGCAGTAAGTAGATTTAATGGAATGAAATTAATCGATGGAAAATTTGGTTTGCTTACAGGAGAAAACTCCTCCTGGGAGATTAATTTATAACTGTCACTCAATAGCACTAATTTCATCTTTATATCTCTCCAAATTAGATGTCATAGATATGTTTCTTGAGGAACAAACCAAAGTGGTTAAATCACTAGCAAACATATCCCCCTAAGATAGGTTGGAAAATACATTGGACTGTTGGAAAATTGTCTAGATTTTTTCATCATACTGTATATAATGGAACAAAACATGCTTGAAATTTCACTGAAGTTTTCAAAAAACTTGATTGCTTACTGTGATGTATGTAATCGTAACCTCTAAACAAGCACTGCCTATGAACACTGAGCTTTATGAGCAAAAAAAAACAACACTGGCCTTTGTGTTGATCCAATAATTATTATTTTTTTCTTACAAAAGAAGTTGAAAAGCCTTTAGTTAAATTAGGTAAAAAAACAGATGTCTAAAATAAGAAAAGGCTTAAATATATGAAAATAAGAGGATACCTGAGAAAAAGTATTAGCTTGAACTATTCAGCTTTGATGGCATAATAATGTATTTCAATGTGCTATCTAGTTTATATGCTGCAGTATGCACTCTTGATGTCAAAACAGAAAAAAAAAAGCTTACAAATATTCATGCAACTGCCTTCCAGTAGGGAAAATGCAATTATACATGTATTCACAACCTCTGGCTATAAGGAATAGCAGTAGTGATTGGATTTTAAATTCCCCCACCCTTGCCTAAGAAACACAAAGGTCTCCTTTTACAGTGATGCATGCCCACAGGTTAGCTAAAATTCAGTCCAAAGAAAACCTCAGAATGTTTTTGTGGAAAAGAAGTGGGAGTTCTGACCACTGAAAACAGGAGACAACATATTAAAACAAAATGTCACAATGAAAGAGGAAATAGAATTGAATTGAATGTCTAATGTCCTTGGGTAAAATGCAACGTGCTTCCTAACTGCAACTGAAATGTCCATGCTGCACTCTACTTGCTCTGGTAAATCTCAGGCTCAGTTTGTGTCTTTGCAACTGCTGGAGAGAGCATTAAAACAGGAAGGTCCTCAGAGAATTTTGAAAGTATCATTTTTCTTCTATTAGTTTTGAAGTAATACATTTTTATTTAATTTAGTTACCCACAGATGAAGCAAAGATTCAGTTTGAGGTTTTGGGGGGAATTTTTTATGGACAAAGAAATATTCTTGGTCTGCCATAAAGAACATATAACACTATTTTGGGCATATTGCAAGACCATCCTTTCTCCTGGGCATTAAAGGAGGTAGAATTTTTCTTAAGGAAAGAGCATGGGGCTGAGGATAGAGTCTTGTGGTGAAATGTCTAGGCTGATTGTTTACCAAGACATATCGTTAGTATGAAAAAATATAGACATATACATGCCTATTGATATGGACTAAGGGCGAGAAGTTTCAGGAGCAGACCTCCAGGACAAATTAACTGACACACTAATGAAAAAGCATTGTTTCTCTGTAGGTCATCTGAGACACCACAGGACATTCCAAGAGAACAGTAGCTCAGGTCCAAATTGCTGAAGAGCCATGCCACATGTTTTAGCTGTAACACAAAACTGGGATATATTAGAGAGACATCATTTTCTACAAATGGTTCATTAGGACAGGGATTTTTGTCCTCCCTGTTCCAGAATGTCAAGCAGAAGAATTAATTAGCAGAAAGCCTTTAAGTTAGATGACTATTTCTCCAAGAGCAACTGTGGGAAAAGTTGGTCAGTGTATCATGGAGTCTTTGTTGTGTGGGCTTCAGATGGAGGCTTTAATTCTTATGAAGTGTGAGGATATATGCTAATTAATTTGAAAAAGAGATCAACTTTATGTTAATAACCAAATTGAACTGGTGCCTCTCTGCAAAGCTCACCGGAAAGGATTATGATCATACACAGTTTTAATGTAAGAACTATCAGCTCCGTCATTTGCAGATCCTCAACAGTGTTTCTTCTAGAGTTGAATTTTGCAGAACTACAAGAGTCTGAGAAGACTTTTGCAAATGCAAAAATGGAATAACTGAGGAACACCTCTCTGGGAAATCATATCAGAAGATTTTTTTATATAGTCATGTCACCAACACAATATTTATTCCACTAGACTCGTAAAAATCCTTGTCTTTAAAACATGCAATGTACCATGTTCTCTGCAGCTATTCTCACAGGCCAGCACATTCAGGAAGCTGCAGCATTCTAAACAGTCTTAATTTTAACTAGATAGATTTAAGATTTCTTCTCTTGAAAACCTGGGGGAAAGGAAAGGGAATGTCTAGTGTCATATGAAAAAACAATTTCCTTTACCAGTAATCTTTTGAAAACCCGTTTCTATTATTTGTGATATTAGTGTTTGAATAGGGTCAGTATCTTTCCCTGTACAGCTCTTACATAGATGAAATTATTTATTTTCCTATTAAAATGCTCATTTCCACCAACATTATCTATAATTCACCTTGATTTCCTTCACATGGTTAGTTTTGTTAAAACCACGGGAAAACAGATGCTTCTTCAAGTGCAGAAAAGCAGAATAAAACAAAAAAAAATAGCTGGTCCCTTTGACAGTAGTAAAATGTTTGTCAACCTTCAATAATGAGTAAAAGGATCTCAGAGAGACCTGGCAGGAGAGGATCCCACACAGTAAGTCCATAGGCTTTTCTTGGCTTAGACTTGGACCCTGAGATTAGATCAGATGGTTAGAGCATGGGGCTAATAATACCAAGGTCATGGATTTGTTCCCTGTACAGGCCATTCACTTAAGAGTTGGACTCAATAATCCTTATGGGTCCCTTCCACCTCAGAATATTCTGTGATTCTGAACACAACATCAAGGACATGCAGATAAATGGGAACCCTGTGAATAGAAGGATTTCCAGACTTCAGAGAGACAAGGAGGACCAGGATAACCAGGAACTCCTAATTTGTTGGCAGTGTTCAGTGTAGTTGTCCCTCTCTCTGTGCCTGGCTTCCAAGGCACTGAACCATGGATGGGTTCTTTTCCTATTTGTGCTTTCTACCTTTCCTCTGCCCAGCAGCTCACTGAGGGCATCAAACAAGTGAACCCAGTGGCCATAAACCCAGTGGTCTGAGGTCTGTGCCAGGCACTTTTCTAGGACAACTGCTCCTGATGAGACACATATCCACTTTGCCTTCAATGATACCCTAAAAATCACTTTATCCTTTCTTTTCTGCAGATTATGAGGAATAGAATGTCATAGACATCTCCGCTAGCCTTCACCTCCATGCCCTAGAAAATTAGAAGATAGGAAGACAAAGAGCTTTATTGCTTTTTCTCTTTTAAGGAAGTATAAAAATCCTGTGTAGAGGATTGAACTGTGTACAAAGAGCAGAGAGAATTAAACTGAGAGTACTCAGTCATTTGATGCTAATTTTAATACAGCCATGAGGACAGACAGGTGAGAGTAGAGGAAAAGGCAGAGGAGAGAAAATAAAAGAAACTAGGAAGAAGGAAAAAGGGACCACATATAAGACACAGATTTGAAACAAAACAAAAAAAAACCCCATACCAAAACCAAACCAAAACAAAGCAAATATATATTAAAAAAGGGGGAATTGACCTAAGGAAAAAGGAAACATAGACACATAAAAACTTCATCTCACTAAAATAAAAAGCACATTGAAAATATGGACTAAAGTATCTACTTTAAATATACTGTGGAAAGAAAGAAAAGCTGAACAGGACTGGAAAACCACTCTACTACAACAGCATGCATACCTTAAAAATAAAAGTATTGAATTGTTCTGTATTTTCCATGCCTCATAGGTGATGGGTTAAGCACTTCATGCACTTTCAGGTACTTCAGCTGTTATTTGGCTCATTCACTGTGCAAATTGAATTGCATTGAACATTTACAGAGAAAACCCAACCTTTTACTACAGACAGCAAGTCAGATAATACACCCAAACCTATCTGAGATTTGGCTGACCTCTCCAAAATATAATTTAACAGCAACTTATTGCCTTTTTCCCGTTAAGTTTTGATAGATATGTTTGCAAATACCCACTGATGGAGGTCAGCTGTAACGTCAGAAACAAGGGTGCAGGATAGTGTTGCCACTAATAAAAGCAGACATTTTGGAGAAAACTTAAAACAAAAGCTGAAAATAAGTATAAGAAACAGCTGAGCTGCAACTAAAACCTAAATTCAGAGGAAAATAGTCCCATTATTCTTCTATGAAAGTTTTTTGGTTTTAAGACAATAAGTTTTGAAAGAGTAAGGGTTTACAGTTCAGTTGCAGTGAATCTAGGTAATGAGCATGAGAATGAGGGCCAGGATACTGCTACTCTACAACTCTCTTCCTGAGTGACAGAAAGACTGATTCACTGGCTTAAAGCTGTCAAGAAGAAAGTAATGGATCTACATTTATGTCCGATATCTCTTTAATTCCCCAAGTGCAGCAAGAAAGCTACTTTTGTTGTCACTGAGGAATTACCTGCCTCTGTGGGAGGCTGTTGCCCTGTGAGGAAGACCTACTCCATGGAATGGTAAATAAAGAAAGAGGTAAAAGCCAGGGAAATATTGGTCTTGGAGTTTGAAAGAGCAGTGGCATACAAAGATCAGGCAGTTCTTCTTACGATGTTTCCCATATGGAAAGAGAGTAAGTAATTAGTGTAAATGTGCTGTTGATATGGAGCACAAGCCACTAGCTTAAGTCCTGCCTGCTTGTGTATCAGCTCCTTTATTCCAAAAGAGATGGGGTCAGCATGTGTGCTAAGCTGTTCTCTGAAGTCCATTTCCACACTAGATGTTTCTCATCTCAACAAGGTTTTTTCCCTGACCTAGTCCAGCATTACATCATTCTTGACACCAGGACTAGATCCAAGAAGGATGACACATATGTTGACTGAGTTGCCAAATTTACACACCTGGCAACTTTTGGTTGCATATGCATTTTGTGACCTGAGCACCAGAAAGACCTGCTGTCAAGCATGCACAGGGCTGTGCCCATCTGGGGGCAGCTGAGATTTCTCAGGTCCAGAGTTTAGCCAGCACTTGCTTTTATTGCCTTGATTTAGCAGGCAGTTTCAGGGGATGTCTGCACACCTGAGATCACCACAAAATCCAAGCCCTTCAAATATGTTTTCTTTTCTATTTCCCAGATGAGTGCTCTAACAAGCAGTTACATGCTCTTTTCTAGGTTACCTTGCTCATGCCTGGAAAGAAAGACTGCAGGCACCAATAATTAGGAGAGGAATCTGGACTATAGGAAATGCTGTCTGATGGATACCTGAGGGATAAAATTTAAGATACATGCACAGGGTTTGCACTTTCTGCTAGGTAGTATGTTCATTATGCCTGCTTACAACATCTGAAAATACAGCAAGGCAGTGCCTAACTTGAGACTCTGCATGTTCTATTTTCTCTTCTGGCTGCATGTGCCTTATACTGTTTAACACATAAAGCTGTTCCTCTGGGCCACTAATGGCATGGGAAAACATGAAACTATGAAGATACTGCATTGAGCCCCTAATTGCTGAGAAAGTAAGAAAGGCAAAGATTTGATGGGCATATTAGAGGAAGGCTGAAATCTAATTAGTCCCTCTTGCATGACGGCAACCTACTCCTTTACAACCAGATCATGTCTTAGGAGTTATGTTCAACAGTTGTGCTAATCTGCTCTCTGGAGAGGAGCCCAATGGTAGTTCCTCTACAGCAGCTCATAGCCAGAGACAGTACCTGATGCAACTAACTGCTAATCCTCCTCCAGTGTTTGGTGCTCAACACAGGACTCAATATCAGAAGAAATCACTGTTGACAAATTTTACCTTGAACCTGCCATAAAGGTACAAGACACAGGTCTTGAAGTCCAAATACACATTACTCCAAAAAAAATCCCATTCTGTCTTCCTTACTCACATAAATAGCAATTACTTTCTTTTAATAAAAGTGGAAATTTCTTGCTTTTTAATGACTATTTTTAAATTCTGAAAAGAGAAAACAGTTTCACGTGGAGTCATACATAAAGGGTCACAGATAAATCACTCAGAATAAATCCACTGTTGATGCAAATAGTTATTAATTAGCAAGGCCATAACACAAGATATCTCATTTAGCAAAGAGATAATTTCATCTCAAGAAAGAGCTTCTGACAGCCATCTCGTCAGAGAGAGCCTATACCAGGTCAGTTGGATAAGGAAGATAGAGAAAAGATAGAGAGAAATATCTTTCTAATTTAGTCTTATAAATAGATTAAGGCAGATTTTTCTTCTGTTTCTTCATCTGCATCATTTTTAAACATTCATGACTGTTGTGTATTTTAAGTGATGTAAAATGTAAAAAAAAAGAAATCGAACTTGACTTGCGCAAGAGTGATTTTGAGGTAGGGGGAAAATGGCAAGGCACCTTGCTTAGGAATATTGAGGGTGATGTAAATGTATAAAGTTTGGCTCCAGTGTTCGCTACCAAGTGTCCCAGGTTGTAACCATCTGTCCTTTATGGTAGTCAAAGCATAGCAGAGAAGCATTCATGACAGCTGGCTAAGCTGAATGGAGAACTAAATGGTTGGAGAGGAAGAACTATTTTCCATTCCCTGAATGGCTCAAGATATGTAGAAGGCAGCATACTTGAACCCCAGGACAATAATCTGTATGAACACATTTACAAGGCCAAGGCAGAGTCACAAGCACTGGCGCTCAATGATCCAAGGTGTTGTCACTACTTCTGGCATAGCCAGGACCCAGGCCAGGCCTCCAGACGACATCTGGGCACTCTCCAGCTGGAGACTGAGACCAGAATGGTGCCTGACATGTTTAGGGGTATCTGTAGCTGGATCTAAACTCTCACAAGTCAGATGGATGAGCCTTTCATTCTAGAAGCAAGTTGTTTCTGTCTCTTTGAGAATTTAGAAACAGCAATTCTGAATAGAAACAAATGAACGATGTCCTAAAATGCAAGATGTATCAACTACTTTCTATCCTTCTGCTATGTTTAACTATTGTGTTCCTGAGAACACACTTTGACAATGTAAATCTCGTAGAATATTTTAAAACTACTTACAGCACCAGAATTTTAACAAGCAGCTCAGACTCATTTTCAAGTTTCTCTTCGTAGGATTATAAAATGCTTTTAAATACTACTTAAGCTTGAATTGTTTTCACAAGTTCCAAACCTGAATTATTCTAGACAACCAGCAATCATCAGTCTGGATTCTTTTCAAACTACTGTCCACGTGGGCCGCATTATCTCTGCACACTGGAGTGAGCAAAGCTTCCCTTGAGCTTTCACAACATACAGTTTTGCTTCATATAAACCAGAACAGTTTGCCCTTTTTTGTGTACTTGTTTAAGTATGTTTTCTGTGATGTCACTGTACAGGTGCCAAATTGGTAGCATCAGGTGATCTGCTGAGCTAATATGGATTTGGATCCACACAATCGTCCTTTGGATCAACCAAAATCCCAAACTTAGAGTTACCGCTCTCTGCTTAAGAAAAATATGTTATTTTGGGTCTATCACTCTAATTTAATTCTATGGGTAATGGAGGATGAGGTCATTATGAATTATCATAGCTCTTTTATAACTACTACAGCACAAACACTTTTTCCCTTTTGTGGAAGACAGTGTTTTACTGACTCCAAAGACAGGCTTATTTTAAATCTGCTGGTATGGGCAACAACCATAATTTGTATTTGGTGCACATGGATGATGTTTACAATTGTTTTAAAGCAGTGGTTCAGAAGCCTTCTCTATTACTTGCTGTCAAGAAAATCTATATTACTACTTTTCTTTAACACTCTTATTATCATGTGTCATCGCTAAGTAGTCAAAATGGACATTGGCTGCAGCCCACAGAGAATTAATGTAAAATTGTGCTGAAGCTTTTGCAACTTTCAGAAATCTTCTTGCTCTCCCTGTTATAATATCAGTTCCCTTTTTAAAAGCTCTGATGTCAGCTCTTAGTTCAGCAGATAAGAATTAAACTGAAGATTTCTTTAAGAGTGTGAACATTGACTTCATAAGGAGCAGCTCTTTGATAAGTTTTAAAAATGCTGTACAAGTAGCAGAGGATCTTCGTCTAAAATCTCAAAAATTTATCAGGCACTTTCACTTGCAATGAAACTTCCCTGACTGCTCCTAATATTGCCTGAACCAAGGGCAATGTCTGAAGAGAAAACAGAGCTGAAAATGATAGGAAGCCAGGAAGAAGGGTCAACTGAAACAGAAATTCCACTACGTCAGTTCATTTTTCATAAAGTGTAATAAAGACTGGCTTTACCAGGAGCTAATAGTGGCTCTCGTTTATTTTCTTCATTTGTACATTGGAGTAGTGAAAGAGTTCTAAAAATGGGTTGTACTCAAACAGCATATGTCCACAAAGGTAGGATGGCTTATCATCTCCTGTTTGTCTGACAAGAAGAGATACTATTGCCTAATGTAAATAATTTGTGTGCTGCTGACAAAGCATTAGAACTCACATTGGCTGATGCAAAAGCAATATTATGTGATTAAAAAGAAGCTGAGTTAACCAAAGCTTAACATGACACAGGAAGCAACTTTATAAGTAAATTTTTAGGATAGAAGACTACAAAGCCCCATTTATGGTTTTATAGTCATGAGCTACCCAAAACCATATGTCTATGAAACAGTAGTTCTGGTGCCCATACTGGCTTAAGCATGTGGGGTTTTTCTGTTCCTGGCCTGATTCTTGCTTTTTTCACCAGAGTATTTATTGGTTTTTAGGAAGTTACATTTCTTTAACTGGTTTATCCCAATCCTAAAAGCAATAGTACTTGTCAGGGATATCATGCTGCTATGGAAGAGTAATTGTGAGCTGACTGGCTGGGTGAAGACATGGCAGAAGTCCTTATACTGACATTGCCATCAAAGCTGCCTTAACAGGAAAATACATCTGAATTTGGAAAATTAAAAAGAGATTTCATGTCAAATAAATTCTCATGTTTTTGATAGCAAGCCTGAGGACAGGACTAGTCAAAAACTGTATTTCAGTTCTGAGGAACTGTTTGAAATGCCCTGTCAGATAGACAGTAAGTCTACTTATGTCTGTAAGTCAACTAGAAGCAAAATTGTAATCATCTCTTTTTAAGTTCAGTAATGTGTCTGTGGTGCCTTTACCTGTGCCTTAAAGGTCTGATAAGTGTTGAGTGATTTCAGGAAAGCCAGCAGAAACACATGAATCTCCAGGAAATGGTGATTCAGAGAAGAGCAGAAATGTTTACTTGTGTCCCCAGGATCACATAATGGGCCACTGTCTCCTCAAACCATGTGAATCCCTCTGCAAGGATGTTCCTCCTGCACAGGTTCTCTGAGTGGCACATGCCAGGAGAGACTCCTTCACACTCATCAGGCTGTGGGGAATGCCAAAACTGTCCTCAAAATTATAACAGATGGCTTCCATGCAAGTAAAGATTACTTATATGTGAATATTATTGTACTGATCTACATGTCTCATCCTGCTGCTCAAAACGCGTCTAATAAGGATTTTTCTCCTTACTCTCAGACAGATGACGTGCATCCAATTTTGTAGGGTATACATTTTTTATTTGTTTTCAGTTCTAACATTATTCCATGGCAAAGTAACAATTAACATCAAATATTTAATAACTTAGTCTTTCACAGTTGGCCACTTCAGCAATTAAAAGGATGGTAGAAAAACAGGGTTTGCTGCCCAGCAACAATTTCTCTTCATAACAGATGTTTATATGAAAATAGGCACATGGTGACTGGCTTACCTTCTGCTCAAAGCAATGGTCTCTTGCAAAGATACGGGAACTTAATATACAGGCACTCCATTGCCTTTGCTTTATTTATACCTCACTACAGTGTGAACCAAGCACTAAATGACTTTCCCCCAATCTTCCGAGAAATAAGAGGAAGGAATAAGCAGAGAAGCAGTTAACAGAGCCACTGCATAAAGCAGTGATGCTGCTGGAAAAGGAATTGGCTGTACTTAGTATTTACTGTAAGGAAGACTGGGCAGTGCCCAGGAAAAACAAAAAGAAGCAATATGCAATGGAGAGAAAAAATAAGGTTCTAGTATTTTTGCTTTCTAAATATTTGAAATGTAAGGAGTCACAAGACAAAGCAAAGGATTAAATCCAAGTAAAAATTCCAAGAAGACCTAGAATTACCTCAGATGTTTGTGTAAGTGCCTAAACCATCGCGTATATTCTTTTCTTTTACATATTCTCCAGAGTTCTGCTTTTTGGATCTTCTACTCTGAGTATTTACTCCACACTTGACATTGTGTGCAGCTGACATGGCTATGGACAGAAGATGGCTTTCTGTCTCAGTCATGGAGTGTGTTGGGTCAAGCCCCCACAACACATATGTGACCGCTTCTTTTGGAAACCTAGGAGTTCCAGGAGCTGCTTGGACTCACCCAGTGAACAAGATGCCTCAGTTAAATGATGTCTGCAGATTGAGGGAATTATTCAGGTATATCCTAACAACTAGCTCTGCAGAGATGAGAAACCTCTGCTCCTTGCTCTTTTTCTATCCAGTGACTGTTTGAGGCTTAAGTCTGAAAGAAAGATCTGCAACTAGTTCATTATCAGGGATGAGCAGTAATTCCCCCAATTCCAGCTTCATAATAAAAGGCAGCTGTGAACATTGTCTGTCAATGAGAGGTACTTCAGGCACTTTCCCTGATCATGGGAAGACTGCACTCTTGATCTCAAGTTCATGTAGGCACCTGCTTCATGCCTAGGCTCGGACTTTTGTGCACGGATCTCCTGTCCTGCAGGGGATTTCATCAGCAGGGTGTTTCCATAGCTCAGAGAGGAACAGACAAACATATATTTCAGTGTAAGTAGATAAGAACAAGTTTTAGGCAACTCTCAGAAGACGTACCATTGTTTCACAAATGATTTAAGGAGTGACACTCAAGTTTCAAAGTTGTTGCATTGCTACAAAGAGCAGAGAGGGGAGGCTGTGTGAATATGCAGTGGAAGTGTAAGCACAGACACCATAATGCAATCCCAGAGTAAGGCTGCTGTCTGCAAAAAAATGATAGAGGACACAAAATGCATTTATCATCCTAAATGGGATTTATTGTCTTAATCTTACAGCATGCTAACTTGTCTGTCAGTCTTCCATATAAAACCTAGCTTATGTGCTGTCAGCCCAGACCGTGGGCATGACGAGCATGTGACAGCATTGTTCTGTATTCAACGTCTTTATACTTGTTTGATTTTATTCCTTTCTCTCATACCCCCTTCAGTCTTTTTTTACAAGCTCAAGAATCCTAAACTTATCTGATCTTCTCTCATAGGAAAATGGTTTCACACGTCTGTCCTTCATAAACCTGTATTCTGTGAAGATTTTCTAATTCTAAAACTTTCTTTTAAAGAATGATGACAGATACATGCCATATTGAAGCAGTGGCAGGAGTTATGGATTTGTACTTTGGCTGCTACTGTAATGAAACTCTTTTGTTTTGTTCTCAGATCTGATTCTATAATTACATTTATCTTTTGACTGACATAGTTCATCCATACAGTTTTTGCAATACTCTCTCTAGTGGTGACTTGCTGAGTGATAATAATTTCTTTTGAACTCACTGCTGTGTGTTGATACAGCAGGGATTATTTCTGCCATTGTCACTAATTTGTGTTTATCAACACTGAATAGCATCAGATGTCAGCTCACTCAAGCAGCCTGTGCAGAGAGAATTTCCTGCAGCACTTTTTGGTAATTCTGGTTTTGACTATATTAGTTCTGTAAGATCAGAAAACATCCCTGTCCAATCCCTTTCCAGACCACTAATGAATGTGCTGAACAGCAAAGTCATCCTTCCTCCATTGTAAAATCATAGAATCCTAGAATCATAGAATCAGCTGGGTTGGAAAAGACCTCCAAGATCATCAAGTCCAACCTTTCATCCACTACCACCATTGTTTCTAGACCATGGCACTAAGGGCCACATCCAGTCTCATCTTAAAAACCTCCAGGGATGGAGAATCCACCACCTCCCTGGGCAGCCCATTCCAATGTCTGATTATTCTCTCTGTAAATAATTTCTTCCTAATATCTAACCTAAACCTCCCCTGGCACAGCTTAAGACCATGCCCTCTTGTCTTACTGATAGCTGCCTGGGAGAAGAGACCAACCACCACCTGGCTACAACCTCCTTTCAGGGAGTTGTAGAGAGTGATGAGGTCTCCCCTGAGCCTCCTCTTCTCCAGGCTGAACAACCCCAGCTCCCTCAGCCTCTCCTCATAAGACTTGTGCTTGAGTCCCTTCACCAGCCTTGTTGCTCTTCTCTGGACCTGCTCCAGCACCTCAATGTCCTTCCTGAACTGAGGGGCCCAGAACTGGACTCCAGATGTGGCTTCACCAGTGCTGAGTACAGGGGCAGAATTGTGGGAGGCGACTGGGCTGTGGACAGCTTGGGCCTTGAGTTTGAGCGGTTGCAGCTGCAAGGTTGTAAAGGAATGTGAACACTGAAGTGAGAAGAAGATAAACAAAGAAGACGGAACTACTGAACCACAACTGAAGCCGGACATCCTAAACAGCTGAGTCACCATGAGTTGCAGAGCAACCAATCTTGACATGTTTATGTAGTAAGGGCACCAATGGTGGTGAAACACACTGACTAGGGGAGACTATAAATTACCAATATTTGTATGAAATAAAGACTTTTCTGTGTGAAATCCCAGTGTCGTGTCTGTCCCGACAACAACACAGAATCACTTCCCTGGTCCTGCTGGCCACACTGTTCCTGATCCAGGCCAGGATGCCATTGGCCTTCTTGGCCACCTGGGCACACTGCTGGCTCATGTTCAGCTTCCTGTCAATCCAAACTCCCAGGTCCCTTTCTGCCTGGCTGCTCTCCAGCCACTCTGTCCCCAGCCTGTAGCACTGCATGGAGTTGTTGTGGCCAAAGTGGAGGACCCGGCACTTGGCCTTGTTGAACCTCATCCTTCTGGAATCAGCCCAACTCTCCAGCTTGTCCAGGTCCCTCTGCAGAGCCCTCCTGCCTTCCATTTGATCGACACCCCCCAGCTTAGTGTCATCTGCAAATTTGCTGATGGTACACTCAATCCCCTCATCTGAATCATCAATAAAGATATTAAATAGAACTGGGCCCAACACTGATCCCTGGGGGACACCAGTAGTGACCAGCCACCAACTGGATGCAGCACCGTTCACCACCACTCTCTGGGCTCGGCCCTCCAGCCAGTTCCTAACCCAGCACAGAGTTCCCCTGTCCAAGCCGTGGGATGCAGCTTTTTCAGGAGTATGCTGTGGGAGATGGTGTCAAAGACTTTGCTGAAGTCCAGACAGACCACATCCACAGCCTTCCCCTCATCCACCAGGCAGGTCACCTGATCATAAAAGGAGATCAGGTTGGTCAGACAGGACCTGCTCTTCCTAAACCCGTACTGGCTGGGTCTGATCCCTTGTCCATCCTGTAGGTGCTGTGTGATTGCACTTAGGATGATCTGCTCCATAACCTTGCCAGGTTGATGGGCCTGTAGTTTCCCAGGTCCTCCTTCCAGCCCTTTTTGTGGATCACCGTGACATTCGCCAACTTGCAACCATCTGGGACCTCCCCAGTGAGCCAGGACTGTTGGTAGATGATGGAGAGCGACTTGAGGAGCTCTTCTGCCAGCTCCCTCATCACCCTAGGATGGATCCCATCTGGTCCCATAGACTTGTGAGGATCCGAGTGGCTCAGTAGGTCACTAACTGTTTCCTCCTGGATTACAGGGGGGCTATTCAGATTCTTATCTCTTTCTACAAGCTCCAGAAGCCAGCTGTCCTCAGGACAATATGTCTTACTGTTCAAAACTGAGGTAAAGAAGGTGTTAAATACCTCAGCCTTTTCCTCATCTTTGATAACTCTATTCCCACCCATGTCCAATAAAAAATGGAGGTTTTCCTTGCCCCTCCTTTTGCTATTGATGTATCTGTAGAAGGACTTTTCTTACTGTTCCTATGTTTTCTTCTCTATTTTTTTCATCAGTGTCAATCAAGGCATGAAACTTTCTACTTACACTATGGCAGCTTATTTTCTCTAAGTTTTTTGTAACAGACCTATTCAAACTCTTCTGGAAAATTTATGTATCAAACACTTCATTGTTACCAACAGGTTCACTGACTCTTAAAGAGCATTAAAATCATGTGAGGCATGACTGTTTGCTGCAAGAAAATGCTCTTTTGCCCCATTGTTTCATTTTTACTAGTATGTCTCTTAATCCTGTTCTTTATCGTAGTTTGCATGAGTTTGATTGATACAGTAGCCAAACTTACTGTTGTTTCCTATATCTCACTACAATTTAGGTTTTTTGATGGATGTCATATTTGCTAATTGACATTTCTCAGATACAGGTGGGGTACCTGCCTTGAACAGCAAAGGAGAGAAAATCCTGTGCTTTCCTGAAGTATTTAGCCACTCGCAGCACTTAAAGTTGTAAGAGATTAACATCTGAGAAGTTATTTTTAGAATCTAATAAGAGGGTGTTTAGATTAAGAAGCTCGATATCCTGTTTGGTTATCTAGTAATAAATCAAGTTTCATGCATTTTCCCCTTATTAATCTTTCATATGATGCATCTGCCAGACTCCTGAGGTTGTTCAAACCAACAGGCATTCTACCTACTTAAAATATATCACGCAGGCACATACTGGACTGCCATGGTTCTGATGCTCTCCAGTGTTTCAACACAAATTTAGCCTAGAGCTTTGTCCAAGTAGCCATAAAAAGTTGCCATTGTTGTCCTATAGCTTTCCCAGGAAGATACATCTAAACAACCCTCCAGATTTGGTTTTGTCTGACACCCACCAGAAGCACAGGAGTATTGTCAAAATAAAAGAAACAAGGCTAGAGCTCAGCATAGGAGGTCTGTTTAAAACGGGAAAGGCTAAAAATGCCCTCAATTTCTTCTGGACCTTTACAAAAATATCCAGTAAATATTTTCCTCTTCAATTGATGTTCTCTGAGTAGAAAAATGTTACAATTTTTTAAAAGTCTAGTAAAATATCACTGGATATATATTATTTTCAGTGATATGTAGTATGAATGTATTTTTATATCATTGTGTATCTTATACGTAATGTGAAAGAGAGGAACTTTTACCTCTGAACAACAGAAGAACTTCAAACCTCATTTTTACCTTTTCCCCTCGACATCATGATAAAGGGACTGTTGGTATTTGTACACTAGAAATTTATTTAAAAAATGAATTGTTTGGTGAGAGGCTGTAAGAGTAACATAAATAAATCTGAAAGAGCTACAGATGTGGAGGCAGGTTATTAGACTGACTCATGGAAGCACTCTGCTCTGATGGCCATACAGTGGCTTCTCTGCTTCATTTTTCTCTGCTCACATCAGTGCTCTATGTGACTAAATGCTTTTTCATAGTGTAAAATCTTTTATACAAATTCATAGTGTTCTAAATGAAGGAGAGTAGGATTTCCAAAGACATCTCAGTGGTGGCCAAACCCCACTCTGTTAAAGTTGACTGCATGCCTTAAGGACACCCATGAGACTAACCAGGAGTAGCAAAGAGCTTAACAGAATAACAGGGGATATTGGTCCTTCTTTCATGAATTTTAGTCTAGCAGTTGCATTTATTTTCTTTATGTTCTGAATTGTTTCATATAATGCATAATTTTACATGATGTATAGTAGAAGGACAGCATACAAATAATTCAAATAGTGCCAGTCTCTAGCGACTCACTTAAAGGGAAGTGATGTTCCAGGAGTTGCTCTAGGTCTGGCAGTTTTGCAGCCTCATCAGATGCAGTCAGATTGTACAACAGAATCATGAGACTCTCCAGCTACATAGGAGGAAGACAAAAAAAACCTCCTGCAAATTACCTTTCTCAGATCTCAGTTCTCATGAAATGGAAGCAGCAGTGGTTGCTGTTTCCGTATCAGATGCTTCCAGCCAGGAGCAGAGGGCACATCTCAGCAGTATCACAGTTCAAGGTCGCAGGAGGAACAGAGTCTGCATATAGATACTCCAGAGCTCCATCTTCCTTCTGGTTTCTGAGTGTTTCCTGTCTCCCAGCCACAAACTCATAGAGATTAAAGCAGTTACATTATGTTGGTACTGTGGTATGTCAGAAGTAGAATTGTGAGAGGGTAGAAAGCTCTTGGTTCTTCCCAACAGAATGAGAAAGTGTGAGGTGCAACACAGGTTTTGATGGGTTTGCATGACAGTAAAAAGATAGATACATAAATTATTCTCTCACCATGCAACAGTATACAGTTAGGGGAGTGTTGGGTTGCAAGTTCAGCATGCCTTGTCCGATGAGGACAACAATTATTAAGTCTTTAAAGACTTTTTTTAAATACAAAGGAAAAATAGAAGAGTTAAAGTATTTAAATGTAAGGTATAAAATAATTTATTTCAACTTCATTTTAACATCTTTTCCCTTTCTATATACGGAAAAAACCCCTTTGAGTGATAATCTCTTGTAGACTGAAATGATCTTTAGCCACTCTCTGTCCAATGTAGCTTTGGTAACATGAATGTGCTGTGGAAATTGCTGCTACTTTCAAAATCATGTCTACTTTCAATAAGATGAAACAGACAAAAAGTGAGAGAGGAGAAGGAAGAGGGAGAACAGAGAAGGGAGGGAGAGAGGAAGGGAAATAGGGAAAGAAATAGCAGCACAGCAAAACCTTCATCTCTACCATTGTGAGGATTAGCTCATTGATGCAGAAAACTCTGTTGCAGCATCATCTTAGGAGCCTCAGAACCTGACATATAACCTGGCATACCCAGGTTTTACGAGTGTTCCTGGTCCTAGGCTCATGACCATGTTGAAAAATATGCAACTTTGACTAAATAAACCAAACTTGTTACACAGAATAAAAAAAATCTGTTAAAGTCATATATGTCAGTCTCATTTACCCTCTTCCTCCCTTCTGTTGATAATGTGTTTTGTCAATGCCATGGCTAAAGATGAACATGGACTAAGATACCAGGTATTCTGACTGGGTCCACAAGATATTCTGCTTACAGGGGACCAGGGTAGATAGAGTCTGGCTGCTGAGTGCTGAAAGGTAGAAACACTGCTAGAATGAATGCAGCCTCAGTTCTAACTATAACTCTGCCTGTGTTGTGAGGGTGAATTCCTACACTGCCTGAACCTTTGTAAGCAGGTTTCAGCATGGTGACTATAACCATAGTATACTCCTGAAAAAGCTGGCAGCCCACGGCTTAGACAGAGGAAGTCTCTTCTGGGTGAAGAACTGGCTGGAGGGCCAGGCCCAGAGAGTGATGGTGAACGGTGCTGCATCCAGCTGGTGACTACTAGTGGTGTCCACAAGGAATCAGTGTTGGGCCCAGTCCTGTTTAATACCTTTATTGATGATGTGGAAGAGAGGATTGAGCATACCATTAGCAAATTTGCAGATAACGCCAAACTGAGGAGGCACGTTGATCTGCTGGAAGGCAGGAGGGCTCTGCAGAGGGACCTGGACAAGCTGGAGAGTTGGGCTGATTCTGACGGGATGAGGTTCAACAAGGCCAAATGCCGGGTCCTCCACTCTGGCCACAACAACCCCCTGCAGTGCTACAGGCTGGGGACAGAGTGGCTGGAGAGCAGCCAGGCAGAAAGGGACCTGGGATTTTGGATTGACAGGAAGCTGAACATGAGCCAGCAGTGTGCCCAGGTGGCCAAGAAGGCCAATGGCATCCTGGCCTGGATCAGGAACAGTGTGGCCAACAGGTCCAGGGAAGTGATTCTGCCCCTGTACTCAGTGCTGGTGAGGCCACACCTGGAGTCCTGTGTCCAGTTCTGGGCCCCTCAGTTCAGGAAGGATATTGAGGTGCTGGAGCAGGTCCAAAGAAGAGCAACAAGGCTGGTGAAGGGACTTGAACACAAGTCTTATGAGGAGAGGCTGAGGGAGCTGGGGTTGTTTAGCCTGGAGAAGAGGAGGCTCAGGGGAGACCTCATCACTCTCTACAACTCCCTGAAAGGAGGTTGTAGCCAGGTGGGGGTTGGTCTCTTCTCCCAAGCAACTATCAGTAAGACAAGAGCTGTGCCAGGGGAGGTTTAGGTTGGATATTAGGAAGAAATTATTTACAGAGAGAATAATCAGACATTGGAATGGGCTGCCCAAGGAAGTGGTGGATTCTCCATCCCTGGAGGTTTTTAAGATGAGACTGGATGTGGCCCTTAGTCCCATGGTCTAGTAACCATGGCGGTGTTGGATCAAGGGTTGGACTTGGTGATCTCGGAGGTCTTTTCCAACCCAGCTGATTCTATGATTCTACTATTTGATTCTATGGAATGAAGGAACCGAGACAAAGACAAGCACCCTTTTACTGTGTGCTGTAAAGGATGTTTCTCAGCTCTTACCTCTACAACACATCTCTGTAAAGTAGGCTGATTTGCATAAATGCAGTCACTACCATGAACCATCATCAAAGAAAGAAGCACAAATATATCACAGCATTTTTTCTTGCAGACAGCTGAAGTGAGTTAGCAAGGTCAACAGGAAGCAGTAGATGAGGTTTTAATGAGTGATACATCTCCTGCTTCTGAGAGGAAATTTTTTGCATGAGAGAAGTAAAACCAAAACCAGCACAGAGGGAAGAAAACCACAGCTTTCAGCCCTCTGAGTGAAATCTCTGCTGTCTCAACAAATGAGCAATGTAAGACAGCAGACAACACTGGTATGCAGACAATTTGAGAGTGGAAAAGAATTACAAAACTTTTCCTGCTCCAAACTCATCTAATAAAAGTGTATAACACTCAGGGGGAAAACCTGAAGTTGATATCAGTCTAAGAGAGTTCAAATGATGCAAGACTTTGGAAAATAATCCTTGTCTCATTGATTACCTTGACAGTACAAAGTCTGAAATAAATTGCTTAGTTAAGAGAAGAAATAGAGAAGACCTGAAAGAGGGGAACTGATTAAATGGGGAAGTTGATCTCTGAACTAGATTTGTAATGGATTAATTTCTTTGTTTTACACAGGAAAATCTCTATAGAGTCAAATGTGTCAGCTTAGAAAACAAGATGACTTAGAAAAGAGGGTAACTTAGAAAATGGGGTGTTTCGTATACCTAAGCTTAAATAAAATAGTAAAAGGAAGATAATCTTTGTACTTCATTTGTAAAAAGATTTTTCAAATCTATAAAAGAACCACAGAAAATCTTTGGAGTAAGAATAGCAGAGGCAAGAGTTTCAACAAAGTCAGACACAACCAAAATTTTCCTGGTTGGGAAGTTTTTATGTTGCTTATCTTCATCAACCATGAGGACTGGATTAGCCATTGCAAAGTAGCTGCAGAGTCACTTGTGGAGCAAGATCGTGGTTTCTAAATATGTTTCCTGGTCTTTAACAAGAGGTATTATGAAGGGACAATGTTTCAATAGGTTTCAGGTTACTTCTAAGTCTGATTTTTTTTTCCCCTTAGAGAAAAACAAATAAAAAAGAGGCAAAAAGTTCAGCTTCTATATCAAACATGATCTAAGTATTTTAAATTGCATTTTCCAGGAAGAAGCCAGTAGATAAGTGGTAATCTCTTTTGCGTACGTGTTGTAACGAGCATCAAGAATTTGAAAACCTGAATTTGATCTGAAAAAATGTACAGTTGCTAATATTACTGTTATAAGAAAATGATCGTATAACTTTTGTTTGATTGTTGGGCTGATCAAAACCAGATCACTTCATTTTATAAGTTATCTTTATATCTACTCTTTTTTTCATCTAAAGTCCACTACTGCTCGCCAGTCCCAGCATTTGAGGACAGTTTCTTGCTTTAGGAGGTAACTGTAGCAGTTTACTAATAAATGGATTGTATCTCCTGAACCAGTTAAATCAAATCTGCAGCTTCAAGACTTCAGCAGGCTTGAAATTAATATAAATTTAACCCACCAAATATCTCTTAGCCTGCCTTGTCATCTCTGTTGCTTTCTGCCAGTATCTTAGCATTAAAAAACTTACTCCCATGGATCACTGGACTAGAAAAACAGCTTGCTCTCACTTGACTTTCTAACCAGTTTCTAAATTTCTTATTGATGTTTTAAAGTTATTTCTCAGAGGCCATTCAGATTTTTATGTGCTCTCGGCTTGGTACTTTAGCCCAAATATACTTCCACCGTTTCAAACCATTAAAAATGGCTTTATACATTTCTACAGCACAGGACTTCATTTGTCCTACTCTGTAAATGGAGGCAAAGATTGCATCCTACTGCTTTAGTTTGCCTAGAGTAATCTCTGTCTACTGCTGCCATTCAAGTCTCAGGAAACGGATTATTCAGAAAGTGACTCACACCAGCAAGGCTGCACATCTGTCCAGGACATCTGGATGCCAAGTGACCCGATCAGAGCAGTACCTCCACCTGCCTTCAGGACACCCAGAAGTCCTGAACAAATGGCCACGGCCCAAATGCCCATTTTTGTCCAGGAGTGTAATGGCTATCCATACAGTGTGCTCACAGCATGCTTGATCCTGTGCCACCAAAGCAGAACTGCAGAAGCTCTGTGTCACAGGGCTCCAAAGTCACAGCAAACAGTTGCATGGCTGGGGATGTTTCGGTCCTTTTACATAAGTTTCAGCTTTTCACATTTGGGAAAGTGGGAAAGGAAGAAGGAAGGGCGAAAGCAGAGATAAATGGGGGGAAAGTCATATTTTTTAATACTTTTTTACTTAATACTTAGTGGACAATAAAAGAATAATAGATATATCTAAAATACATTAAAAGACAACTCCACGATTTATGACAGCCAGCACACTTCACAATGTGTGTTTCAGTTCAAGTTCAAACCAAATGACAGATTTGGATCTTTTCTGAAGTTCTGTGTGACAGGGCATTTCCCTTGCAGCATGGGGTATGCCTTCTAAGATCATCTGAACATATTAGCTGCTGCCATTTAAGTTTCAAGGTTCTGCTCTTGCTTTGTCTGTAGTACATATTATAGTCTGATGAGGACTGAAATGTTTTAATTCAAGCTGATGAAGCTGTATAGCATATCTGAGTGAAATTTAATTGCCTGTAAAATACAGGTCAGTTTAGATGATCTAATGGTCCCTTTTGGCCTTAAACTGTACAATATCTCTCAAACAAACCATTAAAATGTTGTCGTGTCTGGTAATCACAAAGATAACTAGAGCTTTTGTAAATGCCCTCTAATTTAAAGGGTACCCTTTATAGTCTGTGTACAAGCTCTAATTAGCTATTTTAATAATTCTGAATAAGTGGTTTATACAACCTGGAGTTTAACAGTTACTGGTACAGTAGAGCTCACATCTATACAACTAAACTCTCTTGTCCTCCACAACTGAGGCCACATCTCTCAGAGCAGTATAGTGTTTCCCAGCACTCAAAAACTCAGATGTTCTCCTGGGCACTGTCTGGGTGAAGAGCAACTGTCCCAACAAATTTGCAGCAAGAACTATATTAAGAAAACTAACTGTAAGAATGATTGCACAGGCCTGTGTCCCCTGCTCTGTTTAGTTTTAAAAGCACACATTTTTTTAAAACTTAGATGTAATTTGCATTAATGTATTTATTGTAGTTTGGCAGGTGCCTGGAGGAACAGCAAGAAAGAAGGAAGAAAGGCTCAGAAACAAAGTACTGCTTAGCAAATTCTAGGAATTTGTTGAAACAATGACATATCTGTTGGCTTTTGTATCATTAGTTTATGATTTTTGCCTATACAAACTTATATTCAAAGCCAGCAAGCACAGCTTCATTTGAAAGGAGTTTTGTTCCTCCCAGATGCAAGTAACACCCAGCATTTCCCCGAGGGCTCTGATGAGGCCAGACCTACCAGGGGTCCCAGCAGGGTAAGGTGGGTACATGAGTAAGATGGACATGGCTTTTAACTACCTCTTTCTACAGAACACTTTGCTTCAGCTGCTAAATTAGCATATATTAAGAAGTATGTTTGATCGATGTGGGGCTCTGGTCACAGGGTTCTTGTAGGAAAGCAATGTAAATACCTGAACTCCACCAGTCTACGAGTTCATTTGCGTGTAACAAAGAGTGTGCAACTTTGAATCAAGGCTTTTCTTTGACAAGCCAGTGCCTGCTTTTGAGTCATGCTGACATACTCTTAACTGTTGTCCTGGAACAAGGCACTCTGCCTTTTTCAGCATCTGCTTTCTGTATGTCTTGTGGTGCAGTAACGCTGTTCAACCATTAGTGACACAGTTTCGTAGGAAACCAATATTTGGCTAATGAGATATTTTCCTCACTTAGGTTAATCTAAAAGTAAATTAAGCCGTACCGAGGTATAGACCCAGGCATTTTGACTCCCAGCTCCCAGCGTTTTTAGGTCATTAAAACAGTCCCTAATACCTACTGTCGCGCAATTATCAGAATTTATTCCTAATGGCTTACTGGATCTATTTTTTTCTGTACACACTATAACTAAAAAAATGTGCAATATATAATAAAAACATTTTATATTATTATATATATAAATAATATATAATAACAATTTATATTGTTATATATAAAATATATAGTAATAGTAATAATAACAATAAACTTAAGTAAACTTTCAGTCTAGAATTGCCATCTAGGCTGGCCATAAAATTGCTCAGTCAACTTATAGGTGCTAAAAATTTACTTTTCATGCTTAGAGTTAGGTGCAACTAATTATAACCTTAATTGCATGGTTTTTCATGTTTATATATTTCATGAGGGGCTTTTTGGGGGGTTGTTACATTGGAAATTAAATTTCTCTAGACAAATTCTCTCTCTTACTTCAGAATAGCTGGCTTCCTTCACAACTGTGGGACGAATATGACCAAAACCATGTTTATCAGGTATTCAACAGATGTCGCACGCAGTTTTCTGTTGCCACACTAACACTGTCTAGGTGGAGAGACTCTTGAGCACCAATCTGTTTGCAAAACTTATAGCCAGACCTTGATTGGTGCCTTCCTGCTGAAATAGCAGTGTGAAGGAAGCTGTATTTATGTCTTCAGCATCATGTGAACCTCTCTGAAACCATACAGGAAAAGCTCTCTTGTGCAAATTAAGCACACTGGGCTGCAGGTTTGACAGATTTTTCTGCATATCAAGTCTTCTGGGATTGTAGATTTCTTTATCCAGGTCTTCAGAGAATGCAAGAGAGGTTGGTAACTTTAGTTACCAATTCATGGGTACTGAAGCCAATGTTGCAGTTGATCTAAATACATAAATATGTCACCTTGTTCATAATAGCTTTTCCCCCTTTCATCAGCTTAAGCTTTCTGACATAACTTCTTCGTGCTGCTTGAGTTACTTGTCTTCTTATTCCAGGACCTTAGAAAGACTTGAGAATAGCCACAGGGCAAGTTCCATTATAAATTTTAATTCAAATATTTGTTGGTGTAAAAATCTGTGATACAAACTAATAGAAGCAAACAGTCATTTCAGATATGAATATTCTGAAACATATTTTTGAAATACCTTTTTTTGTATCTGTAGTAGTATTAGCACTGGCTCATTAGATGTAGAAAATGCTCTATTCATATGCTCCTTAGTATTCAAAACAAGATTTACAACCTATCACCATTACAAGATATCTTTTCAAATTATTTAAAAAAATGCTTTTATTATTAATTTTCATGATTAATTATTTCCATGAAGAACAGTCCTTGAAAAACAAAAATTCCTAGCCCTTTGCAGCTGAGTCACTAATTGTTTCCATGAGTTAACTAGATTAATCATTCTGCCTATAGCAATGCTACATATTTATTTTATCCAGAACTTTAATCCAGTTTTCATTGTATATAAACCTGTGGCTACTGTGCTTTGGGAAAATAAGCTATCCCTATCACTAGAGATGCATATCTTTAAAAAGAAGAAACTTTTATATTCTTCTCTAAAATCTGTAAACAAGAAAGTCTCCTGTTGGCAAATCTAGCTATCGTATTTCAGTTTTGAACTTTTCTAGTAAAAGGCAAGGCTTAAACTGACTGAAATTAAAGGAAAATTTAAACAGCCAAGAATATTTAGCTGTACAATGAATTTTAATATAATAATTTAAAAGTGTATTAATTTCCAGGGAACTGAGAATTTATTGGTTTTCAAATATATGATGATGGTATGATATAACACAAAATATAAACACCGGAGGATTTTTCACTTTTTAAAAATTTATCTTAGTAGCTTAAATTCACTTTTTAACCTTGGAAATGGTTTGTTGTAGAAATCCCTCAGACAACAGCAGAAAGTGGCAACTGCTGAGTGTAAGCTAAAACACACCATGAAATTTGTGTTCCTGCAATTGCTTGTATCCATACATTTGGCACAAGTTTGGGGTGCTGCTTTAGTGGCAGTGTTGCGAAGCAGGAGGAGGTTTTGAAATTTAAGAAGCATAGAAATGGATTTTAACATCATGAGGAAAAAGGAAAAGAGTTGCAAACATTTTCTTGTAGCAAGCATGGAACTTCTTTTAAATTCCAGATGTGGTTTTATATCAGTGTCTCCTGAGAAAGCAGCCTTTCAAAATCAGCCTTGAAAACATAGTTATGGTTGTCATATCCCAAGGTAAATAACAAGCTTGTTGGCTGTATCATCTTGGAAAGCAAGTTTTATTTGTTTGTGCAGCTAGAACTCCCAGTCCTTGCATTATTTAGAGAATTCTTCCAAACGAAGATAACTCCTATAATAACCTTGTGGTTGCAAGGAATTGGATAGAGAATGAGGAGAAGTGGCAACAAAGGCTTCAAATAAGGTAGCAGTGAATGAATTTGCAAGGAGAGAAATAGTGACAACATGAAAGTCAAGAAAATGCCAAGTAATTGAAAGAATGATAACATGATGCAAAATTTCTGCTTTTTTCTTTTTAATCTCATATAGGTGAAAGTATTGTAATTTTTATCTGAAGCAGGAAATCTCAAATTAGAAATATATAGATATATATGTAGGTTATGGAAGCTAAATATTACTTCTTTAAGAAATGTCTTAAATACTCAAGGGAAAAATAGACATTGCCTGGACAAGTAAATGGTTCATAAATACTTTGTCATGCACTTTGACTAAATAGCACAGGAAAAAACATGGAAGGGTGTTTCTTACTTTTGAGTTGGAAGAGAACAAATTTCCTCCTGTAGGAAAAATATGGCATCATCTTATCCCACTGGAGCACACTAATTGCTTTCAGGGAGTGAGACACCAGAGATATTCTGTCCCATGGCACTCAGTGTTTTATAAAACAATGTGGGAAACAAGTTTCTCACTCCCAGTGTCTCCATTTGTTCAAATACCTTCCCTGAACCTGCAAATTCTTTTCAAAACAAAATACTTCCCAAATATTACACCTCACACACACACAAAGAAAAAAAAAAACCAAAACCAAAACAAACAAACAAACAGAACACCAAAAAGCACCCAAACCAAATCAATCCTTTTTTAAAGCTTACCCTGTGTCTCAGCCACTGTTCTTTTGTTGCTGGTGGGAAATAATGAATAAATACAAAGTCCCTTGAAAAAAAAAATCAGAAAACTAAGGAAAGGCAAAGATCTTACCCACTATGCACTTGTCCATGTTATGAAGTTTAACATCTGCTTACCCTCAAAGCTCACTTTCAAAACCTCAGATCGTAAGTGGCATTGTGTTGACTTTTATCTCCTATACCGATGGTTGGGAGTTTACAACCAGCTTTTCTTCTACCTTAAGGAAACATCTCCTTGGACCTCAGCCACTACCTTTGTGCAGTTACCTCATAAGCCATAAAATCTAACCAAGTGAAAAAGTGGCCACGCATTTCAAACTAAGCTTCTCATTTGAAAAATGGACCTCTGAGAAAGTAACCGACGAGTGATAATGGTGTGGTAATTCAACATTAATCATGCTGGATGAATTCTGCTCCCAAAGGGCTGAAATCCTTTTAGAAAATCAGATTTTCAGAGCAGGCAGACATTATCTTTAAGGTCATGTCCTCTGCCCTCTACTGACATTCCACTTAAATCAATATGTGGCCTCTTATCTAAAGTCACTGTTCCACACGTATTTTGGATTTTAGCAACTGTGTGATTTGCTCTGACAAGCATACTGATGTCTTTGCCATTAGATAAGTTAGGACACTGACCTCAAAACCATGTGAAAATAACCTCCAAAGAGAAGACATTAACCTGCCTCTAACCCACAAGCAGTTCAAGTGTACATTACAGACTAATTCTTCTCTGAAGCCTTTATGAAAGAGCAGCTGCCACAGGGCATCATATTTTGTTCGTTCAAAGAAGGATGTAATGCTTTGGAGAGACCATCAGAGCTCACTGGAGAGCAGGTAGCCCCTCAGTTGGATATCATAGTAGTCGCTAAGGTGAATTATTGCAAAACAATCTATTGAAAGTATGTCCTAATGTTATAGGTAGTTCAATGGCTATTTTCAAGAAATTGATTACCTCAAACCAGTATGTTACACTAAAGGTTGTCTTTCAAGTTCCAGAACCCACAGTGGGCCAGCAAAAAACAATTTTGCCTGGTCTCTTATGGGGGCTGTTTGTGTCTAATTTCATTCTAAATAAAGATCATAAAGCTAAAAACTCCGCGTGTTCTTCCACTAGAAGTTCACAAGTGAAAAGGAGATCCCAAAGAAAATCTAAAAAGGGACAAAGGAAAGAGAAGCAGAAGAAACAGGGAAATTGTAATAAAATCAAACATATGCTCAGTGTAAGTGAAGTCTTTGCATAGTGAGTGAATATCTGTGAATATTTCTTGACTTTGTTGTGAAAGATATGTCAATAATCAATGCTGACAGCTGCCTTGTACTAAGAAGCTGAATGAAGTTCCACTTGCTGATAAATTTATTGTCAATGAGTTGCACCAAACTTCAGTGTTGCCTTTTTTATTTGTCATTTATTATCACCATTAAATAGCAGTTCCACACTGCTACAGTCAGCTGCTTGGTCAGACACCTGAACCTATCGTTCCTATGATAAAGCATCTGCCACGCACAAAAGAAAGGGTTTGCTTTGGTCCTATTCTAATTTTAAACACATCACCAAAACATTGATAACCAAGTTTATTAGGAACCAGCCTGCCCACCAGGGAAAATTTCCACCTGAATTTAATAAAAATATGCTATACAGTTTAGACTTTTGTGTTTTATATTTTAAAGTACAACGTGATGGGTGTTTTTCTTTCCCTTTTAAAGGATGAATTCCAATTTATCATAAAACAGAGGTGGCTGAACAAATTTGAATGGTTCTAGAAGCACAGTACAGCATTTTGTTGCTAAAAGTGTTCTGGTAAATGTGCAGAAAGGTGGGTGGTGATGTTAAGGAAAAAATAGCAAGGTTCAAATAGCACAGATCTTGAATATGGGCTTTGTAAAATAAAAATATATTTCATTTGAGTGAGCGTGAATTATTTCCAAATAATAGCATTCTCAATGGTAATGGCTTTACTACTATGTAGTTTGTACTTTCAAAAATAACAGGCAATGGTCACTAATAAGGCATCTATTTTATTGAGATAAGGAAATTATTTTATTGAGATAAGTCAAATATTAAAACAGGAAGTAAAAAAAGAAAGTTTCACTTTCACATAATATGTTTCAAGATCACTTTCAGATACCTTTTCCAGCCATCTTAACTTTCTACTGTTAGCAAAGTTTTCATATTCAAAGCCTGCTAGGGGAGACCTTATCACTCTATACAACTACCAGAAAGGAGGGGGTAGTCAGGTGGGAGTCAGTTTCTTCTCCCAAGTGACAAGAGACAGGACAAGGGGAAATGGCCTCAAGTTGCACCAGGGGAGATTTACACTGAATATAAGAAAAATTTCTTCATGGAAAGTGTTATCAAGCACTGCAACAGGCTTCCCAGGGAAGTGGTGGAGTCACTGCCCCTGGTGGTATTTAAAAGACACGCAGATGTAGCATTTAGGAACATGGTCTAGTGATGGACTTGGCGATGCGGGCTAATGATTGGACTCGATCTTAGAGGTCTTTTCCAGTCGTAAAGATTCTGATTCTAGATACAATATATGCACAGGAGTTCAAAGCTCCCTGTGTTATCAGTCTTGCAAACAGTGCTCAAACTCAGAAGTTTCTCCAATATCTGAGAATTTTCCTAAGGATATTAAAGCTGACAAATATGCTTCCAACTCTTAAATGCAAAAATGCAACAGATTTCTTGGAATCTTAGATACTCATTCTCTATAGCATCCCAACAGTTCACATGCACATTTCAAAACAATATAAACAATTAACAAAATTACTTATTTTTTAAAAAAAGCTGAGCAGCAGGGATTTTTTTCCTCTATGTAACCATGATAATTTCTGTGCTTCTGAAGATTAAGGTCAGTTATTATAGGATCACTAATGTCTGACCTTCTGTATCTCAAAAAACATTACATTTCACCCAGACACCCACAGACCAAACCCAAGAACATTTAGCCATTTAAATCCTGTACTCTGATTTCTTTGAGCCTTTAGAGAAAAATAGGTACCCCACCAACGCAGTACTTCTCTTTTAGGGAGTTTGCTCTCACTGTCAGATCTTTTTACAGCTGTTCTTTATTTCTAATTCAATTCTGTCTGACTGATGCTTCCAGTCACTGGTTACCACTAGAAATATCTTTCACCAGCCACCTGAAGAGGCCATTAACATCCAGCTGTTCTTCTTCAGTGATATTGCTGAGAATGAGGAAAGCTCTTCTTCAAGGTACAGATTACACTTTTGGCTCCTTTCCAGATGACATCCAGTCCTACAGTGCCAATATCCTCAGTACCTCTGACCAGTGCACACATCCTCTCACAAAAAAAATCTCACTAGATTGCTGAACTATTAAAAAAACTCTGCTGAAGAGTTTATTTCTCTCTCTTGACCATTAAGGGAAATCTGAGTGGTCTAATGTCAAAACCAAATGTCTGTGAAATATTCCCTAACCCTCTTTTAGAACATGCAGAGAAGCCCATAACTTCTCCAGCACCATGTTAAAGAACAGCAGAATTGTTGTATTTGGTCAGATAATTTAAGAAAGCTGATTAACATGTTGCTTCATTTTGTATTGTGGTAATTTTTAATTGAATTAAATATGCCAATAAATTATGTTGGTATAGATTTTTTCATGCCACTTATTTTCCTGTGAAATTCTATAAATTTCAGGTTTACTTATTTCAGTTTCAGGTTGCTTCAAAAATATGTATCACAAGATAGTTTTATCTGGCAATAATTGAAGGATGATTAGACATTTGCACTGGAAAATCAATAAATATATTTCATGGAAATACAGTTACAAATATGGTCAGTCAGAGGATCAAATTTTTGAATATACCTCCCATGACAATGTTAAGTGTAGCAACTTAAGTTTTAGAGCAGTTGTATCAGGCTATTTTGCAAACAAAACAAGGCAACTCTGGCAATCTCTTGAGTCCATGTTAGTTCTGTTTTGCACTGTGAAAGGACTGTAATGTATTTTTTTTTTAAATGAAAATATGGCTTTGACAGCACAGTTTTCTTGAGGATGTGAATTTGACAGCAAATCCCTTGGCTATGAGAGGCCTTGCTTGTAGTAAGTCACCTCCTGACAACTCCTAAATCACAGGCTGAAATGAATATGAATAAATTATATAAAAAGCTTCTGTCCTAAAGCTGGGTGCATTTTGCCTTTTATTCCTTCAGTTTCATGTTCTTTTAGTTCCTTTCTCTTCTGCCATCTTCCACTTTTCTTAAGACTTTTGCTTTGTTTCTTTGAAGAAAAACCTGCAGTTCTTAGAATGGAAAGGCAGTTTTGCAGCTTCTTTTTTTTCCTTTTTACCATTTAAACACTTTTTTGTCTCCAGAAAGATTTGACACATGACTAAGAACTTTGACTAATTAAGTTTTATTTCACCTCTGGTCACTCCCAGCTGTCTTGTCTACTTCCTTTCAATCACACTCTTTCTAATGCTTCTGGTTATAATCATGCGTCCTATCTATTTCTTTTCCTGAATAAGTCTTTACTTTTCTTAACTATCTATTCTTCTTTTCTAGAGTGTGTTTGAATTTACTATCCCTCTTCAAGCTTTTTTTTTTTCTTCAGAGGTTGTGTTCTCTGGTTCAGCTGTACTGGCAAGACTTCAATCATGATCCCAGGTGTTTGGCTCTGAAATCCTCTGGGATGGGATGCCTCCTGGATGGAAGATAGTTTAGGAAGTCTCAAAACTCTGTTCACTTGAACTCACTCAGCAGAATAAGTGTGAAGGACGAAGTAACAGTCAAGGGACTTTTGCCTAGGTTTTGGGAGACTGAAAAGTACATCCCACCATCACTGCCCCAACATCCCCTTCTTTCTCACCCCACTCTCCGGTCCCCAAAACTGCTATAGTCAATTTTCTATAGTGCAGGCAGAGAATTTTTTACTGTTCCATATCCTAACTCCCATAAAATACTGAATTATTCCTCATTCTTACCAATTTGGCACTTTGAATGGGATGCAATTATTGTTGATGGGTATGTAAAGTTTCATGCCAACGACTCATATGAGACAGTGGCCTAATTCAGCAGGCTAGTAGGCTGAACCAGTAGGAAAGGTTGCAATTGCAGCTGTTTCTCAGTACTCTTAAGACCACATCTTTTTGCTTTGAGTAAAGTAAGTTTTAAGCAGTTCTATTCAGGACTTTTTCAAATACTGTAGTTCCACTGAAGGACTCTTCATTTAAATTAATTTATGGTTAAAAAATTATTCTGTCATTTTAAAGCATGTTAATTCAATACAATTTAGCTGAAAAGTATCTCTTGATTCAAAAGAACTTCCTTCTGACACTAGTTTAAAGCAAGAGAAATTAAAAATAAAATATTGAAACAACATTCTCTTTGAAATTATTTGGTATAAAAACCTAGATTATTTTCATTAAAGTGTTCCGACTTTAATTTTATTGTGATTTGTGGCAGGAAAATTTTTTAAATCTCAAAAATACCCACAGTGACAGATGCAACTTCTGCCCTTTTGATGAGTTTGTTATATATGGTATAACAATGAATCTTTTGGTTTTGCTACTATACAGCTGCATTTGTATCCATTTGATTCTACACCATGACAATGCATACTAATTTGCTTTCCCCACTTGTTATCCTCATGATCATTTACCTTACATTTATCCTGGTTTATTGCATGAAAGTAATTGAGTGCTTTAATAATGGAATAAATTATACACTACAACTCCAGTTTTAAATGCCTATTTCATTAACATTTTATAATTTTATTTTCTGCATAAGATCTACCATATAACTCCCTGTTGCTCCAATAAATTATTTTACAACTTTATTCAGTATTTGGTGATTATATTAAATTTATTCCGCAGCTCATACGCTACATCATAATAAATATACCTCAGCCAGGTGTTGCAGATTTCATTTGCTAAACCATTAAAAGCTCACAAATGAATGTACATGAGAAAATTACCTTCTGAAATAGATTTATTAATATTTTGTGTCTGTAACTAAAACAACCTGCCAAGAATTGAAAAGGGCATGGATGAATAGGTAATATCAGCGTTCCTGTTCCTCATACATAAATTTTAACACCGAGTACTTAATACCGGGTTCTCACAATTACGGTATACTTGATTTATTCTATTGTGTTTGCATGGCCAGATTTGGTAGTGCAGTCAGTGGGGGCTACAGGGGTGGCTTCTGTGTGACACTGCCTCAAGTTTCTCCCATGTCCAACAGAGCCAATGGCTGCTGGCTCCAAGATGGACACGCCACTGGTCAGGGCCAAGCCAGTCAGAAATGGTGGTAGCACCTCTGTGATACCATATTTAAGAAGGGGGAAAAAAGGTATTGTGCAGAAGAAATTGTGCTCAGAGAAGAGCAGAGTGAGAATATGCGAGAGGAACAACTCTGCAGACACCAAGGTCACTGAAGAAGGAGGGGGAGGAAGTGGTCCAGCTGCCGGAGCAGAGATTCCCCTGCAGCCCCTGGTGAGGCAGCTGTGCCCATACAGCCCAGGGAGGTCAACAGGAGTGCAGAGATCCACCTGCAACCCATGAAGGAGACCCACACTGGAGCAGGTGGACGCACAAAAGAATGACATGACCCCATAGGAAGCCCATGCTGAAGCAGGGTCCTGCCAGGACCTGTGGCTCTGTGGAGAGAAGAGACCATGCTAGAGCAGGTTTCCTGGTGGGATCTGTGACACTGTGGGGACCCATGCTGGAGCTGGGTGTTGTTGCAGGGTTGCATCCTGTCAAAATGGACCCATGTTGGAGAACTTTGTGAAGACCTGTGGGAAGGATTCACACTGGAGAAGTTTGTGGAGGACTGTCTTCCACGGGAGGGACCCCACTTCCCTGGGGGGTCTTCTCCCTCTGACCAGCAACAGAAACAACACATGATGAACTGATCATAACCCCCATTCTCCATCTCCCTATGCTGCTGGAGGGGAGGAGGTAGAGCCTGGGAAGGAGGGAGGGGTGGTGGGAAGGTGTTTTTTAAGATTTAATTCTTATTATCCTGCTCTGCTTTTAATTGTAATAAATTGAATTAATTTCCCCAAGTTGAGTCTGTTTTGCCCATGATGCTAATCAGTGAGTGATATCTCCCCCTGTCCTTATCTCAAGTCATGAGACTTTTGTTATATTTCTCTGTGCCCTGTACAGCTGCAGAGACAAGCGAGGAGTGGTAGAGTGTCTTTAGTGGGTACCTGTAATCCACCCAGTGTTAAATTACCACATTTATTTAGCCACATACTGTGTTTCAAGATTTTTCTAATTGCACTCATGTTCTACATAGGGCATATTGGCATATTTCCCTTTTCCATTTTTTTTTTCTTGTATCCCAGCCAACACCTCTGAAGCCACAGAGACTCTCTCCTGAAATATCTAGCCTTTCCTTCTTGAACCATGCTGTTTACTTGCCTTTGATTTGCTGTCTCCAGGGGCAATAATGCACTGGAGACCAGAAAAGTGCATAGCCATCTACAAGTAATGTAGGCATCTGGAGTCCAGCACAACCACTCACAGAAACTCTGGAGCTGGGCACCCTGGCTGAGCTGCCTGGGAAATGTCACAGTAGCACAGTTTGGATCACTAACTCTCTCATCAGTGAAGCAAGAAGGACTGTGCCCTATGGATGGTTGGTCAGCTGAAAGCATGCAGTCTTAGAATCACAGAATCATAGAATCATCAAAGTTGGAAGAGACCTTTAAGACCACTCAGTCAAACTGTCAATTTAGCGCTGCCACTGTAACCCCCAAACCACTAAACCACATTACCCAGCCAGATCCAGATGCCTCTTAAACACCTCTGGGGATGGTGACTCCACCACCTCCCTGAGCAACATATTCCAATGCCTAATCTAACTCTTTCAGTGAAAAGATTTTTTTCTGACATCTGATCTGAACCTCCCCTGGCACAACTCAAGGTAATTTCCTCTCGTCCTTTCAACTTGAGACATGGCAGAAGAAATCAACCCCCACCTGGAATGGGTTTGTCACCCTCTCTGGGAGGGAAAAGGAACTAGATAGATCACCTGATTCATATTATGCCAATAAGGTATTCCATACCAAGTTACATCAACTCAGATATAAAAGAGACGAGAAGGAAGTAAGCTCTCTCTCTTTTCTTCTGGGTGGCTGCGTGGAATAGTCAGGCCATTTATTTGGAGGAGGAAAGCGTTCTCGTGGGGAAGTAGTCTTTATTGTTAGTTTTTCTCTGTGTGTATAGCATTTATGGTTTTTTTCCTCTCTATGTAAAAATTAAACCACCTTTCTTAGCAGGTTCAGTTTTGCAGTTTGGGTTTTTTTGCCTTTCTCTCTTTCCTCCTCCCCTCTCCTCAGGGGGGAGGTTGGGCTCAGGCCCAGTGGATACCTGGTGTTCAGCCAAGGTAAACAATGACACCACCTCACTTCAATCTCCTTTCAGGTAGTTGTCGAGAGCAATGATGTACCCCCTGAGCTTCCACTTCTCCAGACTAAACATCCCCAGCTCCCTCAGCTGCTCCTCATAAGACCTGTGCTCCAGACCCTCTGCTGCTCTTTTCTGGACACACTTCAGCACCTCAATGTCCTTTTTAAATGATGGGCCCAAAACTGAACATTGTATGTGAGGTTCAGCCTTGTCAGTGCTGAGTACAGAGGGACACTCACTTCCCTAGTCCTGCTGGTCACACTGTTTCTGATACAAGCCAGGTACATGCCATTGGCCTTCTTGGCCATCTGGGCAAACTGCTGGCTCATGTTCAGCCAGCTCTCAAACAGCACTCCCAGGTCCTTTTTCCATAGGGCAGCTTTTCAGCTGCTCTTCTCCAAACCTGTAGCACTGCCTGGGGTTGTTGCAACCCAAATGCAGGACCCAGAATTTGCCTTCTTGAAGCTCATAAAATTGGCCTCAGCCCATTGAACCAGCCTGTCAGGGTCTCTCTGTAGAGCCATCCTACCTTCCAGCAGATCAACACTCCCACTGAACTTGGTGTCATCTGCAGGCTTACTGAGAATGCACTCAATCCCCTTATCCAGATCATCAGTAGAGATGTTAAACAGAACTGGCCCCGGTACTGAGCCCTGGGAAATGCCGCTACTGATCCCCCCACAAACTGGATTGAGTTCCATTCACCACCACTCTCTGGGACCAGCTGTCCAGCCAGGTTTTCACCCTGTGAGGAGTGCACCTGTCCACATCATGGGAAGCCAGATTCTCCAGGAGAATGGTGTGGGAGATGGTGTCAAATACCTTACTGAAGTCTAGAGAGACAACATCCACAGCCTTTCCCTCATCTAATAACAACTGACTTCAGATGTTAAAATATTTTATTAAATAGGTAAACTGAAACATGGCCTGTCTATGAACTTTTCTTCCCAACACTATGAAGGTTAAGTAGCTTCAAGTGAATGTACATACTCTATCCTAGAAGCCGATGCGTGTTATAGGAGAATGCACTACTAAGAGAAAAATAAGTTTTACGGGATGAAATTCCAAGTAAGAATTCACAACTATTAATTTAATCCACAGTCTAGAGTAACCTAAACAATTTTTCATATACATCTGTATTGGGTCTTGCTGAGCTGAAGTTCATTTCCCCATAGTAGCCCTCACAGCACTGTGCTTTGCATTGGTAGCTAGAAGGGTGTTGGTAACACACCAGTGGTTTGGCTACTGCTGAGCACAGCACCAACACTGTAACATTCCTTCCTCAATTGAGGGCAAGATCCTGGGAGGGGACCCAAGTAGGCCACCTGACCCAAATTGACCAAAGGGATATTCTAGACCATATGACGTCAGCTCAGATATAAAAGCTGAGGCAAGGAGCAGGAAGGGGGGCATTCATTGTCTCCAGTGGCTGCCTGCTGAGGAACTGTTACACGTGCTGAAGCCCTGCTTCTTGGAGATGGCCAACCATCGCTGCTCATGGAAAGTAGAGAATAAACCCTGCTATCTTTCGCTTTGCTTTTGCGCTCACAAGCTTTTGCCTCTGCTTTAATAAGCTGCCTTATCCCAACCCATGAATTGTTTTTCATCTTACTCTCTCCCCTGTCCGGCTGGGAAAGGGAGTGATAGAGTGGCTGGATGGGCACTTGGCATCCAGCTAAGGTCAACACACAACATCAGAGGAAATATGGAATGAACTGAAAGTGACTCACTGAAATAGAGGCATTTACTTCTTTGAAAAGACAGTAAGATGAGCTCCTGAACAAATGTATAGAAAAAGACAGGACAGAGGCTACATTCTGGACATAAAGATATGATTGTCTAAATGGCATTTCTCCATTACAAAGTTTCTACTGTTCTTGTAGAATATAATACTTTACTCTCAAAAGAGATAGGACAGTTGGGAGGGAATAAGAGCTAAGAAATAGCTACTGCTATGTTTGAAGGGTATTTTAGCTCATCAAATGTAACCTTTGAGAGAATGGTAAAGACAGTCTTTATGCTTATCAAGGAAAAAGCTTACATGACATTTCCCAAATCTCCTACTTACCCAACTGTCTAGTTGGCTGCAGCAGCAAGTGCCCAGGAGCAGCAGAGTCAGGATGGCTGCTGTGTCTTGTCTCCCAGAATGTCACATTTTCAACTCTCCCCATTGGTCTTTCTTTTTCCTATTTTTTTATATCCATTTGACAGAGATGGGATAGATTAATTTTCTACTGGGTCTGAAGAGAAAGCCATATCTGTATATTTTGTGTTTCATCAGAGACTTAAAGGCATGGTGAATAGTTTAATAGGTGAAAGAAGATCTGGGGCCTCTTTCTAAAGAAAGTAAAGCTTCAAGGACTGGGCTAGCAAGGTGCTCCTGGAAAGAGTAGAGAAAGAAGAAAGACAGGGAGTGCTCTGGATCATTTTCTTCTCTGTGTAGACCTGTGTAGGCCACTGTAGTGAAGCACATCTTTTCTCATCAAGTTAGGTGAAGAAAGTCTGTGGGTGAAGTTCCTGAAATGAGGGTTTGTCATCAGGGTTCCTATGCCTCTGTCCCTATTTTCAAGTGGATGTCAAGTGTAATTTTTTTGCTCATAAGATCATACAGAAAACAAGAGTTTCTACAATTCTGGGAAAGCAATGTTTTATGAGCACATTCATACACAAATAAATGATAACTTATAAAAGACTATTAATCTTAATCAGTAAATCCCACAACTTGCACAATCCACAATTAGAAATTATGGTTCCTTGCAGCCTGTTATCTTGCTATCATTATTTCTCATTTCCTACTTAACAAACTGGACTTCACATGCTTCCTGTTGCCATTTATGATCCCAAAATCCATGCTCTGATTTTTGTTGCTTCTAGTCCTTCAAATGTAAAAAGTATTAACTTAAAGAAAAAATGCTTATCTGCCAGTGTGGGCGGCAGCAGCCAAAGGCCAGCAATTCTGAGTACAGCTATGAGTATATATTGCTGCTGTCCTCTGTTAGTGAAAGCAAGAGTACTTGGCTCTGTAGAATAAATATTTCCTAAACAGGGTTATACTCTGTACACCTAGTAATACTACATGATTTCCATATCTATTTTTTTCATTAGAATGAAAACATCATTTTGTTATAGCTCTGCAAAGAACCATTTACACACTACTAGAAATTATTTTCTGTACATCTTAGGGTACAAAAATATTTCATTATAAGGAAGCTTGTTATCTATAGGAGATACTTTGCCTGAAAAGCAGGTGTTAGTACAGATTCCTCAGCCTCCCTGGAATCTTGATGCATATACACTTGAAAAGACCAATAGTAATAAGTAAAAATAGAAGTAGAGATATGAAGTAAAGGAGAAAAGTGTCTTATCCATATATACAAGTAAGCATAAGTATTCAGTACTGATTTATATTTAACAAATATTTCATATTTCAGATAGCATGGTTGATTAGAAACATTTTTCTAGATGCAACTTATACTGTAAATAACAGAAGCCTAAAAATTTATGTATCACATAAAATGAACAGCAATACCAGCTCATTTTTACCAGCAAATTTGTTTTTCAGTGTTCCAGTTCAACATTTCTGACTACACAATTTCTTTTCTGTTTCCAAGTATCTATTGAAGTTTGAAGGTCAGAGAATGCTTGACTCATGTACAGTTACCTCAGTATACTTTCTTCTGACCTTTAGGTAACTGATGAATATTTTAAGTAGCCACATAGTTTTTTAAGCCTTTCCCATGGCACTTATTCAGGAAAGAATTACTCCTGATGTTCAGCATTTCTGCATTTCAGACTGCCAGTGCTTCAGCTATCATCATTGCTCCAGTTCACTGCTCAGAAAAACGGAGTTGGATGAAGTCTGGAGCTTCAGCTACTCTTGGTTCTTTCAGTTTATGAATTCTTGTGATCATAGGTTTTAACCTTTTTTCAGCAATATCCTCAATTTCCCAGTGTCTGTTCTTCAGGCTTGCTGATCTGCCTTGGTGATAAATGTCTGCATTAGAACAGATTCATTTTATTTTCTGAGTCTCACTCCACATGTTTAAAAAGGTCTTAGAGATTTAGGAACTAATAGAGCTAGGCAAATACAGCAAGAAATGTCAATGAATTATTGCTTCAATATTTTGTAATGAATGCTCTTCCTCTGTGTCCATCAATAGCCCAATGCATGGGTTTCACAGTTGGTAGAGCTAAAGAATCAACAATTTTTAGATGAGTGTTGGAGTCTAACATCAAGACTCACTTTCCATTAAATTCTTACACTACAAATCAGATTTTAAGAGCTCTAAGAATTTAATAGGGAGTTGAAGCACTCCTGTTAGTGTGAATAAGCTAAGGAAGCATTGCAGCTGTATTTTAGTCAGGTGCAAGTCATCACTCTAAAGATAAGAATAATTGCCTAAAATTCAATAATATATGCTGAACTAATGGTCTGCTCTGGCTTTACAAATGCTGCTATCACTCTGTCACTGCCTGTGGCAGTTTGTTTCTTTTTCTGCCAGTCCACTGGGAGCAGCAGGCTCAGCCTGATCAGAAGACCCAGCGCTGACTGGTACCATGCCCTCTGCATGCCTGTCAGTGGCCAGAGTGATGCTACTCCACTTCTCTCCAAAGCTTCTCACAAAAGGTGCCTTGTGGGCTGACTGTGGATCACAGGACCAGGGGACTTGTGAAAATGAATTAAAATGGTTGATGGGTCCATCCTGTATCCTTCAGAGATGGTAGAAGCATGCTGGTTCTACAGAGCAGTTGGCTACACAAACACTCCTATTTCTTATTCCATTTCTGCTCAAGCAACTTCAAGCAGTACTACAGAATGCACTTTTTTTTTAATAGCAAACATTTAACTTGTTTTAAAATTTACAGGCTATTCAAAAGCCATGTGGGAGCTTGACAGGTCTGTGAGTTTATTGCAAACATGATTTATTTATTGCCAAATCAGAAGCAGCAGCACCTCGGTAAGCCCTGTAGTCATTTGATCTGCAAGAGTATGTTGTTTAAAGATTTCATAATTAGTTCATTATCTATGAATGGGCTATGGGCTATTTTCCAATTAGTCTATCCATTTTATTCAGGCCTGCACACTAACAATAATAGATCAAAAGAAAATGTATTCCTCTTGCTTCAAGAACTTCTGTATGGTGCTGGTAATTTCCTCTCCTCTAAAGTGGTTTATTTCTTTCCTCTTTCTTTACTTCTGGCCTGCCCTGAAACATCAGTCCAATTAGGGTGTCTGAAGACTCAAGTTCCCTTTGGCAGCACAACTCTAAAAGGGCTTCTCTTCTCCAAACCAGAAATATTCTCTGTGGCTAAAGATAGATTAAAGGAAAGATGAGGGGGAGAAACTCAAATTCTAAGACCAACAAAATAAAACACCTCTTTATTAGCAACCTTGATCAATATTAGAAGGGTAAAGAAATCAACATTCATTGCTTTTGCCAATAGCTTTTCCATGAGTAAGCCAGTAGGTCTTTTCTTCCTGACAAGGTAATGTATCAGATGTAAATCCAAACCTCAAGAAAATATTTGCTTTAGATGCCAAAACCTGTCACTGTCCAAATGAAATATAAGCAGCAGTATAGTTAATTTCTAGTTTAAAAAAATGTGTCCAGGGGAATAAATACATTACTTGCCTTCTTAAAAAATTACCGAATTTAAACAGGAGGAATTCTTCACTAGTTTGCTAATGCCCAGAATGTAAATGTCACCATCATTTATTCTACTTATGAATAGACATCCAGTGTTTCATCATATTTTAAACACATTTCTTCTAGTCAGTCTCAATCAGTAAAAGGAATAAGTCACAGTACTTTGACATAAATTCTTTCCTGGGGTTGCACCTGTAAAAAAAAATTCTTGAATTATTCTGACACTAAGTAGTAACAAACAAAGAAAGTGAAATAAATGATAGTGGAATACTATTTTTATCCAATTGAGAAAATTTCCTCAGAACACTCATTATTGTTTCTTTTTTTTTTTTTTTTTTGCCCACTCAGCTGTCTGATGGGGAATCTGCCCCGTGCTTGAAACACAGGAGGTTTTTAGCCACTGGGAATATAGGTTTCATACTAAAAATTGGATATTCAAACTTTGGATGATTTTGCTACATCTGGGTGAAAGGCTGAAAAATCAAAATATACAATTAAATATAACATCTTGCAGGTGCTATGGGTTGTTTGAATGGACTAGGGGAGCTTTTTCCTTCAACTTTTCTCCTCATTCTTATTCATATAGGCAAAGAAGGTTTGTTCATATATTCTGTCTTCTCTTAGCACTGGAAGGAGAAATAAAAGGGCTTAAAATATCAGAAAATCCTTTCTCACCACTAATCAAAAAATACAGCATGGTTTCTACAGAAGATGAGTACAATGGGATCTGAGAGTACCATAGGTAGGAAATGAAACCAAAAAGACATACTTTGTGTTTTCTTTCTCTACCATTTGAGTACAACAAGCTATTCTGAGTAGGTAAGCTTTCTGCTGAGGTCATGCACAAAATCACATCCATCCAATTGATCCAGTTTGCAGTGTAGCCATGGGAAGCAGAGCTGGAAAGCAGATGCATAAGGATGAGGACAGGGAGATCTGGGAGAAGGATGAGAGATGGAAGAGTAGGGCAAGAATATTTCGAAGTAGTGTTGCAATGCATTGCTTTGTCATGAGAAACTGCAGACTGAAATAACCTCATTTATAAACAGGCTATAGCCTGGTGGTTGGTGCATGCACCAGACAGCTAAGATACTCTCACTGAACTCCGCTCCGCAATTTCCATCAGGAAAGGTTCTACCCTCTCAGATAAACCCTTTAATGGAGAGAAATTAGATGGGGAATGCATCTCTGCATTTGTGGAGATTTATGGCTCTGAGCCATCTCAAGGATTGCTGAACTTACCAATTTCCTCTGCTAAGGCAGCAAGCAGCCTTCCTTCTCTGCAGGAGATAAAAAACCAAAATACACACAGCAGACTGATTTTAAAATTCTGGCAGAAGGCCACGCTGGGCAAGCCCATCCCTCATAGTGTGTCAGCCTGGCCACATGCCTTGCCAGAGGTCAATTCAGCTCTGGTAAATAAAAATGTGATGGTGCAAGGTGATGGAGGGGAGCCCTGTCCTACACAAAGTCTCTCCTGTCTCTGTCTGGGACACACTGCATCCAGGCTGTATTGCTGATCTCTGTGTATACACACACGTATACACACACATACACATATATATACACACAGCTTTTGCTTCACTTCTGAGTGATGTCAGACTCACACCTCGAGCTGAAACCCTTTGTTTACCTGTGCTTTCTTCTGCTAAGCTGATGCTGTTGCATGAGATAAATTTGATATTTCCAGAAGAAAAGTAGATTTGCCTCCAAAATCATCATCTGTTCCTAATTTCCTTGTTAATTAGAGAATAGCTTACAGGCTCAGAAAGGAACAATAGTCTCTCCCTTAGGCAATAACTTTATGACATGCTGCACCCATTCAACCAATTGCCTTACTAACATGCTGTGCATTTTATCTTGCCATGAGCTGGAAGCCTTAATTACAATCTTGTGTCTTCCATTGTTTGAGAAAAATTACTAAGTGACATATAAAGACAATTAGATTTGAATCTGTTCTAACTAATCTCTTTCCAAGGATAATATCAGAGAATCACAGAATATGCTGAGTTGGAAGGGATCCACAAGGATCACCGAGTCCAACTCCTGGCCCTGCATGGGACCATCCCCAAGTGTCACACCATGTACCTGAGAGTATTGTCCAAATGCTTCTTGAACTCTGTGAGGCTCTATGACTACTTCCCTGAGGAGCCTGTTCCAGTGTCCAACCTGCCTCTGGGTAAAGAACCTTTTCCTAATATCCAGTCTAAACTTCCCCTGACACAACTCCAGACCATTCTCCCGGGTTCCTATAAGACACACTAAGTCTTTTCCTGAGGGGGGGTAAGGGAAGATGGGGAGGAGAGAGATGCCTTTGAAATACTGTTTCAGGGGCTGAAAAGCTGACTAATCAATTGTCATTGCTCAATCTTCTTCTTTGTCTTCAGTTACCTTGTTCACCCCTGCCACACTTAAATACACCCAGTTAAAACTAGAGCTACAAGAATCACTGAAAGTGGACAAAAAGGATAACTCCAAGGCACTGTTTTGTGAAAATACACTTATCAGTTTCCTTGCAGGAGCTGGAAATTGAATTCTGTGGTGGTTTGCTCTGATTTTTCTTGTATTTGGAGAGAGAAGGATGCCCAGCTTTCCATTCACTTTGAGCTTGCCTTATTGGCTTTAGGATCCCATGTCCTATTGGTTCAGTGGGACATTTACATACTCCAATTTCACATCACCCTTGTATGGCAGAAATCATCAACCAACCCATTACACCAAAATGGAATAATACGTTTAAGAAACACTTCTCATTTTTCTTTTTGAGTAATTCCTACAAATTCATGTTTATCTTTCTTAACTCACAGCTGAGTGCTGTACTTCTTGATCCCTTGGTTGTTTTGTGGACAACTAGAATTTTGTCATAGTCCATGATATTAACCTCAAATATGTGAAAATTATGACAATTAAGCCCTCAACAAATAAGCATAACAATCAAGACCATATACAACATAAAGCATTCATGTCCATCAACACTTTCTAAAGCAGTTTCTGTGGTTTAACAAAGCACAAGGACTTTACAAAACAATATTTGTGGATAAGTGTGGGGCCAGCTGTTTTCCCTTGTCCTTTCAATTTGTATTTACACCGAGCATAAAGAGCATTTTAGATGTCATCAGAAGTTAGCATAAGAGACTCTGGATCTATGTTTTGGGGAGCTATATTTTTATGTATGGAGATAGTTAGACACTAATACGTTGCTTGTAATTCAGTACTGAAACTTCTAAACATAAGGGACACACAACACAAGGACATCTGTCAGTGCATGTTGTGATGCATCAAGTCTGAATTATCTGCTACCCCGAAATAAATGGAATACTTTAGTCTCAATTAGGGAAAACCAAAGGGAAACACAATAACAGTCCTCAAAATATTTCAAAGCTTCCTACTAAAAGGAAGAAAATAAATTCTTGTCCAGGTTGAGAGATTAAAGGATTAAATGTAAGAGGTTTACACAGGAAATTCAAGAAATAGAACAAGAATATATTTCTACCAGCACAAGTGGCCCAGCACTGGAATAGGTCACATGAGTGGATGAAGTCTTTTTTGACTGATGATTTTTGAGAAGTGTTTGGGCAAATTTCTATCAGAACTGGTTCAGATTGAATATATTCTGCTGGGAAATGCCAGAGGACAACTGGGGAGACATCCCAGGTGGGCAGAACTAAGCCTGGTCCCGCTGCAGGGTCATAACCAATGCGGTAAATTATTGCCAGCCTTCTCCTCCCCCCAGTGGTGTTGGGACAGTTCCTGTGCCCAAGCAGCATAAGAAGCGTTCCCTGTCTGTAAACTACTTTTCAGGGCTCTGCTGTCCATCAAGTGTGCTTGACAAATGTTACTCAGATAGATTTAGCAGGTAGAACATCCGCCCAAAACTAGCATATACTTAATGAATTATTAAAATAAGTAAACATAAATATTCCTTGCCAGCTACTGATGCAATAAGTTATTGCTTTCCTTTTTTAAATTGTTTATAATTAGTCTTCCTTATTTATGTTGTCTATTAATCTAAAAATGCCATGTCTGATTATCCTCGTGTTATTAAATCACAATAACAAGAGCTGAAAGACTGACAACCTACTTCTTTTAAAGAACCATCCCAAGATGGAGGTACATATAATTTTCCTAAAGTTAGAAATGAAATTCCACTTCAGGTTAGAACTTTAGTTACCATGTGTTAGCTAACATGCTGCACACAGCAAAGAGCCGGTATTTCTGGTACATGTCTTTAGAATATATAGGTTTCAAAAATACGTTATAGCCTCTGAATTTTATATATCATAAACCAATAGTTTAAGTGCTTTTCTGAATCTCATTAAGCAACAGCCTGGATCTTGGACTATCTTTGCAAATTTTATTTATATACTTAGGGCCAACAGTATCTCTTTTCCACACTCAAACAATTTAACAATAATGTATTTTATTCTCTTTACTTATATCACTAAATCTTTTAATATGTAAATGTTTTCTAACTTCAAGAGGTCTCTTTGCAAATTAAACTGAGAAAACTTAGATTTGTTCTAAGTGTAACATAACATAATGCAACATAGCATAACAGAGTGTCTGGAAAATTGTGACCTACATAAAACTTACTTTATGAAGCTTAATGTACCAATGAAAACATTTAATAGAGCCAATTTTCCTTTCTAGTCAAGTAACCAAAAATGGACTTTAATCTTGGGAAAATAACCATTTGCTTTATACTACTTTGATCTCATATTTTTATAAATTCCTTTTATAGATGCAGGTGAACATCTTCAGAATGAAGACCCTTGGGACTTTTAATATAACTTCATGAAAGACCTTCCCTTGCAACAAGAGTTTAAGTTTTTAGGCTGGATCTCTTGCTCTGCCAAATGTTCCAGCAATTTAGAAAGACATTTCATGCACAGAAAGAATGAAAAGTGTTCTCCTAAATACAGGTTTTGAGTGATTTTATAGAACAAGGAATTTTGATTTTCTTCCCGTCTGGAAATACTTGAAGGCATCTCACATACCTAATTATGCTTTGCAACAATGTAAGATGAAACTAAAACTATTTTGCAACTGTGTTTGGTTGACCTTGGCTGGTCACCATATCCCTTTCAAACCACTCTAGCCACTCACTTCCTGTTTTCAGATGGATAGGGGAAAAATAAGACAAAAATCTTGTGGGTCAAGATTAAGACAGTTCAATAAAAGAAAAGCAAAGGCTGCACACGGAAGTAAAGGAAAACAAAAAAATTCGTTCTCTACTTTCAACAAGCAGGTGATATCCAGACACTTCCTAGGAAGTAGGACCCCAGTACATATAGCAGTTGCGGTAGAAGACAAACATTGTAGTGCTGAGTGTTGTCCTCCTCCTCCTTTCTCTTAGGTTTTATTGCTAAGCTTAACATCATAAACTATGTGATATTGCTTTCATTAGTCTGGGTCAGCTTGTCTCAGTTGTGACCACTCCCAGCTTCTCACCCACTCCTAGCCCACTCACCTTTAGAGAAGGTTGGAGAGGCAGCCTTGGTGCTGCGTGAGCAATGTTCAGCAATGTCCAAAACATTGCAGTCTTATCAACTCTGTTATAACTACAAATACAGAGCACAGCACTAGGAGGGCTGCTATGAGAAAGGTTAACTCCACCTCAGCTGGACCCAATACACATATTCAAAATATTTCCAGGAATTCCCACTTCAAAAATGGCTAGAATTTCATCTATGACTAAGGCATGACTACTGAAACTTTATTTCCTTAGTCCCTCAACAACAGCAAGTAACTGCTCCAAATTAGGAACCAAATACTTCGTTAATTCTTTTGTTGTTGTTGGGTTTTGATCCAGTATTTATATAAATTCCTTATTTATATTTTAGTCTTTTTCCTCTTAACTTTACAGACAGAGAGAAAACTGCAGCTTTGCATATCTAGAAGGGACTGTACATGCCTATGGCTACCAATAGCCTTCTGCTCCAGCGCAGCACTTGGAAATTCCCCAAATGAACAGCTAATTCTATGTAGAAATAATGTTTTCCTTTCTCTGGGAATTGGCTTAGCTAAAGTTCTACAAGGGTGATCAAATTAAATAAAAAATACCCCAAGAACACAGAGCACCAGAATCTTTAAAGTACAGCCCAAGAATGTGCAGTAAAATGCTACAAAGTTGTATCTGAACACAGGCATGGGGTAAATCTTCCTCTCCACACAAGTCAATACTAGTCAATAAGAAAACCTGTCTCAACAAAAATAAACATTTCCCATTTTTTTTTTTTTTTTAAAAAAAAGCCTTGGAGGATCTTTAGAAGGTTACTTGGGGTCTTTGGTTATTTAGTGAAATATGGGCTGGTATAAATTTACTTCTTTTCTCCTCAAAAAGAGTGGTCCCAGGTTGGCAGAGATATGACCAGAGCTTTTTGATTTAAGGGTCTCTAACCCTCAGAGAGTAGTATTGCTACAATTTACCTTTTTTTCTTCAGTGATTTTTAGCTGATCTGAGACCTGTATCTTCCATTGCTGCCACTTCCATGTTTCTTTCCAGAAACACGGGTTGTACATTAACTGTGACCTATAAAGTTTTTCTGTCAATAAAAGCAGGAAAGCATACTTTTTGGAGCCTATTTGCTCTGTGTAGAGTTGAATAAGGTGCTGGCATCTGAACTGCCTAAACACAGTGAATAGGTGATGATTTCGTGTGCATCTAGTTACTACTCAAACCCATTAACTCCACAAAACTAGTTTGTCAGCCCCCAAAAAGATGTACATGCCATAAAGCAAATTCAAGACTGCTGGATGTATGCTTGCCACTTCCTTAGTCCAGAAATGACAAATGCTCTTCTTTCTCAGCAACTGTGGGCAATCAACATATCAAGAGACTACAGAAATGCAAGTTATGAGAAGCTACGTTGACATATCTGACAAACTTTGTTCCTGACATCATATGTCAGTAGCAACTGAAGAGGAAGACAGAGCATTGCAGTTGCACATGAACTTGCTCTGAGTAAAGACCCTGAAAAAATTCACAGGATTTTAATTCCCAAGTTTTTTTCTGAAAAACTTTCCTTCTCTGTGCAAAACTGGCTGATATAACGTCAGGTGATATTATAGATAGTGCAGTCAAATAGATTTCTGCGAGCTGAAGCATACCAGCATGGCATGATATAAAAAGAGGCTGAGTTCAGTTTTTTCCTTGCAATTTGTGGAAAATGTAATTGGTCTTTTTTCTTACCAAAAAAACCCAACCAACAAACAAACAAGAACAAAAAGTTCCAAATGCAGCCATCAGTACAAGACAACTCTCCAGATCAAAGTGAAGCCCTCTGAGTATGTTAAGGATGGTGGGCAGTGTCACGGGTGACAGTGGGTCTGTCAGCACCTTGGCACATACTGACGAAGCAATAGATGTTGACCAGATCAAAGTATACCCCTGAGATGGACTGAAAGAGAGGACTGAAAATGGAGGCCCTGATCCTGACAACATACTGATACATCCTGAAGAAGCTGTCCTGTGGGAACAGAGAACACTGTCTCATGAGATCAAGGACCTGTTTTGAATGAGAGTAGTTGGGAAGAACATCAACATGAGAGAAAAATAAGAGCAGGTGCTCGGGACTGTTGTGGGAAAGAACTGGGCTGTTTTGAGAAAGAGCAAAGTTGTTGTGAGAAAGTAGAGTTTAGAAAATGCACCTATTAGCTGTAAGAATTCTGGTGTGAAAGTTTGAACTGTCCTATCCGTGTGCATTACGTGTGTTCAAAAACTGTACTTAAGGGGCTGCGCAGCAGCCCTGGCTGTCCCTGCTTTTTCTTGGAATAAAACTTTGCTGGAACCTTTTTTCGTGTCACTTTGGCCGTTCCGACACTTTCAGCGACAGGGCAGCATTTTCAGAAGTGCCTGTGGAAGGGTCTTCATAAATGAGCAGCAGGGAAAGGAACTATAGCAGGATTCCTAATTGCAGCAACTCCTTCACACCAGCTTCTCACATGCAAGATTTACTCCACGCTCAGAATGCTGTGAAGTGGTCTAGCTTTTAAAAATCTAGGATTCAGGAGGCTCATCAATCTTATCAATCTTGAGATGCTGAAGCGTAAGAAAATGTTTTCAACATGTGACTGAGGACAATATTATGTTCAGGGAACAGCAAGTGTTCAACAAAGCTTTGAGTTTTGACACAATCAAATCAACTTTAGTCACAGAGCAACTGCTCAGTCAGTCTGATTCAGTTGCAAATGGTCTGGCAAATAGCAGGAGGCTAAATGCAGAAAGCTATGAGCCATTCAGTTCCTTATAAGTGGTCCATTTACTGCAATAAGGAAATGAGGGTCAATAGGGGAATGTTGTCCCTATTTATTTATTTCATTTTTAAGAAAGCTAATTCATTTGGGACCATTAGGTTACATATCCAACCAACCCTAGAATAATATCAGTTTCATAGAATGTCCTCCATTTTTCATCTTACTTTTAACAAATTTTTCTATCTTGTTAGACATATAAGTGAAAAACCCTCACAAGAGAACTTCTTCCTCTAAGTTCAGATCTTACCCATTGTAATGAAAATCCAGTCCTTTCTCAGGTGCTACAAAAGAACAAATAACTATAATAATAAGCCAAATTTCTTGCTTCTGTAACTCCACTGATTTAAAAGTCTCCAGCTGCATATAATCTGGGATTATAATTTCCTTCAAGCGTGAGCAGATAAAACCACTAAACAGAAAACTGCTACAATAGCAGCAGATTCACTATCACAGTATATAGGACTGAAACTATTCTTATTTATGTCAGCACTGAGTGGTCCATCTTGAATTATTAGGTGAGCTGTTTGGAAACCAGCCACAGATTTTTGATAACGTGATACTTTTTGAGCTAACCTAAACAGAAGATGCTCAGTGGAACTCTTTCATGAGAAGTAAACAGAGGACATACCAGAGAAAGGTCACTGATCTTCACCTTGGGTGTGTTTAAATTGGGTGTGGCATTGGTTTTATTTGGGCTTTGGAAACCAGTGTAGTAAGCAGCAGGAGACAGAGCTAATATACGCTTTATATTCTATCAAATTCTGTCTTTGGATGCAGTCTATCCATTTTTATTAAAATTGGTGGAATTTATCCAACAATACATTGCACAATCAGCCTCACCACATGTCATTTCATCTTACGCTTCAGTTGAATTTGGCAAATGATTTTGATGGTGTTGCCTTTGGATTCTGCTTACTTCTCTGTATGCTCAGATACTCAGTGTGGGTTGCCCTTACTAACTATACACACAGCAGTCCAGGCTTAGGAGCTTTTTGTGGACATGCTTTACTTTGCAGGTGACAACTCAATGTAAAGATACAGGCTGTTCCTGGAGAAGCTGTGAAAAATGCTTTTACTAACATAGATACGTGTAAGCTGAGAGTTTAAGTCACATTGTTTCTTGTGATGCAAAATCATTATTCTGGGCAATTTTTCTGGCAAATTTGAAGGGATTTTGTACACAGCTTCACAAGACTCCAATTATTCGCATTTTTGTACTAATATTAGGGGTATTTTAATTAATATTTTGCATGGGAAAGCTGAGTAATGAAAAGGTCTCTTTGTGGGGTTAATTTCATCCTGCCACAAACCCACTGAGTAAAGTGCGTTTATGCCAAAGATGATTATGTACGGTTTTTTGCTCTAAATTAAATACAGATGATAATTACAATGAATCACTGCAAAATGGTTCTATAATTTGAAAACATAATTAAGTGAAAAGTGTATTAGTCTTCAAAAAACATTTAGATGACTCCAAATGTGCTGCCATGGCTTAGCTTATTGCATTCCTGTGACCATGACTGATGCTAAAGACCATGTTTTAATGACGTTCTAATGATTCATCATCGAGGACATTCTGATGACTCGATATTCTGGTAGATGAAGTGGACTTACAGAAATATGTCATTTGGGGGAAAAGAAGCCTTCAATAAATCTGAATAAAACTGCAAAACTTTCTGAAAGATAGACGACTGTCATAATTTTTATATTATGTGCTGTGCACTGTATTGCTTTTTCATTGGTGTCGCAAGTTTAAATCTGCAAAAATAGGATTCTCTTTTGCATGGAGAATCAAAGCTTAGGGAGTGAAATGACCTATACTGAAACATGCTGACTGAGTTATACTCTGTGGCTTCTGACAGGGGATTTCAAAGAGGCATGCCCATGCTCTTTCGCAAAGCCACATGTCCCTGGCATTCATCCGCCCCAGTCAGACGGCTAAGGAGCACCTAGAAAGTGAGAAAGCCATGAGGAGAAAAGTAGAACTGTGACTTCAGACAGGAGGAGAGGGATCAGAGCTCTCTACGGAGAAGAACTAACACCAAGTGGCACTGGGACAAGGATGTCGTGTGACTCAGTCCCCACCGTGCTGCTGGTGGGCATCTGGGTTTGATCAGCCCCGACCAAACCCTCTGTCCCCGATCTGCCACTTTTGTGGGTTTCACTGGCTGAGATTGTGCAACTGCAAGCCAGCTGGGAGGCAGAGAGCCCAGTTTTGGGAACAGTCTGCCCTCTAAGATGGTGAACAAGAAAAGAGACATTGTTTCTTATCATTCTCAGCTTTGGACAGATGTGTGAGGTAATTAAACGCACTGCTTAGACACATTACCCAAAGTTCCTCTCAGATTTAATGAGGAAAATACCAAAGTAAAGGTGGACATCTGTAGTTGTAGAGAAAATTGTCATCTAAATATGTGTGTTAAAAATTGTAATATCATAGAATTGTTTAGGTTGGAAAACACATTTAAGATCACATTTAACTCTTAACCCATGACTGCCAAGTCCACCACTAAACTACATTCCTAAGTGCCACATGCACATGTATTTTAAATACTTCCAGCGATGGTGACTCCACCACTTCCCTGGGGAGACTGTTCCAATGCCTGACAACCCTTTCTGTGAAATAGTTTTTTCTAATATCCAACCTAAACCTCCCCTGGCAAAGTTCAGGCCATTTCCTCTTGTCCTGTCACTTGTTACCTGTGAGAAGAGATCAACCTCCACCTTGCTACACCCTCCTTTCAGGTAGTTGCAGAGAGCAATAAGGTACCCCCTGCGTCTCCTTTCCTCCAGGCTAAACAACCTCAGCTCCCTCAGCAACTCTTCATTAAACTTGCACTGCAGCTCTTCCCCAGCTTTGTTGCCCTTCTCTGGACACACTCCAGGACTTCATTGTCCTTTTTGAAGTGAGTGTTAGGCCCAAAACCTAACACAGCCTCACCAGTGATGAGTACAGGGAGAAAGAGTGGTACAACAGAGGAGCTATGCAGTATGTATTTATGTAGCTTCATAGGGCAATGAACTACATTAAATGGACTGTTAAATGGAATGGACTACAATAAATACAATTAATATTCCTATTGCTTGCTCTACTCATACATTTAATAATGCAAATAAATGCCTTATATGTGCCCCAAGAAACACATACCCCAAACCTCACCGTGTTATCGCTCCATAGACATGTCTATGCTTTGCCCATTTCTCCTTGCTGTTGCAAAAGTGCTGAGAGCATCTCACCTCCTAGGGTTCAGCTGCAAGGTCCCAGGTCCAGCACCCCACAAGGACAGCCAGGGAAAGCCCCATCCCTTGGGGGATACAGGGCTCCCAGGCAGCCGGTAGGGCTGCCCACTCTGTGGGCCCACAGCTTCCAATCCACAGTCATGCATTGGAACTCCCAGTGCCACCATGGCAGGGCCAGCTGGGTCTGGACTGACCTCATGACTGATTTCATCCAGTCCCACTGTTACTCTTAGCCCCCACAAGGCAGCCAGGCCCCTGATGGCTATACTACAATAGCCTGTGAAGTTTGCTGTTATTTCTCTATTACTATACTACAGATTTTAAAAAAAAAAAAAAAAAAAAAAAAAAGAAAATGCTGAGAACGTTAATATCAAACTGCAATAACTTCCCTTGAAGTGGATAGTAAATCTTCCTATCTTTTAACTCCATATAGTAGGCATAATATTAAATAAAATTAGTATGGCTACGGCTTGCCCTGCTCATATATTCAATAATGTAAACCTGTGCTTTATCTGAGGCTAGGTATAAATTTAATATACATACTATTACAAAAGGGTCACTTTGGAATAATCTGTTTGATGGATTTCAAGGAGGTTGCATGCAAAGGGAAAAAGTAATCTTGTATGGAAAACACACAATATCAGCCTACACAGAAATGGCACAGCAGGCTGTTTTCAAGTCAGAGTATATAAATGGCAACTATTATAGTTTTACTTATACCACACAGCCAACCACGCTTGCAGCTTTGCCAGTTATTTTCCATAATAAATTAAATTAAATTCTCTTCAGTGTTGGCATTCTTGTGTCAGAGTACTTTACACACACAAAATCACCTCTTGGTTTTTGTCTTCTCTGTACCAGCTCTTTCTACTATCAAGATAATAAGCTATCAATCAGTATAAGAACACCTTATAAAAAGAAGAAAGGACAAAGTAATATTCTCTAGAACATTTCTCCTCAGCTCAATATTGCAAAAAAACACTGTGACAGCACAGAAAGAGAAATCTCCATTACTGTATATGTGTGGACAAAAGAGATCCAAGCAGGAAGCAGAGGTTTCATTGCTCTGGGCACAGTACCAGGTCAATACCCATTGATGCTGGTCATCAATATTTGGGCATCTATGTCACCAGCCACAATAGGCTGATATTTAAATATTAGTATACTTCTGTTACATCCTTTGCTTTTTAAATTCTGAAATGGCCATGAAACTTTAGCAGATTCCAAGAACCTCTCCTCAGACAAGTACCTTGTTTCAAAAACATTCCAAGGCAAAAGGAAGTTATTCCAAGGGAAAAGGAACTTACAACAATGTCTCATAAATTGTTCCATCAGATATCTGATCTAACTATAGAAAAAAAACTCCTCATTGCCCTGACATTTAATTTGGTCAGCCGTCAGCTAGTAGATATTAGTGATATCACTGAGATCCTTTCTGTCTTTTTACTCCTTACTTTAGCCCAAAACAGAAGTGCACATCAGGCAGCAGTTCCTCAGCACACTGATGAGGTCCCTGAGCTGGACAGTGAGAGAACAGTGGCTGAGGACTGGGCAAACCGAACTGATCCTTGTTGCCGTCATGGTTTATCATTCATGTGTTGTACAGTGTGTTAATATATTCTGTCTTCTCTTAGCACTGGAAGGAGAAATAAAAGTCCTTAAAATATCAGAAAATCCTTTCTCACCACTAATCAAAAAATACAGCATATTTTCTACAGAAGATGAGTACAATGGGATCTGAGAGTACCATAGGTAGGAAATGAAACCAAAAAGACATACTTTGTGTTTGCTTTCTCTACCATTTGAGTACAACAAGCTATTCTGACTAGGTAAACTTTCTGCTGAGGTCATACACAAAATCACATCCATCAGGCCCAAGACTACAGGTGGCAGATCATCTTGAGCTACTTTTAAACTTGAACCTAGATCTGCTTTTTATAATTACAAGTTGTCATATTGGATCCCTCTGCGAGGAACTCTCACAGCTTTCCTCAGTCATTGGTTTGTTCCTCAACACCTTTCACAAATAAGAGAAACCACCTCCTTTTTCTTTGTTGCATGCATAAAAGAGAAGATATGTGTTCATTCTCCATCCAAACTGATTGCTCTTTTTGCACCACTCTATGATACATTAGATGCAAAATCCCAAATTATTTAGGGCTTAGCCCTCCATCAACTTTTGCCATGATATTGATCTTCCTGTACAAGCTGTAATGTGTGGAGGCTTTGTGGATGAATGATGCTACCAGAAGTTTCTTCTTATACTGTTGGTATCAACATTTTTAAATTTATGGCTTTGGGTTTCCCATGTCACTGCTTTGCTAACAGCAGCTCTCCATCCATAACAATGTTTTCCCGAAGAACCTTGATTCAGCTCTTCTAGTGTGAATATTTTTTTACTCCTTTAAAAAGCTCTTAAGGAAAGTCATAAAGCACCTCCCTCCTCCTTTTAAAAAGCATTTGTGGTGGACTAATATATTGCCTCAAACATGCTAATTACATCTGATAATGGCTGGGTATTGCATTACAGAACAGGTGCAGCAAACTTAATGGCAGCACTCTACTTGTTGTGTTCCATCATGTTAATGAAATCAATAAATCAATGACATGTTCCAAACCTTGACTTGTCCTGGGAAAGAGGAACACTAGCAAAATTTAGCACATCCAGCTTAGAATTCCTCACAGGTGGATAGCTCTCTTTTCACTCTGGAAAGGTTTAAATTCTCTTTTCAGCATGAGGGCAATCTTCCAAGATGCTGAGCATGCAATGGATCTGAATGTAACTTTTTGGGAGACTGTATTAACTTTGAAACAGGTACACTATTCAGATTAATGATAGGAAGAGCAGACGACTGAGATGAATGATATGACAAACAGAGTGGTATGGAAGATGATTTTATAGAGATAATAGAAAACAAGGAAACTTCAATTCAAAAAGCCAGATAAGTCTGATTTCCCTTTTATGGTACAAACATGAAGAAAATTTCAGTCTCCAGAGCCAAAAAAAAGTAATATGAAAGGACTTTAAAACATTGCCATCTCAGTCTGGAGAATGAAGGTAAAATTAAGGCTAGGTTTAAAAAAAGATCAAAAGCCTAAACAATGAGTGTTGGAGCTGTACTTCATTTGTCTAACAGCACTGTGCAGTTAAAGTCATTGATGATACATAACCCTGTTAACTACGGAGTGTTTACACTTTAGTCTGCAGGGATGAAATTTTGGTGTTATTCCTTAAGTGCTATAGCATATATGGACATTCATTTTATAAACCAAGAGGTAACCAGAAATAGCTACTCAATAATACTATATCAAATAATAGTAATACTCAAATATCTTTAAAAGCTAAATTTGCCACCCTGAGAGGGGCCAATATATGACCCACATAGATTTTTAGTGTCAAATCTGATGAGTAAGCTAGAAGATAATGTCTTTAATACAGTGACACATAGATACTAAAGAGCTACAGGTATTAGTCTACCATAGGCTGTCACGAAAAACAGTGAGAATAGCCAATGACCCCCATTCAATTTGTGCAGGCATCTGAGCATCTCTTATAGTTAGCAGAGGACTGAAGATGTTCCAGTTCTCTGGCCAGGGACATTTTCATTTCAATGGACCTTCTGCATCCACCTGCAAGGAGCCTCTTTATGCAGAATTTAAGGAAATTAAGCAGATTCTTTACTAAGGGCAAAAGAGAGGTATCATGTCACAGAAAAGCCTTCAGTTGGCTCTGTTAAACCTTTCCACTAGCTGATAATGGTATCCCTTACTATTTGTCAGCAATTTTGTTCTGACACAATGGCAGCTAGATCCTGATCATCTTTAACTCTGAAGCAGTAGAGTTTTGAAGCAAATCATCTCACAGCATCAAAGGACAACATCTGAAGGCCATTCAGTCTCTGAAGGGTCTTTGATGAATGTACAAAATGTATAGATAGCAGACACTGCCAGTTGCAATCCTGAATTTCAGTTTCTGTTACCACAACACTGCAATACTTTACAGTATTTATGATCACTCTTTATTGTTTTTTGTTATTTAGGTACTAACAAAGTGTGGGAGCTATACCAAGAAACAAAGACAGATTTTGCTTAGAGAACTTGATGTGACTGCATTGTAAATTTTCTTCATAGTTCACACAGAGAAGTTCCTATGACACATTTTTCCCTCAATTGTTATTTTAACAATCTCTTAAATATGGCATCCTTTAACATTGAGGAGATCTGTCTAAACATTTATTGAGATACCTTTCTGTCTGCCCTGCCTCATACAAAATTATTCCATAAACATCTCAGCTTGATGCATGTATACTGAGTATGGAGTGGCTCAACAAGAAATGGGTGGGCTGACTCTTACCAAATGAGTAAATTTCAGCCAAGTATAAAACAGACTCTTTCTATTTCTATTAATCACTGTGTTTTGTTGGCACCTGAATATCTGAGTTTAGAGAAATTTAAAGAAAACTTTCCTGGCGTACTGTGACAGCAATAGCAATTACCAGCTACTGCAATTCGGTCTTCGCTATTTTGAAATGACAAGTGACTGAAATTTTTACTTTTCCATTTGTTTTTTTTTAAGGGTTCCTAAAATTCAGAGGTAAAACCTACCATCTCTGGTGTTATTATGCAGCTTGGAGAAGTAAATTAAGTGTTTTCTTAAACCTTACCCAACACAAATGCATCATTACTAAGGAATTCTATGAACATGTATGTTAAAATTTCTATAAATTGTGTGACATTTCAGAACATTCTGGCAAGGTTTTGAAAAAGAGAAAAATTTACTGAGATGGCCTGAGGATAGAACTGTAACTGGGTTCTGCTTTCTTGAAGAAAATAAGTGAAACATATACAACAGAGGAAAAGAAACCACGGCAAAAACAGAAAGCATGGCTTTGATTTCCGAGTTTTACTTGTAGTTTCACTGTTAGAGAAATTTAGGCATAGCACTTGCCTCTGTCAGCCACCTAAAAACTGTCAATCTGATGCCAGTACTAATCTGTGTAATATACTGCTTTTAGCTGTAATTTTGGAGGTGTTCAAAATACTCAGACTCAACTAGCTAAACCAAAAACTCCTTAAGCAAATGCCAAAAGGAAAGGCAGAAATTAGAAGAAACAGGATAGGAAAGGTTTGTTAAAAAAAAAGCAGTGGATGAAGACAGCAGTAGAACTTGTAACTTTCAAAAGGCACCTGGCAAGCAGACAAACCTGACAGTGATCCTGGTATCTTCTACTCTCTCCATTTAGGACTGTCAGGCCATGGCATCTCTCAGAATGAGGATGATAATGGCATAGTGTTATTAATACAGAGGGTTCTGGAGTACTGGGCAGTGAAACTCATTTGTCTTTGCTTCAGATCTTACCAGTATTCACATCAAATTGCGATCATTCAGAATAGCTGTCTGCTCGTTATTTTGTCCACTAATTAACTCTCATTTTAAATTGGGCAAAGAAGGTCATCATTTTCTGTGTTCCTAAAACTCCTACTTACAAGTTCAATCTCAGTATTGCCATTCCTGTGACATATCTAAAGTCTTTGATTTATTAGATTAATTCAATTTTTCTGCTTTTAGCAACTTTTTAAAAACATTTTTCTGGGAGGAGATGAACTGTATTTCTGTTACTGGAACAACTCCTCTGAGCTATGTGCTAAATGCCTCTCCTCTTTGCTGTGTTTGATATGCAAGAGAAGTGATCTGCCTGAGACACAATTCCAGGATGTTTGTGTCTGTGAAGCTGAAGAGTAATTAGACACATTCCTCTGAGACACACAGTCTATATTACACCTCCACCTTACTTTTTCCTTATGAATATCTTCAAGAGGTCATCATGACAACTGAGATTCACTTTCCAAGACATTTTCCCTCCCTTTGGGATGGGAGGTTTCCCATCACACTGACTGGGAAAAAGACTTCACTGGTTACCAGGACAATTCAGGTGCATTTCCACACTGATCCTCTCTCTACTCAAAACCAGAGAAGTAACCAACTTTCACAGATGACAACTATAGCGCATCCAGACAAAGACAATCCTGGAGACCAAGCATGTGATGAGCTCAAAAAGGGCAAAGATTTGCTCTGCATCATACCTCAGGCCAATCTGTTTTCTGATATGGTTTAGATTGCTGACCATTTATCCCAGGCATGGGTGAGGGTATTGTTGTGCAACAGCAGTAGACAAGTCCATCCAGCCAAGCTACTGTGCTCGTAGGAGACCTTGCGAGGTTTAAGAGTTTATCTTTTCTCCAGAGACAGTAGCAATACAACAGCTTTTCCTTGGTCGTTCTGCTTATGTTAAATTTCATATTATGTGAAGCCAATTCTGCTCCTACCAACCCATACCCAATCCCAGCAGGCAGTACTCTTCCCTCAGTACCAAATAACTTTCCTCCCTTTAGACTGCTTACCAATTTCCTTCCATACCCTTTCTAATGTTTATTTAAATATATACGTTATCTCCTAGTTTTTAAAATAATAAGAAGAGAGATTCTGTCCTTGATGATGTTCCCAGTGCTGTCTCTGAAAACCTTGTGAATTTTTCAGATTGTCATATCAAGTTAAGCACTGAAACATGCCATTGACTTCCTGCTGAGCTGCTATTGTTGCTCACCATAAACATCTGATCTCTAGGTGCCCAAGTATGGAGCTCCACTTAATAAACTGGATGTTGTAAGAAATTATAAAGGACAATGGCAGTATTTTAAATGTACAAAAGGGTGTTTTGGCAGGAAAACTGAGAGCTGTGCATTGTTGTATGAATACTTGGCCTTCAGGAACACTCAGTGACTTGAAGATCATGAGGAAGGAGACAAACAGCCAGAAAGCTGGCTCAATGTTTCACATTGAGGGTATTTTGGAAACAATGGAAGTTTACACAGAGTACCAGTGATATTGAGGAAAGGGGAAGAAGGGTGGGATGAAGAAAGAGAGGGAGGAAAGAAAGAGCTAGGAGAGAGGGGAAGGCAAGAAGAAATGTCAACCTTTTCAGTGCTTGGTCTTACTTCTCTTGGACTGAGAATTTTGTGATTGCCTTAAGAAGTAACAGGAGAAAAGCACTCACTTGCAGGTAATAATATCCTCTCCTTAAAATAATAATAAAATAAAAAGCAGCCCAGATATCTCCTAGGTGCCAGAACTGGGGGACTTTTTGTATGCAAATAAGGCTTCCTCAAATACTGCCCGTCTCTTGTCTCCTGCCCGTAGCAGAAAGCACTGCACAGAGCCATTAATTCACACTGAGACTGATAATAACAGCTCTCTCTTTCCTCTCAAGTCCATGTCCAGTGCCAGCTATCACATGTCTCTAGAGCACTGCACCACAGTCTTACTTTGGGCTCGTGCTCTTGTTTGGTGGCCTGGCGTGGCTGGTGCCAGGCCCAAGGAAGCAGCAATCCAAGGCACTGAAAGGTGGGTCACTAACCAAAGCACTTCAATCAAGAAGGACTTAAAAGGTGGCATACTTTACAGCAAGTAACAGCTTCTTATATTGCCCATCATTTTCCACATTTCAGTGCTCCAGCACCTCCCCTGCATATGCCTACTCTCAGGAGGATGGTTTACATAGCTTCATTTTGGCATCAAGACATACTTGTCACTTTGCTGGCTAATCTAAATAAATGAATGTGCTTGTCTTCATTCTATTCAGCTTTTTCTTCTTATTAGAGATATTATATAGTAGGCAAAAGTAGAGACTTGAGCTAGTGTACCCCAGGAGTTCAGCTGCAGCAGTCTCAGCTATAAAACTTGGAGTGTCTTCAGAATCATCCAATGAATTAGCACTCCAACTTGTCTCACTTCAAAAACACTTTAGATACCGAATTTTTCCAGCTGTATGTAAGGTCACTGTAATTTATTTATTTTAGTCTCTCAATGCTGCAGTACACTTTTTTGCTGAATGTCACGCTACTGCTCCCTGCTGCCCAAGTCTATTTCAGATTCATAGATCCATTTTACACCACATATGCATGAGACAAATCGTACACTGACTGTGGATAACTGGCTGCTCAGAAGCAGCGGGGCTGTCAAAGAGATGTTTGTCTCACCATGATTAATTACTGTGAAATGCCCATAGAGATTTCAAATCATGATTAATTACCAGAAAATGCAGAGAGATCTAAAAGACTAAATTCTACCACTTGCTAAATTTACCCAAGAGTTCCTGTGCATCCTACATCTGGGGACACTTCTGCAACACACAGTCAGCTGATAGAATTCCCACAGAACATATGGCTGATTTTCAGGAAAAGGCTAAATAAAAGTAGCTAGTAGTAATTTGTGTCAATATGCATAGATACTCAATGATGGAGGTGTTAAGAGTCTATTTCTTTAACTGTTGTTTTGTTTTACCTAGGAGATACTAATTTGTTTACAAAGGAAAACACCTTTAAAATAAATTATATTGTTGTTAGTGCTTTTTTCTTGATTTGGCATGCTCAAAGATAAAACAGTTGCCAAAAGGTTAACATTCCTTCTGAGTAAAAAAATGCAAGATCCTATCTGCAGAGTGCATTTCTTTTCTATTTTGTTCAGTACAGAGGCTGAGAAGATTAATAAGCTCCAGTATTTTATGTTAAGCTTATTAGAGATCAAAATTTTAATAGGTTTGAAATGATCTTCTGAAATCCCACATTAAAAGAAAAGCTAAGAGCAACTTACTCCCTTTTCTGGGAACTTTCCTAAAGACTTTAAACATTCCTATAAAATCCAGAATCCAGACCACTACATATCATGTGGCAGAGGGGGAGATTAGTCAGTCCACCCTTACTTCTGCCATTTGGTTCTTGCTGGATTCACGATAGCCTCCTCCCTTCTGGCAGATGAGTGCTTATAAGCACACTCCTGCTTCACTAGGTAGAAGCAATCTGGTGTTGTGATGGGAGAGATAAGATGGGGAAGAAGACACAGCAGTGAAGGTGCCTGTTACCTGCACAAACAAGTAACCAGAAAGCACCATGGACTGTGTTGTCTCCTCCAATTGGTAAAACCCCATCAAAAGCACAGTCTCTTGGAAAGAGAAAAATTTATTATATTAATCACTTCAATCCTTCTTCAGTTATGTGTGCAGAGCTTCACCACATTATTCAATATATTTCAGTCTAATGCACTGAATTAAGTCCTTTTAAAAAGTTTCATTTCTGTAACACGTGAAATTCTTACTGAATTTTATCACTGGGCTTTCTGGGAAAGTATTGCTTTCACCATTTCCTCATTTCTTTCTGCTAACTGCACTCCATTTGACAGAGTTTTGCAATGTTGCTGTCCAGCATGTTGCAGTTAAAACCACAGGGAAAAATGGTATTCCTTGTCAAGACAATTTACCCAATTTTACACCAACATATAAAACCAAGAACTTGTAGAGACCTTTAAATACACACACACACATAAGGTCTAGGTACAGAGTAACTATACCCTTCAGTAGCAGATACTTTATCCATGGAGATTTCATTCTACACAGAGGTTTGATAGACACAACAATTTTTTTCTTTTGTCAGACCTGTAAGAGAAAGATCAAACAATTACACCTGCTAAAGCTGAAATAAACTCCCTCTTTCCCTAGCCACCTCAGAGCTTTTCACTTCCTTCAGTTTTACAAGCCTAGATGAAGACAAGCTGCTGTGAGAACACTATGAGCATCAAATCTTTAATAATTTGGTATTATTACTATTTTAATAAAGAAAAAGAGAAGAAGTAGATTCAAGTGTGAAAAAAGAACCATCAAAATTTGGCCTGGGAACATCCCACCCTCTGCTGTTTAGACATTTTCACCCATACAACATTTTTCTTTCAGGAACAGCTGCTGAAAAGGTTCCAACCTAAGCCTAAGGATGAGATAACTCACCAGAGGGGAAGCTGTAAACAACGTCATAGGAGATTAACTTCATCTGAGAAGTGGGTCAAAGACAGGATGTTCTCTCTCAAAGAAGTAACTACAAGTTGACAACACAGAGCTGAGCTAAGAGCAGAGAATTAATGAGGATACTGTAATTTTCTAAGACAAACAGAAAAATCTAGAAATAAATAAAATCTATAAATGCAAAGAAATTACCCCACTGGCACATGAATTGCCTAGAAGTTAGATGTCCTTCTGAGAAACTGTTCCAGCCTGGGAAACTCAGTCTTAGTGTATCATAGTAGCTGGAAAGCTGGACTTACTCCTCGACACCTGGTACAAGCCATTTGTTTAAGTTGAAGATGCCCCTTTAAAATGCTCAGGCTGTGAAAAAAAAAAAAAGCCAAAACAACACATTGGCATAATGAAGTGCGACTGTGAGGAACAGTTTTTTAATGGGAGAGCACAGATGCTCTATGTGCAATGGCTATAGTTTAAATTGAAAAATGACATTGTTTGGCCAACATTTCAAATCATGACACCCTAAAAGAGAGTTTTCAGGACATGCACCCTTGAGGAGCACAAAGCTAAGGTAGGGCTAAATTGTTATACCAGCTCTGCTCTGACTGAGTGAAAAGAAAATGGTTTTCATGTGCACGAAAAGCAAACAATGGAAAATCACAGTCAGAGTAGGAGGGGAGAACAGGAGTGAAACGCAAAGAGCGTGGACAGCAGCAGCCTCCCATCAGCTGATGGAAGGAAAAAAAATATTTTTTCCACAAAGCTGGCACTACTGCAATGGTTAGGAAGACAGTGCCACTTCCTGGAGCCCACAGGCTGGCTTGTGCACTGGCATTGGGACAGGAGGAAGAGGGAAAGGGACACAAACCCCCAGAGCTTGTTTCGCTACACAGAGGTACCCAAGTCAGCCATGCTACACTGCTACACAGATCCCCTCCAGCAAGCTGTCCTCTGCCACAACACCACAGAGATCTTGATCAGCATTTAGACTGCTTCTATAAGAGAGAAGAGACTGCCTTGCTGACAGCAAGGTCATCAGCAGCCACTCGTGGTGAGTACTCCCACTCCCTTTATTTGTCCTTCACCTCAGAGCAACCACTGTACATGCTCTGAGTTAGGGATGCTAGATTGGACCTCCCAGGTGTGGTGGTAATAGAAGTAATACCTTATATTTTATCTTTCAGTAAATAAAAGATAACAGTTGGATGCCACAGCTCTTCTCCTATTACCTACTTTAATTTGAGCATTTCAGATCAGCTGTAGATAGCAGCCCTTCCACCCACCCCTCTTGTAGAAACAATCATAGAATCATAGCATGTTCAGGGGTTAGAACACACTTTAAAGATCATCTAGTCCCAACCCCTCCTGCCATGGACAGGGGCACCTCCCAGTGGACCAGATTGCTCAAGGGCTTATTCAACCTGGCCAGTGTTGGAACGTTCATAACCTTCCTGGGCAACCTGTACTAGAGTCCAATCATCCTCCCATTGAAAATTTACTTCTAATATCTAACCTAAATTTCCCTTCTTTCTATTTGTACGCATTACTCCTTGTCCTATCACTATAGTTCCTAGTGAAGAGTCCCTGACTGACCCTGACTTCCCTGTAGATCCCCTTTAGATACTGCAAGGTTGCTATCAGGTCTCCACGCAACCTTCTCTTCTCCAGGCTGAACAGCCCTAACTTTCTCAGCCTGTCTTGATAGGAGACATGCTCCAGTCCTCTAATCAATTTTGTTGCCCTCCTCTGGAACTGCTCTAACAGTTCCATGTCCTTATTTTGGGAACACCAGAACTGTACACAGTACTTCAGGTGAGGTCTCACAGGAGCAGAGTAGAGGGGGAGAATCATCTCCTTTGACCTGCTGGCCGTGCTCGTTTTGATGCAGCCCAGGATACATTTGGCTTTCTGGGCTGTGAGCGAACATTGCCAGCTCATGCTGAATTTTTCATCAACCGTCACCCCTAAGTCTTTCTCTGCTGGGCTGGTCTCAATCACTTCCCCACCCAACGCGTAGGTGTGTCTGCTATTGCTGCAAATGTCACCCTCTGGATACTGTATTTATAATGAGGGACAAGTATCAGTCAGACTCATTGCTGCTTAAAGTAGGAGACTTTGAAGGCCTCTATAAAATAATGTTTCTGGGGATTTTATCTTCCAAGTCAGCACTGGCCACTAATTCTGATTTTACAGGTCAGTTACATACCAGATACGTATGTCCAGAATTGCATACAGCCCCATAAGCTTCCCAAATCTTTTTCAACAGCACTTGCCCACACTAACTGTCCAATAGAAACAGTGAATTCCATTTAATGAGCAATAAATCTGGTTTTTCCATACACTTCACCACTATAGAAAAAACTGGAATAGAAAATTCTGAAGAGTCATGATAAGACAACTACAGTGAAAAAAAAATCCAGGCATATTCTGATTGCATAAAAACTGATGGATTTATCCCATGGCAAATCATGGGAAAAGAATTGCCAATCAGAACCACTTTCTTCTCAAGACAGCAGGGAAGAGGAGGATAATGTGTAGAACCGATAAGAATTTTCACTGGTCAGGAAAAATACGGAAACTAGAAAAGCCCATTTAATTCACATGCTTCAGGATAATGCAGGGGTCCTTTAAATCCTTTCTTTTGCTTATCTCTCTTTCTGCTTTCCCCTTTTTGCTACCTTACACAGCTGTCAATTTGGGAGTGAAAAAGTCAAGATACTCTTCAAAAAATTTCATCCCACAGAAGATATGGAAAGTGGTCAAAAAGCCTTGTCTAAAGAAGAGAATTCCTGGCTTCCACTCCTCATATGCATACTTGCACCACTAGACATTGTGGAAAATGTATGCTGTTGGAGATAGAAGTATCCACATGACTCAGGAAAGTTAGTCCTCAAAGCCTAGCATAAAATACAGTCACAGATTTTTGTTGGTTTGTAAAGTTAGCTCATAAAGCTGTGTTTTATAACATTGCATTAAATGAAGCAGATAATGAAGCATGGGTTCTTGTGGCAAAAAGAACATTATCATCTGCCTATAATAGAATTTCACTTTTAAAATATTTTTCTGTGACTACAACAGAAATCTGTTTCCATCTCTGCTACGATTCATACGGAGGAATTGTTGGGAAGGCCATTCTCCTTCCTGAACAGGAGTTAGGGGCTGGGAGAAAAGTAAATTTATGAGATTCATTGGATGAGAGTGACTGGGCAGAACACCAGTTAATATTATTTTGGTTTTGGAGTGTGCACACACCATTACATGTGTCCAACTAAATTGTTCTTTGAAACAACTAGATGTGACACAATAAATAACACCATTCTGTTCTGTCCAAAACTATTTACACCTAAATGGTCTGAGAAGCACAAACAGAAGGTACAGAGCTGACTAACTTCTGCCATTAAAGTCAACGTGCCACCGTCCTCAGTATTTCCAACATTTCAGTTTTATTAACTGCAGTAGGGCTGCCTAAGCTACACAGCTATGCAGAACTTTGCATTTCTATTAACATTCCTCTGTCAGGCAGAGATCTTGCTAAGGTTCGTTAATCTTTAATTATGTTTTTAAAACCCTGTAGCCGCAGTAAATACTAGTAAGTTTATAGTCAGCTGTGAGTCTACCTCCAATCTGCACACACCAGTCTGCTCCTGTGAGTTAAGCACCCAGCACTGGTCACCTTCTCTACCGTTCAGTCTTGCACACAACTTACATCATCTGAGTACTCTAAATCAGTATTTATACATACAACTCATAGCTTGGATATGCACACAAAATCAGGGATAGAGGGTAATAAGGTAAGGAACAATAAAGATTGGAATAAGAAATGGAGGTAAATGAGAGGGAGGATGGGTAATTGTAGAGAGTAGATCTAGGGGGGGGCTAAGAGAAAAGAGACGATGCTTCAGTCAATGCTTTAGTAAATTCCCCTGGTATAACCCAAACTCATTTATAACTTGAATGGATGAATAAATGGGTATTTTTCCTCCCAGCTATGCTACTAGCTGTAAGTGTGAAAATGTGGTAAATATCCTCTCTAAAATACATTCCCTGTTTCTCATCTCCTAGTGTGTGCAGAAACTAGCTACATTCGTTTTAAAATACTTCTTGGCTGAGTTCTTTTTCCTCCTCAGATATGGATGCAGACAATTAATCACTGTTTAACTTCTAAGCTGGTTTTGTCACTTGATTTAAACATCAACTCAGAAAGCTAAGTCATTGTAAGATCCAAATTTGTGAGACATTGAGCACCATCCTATACTCTTAATGCCCTCAGCTGCCTTTGTCTTCTGAAGGGGCTTTGGCTAAGGTCATTAAAAGCAATCACCAAGAAGTTACGCCTAAATACTCTTCCAGTTAGGGCTTGATCCAAAGCAGTTATGTGCTGTAAGTGCAGAAACCAAAGGCTGGTGCAGAATACTTAGTGTTTGTTTAGTTCCTGGTCAGTGAAGCTCAGTAACAGGGTGAGCAAAGGCAGAGAGAGAATTGAAAAAGGCAATTGGCAATACAGTCAAATTTGTGCAGCCTCCCTACTAGTCCTGCAGAGGAGGGGGTTGTGGGCATGCCCATGGTGAGCTGACCAGTTTGAGAGACAGTCATACCAATGAACCCATGTGAGGAATTTCAGGTGCTGCCTGTGTGACAGAACTAGCAGATCACTCAAATGTGACTATATCAGAAATGAATCCATAATAACATGAAACCAGAAGAAAGTGACAGGCCATTTTATTCTAAAATTCAGCAGTCAGTTGACCAGGTTCCTGCACAAGGCAGCTTTTATGTTGTTTTGGGAGATCACAGCCTGTGCTGGGCTGCAGCAGTAAAGGGGCGCAGTGGCAGTAAAGTGGCAGCTCTGCAAGCAGCTTGATGCTGCTCTCCCACCATTTCAGACCCTGTCTTGGTTCCTCATGGATTGGCCTGGGAGAGTGAAACAAATAAGAATACCATCTGAAAAAAATAGTTCTTATCCTCTTCTGGTATTTTCACACTCGTTTCAGCTTCATTTTCTATGTCTGTTTAGCCTGCAGGTTTATGTAGAAGCATTTGCTGAAATAGCAAATTCTCATGCAAGCTATAGACTAAAAATTTGTAGAAATTATTCAATGCATAAGGAATAAATTAAAAGGAATCAGATAATTAAAAACAGAAAGCAGAATCCAATGATTTATTAGTCGTCAGCTCTCCCTAGAAGTTCTGACCTCAGAATGGCTGGTGTCTGTTTCACACACATTAACTGAGTTTCCCACTACTTCCAGAGACCTTGCCACAGTTATTTTGATGTTCCTTGGGAGCTCTTTAACAGCCATCAGACCCAATAGTTACCATTAACAGGAAATACAGACCAGCTGCCCTGCAGAGAATGGTAGTGACAGCAGGACCACAAGGGCTTTGCTGGAAAGGTCCATCCTCAGAACCCTCCATAAGGACCAAGCTGGGGTGGCAATGAGGCTAGCCCAAACCCCATGGCCACCACATCACTCAACAGACATGGGATTAAAGCTCTCAATTTTGTAGATTTCTCACAAACTCACTGAGAAACACATCTAGAATTCATTTGTGCTACTTAGCTCAGGTGGAGACAGTTGGCATGGTCTTCTTGCTATTCTCAGTTGAGTTAGACTGTGGGGGCTACTACCTGCCCTCCTTGGAGTCACGTGAGAAGAGCTGTCTTTGGTCAGAATAGTCTCAATGTTGAATGAAGCAAAGCATCTGTCTGCGTTGTGTCAAAGTCAGCCATCAGTTAACCTCTTTTGGTGTCCCTAATTAAGTCAATTATACCTATACCACTTTGTGTCACTGAAAAGGGAGTTCAGTTTCCCTTCAACCTCCAGTACCTCCTCTAGGAGTTAATGACTAGTAGGCTCATCATCCTCTTTCTCAGCTGCATAATTACTCTTTTTTTTCCATGCTTCACATGTCCTTTGCTTTGGGAGACAATTTTTATCTCTCAGAGCTGCCCTCAGTGGAACCCACAATATGCCAGATGTCCGCTCTGTCAGCTGCCACCCTGACCTTCTCTGTCTCCAAGATTTTCTCCTGGGTATTTAATCTGCAAAACACAAGAAGAGGGGAAAGTGGCCACTACAGTGCTAGTAGGAGAGATTTGATCTCAGCAGGACTTGGGTATCTGAGGATACTCTTCAGAGAGGATATCCATGGACTTAACATGGGTCTTCAAACATCAGTTACGGAAAACAAAAAATATGTGGGTTTCAATCGTGATTTAGTTGTGGTTTTTTTCAGGGGATTGCTTTAATCCATTCAAATAACTACTGGTGCCATCAAGAACAGAGACCAGTAGGCATCTCCTGGTGGCCATTTTTATCCCCCATTGACTCTTAACACTTTCACATTGTGTGTCATACCATATGGAAACAACAATTCCCCTCCAGTAGAGCCGACATCTTCACTCCAGCTGTCTTGGGAATCTCTTTAGCCCACTGAAAATTGAATGAAAAATGAAATGGCATCACCCAGCAAGATGGAGAACAGCAGTCCACACATACTTAGTAGTTTGGTGGCTATCAGCATCATGTAGAAGATCCTAAGCCTGGCTTTCAGAGCAGACATCTAGAGTTTCTCATGAAAGGAAACTGGAGAAAGAACCACCAATTTTCAGAAAGCTTTGGGTGACCAGCTCTGGCAGGAACTTCAGGTTTGAAACCACAGTGCAATGCAGATATTTCCCAACCCCTGCACTCAAGGTTTCCTATTGACTAACCAAAGAGACTTTCAACTCAGCATGCTCACCTCTCTGAATTCTGTTTTCAGGTCCCTAGCTTTATCACGTATTATGGCAAGGTGCCCAGGCACCTCAGGTGGTGAAGAGAAGGTGTAGCAGACCAGATCTAAGCATGTTTTGTCTCAAACATCCTGACTATTGCTACAGGAAAGGTGATTGGAGGAAAGGGTCCTGCAGAGCTGAGGCAGCGCCATTCTGAGCCAATTTCCTGCTCCACAGTGAGACTCATGCTTAGTCCCCCCTCTCCCAGCTCATTCCTGGAGAAGAGCTGGTTGTACATGTCTGAACAAAATGTGCAAAAATTCTAATTTACGTAAGAGGCTGCACCAGGTTAACTAAAGGGGGAAGGATCTGGCCCCTTGCTTTCTTTTTTTCTCTCTCTTCTCTTTCTCCTCTCCTTTCCTCTGTCTCGTTTGCCTTACTTGTCTCACAACTCCAGCTCCAGACCATCCACATGGCAGTACCAACATACAGTTTAAGAACTGGTGATATTCTTTGCTTTCTACCCTTGCTATGCCTGAGCAAAGTGTGGCTATCATATTCTACCCCACACTCTGTACTGAACTTTGCTGTGGGAGTGGGGATCTTGTGTAATGGTGTATTACATACAATCTTGTGGCTTGTGAACCTTTGAAAAGTGGTGTTGTGGCTTGTTAGCCAACACCTTTGAATAACAATGTTGTGGCTTTTTACTCAGCACCTTTGAGGAGTTTGTTGTGAGAATTGAGAACTTATTGAAGTGTACTGTACAAAATTAAGGGCTTGTTTGCCTCCACTCTTGTGGAAGTCTGTTGTATAAATTTAAGAGCTTGTTAGCCAACAACTTTTGAGTCTAAAGAGTGGGCTGGTTTCCAGACTTAAGAGGACTGTACAATAAAAACATAATAGTTCCCTCACACGTCAGGTGTCTGTGTTTAGCCTGATGAGAATTTATAACACACCTCAGTCCCCTACTGGTGGGTTGTGACAGAAGGTATCCCAGTAGGTGTCAGCACATCTAAAAATCAGGAACTGGCCTTCCCTGTCCAGCCCATCCCAGGGATATTTCATACCATAGAACATCAAGCCCAGTATATAAACCGGGGGCAGTTGGCTGTGAGGGGCCAATTGCTGCTCAGGGACAGGCTGGGCATCAGTCAGCGGGTAGTGAGCTGATTGTATTGTGCATCACTAGTCTTTCTTGAGTTTTATTCCTCTCCATATTTTTGTTATTTCTTTTTTTGTTATTATTTATTAGTAATATATTTTACATTATTGCAATTATTAAACTGTTCTTATCTCAACCCACGAGTTTTACGTTTTTTCCAATTCTCCTTCCCCTCCCACTGGGGCCAGGGGTGGGGGCAGTGAGTGAACATCTGTGTAGTACTTAGTTGCTGGCTGTTATTAAATCATGACAGGAGTCTGCATGCCTGCTGTGCCCTGGCACACGGCCTCAAAATACCCACGTTCATGAGCTGCCGCCGAGCTGTGGTTTTGCCTTTGTTTGCCTGAGCAGCACGTATACACTGGAGCTGCATTAGCCTGCACCTCACTGTATGCTGATAAAAAATCATGATGAATTATCCGGTTCATTTTGGCTCTGTGCAGACCTATCAAGACTCTCAGTATGCAAATGTGTCTTGTTTATCATATGACAGATACCGTGTAACACAGCACCTAAATTACACTGAGTTTGCAACACCATCTGGTTTCGTCTTTCATTACATGAGGGGATCACTATGTTATATTTGACCTGAAAATTGGCACAGGAATAAAGCAGGGCCATGGATGCAGTTTGAAGTAGTAAAAAGCTCTTCTCACTCATATGAGACAATAAAGTCTTAGACATAATTCTCTTTTCTCATCTTCTGTTCTGGAAAATAGCAAGCACTAAGAAGGCCACAGCAAAAATCAAGTGTTATGCACAGGTTTACCTGGAAGTACAGTCACATAACACTGCCATAGAGGGGAACTTCCGTTCAAATTTTCCCATGTGACAGAAAAAGACTGATATATGGTGGAAGGAAAGCCAGTGAAGGCCCACAGGCATTAAGTTACTTTTGGTTTGATAGGATCTAAGACAGACTAAAGAAAATATTTCCATTAACTATTAGCAAGCTCCAAATGTTCCTGTGATTTCAAGGACATGATGGGCTAATGTATTTATTTTATTAGTAATGAAAAGAGGCTCAAGGAATTTTACCATTTCTCCTTGTTGTCCACATTTCACTCAATCAGCCAGAGCACTTTCTTGAGCTCCTCTTGCAGACCAGTTCTCTGACTGTCTGTTTAAACCACAGAATAATGATTCATGATTTTCTGTCCATTCCCACTTTACTGACTGTCTAATTAAAATGATTTTTATGCCCAAAGATAATTGCTTTCTTCTATTATTACTCTGAAATGTTAATATAATCTAGCTCACCAGTCTCTGTGTCTACCACTAGAGACAATAAATAAATTAAATACAGAAAAATTATGTTTAAATAATATTATGATTGAGTCATAAAACTGTAACAGCACAGAAATTCCAGTTAAGGCCACACAGTGCTGCCAAAGACATTTGCTGTACATATGGCTGGTTGTTTCTCAGAGTCACAGAAAAGGCAATGCTATGCACCCTAGGTGCTTCATTAGCAACACATTACTGGCCTTATAGAGTCAAGTGAAACAAAAAAATCATTTTACAATGGTCATTATTTTCTTAAGCCAGTATTTACTGACGGTTCTTATCCTCCGGCATCTGAAATAGGTGGAAGATGTTGGCAAATGTTGGTTTTTCAGTGGAACCCTCTTGCCTTAATTATCTTATTCATTTATAAATTGTTTAAAAATGCTTTTTTCTATGTCTATCTTTATCTAATGACCATTTGATAAAGGTAGTTGCACCAAATTACTGCTCTCAGAAGATAGAAGTAGTGATCAAAAATAGAATTGTCGCAAATGAGCTATTTCTGTAAAGAGCAATCAAGTAAATATCAATATTGGGTGTTTTAATTTTAGATACGCAGAATATTTTTTTATTCCTTATTGGTTTTTTGCTACCATCATCACCAGTCTGTACTCAATATGCCACTATTTCCTAGTTTTCAGCTCTTCTCCTTCATCTGTGGTATTTGCTTATTCCTCACCTGCTTTCAGCCCTGATCCATGTTTTTGGGGCTTGCTATAAATTTCCATAACATACAAAAAAACTTCAGACTTTGCTTTACATCTCATCCAAGCAGGTCCCAAAAGTAGAAATTTTATTATTTTAAGATCTCTTGAGACATCAGACTAAAACATGAAAAGTTCTAGGTCTAGAAGAGTCACTTTAGGTTATTTCTAGATATTTTGATGGTTTACTTTCAATACCCTATAGTTAAATTCATACCAACAATAAGCAACTTGGTTTTAAAAGATAAGGGCAGTGAAAAGTAATGGCAGATTTACAGATCTTCATATCTTGGTATGAAGGTAATTTCTTGACGCAGCCTGACAAACACCCTGGAACACTAATGGAGAATGGGAATGGCCATGCTGCTGTCTTCCCTTCCCAACCACTTCTACTGTAGGTGCAGCTAGTACTGAAATGGCCCTCATGCAATGCTGCTCATCTCATTCCCACTGGTTTTCTGTCACATGTGCAGCATGAGAAGCTTCAAAAATAATTGTGCCCCTTGAGAGACCTGGGCATCCCGTCCTTGTTTCTTGACTCCTTGTCCCTCATAAGGCCACAGCAAGTTGTGGGCTCAGCCAACTCAAAATCATTTGACACATTTGCCAAAATAATTTTCAGAGGGTCATTATCCAGCATCAAGCCACGAGTGAAAATGTAGGAAGCAGAAATGGTAATCTGTCTTTTCAACATAGACTTTTTTCTAAGTAGGGCAACATTCAGCTTGCATGAGGAGAGTGGAAGAAATCTTTAGGGAAAATTGTACCATGTTTCTGTTTCATCCCAGCATCATCAGCCTCTAAAATTTAAATGCTTAGGGAAAAGTCTTCTCACTTAAGAAAAAAACAACTTCCCCTTAAGACTTTCCTGACCTCTTTTTTCTCACATGGATATATATGTGTACTTTCCAAGGACTCCCTCTCATTTCCCACTGCTGGAATCCTCTGTGTGCTCATACCATTTAGCCCAGCTGCTTCTTAAATTAAGTCTGTGCTGCTTCATGAATGTACTATCTATGGTAATCTTTAATTAGTATAGATTACAACTTGGCTTTACTGATATCCCATATAGTTTAAACTATATAGACTTTTAAGCTTTCTCTAAGAGCTAAGGATCTGATGTGTTCATTGCTAAAAATCATCACAGACAAAAACCAGCAAAACAAACAATACAGACACAAGAACTTAAATCAAGCAATTGGTGAGAGAATTCAGATTCAAGTTTTCAACTCCCTGTCCAAGACCTCCAGTAGTAATAGCTGAAGAACAAAAAGATAGGTCATACAGAAATCAATCCCTGTATTCCTCAGTAAATGAATAGGAAGCCAGTGCCTTATTCTCACAAAAGAAAAAAAAAATTGGAAAAGCTCTACCTTCACAGTGGTTTGCTGTCCAAGGCTTGATTTTCATAGTAGAATAGCTGCTGGCTGGGAGACAATTATTACATATGTGATTTCATCTATATAGTACATATATCACGGAACAGATGCTTACAGTGTCTTTATCTACTAAATAGTTGTCATCATACTAGGCGAGACAGGTAATTACTAGGCAAAAGGTAACTGAGACACAAAGAAAGTGGCTTGCAAAGCTTACATGGAAAGTACATCAGATTAGAACCTTTGTAACAGGGAAGGGACTAAGCCAAGGGGAAAACACAGGTTCGAGAGATACTGGTACGTGAATAAACCAAAACACCGTTGCTAGTTGGCAAAAATAATAGCTATTTATTAGGAAAAGGTGGCAAACAAGGAAAAAGAGAGAAATCAAAACAGGCGCCTGAGGGAGAAGGATTGGGGCGGAGGAAAAAGTGCACCAAAAGACCCTAGGAAGAAGGCTTCCCCCCCCCCCATACTCACCAAGGTATCACCTGTAAACAAGTCTTACCCATCCTAACCAATAATGAAATCCCTCTGCAGCAGCTGCGGGTTCATGGGGGGTGGCAGGCTCCCACTTCAAGCAGGCGTCCCCGCTGAAAGCAACTTGGTCCATCGTGAAGAGCCGGCCCCCCCAAGAAGCATCTCTGCTTTTTTATAAAGTTTTTTGAGAGCACCTGCCCCGGAGAGGTGTGGCCAGCACCGCCCCGTCAGGGCTCTGAATCCCACCCCTTCTGTTATGTAAGTGCACCCCTCCTGCGCGTGCGTGAGCACCTTGGAAAGTCCCCCACGCAGGCGCAGTGATTTGGGGGGGTCTTCCCAAATGAGTCTGTGGGCTTACTTCATCACCCTCCTCATCACTTTGTCCTCCAACTGCCCCTGACGAGCAATTGACCAATCACAACAGACCAATTAAAACAGTTTACACAGAAGCTCTCCCTCCAAGGCCAAGTTCACTGCTTTATCAGAAGACTTGGCAGGAGAAAGCATAAACTAACTGCAGGTGGCTAAGGCCAAACACAGACCAAAAAATAACATCCCAACTTCGTCCCGATACAACCTTTGAACTACAATCCAAACCAGAGTTCCATCCCCTCCTCCCTGATTTGCTTCAATAGCTGATCAAGACAACCTTAGAACCTGTCTTGAAAAATCATGTCAGACATGAAACCTCATGTTGAAATGGTAGTTTAGTTTTCAGTTGCTTCAATTCTAAAATCTATGGTTTCTTTGTTTACAGTTTAAGCCTCTCTATTGTATAGGGCAGATTATTCTTATCAGTCATTGACTGTAGAAGAAACTCATGATAGGAAAGAAATTCTGGACTGTTTGCAGAAAAGAAAATTCAGTTCTATTGCTTCAATTCTGTGGAATTCCTTCCAGATTTAGTCTGTAAAACACTGCTACTTTGAGGGTATGGAGACTTCTTTGTGTATTACTCAAAAAAAGTCTGTAATATTTCATTATCAAAATTCAGGACCATAAATATGGAGAAAAGTAAACTTTAGGAAATGTTTAATTTATTACTATATCTTCTGAGTTCTAGAGGAGCTGACTGATGAAAGCAGAAGAAAAATAATCAATTTAACTTGACTCCCTGACTTTTCTTGTAACAATTTTTTAATTCCCTCCTCTAAAAATATCAATTTTCTCCTAAATTGGACATACTAAAACAAAATTATCTGTGGGGCTTTCACATTTTCTTAAGTATTCTGCTGTTGTCTTTAATCAGTATGGAAACATTGGTCCAAATGGAGTGCAGAACTACCTTGTGCAGAGCATAGCCTCACTATTTTGATAGTTTGGATTGTATTGGGCTAGGCTGAATTATAGGCTTCATAAACATGTGAGCATGGTTTAGATTTTCTGAATATCTGTTTTTCATTGGGTTTATTTGCTTTTCATTTTTATTCTTTTATCCAGAATCACACAAATAACATATAAACCATCTTCTCTAACGATAGCAATTAATAGCACATCAGACTGTTGAATTAGTTAGCTGAGAAAGACGGAATTCATTTGTTTTGATCATGGTCTGAATTCTTTTCATTTGTCAAAAACATTTACTTTATTCCCTTTGGGAGAAAGAGAGAACTGCTGGACAGCTCTCCTTCATGCAGGATGGGGTAGAAGTTGTGATTTCACTTACAGCAGGAGAAAGAAGTCCAAAACAAGCCTGCACACAGCTGCTCAGAAATTGAGCTGCATGAGCTGGGTCCTGTTAGAGAGCAATGTGTGCATCTGAGAACAGACACAGCAACAGGAAAGCTTCCAGGGAAAAAAAAAACCACCCACAGAAACAAACAAGAAACCCCAAAACAAAACAAAAACACAAACAAACAAAACAAAAACAAACAAACTCCCCAAAAACAAACAAACAAAACACACACCAAAAAAAAAAAAAAAAAAAAAAGAAAAGGAAAGGAAAGGAAATGTGTCCTGAAACAAAATAAGCATTTTGATGCAGTGTTGCTTCTACAGAAGCTTGAAATTGGAAATGAATAAATTATTTTGCTTTTATTTCTTCCCTGTTCAGGTAAGACTTGGTGAATGCTCTTTCTCAAGAAAGAGGGCTGAGTATTTACTTCTTCCAGGGGGAGCTGCTCACAAGCCCTGGACACTGGCTACCTGCAGGAGTCACAGGGAGTACCAGCGTAACAGAACTTAAAAACTACTAATGTTGCTAGCAGGCCAAACCAAAGCAATATGTTTCAACACTAGTCAAAAAACAAGGGTATAAATTGGCAGTTGTGAGCCCTCCCTGCTTCTGTGGACTCACAAAAAGCAAAGTTCCATTCAGTTCATTAGCCAGTCGTAAGTCAATTGCATATCCACAGCTGCAGCATCACTCTCAGGTCTCCCAGGTCTAAACATAGCTCCCAGAAAGATAAACAGAACTAAATTTATGGTTGAACTGTTTGGAATAACAAATTAAGAGAAAGAAATTAGGAAATGCTCAAAATAATACTCCATGAACATAAAGAGAGGACATGTGTTGCATGTGTATTTTTTGCAGATAAGTCATTCCATTCCAGCTTTAAACTAATCACGTTTCATCGGAATGGTTTTGCATATCAACAAAGTGCTGCATTGCTTAGGAATTTAGGTATTTCGTAAGAAAGTGCAAATTTTTAGGGTCTAGATCCCCACATCAGAATAGGCTCTTACAGTTTCACAAGGCAAAATTAAAATTATAATTGCAAGTTGCAATCCCTGTGCTGAAAAGAATATCAAGCTGAAAGCCTACCTGCCCTGTAATATTGTTTGAAGGATTTCTTAGCCTGGAGCTGAAGTGATTGATCTGTCATTTAAATGCCAGGGAGAGCTTTTAGGATTGGAGACAGAAGAACAATAATGCAGGTTGGTATTTATTTGAAATGGGGCTGCTCAACAGAGATAATTCAAAATGCTCATCCTTTTGCAACTTTAGTTACATCTCAGTTTAAACAGTTTTTTTTCTGTGACAGTGCAGCCTCAAAAAAAAAAAAAAAGCCAACAAAAAAACCACTCAAAGTGTTTTTAGGGAATGCTCATGACTTTTTTATTGCTTGGGGCTTGCTTTACTGCATTAATGCTAATGTGAAACACTAAAGTCTCAAATGAACAACACCAGTCAGAGCATGGTAGTCAGATGTAACAAAACATCCCTGATGCAAGGGTAGATCACATAGGAAAAGTAGACCAACGATTACATCACCTCGTTGGATCTCAATTGTCAAAAATATCAAGCTGTTCCAGCTTCCTTCCCAGAAGCTACAGAGGGAGCAGGTTTTAGCCCTAAATAAACTGTCTTCCATATCCCACTCTACTTTGCAGATTTCAGTCCCAGCAGATTTTTGGAGCATAGTGAGCTCAGACCTGGCATATTATTATTTCTCTCTGCTTCGCTTTTCTATTGAGGAGCTGTTTTTCCTCCCAAAACAGAGTCATATTGTGAGGTGGGAAAAATGTCAAGTGTCATTATGCATTGACCTCTTAAGGCCTGTTAATGGCTTCTGAACAGCCCTAATTTTTGTAGCCCTGGTAATCTAAAGCAAAAGGTCACAAAACTGGGACACACAGGTTATAAGATGAGACACAGAACAGTGGGAATGCTGGCTCTAAGTGTATCTTGCACAGAATGTAAAGGATGGATATTGAAGCTATGGGAGAGGCTGTTAGACAGCATAGAGCATGGGATGGTATGAACGTGGCCACTGGGAGCAACTGGGGGAGAAAAGTAGACAGCAAGGCTCAGAGGCCAGAGGAGAGCAAAGGAAAAGGGGGTCACAGCAGGGGAGCCCACAGCAGGAAGAGCAGAGAGCAGCATCACCATATTAGCTCACTTTAAATTGAGCCTTCCTATGCAACAAGTCTTAAAGTTGTAGACTAAAAGTTACTGCAGATGGGAGAAGACCACCACCTGGACAACCCCATAGAGGAAAGACTGCAAATGTGTGTTAATGTAACACTGCAATACTTGCTGTCATACTGTTTATCTATTGATCAGATTAAAGTTTTCCATCCAAAAATAAAAACATTGGTTATTAAAGCATTTGACTTCTATATGCATGGAAATATAATTATTTCACTCACCAGAGTATTATTGTAATCTTCCTGGGTTTCTGATAAGCAATTTCTGATAAGCACTGATATTCTATTTTTGTGGTAAAACCCTTCAACAGGAATTCATCCCTTCTTGCTGCCAAGCAAGTTCTGAGGAAAAGCTTGCACATGCATTCTGTCCCCTCAGTCAGGGTGTCAAGCAGAGCACCAGTAGTTTCCAGCCAGAACATGGGGTTTCCTGGCCAGCAGGCTGAAAGAAATGTGCAGCATTACTTTACTGGCAGGCAGCTGACTGGCAGCTCAAAGAATACATGCACGTTCTCTGGAGGGTCACTAATTACAAAGAGCTAGCTCTTCTCAACCAGCAGCCAACAGTGGTCAATGAGGAACAGGGAAATGTGTCACACTCTAGCAGGAACACAGAAGAGCCAGAGGAGTGGAATGGAGAGCCTCTGTAGGAGGGGAGTGGGTAGGACCACAGGGTAGGCAGAGGTATCATAGGATGAATGAAAAACAACAGAGGAAAATACAGCAATTTTCCTGAAACTCGTTACAAGAGGGATTGGATCAACCATGAGGACCTTCACAGACAGGTCTAGAGGTGTGAAAATGAAGGTTGCTTAAGACACTGCATCATTGAAAGCATAGTGGTGGCAGCAGGCTATATGGAAGGAATAAGGAGTACAGAAGTGCAAAAACACTGAGGGGCAAGGAGAATCCTAGGGGGAGCAGAAGGAACTGAGGGCAGAAGCAAAGTATGAGGAAGATATATACATTATGATACATTCCCTTGTATCTGTTTTCATTTGAAATCCAACCTTCTCTTTGATTAAGTTATGACTCAATCAGTAAATTATAAACACTGGTCTCAACAAAAATGAGCAATGCTGCTGGTCCCAGTGACATTCTTCACACTAACTATAGACAGTATTTCCAAACTAGGAATCTCTATCAAAAGAGAGGCTGTTTGTTTATGCCTGGAGCATCATCTGCTTTTGCAAAGCAGCGAAAGAAATGCCTAATTAATTATGTTTGTTACTTATTCCCTGGAAAAGGAAAAGGGTAGAGAAGAAATACTGCTTACCTTGAATGACCACCTTCCATTTAGCTCAGTAAGAGGGACTTGTTCGTACTTAACCAGATCAATCTTCAGTTCATAAAATTACTTAAATATGCATCTCAGTAGCTGTGTGAGCTAAACAAGGACCTCACATTAGGCTCCAGGTGCAAAGCTAGACTCAATCCTCTGTGGAGCAATAGGATGGGGAAAGAAGGTCTAGCCTAAAACCAACTTGCAAAACAAATCTCTTGCAAATAGGAAGTTCACCAAAACTTTCATTCAAAGTTAGCCACATAAGGAACACATCTCAGTTTGACGAGACTGGAATGTTTGCTAAAGAGGATGAGTTATGAGATAGACCACACTCCTCTCTCTCAGCAATTGTAAATCCAAAATTAAGGGGCTCTAATTGAGGAAGTATGGAAAAAAGAAGAAATAACAACCTTTTATTAAAAGATATATGTCTGTTGGCAAGGACAGTAACAGAACACAACAAAAAAAACCAAGACAATAGTCCTGTACCCAGAAGTTCCCTTCAAACAAAAGAAACAGTCTGAGTACTTCTCTGTCCTTTAGCGCAGTTCTAATCACGGTCGGCAGGATTGCCGGAGGTGCAGAGCCTGCAGTTCTCTGCGTTGGCCAGCAGGGGGCGCTGTTGGGCTCTGGGGTCACCGCGCGGGAAGGGGGTCTGGGGGTGGTCTCGGATCGCTGGAGAAGCCGAAAAAAAATGGGGACCCTTCCCCCAATGGAAGAAGAGGAAAAGAAAAGCAGTCCACCCCCACGGAACTCACTGTTGTTCTCGGATGACGGTGTTTCAAGGCTCCTCCCTTTCTCCCAGTGAGCACACAACTCTCCGATGAAAACACAGCAGGTTTGGACTGGAGGTAAGGGCAGCTTGCAAGCAAGCCAAGAAAAACCGGCCTCAAGGCTTTTTCTCCAAAATGCCCACATGCAGACCCCGTCTCTGTTCCAGAGAGAGACCCAAAAACTGTTTTCTCCCTTTGTGAGAAGGGCCAGCTGCCGAATCAAAACTCCTCCCCCCTCACTTCAGTCTTTGATGGGCCATCAGTTAGAAATGTGGCTCTGCCAGCTAGATCTTTTGTAAAGCTAATCCCCCCCTTCCCCCTTCCCATTCGAACTCCGTCTTTCTTACAGTGGAGTAGGGGAAGAAAAAATTCCCGCCTTGGATTTATAGCCTATAACAGAACATAACACAAACAATCCAGAAAATAAGCATTTAAAATTAAAAACCCTGTTTCTGGTGCTGTCTAATAACAAATTCATACACAAATGCCACCAGAAAATTAATAATGGAAGATTATATTGGAATCTCAGTCAAATTTGACCAGAATATGAATTTGCTGTCAAAAACTATCCAAAAGCTGCTGAACATTCTGTAATGCATATTGGTTTAATCAATCCAAAAGTAAAATTAATATTTAGATTTAATATTTAGATTATTTTGGTAGCACATTTTCCCCTAACAATTTCAAGTAAAATTTTTTTGCTGTTATGTTTACAGAAAAACAATATAAATCGGTTTCTTTAAAAGAGACAAGCTAAAGTCCCCTGTGAAGCAGACACATCTAAATTGGTGCTTCCCTGTGCAATGTCCCTCCATGATAAAAGCATTCATTAAAGGAACAAAACGGAAGAGGTAGTTTACCACTCATTACAGAAAGGGTACTGAGTTTAGTTAAAGCCCTGTAAAAAGAATCTTGGAATCAGCTGGGTTGGAAGGGACCTCTGAGATCATCAAGTCCAACCCTTGATCCACTACCACCATGGTTACTAGACCATGGCACTCAGTGCCACATCCAGTCTCATCTTAAAAACCTCCAGGGATGGAGAATCCACCACTTCCCTGGGCAGCCCATTCCAATGCCTGATTACCCTCTCTGTAAAGAATTTCTTCCTAATATCTAACCTAAACCTCCCCTGGCACAGCTTAAGACCATGCCCTCTTGTCTTACTGATAGTTGCCTGGGAGAAGAGACCAACCCCCCCCGGCTACAACCTCCTTTCAGGGAGTTGTAGAGAGTGAGGAGGTCTCCCCTGAGCCTCCTCTTCTCCAGGCTGAACAAGCTCAGCTCCCTCAGCCTCTCCTCATAGGACTTGTGCTTGAGTCCCTTCACCAGCCTTGTTGCTCTTCTCTGGACCTGCTCCAGCACCTCAATATCCTTCCTGAACTGAGGGGCCCAGAACTGGACACAGTACTCCAGGTGTGGCCTCACCAGCACTGAGTACAGGGGCAGAGTCACTTCCCTGGACCTGTTGGCCACACTGTTCCTGATCCAGGCCAGGATGCCATTGGCCTTCTTGGCTACCTGGGCACACTGCTGGCTCATGTTCAGCTTCCTGTCAATCCAAACTCCCAGGTCCCTTTCTGCCTGGCTGCTCTCCAGCCACTCTGTCCCCAGCCTGTAGCACTGCATGGAGTTGTTGTGGCCAGAGTGGAGGACCCGGCACTTGGCCTTGTTGAACCTCATCCCGTCAGAATCAGCCCAACTCTCCAGCTTGTCCAGGTCCCTCTGCAGAGCCCTCCTGCCTTCCAGCTGATTGACACTCCCCCCAACTTAGAGTCATCTGCAAGTTTGCTGATGGTGGACTCAATCCCCTCATCTAAATCCTCAACAAAGATATTAAATAGAACTGGGCCCAACACTGATTCCTGGGGGACACCACCAACTGGATACAGCACCGTTCACCCCCACTACATAAAAATATTCAGATGTTTATTAACAGCTTATATGGACTTCATTGATTTGCATTCAGATTATAAAGCCTCAGGGAGTAGGCATTGCTCTGAAATCCCAGCCCTTTGTGCTTCCAATACAGAGTGCCCTGGCAAGCACAGTGAGCTGGGATTAGTTTTCCAGTGTCCTCGACTGGGAATAAACCCAGTATCCTGCATCACGTCTTGCCCACAGGCAGTTTACTGACTCTCCACAGACATTGTGTAAGATGTGTCATTGTCTTATGTAACAATTTAACAAAAACTTGGAGGTATTTACTCTCTTATCAATAAAATCATATTCAAGAAATGGCCTTAGTGTCATCTAAGTTTTTCTAGATTGAAAATTGAAAAGTTTTTCTTACCATTCTTTTTCCCTTTTTTCTTTTTGCCTTTTTTCTCTTTTTCTTTCCCTTTTTCTTTCCTTTTTCCTTTCCCTTTTCCATTACTTTTCCTTTCCTTTTTCTTTTTTCTGTTTTATTGTGATGCAAATAATACACAGTGTTTCATTTCTACAGAGAAGATACTCAAGAGATGGAGTCTGCTATCACCCTTCCTATGGTTAAAACCAAAGCAGAAAATTTACTGGTGCCAAAGGAGATGAGAGGCAATAATAATGATGAAGAGAAGGGCAAGTATTTACTAGCATAACATTTAACACTGTCTCATGAGAAGATAATTGAAATATTCACTTTTCAGTTTAAAAAATATGAAAGGGTAGGATTTTGAAGGCAATTTCAACTTCTTCTCTAGTCTCAAAGTACAAACAGAATAGACATTCACTAAGAGTTGTCAATCATTTCTAAAATGTATTTCTAAAGACCAAACAATATTACAATAGTACTTTTTTACTACTAAGTATGCTTAAGACTTAGAAGATCTAGTAATTTTTGCATCCCCTAAATACAGTGAGTTTGGAGCCAACAGAGAGATGCAGTGAAGGGAAGCTCTACCTCCAGCATTTGGTCTTACCCTCCTGTCAGTCTGGCCTGGCAGGACTTGGGTATTTTTCATTCAAAATTCTCTACTTAGTCATGGCTTCAGATTTTAGGTGTTATTGTTCATTCCCTGGCCAGCTTCCCGGCTACAGTGCCATTATAGCTAGGTACAAAGCAAAGTGGTGCCATGACAAGAGCCAAATTGTAAATTATTAAAGAAAATTAATAACTGGACTGGACACAAAAAAACCCAAAACTGTAAATGCTATTTGGCACCAGTGGAACTAGTATAACTACCTTTGTAATAATTTCAGAGACCTTGAAGCTCACTTCTGCTTTGCTTGTTTGGGAAAATTGTTATTACTAATGAAACAGTGCAGAAGCATTTTGAGAAACATTTTTTATTGAATAACAGCATTTAACAACCATGTAGAGATGGAAAATAATTACAGAACAATCCTGGCTGTCAACAACCTGGAGGTACTAATGACCTGAGAAGATGTGACGTGCCAGTTCACTCAGATTCAGCAGATCTGCTATATTTTCACAGTCTCAGTGGATAAAGCTGGAAAAACCTGTCCAAGCCAACAACTGCCAACAACAAACCCACCCTTCTGGAGCTGACAGTTTTGCTGCCTGTTTAGCACTCTGCAAGACAAAGATGCAAAGTACTAATGACAAATATTTACATTTATTCTCTGTAATCTGGTGGTGTTCTCTCTTCCCCAAACATTCCTGAAACAAATCCCAACTCCCACCCCTACCCCCAATAAAAGAAAAAATATACAAAAACCAAAACTGTGAATAGAATTCAGTGAAACCCCTTTTGTTCTCCTGTGTTCCCTACAGCTGTCACAGACACCAGTGGTCACCAGCTTCTTTCCAATCCCAGTGTGGACTTACCCACAAGCCCGGTAACCTGCACTTCTCTCTGGGTCCAGCATTCCCAGCATGGAGTGTGAACAGAGCAAATTCATCCTGCTCTCTTTCCATTTACCTGCCCTCAGTGGCCATTTACTGTTAATTTTAACCCCTCAGCTCCTGCCCAAAGCCAGGAGATGTGCTGTGGGTGCACAAGCAGTACCGAACCCCAAATGGGGAATCTTCTACCAACGCACATCTCTCCATGACTGAGCATTTGCCAGTTCCCAATAATTCAGCTAATAGGTAAAGTTCTGGGCAGAACATGAGCTCCACCTTCACTGTGGGAGAGTTGGTATAAATGGCTAATTTTGGAAGAGTGGTTGTGGATGCAAACTCCAAGCCAGAGGAGCATCGCCTTGCAGTCCCCAGTGACAATCACAAGAACATGGAGTTAAAACACAGCCTGTCCTATTTCTCACAGGTGAGATGACCTGGGTCTTCAAGTGTCTGCTCCATTAAAACATCAACAACAAAGAATAGTGAAAAATATTAACCCTCTGTTCTTAATGTCTAAAAAGAAGGTACTAATGGTGGTATAATGAGTACCTCATAGCAGGATCGGTGTCTCAGAGTGGCAAAGGATAAGCTTGTGAAGGGAGGCTGTGAGCCTGGAGAAACAGCTGCCATGCCTGTAGGTCACTGGAACAGCAGAGCTTGCAGATGATGGGCTGCTCCCTGGTGAGGCAGTAGGTAAAATACACTGTTCATCTGCTGACCTTGTTTAAATCTGGTGAAAAAAAATGAGACATGCATTGGCAATGCACATACCCAACCACAGCATTATCCCTGCAGGGAAGTACCATTTTCTTCACAGAAAGTGCAACAGAAGAGGCACTGGAAATGCAAGACCAAAGTCCTCTGAGTGGGAAACAGCTCTGCAAGGCAAAACAGCTCTGCTCACCTCCAAGAGCAAACAAGCTCTTTTCCCTGGAGTTTTTCTCACCTTTCCTTAGAGCTTTGAGGATCCATCATTTGGAAGAACCAACATCCCCTGCAAGTAACAGCTCTTTTCCTGAGCTGAGGCCAGACAAAGTGTTTTATAAAGATATCCCACAACACAAAGAGCCATGTCCAGAGGGAGAGTTGTGCTCACAGCAGAGTGTGAACTGTACAGTGGTGAGGGAGAGAACACTGAAATTAGAGACTGAAGTAGCTATGGTTACAGTTTTCCCAGCTTAGATCAAACTCTTTAATATTTCAATGTAATTTTTTAATGTATGAATAAATACTCCTTTAATAAAAGGAGTAGTATGTGTGTAACCATAGTATGATTTTTTTGTTTGTTTGTTTGTACAGCTCCTCTCATGCAATATTCATAAAACTATTCCTATTTCTTTTCTGATAATTTCACTAGCACATTGAAAGAGTGCCTGGCAAGTCATAAAATGCAATTGCTGTTTTCACGGCATATTGTGCACTTGCTAAAGAAACTTTTAGCCTCAAATGGATGCTGCTCATTGTTTTGTAGCAAATTACAACATGCTGTGAGCACACTAGGAAACCAAGTGTCAACCTCCAAAGTATCACTCTTCCATTTAAAGATCACATATCATCTTAATGGGATAACCAGAATGTCTACTATGATTTCATATCCCTAAAACTACTCTTCTTTGCTCCTGCAAATGTTCCCTTCTGATAGCTCCTTTCCAGTAATACACACATAGACATAAATGCACATGGTGGTGCTGGGCAAGTAAATGAGACAGCTTCATTGATTAGAGAAAATCAACTGCTTCTTTCTCTTTTTTTTCATTTTAAGGAGAAAATTATACTATATTACAAGGAAGAATACCTTATCTGTGACAATTTGCGGCACAATATTCTATTAGTGTAGCTGAGCACACTGTAGTGCAGGGTAGTGTATTGTAATGTATTGTGTGATGGCTACAATATAGGTATAAAATCTGTATTGGCATCATGTAAATTCCAGTGACCTCCTCAAGCCTTTTTACAAGCTTCAGTATTTTAAAAATACAGCAGAAACAATTCAGATTAAAGTATAGCTGGACCTTTGCAGGGTACACAGTGAAAATTGTCATAATTTGGTTTTCTTCTATTTGAAGACCTGGAGTTTCTCCCATCCTGTCCATTTCTGTCCAGTTGATATAGTCAATATGTTTTGAAACATGATCATCTACTATTTGACTATCTTCTTACTGTTTGGGCTTTTTTTAATTCATAGTTGTGGTAGCATGCCATTTAATCTGGCTTTTCAACAGAATTTATTATGTTGTAATAAAAACATCCCTTATTTTTATATAATATTTAAAGCAGGTATACCAGAGGTCTCACTCCTGTACAAGTAATCACCAGCAGTTTTACTCCTAACTTAAATGGCAATAGAACACAGCTCCAGATAATCTATGCATACTAGAGAGTTCATACATTGCCTCTGTACATGGGATCTCTAAAAGCACTGTGAAGTTGGCCATAGAATAGGTCTGCAACAGAGCCTCAGATTTTGCTTCATAGCAACACTGTCAATAGTATGTAAAATCACAAGGGAAGGAACGTATTTGGCTGCACTGGAGCCCTGCTAGCTGATACAATGCTTTAGTTTTATATGTCAAAAGTCACCACGGGTTACTGTTATGGTAGATTATGGCTTCACTTCAGTATTTCATCTATGGCCTTGGGCAAAGATCTGGGTGCTGGCTCCATTGTTCTCTGACAACTCTGAAAAAAAAACCCACTTTTCAGTGGATAATTGCATATTGACAGCAGAAGTCAGGCCAAGGTAAGGGAGGATGTATTGAAGATAGATGGCTCAACAGATGGAAAAATTCAGAGCACTCTGTTAAAAACTGTGACATATCTTCATTCCATTATGGAATCAAAAGAGGTGTGCCTCTGTGTGTGTGTGTGTGTGTGTGTGTTTGTGCACCGCACAGCAGTTATGTGCCAATGTTCAATATAAAAGTTCTTGCTGAAGAAAGAATAACCAGTCCAGTCTGGTAGATAATCAATCCCAAAAAATCCCCCAGGTCATCTTCAGACAACCAAGCTCTAATTCTTACGTAGTGCTAAGTGCTGAATTGCTCTTTCCCAAATCAATATTTCCTGTGCCCGGATTTTAATTTCCATTTTCAGAATTAATGCAATTTAATTGCTGATTACCTATTCTAAAGTCACCAGAATACATAGGAAGCCTCTCATCTCCAAGGAACATTCACAGAAAGTCCAGAGTCCCAGTGCTTTCTTGACTGTACACATCCTTATGCTCAACATCAGCAGTAAATTATACTTTTGATAGCTCTCTCTCAAGTGCCATACCAAACGGAGGGAGTCCAGTTCCAGGGCTGGAGTCACTATAACTCACAGAAACTGAAACTAACATTTTCTGAAGGTGGACAGCTAACTTTTTAAAGCCCTGCTTCTCTTCCTGACTTTTTCAAATATAGCTCTAAACTAATTACTGGCAGCACTAGTCCATCCCTGCACTGAGAGAGATGAAGAAGCTTATGCAATGTAGAAACACTTCCAAACTTTTCGGTTTGTTACTGATGCTGTAAGCTGGAAAAATCAATCTTTGAGCTAACGTACAGATGAGCACAGCAAGCAATTTATTTCTCTGTAGTGCTTTTGTAATAAGAGAGACAAGATTTGTAGGATCAAAATAGTTTTAAACTGGAGAAAAGATTAAATAGATCCAGGAGATCTATTCATCAAGGAGTACCTCAGTGAAAAGAATAAGTACCCTACCTCTGACCTAGCCATAAACATGTAAACCACATTGCCTAAGAAGGTCTTAATATTTTTTGTCTTTCAGCTTTACAAGGAGGTGCTTCTGGGGGAAGACCAGGATCAAACAATATCACTGGATTTTGCCTTTCAACTCCTCAGTTGGAGAAATTGCTCTTTTTCTTGTTGTAATGGCAGTCCAAGAAACCACTACTGGAAAATGACTTCACCATGAAAGACAACACAGAACAGTCCATAAGGTTTGCTTGATTTCATCAGCTGAGAATATTGATTTGTGTTCACTCTTTGAACTGGCTGCAATATGAATGGTATTGGGGGAAAGGAGATAAATTCTGTCACATTACCTTGAAGGAGCTCCAGCAACCGACTTATCTGGGTGGGTGACCTGACTAACCCAGGAAAAGCAAGGCAGGAGATGGGGAAAAACATTGTTCAGAGACAGCATCAGTTACCCAGATGGGACTGTAACTCAGCCTGGGGAGATTAATGAAGTATGAATGATAAATGCTTCTTTTTTAGGATTCTCTTAAAGATTCATTTCTTCTTTGCAAGTGATTCATTGTTTTCCTCCTTGATTCTCAGGTTATCTTAATAAGCATTTGAAAAACTTTTATTCAGTAATAAAAGGAAATAAGGTTTGAAGTCTCATTTCGTAAATCATATCTGACATTCAAAATATGCTGACGTATCAGGCCTGGTTTAATATCAGCTTTTGGAAGAAAGTGTGTCCACACTTTGTCCCCTTCATTCTCTTCTGCTGCTCTTTCCACATCCCTGCCTTGTGACAGACAGAGGAAGTGAATTCATTCTTCAACATTACTTATTTGGCCACAAGTGTCAGTATCACAGACCACAGATGGATTAAGCATATTTGATCTACCCTCTATCAAAATTCACTTCTGAAGAATTTAAATTTAATTACAAAAATAATTTAAGTTATGTAGAATTTAAACTCCTTTTTACTTAAACATAGGCCAGAACTACAAGAAGATTCCGCATAGGCAAATGGAAATGGAGCTACTCTAATCTATGCACGTTCCAGCCCAGCCCAGCATATCCTCTCTTTTTGTAGGAAAATCTTTCCATATTTCTGATAAATCCAATTACCCAGATGGAACTGTTATACTTATAACCGAGGTCAGGAATTCTTATAGTATTTTCTGCCAGTGGTTTTGGTGTTTCGTTGTTTTTTTTTTTAATCTGTTAGCAGATATTTAGAAAGGGAAGAAGTTGCTAATGAAATGAGAAGTTATAAATGTTGTCTTTCTTTACATGAAAGCTCAGTTACCTGTAGAAGAAAAAATTTTGCTTTTTCCCCTTCCAGAGCAGAGTTTGATTGGTAATGTTTGATTGATAATTTGTCCCATCAAGGCCAAAATAAACAATTAACATTAGCATTTCAGTTATATGAAAAGGTCCAAATGCAGTGAGCTGTGCAGTCTCAAAAAATTTTGCGGATTCCATTTCCACTGTGATAACCCAACAGTGATGCTAAGCTCAGGGACCAACAGAGGAAAGTCTTGAGCTTGTAAGCACTGAACTGGCACTGTCTGAGGCTGACAATGTTAATAACAACACAATGACAGCAGGTCCTTGATCAGTCTAGCATCCACACTTGGTCCACTCAGGGACAATGAGAGAGTTGGAAATGCCAATTCAGATTTCACACTGTGGATGAGGACTCTGAAGAACCAGAGAGAAAAGCCTACCAGCACTGGGCTGCGGCATTGAAAGAAGTCGCGGAAGGGGAATGGATTTGAAATAATGGACTTGTTTAACTGCTGAATGGAGAAAAATTACAAATTTATGGCTGTTTTAATGTTTTTTTTAATAATGGTTTGTCCCTATTCCTATGTTGTAATGGTTCGTTCCCACAAGAGTTCCACTCCCTTCTCATGCATATTCTATTGTTATCCCTCCCCTTTATACTCTGTACCCAATCGTTGTTCCTCCTTCCCAAAACTCCTCCCCCTTATTCACCATACTCTGGAAAGTTCTCCCAACTCCCCTATAAAAGGGGGAGCCATTTTAATAAAGTGGTTCTCTCCTTTCTTACAACCTGTGTCGAACCCCGAGTGAACTTCCCTGTGTTCCTATCCGGGCTGCGTTATCACACGGCAAAACACTGCTTATTCATAGCATCTCCAGGCAAGTACCCATCTTCTGCAGAGAGGCTGGTGTGCACACAGACTTGTTCACCTCCCATTTCCTCTTCTATACTACAGGCCAGTCCAGTCCCTTTGTACAGTTTAAGGTCTGCCAACTCCAGCTTTGGACCAAGTGAAATTAATCTGAACTGGAATTTGTTACCAATGTTCTTTGAAAGTGGAGCTATGCATTAAGCAATAAAAAGTGTTTTCTAGATCAATTTCCTTGAGAGTAGGCCCTGCTAAGCCTATAAAAATATAGCAATTGTAATGCTACTTCAACAGTGCCTTCATGTTCTCTCATTCCAGAGATGCTTCTTCCAATGGGTAAAATTCAGGAAATGTTTCCATGTTAGTAGTCAGAGATGCAAAAATAACCCACAGAAACTGTAGTTTCAGATGTCTTAAACTATCCGAAGTGTACAGCTGTACATATTTCTTCTGAGATTCCAACTGGCTATGTTTGTCTCAGATGAACATGGATGCCTCCACCCCTTTTTAGTAACTTTCGGAGAACATCCAGAGCCACAAAAATCTTTGTAAATTTGTCATTTGAGATGAAGTTCCAGGTAAAACACTCAGGTGGAACAAACTCTGCAAACTCTTGTGGAAACTGTCTTATCGCTATAAAAAGCTCTCAAAATCAAACTGATTTATCACAGCAAAAGCTGAGCAGCCTTAAAAATATGCATTGGTGTTTGGTTGTGCAGTGACATTTTTTAAATGTTAGATGATTTCAGAGTACTATGAACATAGAATATTAAATACCAAAATTCCCTGTGATGCTGCTTAGTCTTTAAAAAGTAGAGGGTTGAAATTTACTTATTTTAGAAGAAGAATTGCACAGGGTTTTGTTTTTTAATAAATATCTGAAATTATTACCTTCCACAGGCGCTATAAATATTTTTCTTCATAGATTTGTGGTAGGGATTTAAAATGCATCCTGTACTGCAGGAGCCAGAAAAACGACTAGGAAGCCATAGATAGGAGTAACTCTTCACCAACAAAGCCAGTGTCCACAGTGACTTTGCGAATCCTTACAATTTGATATTATTTCCATGAGGTCATACTTGCATCACATTAATGCTACTGATGAAAGTCAAGGAAAATATAGTCTTTAATAGCTTGTTAATACATTGTGGTGTAAGTTGCATTTTCTTTCTCCTGTTCTTAATAGACATGTTCTCAGACACCTGAAGTACAGACCACGTCCCAAAAGCAATGTCAGGCTCCTCTCACCACAGACTCAGGATGAACAGGACTGAACTCTTAATGGTGCGGTATTTTTAAGTTAAAAAAACTTATCAAGGAATAAGTAGTTGAATGATCTTGTTACTTCTCAAAGCTGGCCCACAACTTCTCATGACAAAATTAATTGGGACAGAGCAACAGAGCAACAGAATAGGGCCAGGTTAGAGGAAGAGGCTCAGTGTATTTTGGTGATAAAACAGGTAGAGGGCAGGGAATTTTCTCCTCTCACCAGCTGGAAAATCTCATCTAGAGTACTGATTCCTTTTTTCTAGCAGTAGCTTTAGCCTCCTTAGCTGTCATGTCTCCTCCAAGAGCAAGCCTGATTTTTCAAGGCACCAACCCTGGCAAAGTCAGAGGCAGGATCCTGGCTCTCCTTTGCCACAGTTTTAGCAGTCCTTACAGACTGTTGCTGTAGATGGCTGCCTCTCTGCCTGTACTTAAATTAGTCCCACTATTTTCATTTACTGTGTATATTGGGACTAGCAAACATCAGAGTGGTAATGGGTGGCCAGGGAATAAGAGAGAAAATAACAATAATTTATTGTTAGCATGAATAACAGGTAAAAATAGTTCAACATGTGTTTGTAAAAAGAAAATCCAGCCCCAAAGGTATGCACCTGTGTGTGAATATAAGCCAGGTTTGGCAGCTAGTCAGTTTTCTAATTAGGAATTAATTTCTCTGAAGTAATCACAGTGTACTAAAAAAGAGTTCATCTATGCAGGTTGCCAGGTAGCACAGAGACCACAGAACAAGACGTAGACATGAACCAGCCTGATTTCTGCAACGTGGAGCTCTGTGGGAGTTGATTCACCTTTGCAAGATGAAAGTGATCACGGTGGCATGTGCCCTGTCCCCACTTACCTGATTTAGGTATTCAGGTCCCTCAGGGAAAGCTATGCAGGATAACTCCACACCAGATTGCAAATGGCCACAGCAGCAATACATGGGGACTGCTCACAGTAAAACAGCAGTGAGCATTTATCTCCCTATCAACATCAGTAATTAGAGAGTAAAAGTACTCAAGTTGTCGTAAATTTAGCTTTTGCCCTCTGCTCCACCCAGTTCATAGCAGATATTGGGGCACAGCTCTGCCATTTTCCAGAGGGAGTATTATCAAGCAATGGACTCATTTTCCCATCTCTGTACTACTTTATACTACTGTATAAAGGGATGCATAAAGTGTGTATAAGTATTAATTTGAGCAGGCATGTGGACCCCTGTGTAGTCTCAGCCGTAATAAAATTGGCATTTTGTTTCTTCATCCTAGCAGTAACAGGAAGGAAGCTTGCACTGAACCAGAGCAGAAGGTCTGCAATGACACAAGCCATTACTGGTCTCTGGGACTTATGTTTTAATTACCCCTTGCTCTCCTTATTCCTTTTAAGCAGAGAGAAGGACAACCAAGAGAGTTCTTTTTGTCCTTCTGCTTGCAATCAGGCTTTTGTATTTATCCCTTGGCAGTTATCTTTTATCACATCTTGGATTGAGAAAAGCCATTTCATGGATTGAGAGCAGCCTGAAGAGAAGGACTTGGGGTGTTAGTGGATGACAAGCTCAGTGTGACCCAGCAACGTCCACTTGCAGCCCAGAAAGTCAGCTGTATCCTCAGCTGCATCAAAAGTGGCATGGCCAGCAGGTCAAGGAAGGTGATTCTGCCCCTTCACTCTACTCTGGTGAGATCCCACCTGCAGTACTGCATCCAGCTCTGGGGATGCCAACATAAGAAGTACGTGGGGTTTTTCAGCCTGGAGAAGAGAAGGCTCTGGGCAGACCTTATAGCACCTTCCAGTACCTAAAGGAGGCCTTACCAGAAAGATGCTCTTCAGCTTTTTACAAAGACATGTAGTGATAGGACAAGGGTGAATGGCTTTAAACTGAAAGAGGGTAGGTTTATATTGGATGTAAGGAAGAAATTCTTTATACAAAGGGTAGTGAGGCACTGGCACAGATTTTCCAAAGGAGTTCTGGATGCCCCATCCCTGGAAGTGTTCAAGACCACTTTGAATGCTGCTCTGAGCAACCCACTCTAGTAGAAGGTATCTCTGCTCATGGTAGGACTTAAAGGTCCCTTCCAACCCAAATCATTTTATGATTCTATGATCTTGAGTCAGCTGGACAAAACCAATCAGGCAACTTCCACCAGAAAACTTGAGACACAAAGACGAGCAATGTGAATGGGTCTCCACACTGGTGGTGCTCAAGTAAGAGCTGGCAGATCTTATTACCTTTTTGGTGAAAGAAAATTCACAAACATGAAACAGCCAATGCTTGAAAAGTTGCAGAAAAAGCTTAATTCCTCTGTGGGCCTGCATCCAAAATCCCAAAGTGGATCTGGGACACAAAATGGCAGTGTTAGCACATAAAAACTACAAAGCACAACAATGAGCTCTGTCCACCTCCAAATGAAACAAGCTCTGTGTGAAGCCAGTCAAGCCAAAATGTTTTCTGGCACTTTCAAATAGGTCAAATATCTTGGCTGCTGCTCCTGTGATCAGTCTTAGGTGCATCTGAACTCTAAACACCAGGTGGGCTGTCACTTGGCCATTTGCTGTTCAGACAGTAGTGCCAAGTCAGTTGGTTGTATGGTTTGGAGTTCAGTGAGTTCTCAGTCACGTAAATACTCTCTGTGTTGCTGTTGTTTACCCCAGTTTTCAGACCGAAAGCCTTTCACATGGGTGATATTCAGTCTCCTCCCATTCTGTTATGCCATGAGAGTTGCCAGTAAGCTCTGTTTGTTAAACAAAGCTGACTGACATTTCTGGAAACCTTTCCTAATGGACCAACCTCATCATAACCTCAGAAGCTGGATGTACAAAGCTCAGAGGGATTTGTGAGCAGCAACTCATTCTCTTCTGCAGAAATCCCTGCAGCTTTATCATTCTCAGAATGTCAACATCCCTTCTGCTACTGCATTAAGCAACACACTGTTTGGTGTTTGTTCACCCTCACTCCAGACAAAAGGCAAAACAGTGTGGCTAATGCAATAATTAGCTGTGCATGTAGGGCACATAACAGACCTTACATGAGAACGTGGAAGAAGACAGCAAAGGAGATGCCACCTCCACAGACACTGTAGTGCTAAAGGAACTGTGTTCCCAACCATGTTTCATCTTTTATGTTCCCACAATCTTTCAGATTGGCTTAATTTCAAGCTTCTAAGGAGCATTTTAAAGATAAGGGCCAAGATTCTGACCAAGATTCAGTGTACGAAAGAAGTCATTGTGAAGCTACTGGACCTACCCACTATTTTTGTGTTAAGCCAGTGTGTTTGTTAAATCACTACAGCAAGATGTCTTGAGTCTGCAGTCTGCAGGAATGAAAAAAAAAAAAAGGTTTATTTGAGTCAATAGGAATGTTTTTCTGCTGTCAGGTCATGGTTCAAATTTGGTTCCTGAAATGGGACGGATGCCAGTATAATTTAGACTGAGATTAGACACTAAGGATATATTTCAGACACTATCTAGCCTTACTGTAACTCTTCCAGTTCCACTCCAGAAGATAAATAATGCACGTTTTTCTTGTTTTGAAACAAGAAATATAGCCATTTATGCTTCTCCAGGGCCTGAATCTGTAGCCATAAGATGTGCATCAGCACCAGGAACTTGAGCCTATTTTCACCACATTGACAGTTATTCCAAAGCCCTGAGTGCTGAAATACCTGGGAATTTCAGCATTGCATTTAATTGGAAAAGTGTCAGATAAGTTTCAGAACACAAAAAATTCTGAGCAGAACCAATATAAGTGGGTCATTTTCAAACCTCAGTAAACGAAAAACAAGTGAGATCAATAAACAATCGTTAGAAGAAGGAAAAAAATACAGATCAGCCATTAAGAAAAAATACATTAATTATGGGATTTTTTTTATTATGTATGTTTTTAAATTAATTATTCATTATATGAAAGCTCAAGAAGTAAATTGCATGCTTGCTAAATTACTTCACCATTGATTTTTAAACAGTCTCAGATCATGGCCTTCTCCATCTTTCAATTATCTATTGAAAAAACTGTTGTGCTGAGTATGGGGACTTACCAGTCCTAACTCAGAATTATGTATGTCTTAGCATTTAAACAATTTATTTATCTGGTTTTGAAGTGCCTGATTTTACTCTGTGCTTCACTTTGGACAAATGATACCGAATTTGCCTAGAGTGGCTGTATTCAAAGAAGTGAAAGATGGCATCACACAGATATATCTCTTTATTACCATGCTTCTGAAATATATCAAAATACTAAGCATGTGATTGAGTAGAATACCTTGGGAAATGAACTATAGAGCCATGCTGACTTATTTTTGATTGCACTTAATACTTCAAGGCTGACTCTGCCAGAGACAACTGTCTGCATATAGCTGTGTCAGCTTCGGTCTCTACAGAACTAAACCAGACTCAGATAGGGGCTGAGAGACCCCTTTTCCCAGTGTCTCTCCCCAGGGCATTCAGTCTTTAATTGTCCATCAGCCTGAAAGCCAACTGATGGCTTTTCAGGAGCACTGAAACATTCTGGTGCCAAATGCTTACTTCTTCGTAGCTGAGGAGAAAAGTAATTACGTGAGCAGAGTGCCAATGTGGAGGGAAGGAAGAGGGTTTAAGGGTTAAGAGTGAATTTTCTCTTCTTCAAAAAGAGCTCCCAGTAAGCTCCCAGGTAATTTGAAAGTTTTAAACACTCCTCAGGAGTAAAGAGAAGATGAGCTGAAGTTACAGGTGATTTTTACAAGGGAGTTTTGATGCGCATATGTCACAGGTGTGGAAAAAACAGTGGGATGATCACACTTATTAAATGTGGAGTGAAAGGCTGCAGGAGCTCATTCTGCAGCTACCTTGCGAGTTTCAAAGGATGGGAGAATCAGCCAGAAAATTTTCTGTTAATTTTCTCTGATTCTCAAATCTTTTATCCTTCCATCTTTGACAAGATGGGTGCGAGGCTGCGGGTGCTAGATTATTTGTGATATCCAACCTAATGATTCAAACTGAAGCCTGCGAGAAAGAGTTTGCTCATCCCATACAAAGATAGTTGTCACCAGCTACCAGCTGACTCAGTAGGTGATAGCACCTTGTTTCTAGCTCAGTCAGCTACTGATTTTACCTAATGTTTGGAGTTAGAAGAATTAACACCACAGAAGGTTTGCTTGCCACTACTCAGTAAGTGAGCAATTCACCTGGTCTGGAATATTCACCACATTTTACTAAAGCTATGAAGAAGTTTCTGTTTTGTTAAGAAAATACAGGTCACAATTGGGGTAAAATTACTCATTTCAGGACACAGCATAACAAGGCAGGCAGCTGCCATCTAAAAGAACCTGAAAGTACTTCTGAAAGATATGTACCGAATATGATTTCTGTACATTTACGAGCAACTACGTGCATACAAAAGAATTCAGCTATGTTTCCAACCAGTATCTTGTGCTCCACCTTTTGGACAATAAGCCTTCCTTTCTATCTATTGGCAGCTCTTTATTCCAAGGGGAAAAAAAATCTAAGTGAGGTTGTTTTGAATGATTCATTGTGAATAAATCTGACACATTTAGTCATTAACCTCTTTGCAAACAATCCTGTCTTCTATGAAAGTGTCAGTTATTCTTGAGAACAAGAGGAGAAATTTAATACATAAGGAATATCCTTTTCAGGTAATCCATAAATAGGTAGTTAATCTCTATTTGGCATATGACTGGCTACATTTCACGTGATACTCTTTCTGCTCCCTAAACAAATCTTTTTAGAGATTCAAGCACAATGACACTGGATAAATAGCAACCACCTAAAACCAGAGAGCATTCTTGTTTCTCTGCAGCTATGACTGTTTTGACATAAGTATTTAGACATAGAAAAGACATTGTCAAGCACCCTTTCATGGAAATGCTTAATAAAGAAATGCTTTGTATGAGCAAGCACTCAAAACTCTAAGGGATGTTCACAATTTTTTTCCCCTATACTTCTAGTATGGAGCATTTTAAATTGTTATCATATTAGTCTGTGCATTTTCATTTCTGCTGTTGTGTAATAACATAGGAAAGGATGTTAGGTATATTTTCAGTCTGGCCTATTACAGGTTAATAGACAGCTAGTGTTGTTGAGTGACAAGGATGCAAGTATGTACAATGTCTGAAGAGAATGCTGTACTCCCTAAATCCCCACACTCTTATTCTGACGAAGGAAACTAATGCCTATAGAAACAAATACTTAAGATGCACAAAACACTACAGAAAACACACCTTGACCTGAGGAATTTAAGAGATGATTTAGTTTTTCCAGTGTACTTTTTCTAGGTTTACATGCAACCTCCTAAAAATTTTGGATGTTTAATTTAGGGTGCTATAAGAAACATGCTGAACTGAATGCTATCATCCACTTACCAGATTGAGTAATGTCAAATGGTCTTCATTGTGTTCTACTGCCCTCTATGTTCAAGCATCATGTTCTTTTATAGCCCTTATATTACTCTATAAAGTAGGGAAAAAACATGTTTGCAGAACTTTTTTCAGAACACAAGAGTCAGGTGCCTCTAATACAGTTCTATTTTTTTAAAAACCTACTGATTTTAGAAAGTATTAGCAATTCCTCATTTTCTTTCTAGGGTGATTGACATGTTCATTTTCACTCACATGCACATGAACTTTGATAAGCATTATGATTTAAGAATATTTTCCCATATTACAGCAGCATTTTTACAAGGGAATAAATGCCATACTTTGCCTAAAATACCAATAATTACTCTGCAGCTTAAAGGTAGAAAGCATTAGTACCTGATATAGTATTGCTGCTGCATGTTATTGAACAGCCACTGTTCTGTTTGACAACTGTAGACTGTAACTATATGTTACCAGAAAACTTTTCTTTTGCAAAGTGCCACTACAAAAGTCTTTGTTTTAAATTTTAAAAATACTCAAACAGCTCAAAACCAAGCAAACAACAACAAAACAGACAAACAATCAAAAACCAAAACAGGAAAAAAATCCCTAATGAGATGAATGCTGCATTGCAATCAAAAGTAAATCTGTCAGTTAGCTGAATGAATACAGATGGATTGAACCTGGAGAGCAGACCTAATATCTTCACCATTCTCCAAGTGGATGTGGTGGGACAAAGAAAATGGGAAATGAAGAGGAAAGCAGCATGCTCTGCAAGTCTGAGCTCAGGGCTGGAGGCAGAAGAGACGGGTTGTAATTCAAACCCTCTCACTAAATCCTCATGGACTTTTGGAGAAAGTGTAATCTCACTGCTGCAACTTCACCAGTTCTGGAATGAAAATAAGAGTTTCTTCATCACGAGGCTTTTACGAGGAAGAGCTAGCTAATCCTGTGCCTGTGTGAACATCCACTTTCCCAGTTTCACTCCCAAATGGCGATTTGTGAATCATCTGAGGCAGGACTGCCTGCAGACTGTACTTGTAGCTTTGAGAACCAGCTTATTTGCATGAGCTTTTGCCCAGGGCCAAGCTTTCTGCACCTCCCTTCCCCATGACAGATATGGAGGCCAGCTGTGCCCAAAAGCACTGTGCTGTCCTTCCTTTTAGCCTGAACACAGCACCCTAGAGACCGAGCTCCTCTGCATTCAGCATTTGATACTGCAGAACATGAACAGAAACAGAGCAGACTTTTCAGATGCAATGTAAACCGACTGGTGAAGGTCTGAAAAAAGGTCTGAACATGGTTATTGTGAATTTCCTTGATCTCTCACTCCAGATCCCTTGCTGCAGGGCTATTTGCAGCTTTTTTCTTCACAACCAACCATTGTGTCCACTGGTTTCCAGAGTCTCAAGCTCTCACTGAATCTTAGCCTAGATGATGCCTGTGACAGAATGTCGGAATAAGTGCACTGGTCTGATCCAGAAAGAGAATTCTCATGATCCCACCTAGAAGCAAAATGATGGCAATATCTAAATTCTAAAGTGAAAGCACTGAATTACCAACTTGCTTACAGATACATTTAGACTAGAGATCATGAACTACACTACCTTTGAACAAAGATTGCCAGTCTCATGTTTATTTGATTGGAAAGCCCTCTCCAAGAATTCAAGACAATAAACTTCAGGTCTTAGAAATCAGATTACTACGTGACAGCACTTCCTCTTATTGTATATCCTAATTGAATTTAACATCACACTACATCTCTATAGAGAAAAACAACGATAAATTTTATTTTGCTACAGAATACTCAGAAATATATCTGCAAGATCGCAACTAGATTACTCTCTTGACAGCAGTAACAAATGGTTGTCATTTTCATGTTTTAAAGAACTTTTAAAATAATAAGCTAGTGATCCTAGTGCTCCAGTAAATAAGTGCACATTTTGTTAGTCCTCTGTTAAAACTAACAAAATGACCACAATGTGGTTGCCTTTACCAGAGGAGCAGCCAAGTGGGAAACACATCTGCATTGGTTGTCCCTTAGACTCCTTGACAGAACACATCTATCCTAGGAAATTTAATTACTTATATGTTTTCTGGATGCTCTGACACTGGTACAGAATGGCTTTTTAGCATGCTATAAAATTCTCTTTCCCTTATAAACAAGATGGCACCATGTAAACTGCATTGGCAATGGCTTAGGCTAATTCCCAAATAATTCCTGGGGATGGCTCAGGACACTGATATTACTCTCAGGCCAAACCCACTCAAAGGACAATCCTAACAATTTAAGAACGTGGACAATCACAAAACCATAGAAATGTTGTTTGAGGATGGCTTAATTAAATTTCCTCCTTGAAACTGGACCATTACCATCACTTTTTCAGGTCTGCTATGCTTTCATCCAGCCACATCTTGAAAAGATTCAAGGCTGAGATCTGACAGCCCCTATGAGCTGCTTCACTATGCTTCTGTTGAAGTCATTTTTCTTACAGTTTAACCAGAACTTCTGAATCACAGTCAACAACTATTAACCCATGTTGCACTGTCTGGAACTACTGAGAACCATTTTTAGGCAACTGGACACAATTTCATTGACCAATCTATTTATTGTATAAGCTGAGCAGAAGCTCTGGGCCTGGCCTCCAGAAGATGATGGAGAAGAGATGAAGCCATGGTAGAAATAGACTGCCTAAACTGGAGAGCCAGGTGCATTGAAAAGAAACTCAAAAATACCTCACCTTCAAAAATGTCTGTCTGAAAACACTACCTATAGTGATTTCAGCTACTAGAGATATGAACAGAGATGTGTCTCTGTTATGGTCTTTTTATAGTAGACCATAGCAGACTTCTCATGGTTTTTTCATAGTAGACTTCCCAGCACAGGGACACACACTCCTTGCCTTTTCCTCTCTTCGGTGGAAGCAGTCTTGTTGTCAAAAGAGAAAATCTGGGGAAAAGCTTGACAGCCAGCAACTGTAACAACTCCAAAACAAATTGTAAGCCACTTTTAGAATCTCAAAAGTGTGCAGTTGAAGTTGTCCAGTGAGTTTGATTGACAGATTATGGACCATTGATAGAGCATGACTGAGACTGCCGTGCAAGTCACTGGTGACTAAACTGTCGCAAAACAGGGTGTAGTTTCATGGCAGTTGGGCATGATGCCAGGAGAAAACCAAGCCCTATCAAGAACAATACCACAAGTCAGACACAAGTCAGGATGTGCAGGATGGCCCAGTTCAGTGGGCATAGACAGTGTTCATAGTTCTTCCATCAGTCACAGGCTTTGGCATTAACCATCTTAGCTCAGGGATTTTTTCATGTACATGAGCTATTGCATCAGACTGATGCGATGAAGAGAAGAGAGGTCAGACAGAGCAAGCAGCATCCAGCTGCAGGTACACACCACTGCAGAGCGTTCCAACACTGCTGAGAGGAAGGAATAAATCCTAGTGCTGTCTGGCATGAGGCCTGCTGTGGCAGAAGGGCTCCTTCCCTGTTGTGCTGAGTGGGGAGCACAAAGAGCTATGAGACATATGGTCAGTTCCTGGTCTTCACATTCAGCATTTTGGCTTGAAGCCATTGCAGACTCTGCATCTTCAGCCCCAGGAATCTCCTACGTGCTTGCATACCTACTCCCTTCACTGGCCAGGGAGTCCTCAGAGCCTGCAGGCACCAGGTATGCCATCACCTCTCCTTTCTGCAGTTATGCCAAGCAAACCCAATACACCTCAAACTGTGCCAGTCGCCTCTGAGTCAAGAACAAGGCATCATCTCAAAGAAGATTTTGACACCTTAGAACAGAAAGCAGGGCGGGGGGGAAATCTTGTAGAAAATAAGGGGTCAGCAAATCAATGTTTTCAAGAACACTGGTGAAATATGCTGTTGCTGGTCTTTTCTGTGGGATATTTACACTTCAAAATACCCCTCACTACTGCCAGGCCTTAGGTAAACATATTAGATTTCCCCATATGTATACAATCACTTACTATATGAATGTACTTTATTTTTTGCAAATCTCTCTAAATTTACACAAACCTGGATAATTTGGGGGGGAAAAAATCAATGTTTAAGCTCATATCAAAGCTTTTATCTGCACTTTGACATCATTGCTTTCGCCAACAAGTTCTATACATCAGTGAGTTGGGCATCAGAAATAATGCCATGTGATCTGCAGAATTAAACACAATAGTACATTTTATTTTGACAATACCTTTTAAGTACTCATCAAATATTTCAAGCCCAGTGGAGACACAAAAATAATCTTTGACAAATACAGTGGAAAGGTTAAAAGGGTTTTTTTCCAGCCCTTTGGGAACATGAGGAAGAGACAGCCATTAGCTGTTAACCTGAGATCATTTATCCCATTCTACCTGGCCCCTCAATGAGCTTTTTGTTTTCAACTCACTGCTAGTATGAATGATACAAGGCTAAAATCTTGGAATAATCATAATCACCCATAGAAATCTGAGCTCACATGAAAAATACAGCCCTGCCTTCATCCAATATAAGTAAAAAAAAAATAGAAGCTATTAGTTTGGGTTCCTATCCTCTTATTTCTGGGAAATCTGTCCATCAAATTTCAGCTGCTGCTCAGTTCTGTCTTCACCATGAGACGAGCAGCACAACATGGGAGCTGTCATTTGTCTTTCACTTCTAGACTGTATTACAGGTGTGTGATTACAGGAGATCAAGTGGGTGAACTGTTGTTTCATTTCCCCGGAGGCTTCGGATTGTCCTTACATAAGCTGTCACAACTTCTAAGTGCTTCTTCTGACACTAGCTTTCATCCAGTGCTGTAAATGAACCTTCCTTGTCCCCAGGATGAAGTTGCCCAGGGGAACCCTGTGCAAGCGTGCTGTGCTGGCACATGTTCCCCCACAGCCAGAAAGCCCAGGGGGAAGAATTCGTGGTTTGTTCTCCAGATTCAGATTTTAGGCATCTTGCACAGTGCTTCCAACATTGCACAAGTTCAGTGAGATTCTGGCACACTGCAGGTGAACTGCAAGCCTTTATTAAGCCTATTCAAAAAAACACCTGTGAGTGTAACAAATCTGAGCCAAGGGAAGACAACAGCCAAACAGAAAAACTGTTTCTCCATGCATAAACTGCTGTGGGGAGGAACAGTTTCAGGTTCATAAAGTTCTCCCACCAGAAAGAAAGAGAAAAACGAGCTTTGGAGACTGGTCCAGCTCATCACCTGGAATCCAGATATGGCCAGTGTCTCTGGCCACTTACCCAGCTCCTGGCCCTGCTCCTCAGCTCACTTTCTTCTTCCAGCTTCATGGTGCAAGCCAATGATCAACTTAAATCAGGGTAGATGCAGATAACAGACAACGTCTCACCACAACACACTCATATATGAGTGCCACCTCATAAAACCAACCTGTCCAACAGCAAGTACAAGGGCTCTGACCCTAATTTTGGGACAGTTCTGTCATGAATGGGTGGTTTGGGCTGCTTAGAGAATCACCATCAAAGGTATTGGCAAAAAGCAGGTTCTAAAATAAATTTGTGGGAGTTCAACTTAACAGAGTTCAATGGCAAGGTTCACATGGATGAAGAACATAAAAGGAAATCAATTCAGAATGATTTACAGAGGACACCAGGGAAGGGTGAAAAGAATATGGATGCAAAAAGATAAAGGTACAAAAGGGTTTAGCAGCATTTAAGCATTGACTAATTTGACATTTATAAAGTTATCCAATACAATTTACTGCAATTATAACAGTGACTTAATTACAGATTCAAAATAACATTCACATCATAATCAATTCACACACATGCACACAGGCAGAGATGTATACATCTATATCTATGTGTGCAAAGGTAGCTATTGCTGTACCTGCCCTGAGCCAAATCAGCCCTGGGAGCAGGTCACCAGGACCCTTTGGGTCACTCTGTCTAAGTCACAGCCACTTAAAGACATCTGCCCAGCTTGAGCTAACCAAACACAATTACCTGTGCAAAAACAGAATCAAGAAAAGAAATAGCAGCCTTTCCACAAAACAGTAACTTTGAATTTGATCGAAGAGCTATTAGTATGAAATCATTTCCACAGGAATTACCTGAATTTGGGTCTGAAAAGACAGCAGGACCAACCTGCCAGACACACACATTTATGAAGAATGACTCTTTCATTTTTATATATGCATATAAATATGTATATTTGATAATTAGTGTAGCACTGCAGAGGCAGTGTCAAGCAGAGAGTCATCATTGCTTAACTAATTCCTTGAAAAATTCCTTTCTGAGGAATGTGAAGAAAACTATGAGAAAACTAGGAAAATGAGCTGTCCCTATTCCTTCACTGACATCAATTACAGGATAATACTGCCCATTCCCTTTAGTATCAGTTCATGGAACTGTAACTGCATTCCTTTTTGTCTAGTCCCTTTTTGAACCTGCTATCTTCCGCCTTCATCAATTCCCACTGAGATGAGTTCCAGGTCACTGCCCACCCACTTGAAGACATAATTTCTCTTATGTGCTTTTAAATAGTTTCTCAACAGTTTAAATTACTTCCTCAAATTCTTGTATTGAACAAGAATAACAGTTCTGCATTCACCATCACCATTACCTCTACAACTTTGTAAACCTCAGCCATATACCCCAAAGCCTTCCCAAACTGAAGTCCAAAGCTTTTCTGCAGCTCCTTCATTGCCTTACTCATTTCAGTCATCTTGCCTGTATTTTTTTCTTAAGTCTACTCTGTCCTTTTTGAGGTGCAAACATGAAAACTCCCCACAGCGTTCAAGTTATGAATGCTCTAAAGTTTTGTATGGTTTTTCTTTCGGAGTCAATATCTGATGATATCAAATGCTTCAGGCTAAGGTGATAAGGATCCTTATCTTGTCTTCAGACCTACAAGAGAAAGCTTGAAAATAGCTATGTAAGTCTTAATTGCTCATTATAGAATATTTTCTCTGTGTGTGTAAGCACATAGGGCACATTGTCTTTTTAGCAGTACCTGTTTGTTGCCAATTTACAGGAATCTATCCTACTTACAAGTTTACATGGAGTTTCTGAGCCCCCATGGTCCTGAATTGAACAGCAAGCTGAAATTTGAAATGAAGACTGTCTTCTTGTCCTGTGCTTTCACCATGTTTGTGGTCATTTAGGCTAATATGCTTGACTTTGCAAATAAGATGAGCTAAGAGACGTGACTTAGCAGACAGGTGGTAGCTCAGCATGACTCTGTAATAAGCCAGTCCCTCTGGCTCCAAACCTGTCCAAGTCTGGAGAGCTAGTCAGTGACAGAGAAAAGAATTAGCCTCTTGCTATGCTCTACACACAGTCCATTTTTCCCAGAAGCAATCACCTTCTGTGTTTTTGGCCTTAAAATGTTCAGATTCCTTTGAGCTAAACCTAAGACCTACTGAATAAGTATTCATAGCTGATGCCTTTAGAATGTTTGTTGCATAGGAAGAAAAATTCAAGAAGAAAATCAAAAGCGTGTCAAAAAGGATTTAGAGTTTGCGTGTATGCATATATGAATACCTATGCAAATTTAAGAGGGTCCAAAACTTTGAAAAATGGGATTTTAAAGACAGAGTTTATCTTGGTAGCACAAAGATTTGTGTTTACCCGTCTTAAAGGACACGCATCACTGAAAGTCACTGGGGTAATAAAAAGCTTAGGACCAACAGAGGATCAGCCTCGAAGGAAAATAAAATTATTCTCAAGCAAAGGAAACAGTTAAGCTAACATTTGATGCACAAATCTTTGAAGGTGATTTTTTTTATTCTTAATTATTCACCCTAATTGGAGAACTAGGCACTAAAATTCACAGCACACATTTCTATTCCTATCTAATTTTTTGAGAAATTAGTTAGGACATGGCGGCTTTTCACTAGAGATGGCTTCTGTAGTGCTACACTAATTATTAACTATACATAGGCGTTGAGCATTCTTCCTCATCCTAATCAATACTGATATTGAATTTGGGTTTAAAGAAATAGTCAGTTTGTGCCTTGCATTTCATAAGCAAATGCACTGACACCTGTTTCAGGATTCATGTTTTGCACTCTGTGGCTGAAGGCCAGGTATAAGTAAATTAATCAGGTTATTAACTTGGCCTGCACTACGAATTACAGCTCCGCATGTGGGGAGCAGAACATCTGAAATTTGCCCTTCTGACCTGCAGAACAGCAAGAGAATTGGCACAGGAACTCAGAGGCATGGGCACACTTTCAAGAGCTTTGAAAGTCAGCCAGCATAACAGCACAGAGCACATGCCTGAATCCAGTCAAGTTGAAATGTTTCATCAGAAACCCATCAGCAAAGGTCTTTTGACATTTATTCCTTAGACAAGAACTGTCTCCAATCACTGATCTCTCCAAACCTATACGAAAAAGCACAACTGACTGTGAATATCTTCATACATATAATGAAAGTATCACCTAGTGTATCAGATGCTTTTGATGACAGTAAAGTTAAGGGGGGACATTTGGGGCAATTATGCATTGTCAAAACATAATGAACATGTTTGAAAAGCAGAGTTGAAAATAAGCCACTTGAAATCAACCTGCCAAAAGAGTCAAAGGGTTCACATGAATTAATAACATTCGGCATTCCAGCAGCAAGATCAGTACATGGCCTCATACAACCTGTTGCTCTGGTCTTGGTAGTAGTTCCTGATGAAAGGCTGGAAGAGAATGGAGTCTGGTGCTGGGAGTGACTTCTCTGTCATGGGTAGAGAAAATGCAACAAGAGGGCTGAATAATACAGCAAAATAGTAATGATAAAACACCACCTATTCATCAGAGCATTTCTTCTTGGCACTTGATCAATGGCCAACACTCAAGGGGACTTAGCTGTAGAGTCTTCTGCATCCTCTCTCCTCTTTCCTTGCTGCAGGGTGAGTGCTTGGAAGCAGGCAGAGCACAGCAAGTGCTCAGAGCACAACACACCACTTCCTTTGGAAATGAAAGTTGAATTCAGTCCACACTGTGGAAATACTTATTTGCAAAGAGGGGCAAGAGCTAAAACTGGAGTCTAGAAGAACCTCATGGAGTCCAGAGAGCATTGAAATGTGAGGGAAGACAAAAAAAGCTGTGATGGATAGTGGAACATTACTACAGAAAATTTCTGCTTATTTTTGCCTTTCTTTCTGTGTGCAAGTTCTGAAAGACTTCACACTCCTAAATCAAAATCACAGGACCTTGAAACTCTAATTTGCTGTGGGGCCGAAACAGAAGCTCAGTAGTTTTAAATGATAACTTTTAATTAGTTTGAAATTGAAGTAGGTTAAACTCCAGCTTTAAATAGGTTGTCATATACAAGCAAATATATGTGATTTACTGTGTATTGCTTTTATGATATAGTGCAATAGTTATGCATAGCATTTTGATATATTAAGTGAATGGTTCCTGCCTTATAATTTCATGCTGTAAAATGAAATATGTTTGTATATAAATAAGTATATGTATGCATATACTTTTAAACACATAGGCTCCGGTGCTGACAGCACAGGAATAATAAGTTTGTTTCCCACCTGCTTAGGCAGCTGTCAGCTTTGGCTGGTTTAAAAAAATCAAGAAGAATGCTGAAAAAATGAGAAGTAAATTGATGAAAAATCGAAACCTGCATTGGGGGAAGCAAATATGCCAGCTGAAAAAAACCAGTTTCTGAATTCCTTTGAATGAGTTGTTAAATACAACTGTAGTCAATTAGCAAGCCATTCTTCACTTGCACAACAGATAGCTCAGCATCACAGCTTGCCTGGGCCCTCACACTATGGCGCGGTCTGTTTCCCAAGACAGTGCATGTGCAAACACACATGCATTTTACCAGCTGCCTTCACTAAATGAATACAAATAGACAAAAACACTGAAACACTGAAAAGACCAGGGGAATCTGTTGAGAAATAATTAGCTTAAGTCAGGTTGCATTCTAGATTTCCTTTCAGCATGCAATATAGTAAATTTCTGTATTCCGTCTCAGAAGAAGACTGCATTTCACAGACATTTCACATATTTTCTGATTCAGCATCAATTACCACATGTTTCAGGTTTTGTTGATTACCTCCTAGTCGGACTCTTACTAAGCTACTGAGAAGAACATCCCAGTCCTGGCTCCTCCTACATGACCCTTTGCTCCAAAAGTGTGTGGTGGGCTGTTTGCTCCATCCTCAAAGGAGGACTTCATTTCTCATCTGGCCTACCATTAATTGTACTTCTCTAATGAGATCACAGTACATAGACACATCAGGGAGGAGTTCCACATTGCACAATGGAAAATAAATACAAGTTCTGTGAGATTCCCTTAATGTAAGTAAAAAGTAAATATCCTTTTAAAGACAAGAGGACTTCTCTGTCCTTTGGATACCTAACTACATAAGACTTTGGTTAATCAGTAATCTTGCCCTTTTCTACTCAGCTGCATAATGATTCCTACGAGTAGCAGTACAAATGGAGTATTCATACTGTCTGTGACAGCAGGAGCAGCAGGCTCAGAAGCACACAGGACTGTTCCTGACTTCTACATCCTTATCATTATACTGCAAAAAGATGCTGAAGCGACCCTGCACACTGATATTATTGCTTTGTCATCGTTTCTTATCCAGCAGCTATTGTGAGGTACATTAAATTAGTTCCAGTAACTCACTGCCCTCTGATTCCTGAGTTTTTCAAACCAGCCTTTTCAACAGGTTTTTCTCTGCAGAAAATGTGTGTTTAGGCTTAGAAAATTAATTTAGTACCTGAATTATGAATGTCAAGGCCAAGAATCACTGCATTAGCAGCAGGTCTAGAGGACAGTCTACGTATGGACGACCTATGTTGGGATAAAGGGGAGAAGGGAAATAGGCACGGTTCCCGACCTGCAGCTTCCCAGTCAGGTTGAAGGCTAGCCAAGGTAAGGTTTGGGCTAACTCTCTTCTACAGGTACTTCTGGGTGGTGATTCAGGAATGCTGTTCATCATCTCTCTTGTCACCCAGAAAAAAAGTGGAATTCCAAAGAATTCCATTAATTAAGAACTTCATTAATTAAGCCAGAATTTTTTTTTCAGAACTATTAGTGGAGTGCATGTAATAGGAATTGCAAGTTATCTGTTACAGCAGGAGATCTTGCCAAAGTATTTTCAAAAATAATAATTTCATGGTGCCTGATTAAGTAACACAGTTTGAACATCGCTTTCCAAACATATGCTGTGCCTTTTAAAATATATTTTTTCAGCCAAACAACTACTTCTCTGCAACAAGCTCCTCAGTTCCACTAAGAAACTTCTCTCCATAAAATTATCCAACCTGTCTTTAGCACATGTGCTTGTTAGGCATATATTAACTTAACCAATATGTCTGCATGACAAAATGTAGTGCTGCACAGAGAAACCCAAACCAGTTCCAAAGAAATCAGAGAGATACCTGGAGCTGCATCTGCTTGCTCTTTACATAACACTAGAGTATCCAGCCTTGCAAGTTCCTCACCACTCTGCACTAGGGCTGCCACTCTGGCTCTGGTTCCCAAAGTAGATGATTCATTAAACCATGCTACATACATACATTCTCCCACTTGATTTCAAAGCTAAGTTTTTTCTTGTATGGAAACAGAATAGGTGGGAGCTACTATAATTCTGAAAAAAAAAAAAATTAATCTGATGATCATTCAGAGAATGTGGTGAGTGTGAGACAACAAATCCCATGGGAACAGCCTCCAGACAAAATCTGGCATCTGGTTTTTCTGTGCCCAAAGGTGGTAAAGGCTTCTTCCTCTTTCATGTTTAGAGGTAGCAGAAGCAGCTAGATTGAGTCTAAATTGTGCCTTTGCCTCTCTAATTTTCTTTCTACATGACCTAACTATATTCCTAAACTCTTCATGAGTAGCCAGCCCTTTTTTCCATAGTCAGTAAGTTCTCTTTTTTCCCTAATTTCCTTCAAAAATTTTAAGTTTGTCCAAAATTGGACAGGAATGGAAAAGCACACTCCATGTGAGTCTCAGTTAACTATATGAATATTTTCCTCCGACTGTATATGAAAGCACATCCCAGCTGTGTTGACAAACCATGTTTTAGGTGCTCGGATGAGGCAGCCAGGCAGTGACATGATACTTGGAGCTGTACTGCAAGAGAAAAGTGACAGCGAGGAATAAATTAACACTAGAGCGAATAACATTAAATTTAAACATTAACTTTAGCAGGCTGAAAGTTTAAGGCTGACATTCAGCCTGTTAGGAAGCTTCTTCTTCCATGGGGACAGTTGGGTTCCTTAGAGCCTAATACTCTTCCTAAAGTAAGTTTCTAAAGTAAATGGAATGAATCACTATCCCTTTATTCTTCCCTGCTAAGGACTGTCACATCTTTCAGATCCTTATCACATGGGTTTTCCTCTAAGACCCAAAAGAGAAAAAGGTCTGACTACAGGTTCCCTTCCACGCTAGGAGGCATCACACCCAAACAAAGTCTCTTCTTATTCAAAAGCCTCTCACTGAAGCCCCTTTCAGTCTTCTCTCAAGATGTTAACTGAACAAAGATTACTTTTTTTATTTCCATTTGCTTCCACCTGATTTCCATTACTCTCTGGTAAAATTTTACAACAAAGTCATTAATCAAAACTAAATTTAAATAAAAATCCTATTGCATTATCTTTTATTGTTGGTACTATTGCTCTCATAATGCTGAAAATTGTTAATTATGTGTTTGTGTGCTTCCAAAGGATAAATTAAAAAACATCTTGCAAGAGGAACTTCTTGTTTCACATTGAGCCTAGGACAGATTTTGCTGAATTAAGTATGGTATGATCTATTTTATTGCAAATTACTTCAAATTTTCATTTTTATTTGCTAGAAAGGCTACTGACAAACAATTATTTTATGCAGAATACCAAACAGCTGTAGCCATATACATATAGATATAACCCAGTTATTAATATATTCATGAGGCAGGTAAAACATTTATGCATATCAATCCTTTTGCAAGTAATTTGTACATTTTGAACAGCAGTGTTGCATTTTTCAATGCAAGGTCTTATTCTAAGGACTGCCATCCTTTTGTATCAGTGCAGGCACCATTTTACCAGTCTGGTTCTTTTACCTTTTGCTTTTATCCAATTCTACATGCCTTTAATATTTCTGTTGGATTCTATTGGCACTGAGATCAATCACAAAATTCCTGCTGGGAGCAGAAAGGGATGCTATCTTTGTGATGTCTAAATCCAGTATTTCGCACCTTTCTTCTCTGCACACCAGCTGCAAACAGGTGTCTGTTCCTCTAAATCTTCATTTAAGTCTTTCATTGTTAGGTCTTTTTACCATTTAAAACAAATAAGAAAATAATTTAAACATGTAAAACATTTTGAATAATGCTACTTTTTCTTAATATCCTAGCATTTTTGTACAGTTTCTCCACTGATCCCAATTTATACATACACAATCACACTGGACAGAAGATCAGTTTCTCAATGGTTTTCACAAAAGCTGAGCAAGTTACACTCATGTTTGCTGGATGTCTGTGGGTTTTCAGGCTGCATAGAATGCATCCACTTAGAAAAATGTATCAATATGGATATAAAAAGATATCCAAATTCAGCCCCTCAGAAGAAGAAAAATTACTTGAAGATTTGTAGCTTGTAAATAGGTCTATCTTGAAAATTCCTTCTTGACAAACAGCTCCTTTGTTACAATATTAATAATCTTGTGATTATTCATCGTGAGAAATGGACTTGCAGTCTTCACACAGGGTAGAAAAAGAAATTACATTTTTTTCCCTTTAATACCAGCTTACTAGTAAAAACAAACTAATTAACCATTATGAGTATTCTCATATCATTTTTACTGTCAAAGAAGGCACGGTGCACGTGCAATTGTTCATCTCACTAAACATGCTAGGAAAATAATTTTAATAATGAATACTTGCCAGTGAATATTGTTTTTAATCCAGTTAAGATTGACAGTGGCTGAAAGAACAGCAAGGTAAATGCCGTTTTAATAAAAACAACTGTTATAACTGATTTCTGCTATTTCTTTACTGTGATCCCCTTCAGTAATATGGAAAATGAAAACTATTTCTCTTGTATTGTCACACCTAGGTTTCAAGACCACCACTATTATAAAATAAAAAAGAAATATTTTCATTTGCTGTTTTATGAATCAGCATAAACCTTCATTGTAAAACAGGTGACACAGGAAATTTTAAGCTGCCTTTTCTGTTGGTAAATTAGCACAAAATTCATTGAAGTTTTAAGTTTCTATGTTACCATAGAATTTGAGATACTTCTCATCATGACAGTCCATTTGTGTGCATACAAACAACCCCATCTTCTAGGCATTCCATCTCACTGTTCCAGAGTTAAATCCAGAATTTCTACAAATTTCATTAGGTTAGCTTAGAGCAGGACTGTCACATCCAAACAACATGGTTTTATGACATCTCTAATGGCATACATGATTAGTAGATGAAAATAATTACACAGACATAATATGTAAAAAACTTATTGTTTGTGATTTAATATTATCTTCAGACGGGAAAAAAAACAGATTCACAGGATCACTCACAACACATTCACAAAGTCCAAGAGCAGAAAATAAAGAGAGAACTGAAAAAGACATTAAGATATCATTTAGTCCATCCCTGTTCAAATGCTTCACTGTCCCAATGTCTTTCCAGCAAGGGGTTTATCAAACTTATTTTTAAAGTCTTTCATGATGTAGGTTCCTTCAGATCTTCCATGTCATTTCTATCCAAGTTTTCTGAATCTTTTCTGCACCACACTTTGCCTCAGGAATCTTTTCAGTCTATAAATTTCTCTTTCTTAAATCCCAAGCTTCAGCACTATTAAATGAAACCACAGGGTTACCTCAGACACAGTGTGCTTTCCTAGGAGGGACAGACAGATGAGAGGGTTAAAATGGAGACCACAGTCCACAAGGAGTGTGTGGCTCTCTGTAGCACTATCCTATTGATATCCTATCAATATCAGCTTTATCAATTACAAATGTTCAAAGACAATAAGGCAGAAAAAAAAGATCTCTTTTTAAAAGTTTTAATGGAAGTTGGGCTTTAAAAAAATAAATGCTGGATAATTTTTACTTACATTCTATTTTGCCAGTGGACTAATCTGAGTCATGACTGAGTTTTTCACCGCAACCACTAAAACTAATAACTCTTTGTAGGGGTTTTTTTCTTTCTAAAATAAGGGAATCATATTCTGTAATGACTTGTGTCCATATCCTGTAATGACTGCTGCATAATTTGAAAACTATTGCTCCTCATAAAAGAGCTAGCAATCTCTAAATGCAGTGCAGCTTTCCAGAATTTGTTGACAAAAACATGTATAGAGAGATTCAGCACCTAAGAAACAAGAGGGTATATAAAGCTATTAACTCCACGCCTAGGGATCATAGAAAGGGGTGGGCTAAAAACAAATGGGAAGATATCAGGAGGTCTATAGCACAGTGTTTAATACAAAGTCACCACCTGGGATGACTCAGAAGAGGGCAGTCACTGAGCCATCACATTGTGTCTGTGCATGGTTTAAATCAGTTTGACTACGGCACCAAAAATGCAGCTCGTGTGAGATGCTAATGACAAACTTCTGCAATGTGAAGCTCTCAACAACAATTTATTAGATCGGATAGAATCTGGAAGGGAATAAGGCATTATATTCATCAGAATAATTGAAATAAAGGGTAAATACTGTCAAAATGCAACCATGCTGTTCTCATGACAAATCTAGGGGGGCTTCCACCTATTTAAAATTTTAATACTTTTTTAGAGCTCTCAGCAGTGCTAGTGACTACAGTGTTGGAAAATGGCTCCTGGCAGACAAGGTGGACTGGTTTATGTATTATTTCAGTGCTGTGGACATTTAGCAGTCTCCTGAAGTAATCAATTACGATGGGGAACTACGTCAGTGCTTCTGTGCTGTAAGAATTCAGTAGAAAATCTTAAAGATATAAATGATTAGACAGGTCTCATCAGATCTCCTTGGAGTGCCAGGCTTCTCCCAGGTTTTTCTATGGAGCTCTAGTCTCCCAGTGGGCACATACACAGACACAGTTAGCATTACATGGTTGTCACAGAATTTATTTTAAAAAGCAACATCCAACACAGCCCATTAGAAAATACTAGGAGATGGTGGGTGAAAAAATCAACCCTCATTCAATTCCACTAATGCTAGTGAGTTTTTGATGCAAGACATTTGCTGAAACCACCCACAATCAATTACTGAGACAGAAATAGGAGCACATAAAGCAACTGCCTTTAAATAACAGACTATTGATGCACTTAAAACTGTTCCTTACTTCTCTCTCCATAGGACAGAGCCTCTTCCATTATTTTATACACCTTTTTCCTATGTGGTCTATGCTTCCTATGGGAGCTTCTTTAAGAACCAGCATTGAACTCTTTCACACTATGGTAGAATTCTGGTTAAATAAAAGGCCTTTAAGGTGTAAGAAGGTTGTTATTAAATATGCCTAACAACTCTCTCCTTTGCAAGGAGAGCTTTTTTAACTGAAAACTGCTGGTGAGAGCAATGAGATGTTCTCAGATAATGCCACGTTGCTCAGGCACTAACTCATGTTTGCTGCAGTTCCAGCCTCAGGAAAAAAGTCCTTAAGATTTAGGAGTGCTACTTAGATTTTTTGGAAATGCCTTGTTAGCATTTCCTTTCAGCTTATTTCCCCAAGTCTCACTTTCTATAGATAAAACAGAAGAGGTTGTGGAAGAGTAGATCTAGCCCAGCCATTCATGATGCTACCTGCTTCCCAGTTCTGCCTCCACGTAGGGGTGGCACCTGCACCAGCCCCACATTTCAGCCACTCACTAGAGCATTGCCTTGGGACTACCTGAACACTGCACAAACTAGACAAACACAGCTCATTTTTCTTCCCATCATACAGCTTCTGTCATGCATCAGTTGAAACCTACATGCAAAACAAAGACCAACTATTATGCAAATAGAAGAAAAAAACTTACAGCTTAAATTTAAATTGGTGAACACCAAGAAATCAGGCTGACTATACAGGAGGGATAACCTTCAAAATAATGATGCCTGTGTTCACTGCTTCGAGTTACATTTTGCTGTTTTAAACTGGTAAACAAAAATATGAAATAGATACTGGCAAATTAACAGGTTATTTAATATCACATTAACTGAATATTAATATGATTACTGCTTGTTTTCAGGCCCTACTTCTTTTTATAAGTGAGGTTTTTGAATTTTCAGAGTGTATGATATTTCCAATCCTAAACAGTTCTCTTTCATCATTTAACAGAAAGACAAAGTGCCTTGGAGCACAAGAGCAGGAAACCAGCACTACAGAATTCTCTCTCAGAAGGCATTTAAATTTTATGTAATAAGCAAGGCCTATGACAAAAATACATGTAATGTAATGTAATTGTATCATCTCTCAAATTTTTACATAATGACTTTCTGTTTCTAAATAATACTTCATTATTGGGAGCAGGAGGGTGTAATTGTTCTCTGGGTGCTGCTGTTAGCTCCTAAGGGCACAATCAATCCTGCCGAGACATATAATTCATGCACTGTTTGCTTCTGATACAGCTACATTTACGAAAGCAATGCAGTGATTAAATTCCTCCAGAATAAATGTGTCTATAAATCTCTGTGTTGTAAATATCATTAACAGCTACATCCAGTAAAGGACTTGAGCCACTGACATGAGGCTGATGCAGAACTAACAGACCACCAACCAAACCATAATTTAAAAAAAAAAATCCCCTTTCAGTCATTGCTTAAACTTGGACACGTTTACAATCACAAGGCACTCTCCTATCTAACTGTAGCCTATTCAGTGCCTCAGGTGCTGCTCCAGCTCCTGCTCAGCAGGAGCTTCTCAAATCCTTTTCCCATGAGGGAAACCTGAGTCATGACATTGATCATCCTTCTGCCACATTTTTGAAAGATTGAATATGATAGATGTTTAACACAGCATGAGCAGAATTAGACAACTTCACAAAAACAACCAAGGACGCCCACAAAAAACAGTGGCTGTTTTATCAGCCAGTGGGTGCTCATGAAGGGAGCTCACTCTCTCTGCAGTGCCTGACGCCAAGGAGAATAGTGCCTTCAGCCCCAGGCTAAACATGGTCATAAGTGATGATCCAGGTACACACAGAAATTACACAAACTGAACAAAGGGTAGGATTCATGTCTCCAAATTAAGACATCTACAACTGATCTACCTGGAGGAAAATGAGTGTTTTAGGGCATCATTCATCTCATTTAAGGAATGTACCCAAAACTCAGGATGTGCATCACTCCTTGGGATTGTTTTTCCCACACTGACTATTAAGGGAACCCTAAAAAGCTAAATCAGATATAAATGTATGCACTGCAGACTGCTAAATTTAGCTGAAATCAGTTTTGCACCAACTGTTTATTAATAATTCAACTAAACAGAAACACGGATGAAAGTGAGTCAGTGCATTGTTTCAATATTATTTATGTTACCATTGGACTGTGCAGAGAGCAAAAAGATGAAACAGAGACTGAGAAGACATAAATCTTTCCTAATCATGGAGAAAGTCATATTTATGTATGTCTCTGTACCCAGTAATACCATATTGATTTTCCATCATTTCCACGCATGCCATTAATATACAGAAATTAAATTCTGAAGGCAGTAATGTGGGAAAAAAAATAAAGAAGAAGGGAGAGAGAGAGAGAGAGAAAGCAGGACTTTGGTAAGCCTATAGGACTCCTGCAGTAGTCCAAAGAGATTTTCATATACATCTCTGTAACAACTGTACTTTTTATTGGTTTCCATGGTCACTGTCAGGGAATCTTCCCAGGACATGAATATAATCTGTTTTTTTCAGTACGTTTCCAGATCAGTCTTAAAGAAGGGTGGTATTATTTACTTTACAGCAGAGAAAGGTTGATTCTTAGGTCTTTCTTCCCATTTGCATTTAAGGGGTACAGTGCTTACAACTGTACCGAGTTGTTCATTCCACAACGGCCTGTTTCTGATGTATATAATTTCAGAAAAGGCTACCTATATGAGGGCATATTTCCAGTGTTCATGTAGCATCTAATAGCATGGAACCTCAATCCCATATTTGCAGAATTGAAAACTAAATTTTCTGCCAGATGGTATAGGAATTATTATACTTAAAAAGTAAATGAGAACTACATATCTACTTTGAAAAAAAATATATACTTGAACCATACATCACCTCTTGTTGACACGAGTATCTAATCTGGAATATATCCTCACCCACACCATGAATCTCACTAGTACGTTTATGCTTTCTTTGACACAGTCTGCCTTTCAGGAGAGCATCACTGACTGAGTGTTCAATTCACTGGTACCTCAGACAGACACATATTGCAAATTTCCTGCAAATGACCCATTTAAGGAGAGTCAAAGATTATGATTATCACAATGTCATAGAGAAAAAAAGACAAGAGAAACAACAAAAATCGAGGGAAACGGTTGGTAAATCCCCAACTGGGGTTTTTGGTCCTCATTAGAAAAAATCAAGATAAGAAGTAATCTTTAATTGAAAGGAAGCAGAACTCAGAGACCTGCACTTATAGTTCATCTGTTTCACCTCTGCTTCCTCCCTGAGCAAAACCAGCTGCAGCATAACTAATGTTCACCGTGTTGCCTGTGGACTTTTTTAATTATACATATTTTAACTTTCCTCTTTTTGTTACCTATTTTCCCACATTAATCACAGCTTACTATCTTTTTTAACTTTCAGTTGCTATCTCCTCTTAAATTTCATTTTGTTAGTGTTTTCTTTTTCCTGCTTCAGCTAAGCACCACCTCATTTCAACGTGAGCTCTCATGCAAGCCCTCTGTCCAAGTGGTCTGTCCAGTATGAACAGAATTCAGTTTCACAGCAGAGGCACACCAGATGTGGGTGATTGAGGCAAGAACTTGACTCTCCTTAAAAAGCAGGAGTGGATGACTGTCCAAGCAGGAAATGGGAAAAAGCCGTAGATGGAGCAGGCATCTTAGCTATCTACCATCAGGCAAGACCTCTCTCTGCTTGATCTGCCTTTGCCTTTCCAGCTCCTTGAGTGTGCACATCATGTTGAATATCTCCAGAAGGGTTACCAAGGACATCACTCACTGCCTCATCACAGCTGTCCCGTGCCACACTGAGCTTTGCTCTCCATTTTCCACACTCTTGGCCATGCAGGGGAGGACCTTGGGCCCCAAACCAGCCCACCCTTGGGTAGGTGGGATATAGGAAGAAGTATATGGGCACCTGAGGAGGTAGCACCACTGGCTAGGCTGGCCACTATTTCACAGGAGACTGGGATGCTCCTGTGCTGCCTTCAATACGGCACTGAGACTCACTATGGCCTTCAGGCACATCAAGACTTTTCCCCCTTCTCTTTTTGATGTCTCACAGCTGCTTTAGCTCTAAATCAAACTCCTCCACACCCAGCCATAACCTTGTTCCAGCTCCAAACTTTGTCAGTGACAGATTCTCAAAAAATTACCAAGGGGGAGGAGGAGGGTTTAATATATTTGATTCTCAGTTTGACAGATTGGGCCCACTCGAAGCTATGAACAGTTTGCAGTAGTTGTGTAGACAGTAAACCACCCATTAGCATAAGTATAAACAAACACACTTGCATGGTACCCATTAATCAAACGGAGGTAATTATTATTATAAGTAGACAATCAAATTATTATTATAAGTAGACAATTAAAAACCTTGAGAGAAGACATGTGTTCCCCCAAGTCATATTCAACACTGCACCCTCAACCTCTCACAAACCCAGCCACAGGAAGGCTAATTGTGCTGTGCTTGTCCAGATCAACATGTTGCAACTCCAGATACCACTCTGAAGATTTAGCCTCTGAGCTCTCAGACAGTAATTTCCCTGAAGGATAGTGAACAGTCACGCCAGTTTCTGCACTCCTTCCACTGTCAGCAATACACAGCAGCTCCAGTACCACACCATAATCAGTCAGGGTCTTTAATATAAATAGGAAACACAAGGGGACACAAAACTTTTGTCAACCTTCCTTATCCCTCTGTGTTGTGGGACGGCAGACTGAAGGAAGCTGAGGGGTGACATGATTTAACTAGAGCTAGCCTGGCCTTTAAGGACATAGAATGGGAGTCCTCCCAAGGGCCCTTCCATCCCTGTTCCCTATGACTGCTGACTGGCCAAAGTAGAGCAATTCCTAAATGCATGTCTCGCTTCAGACTCTAATGTCTAACCCATTTAAAATGTATAAGGAAACAGGCTTAGCCTTCCTTCTAACTGAAGGATGTCTCCCACTTAAAAAAGATTATTCACTTCGCACTTAGATGACACTCCTAAGCCAAGTTCAGACACTGCATGGATTGTACTCTTTCCTTCAAAAAGTCTTCACTTTTCACTAAAAACTGGTACTACTTTTAATTATCACAGGTATTTCTTATTTCTGGATCTTAAGGCCCTGGGAAAAGGTAAATAACTGCAAAACATACCTTTGAAGGAACGCAGTTCTAGCATCTATGTATTGTATGAGAAATTGGTTATGCATGTATAATTCAGGGCTTCAAGGAAAATTTTAAAGCCAAGTATAAATTAAGGATTTAATACTGTACTCGCAGAAGTCTGTTAGAACATGACTGGACTCCAAATGACCACTGGAGGTTACTCTTTCCCCACAGAAATTCAATGAGTCAAGCATTATGCTAATTCTCTTCAATTGTTAAAGATAGGCATCCTTAATATCAGTGGCTGCCAATTGCTCACATATATGGCAAGCTTTGTTAAGTATGTTTCTGGGTAGCAAAATCAGGAGGCAGGGGAAGAGTATTTGAGCATACCAGCAGAGAGATGCAGCTGGAGAAAGATTTCTTGATGATGATTATTATTATTATTTGTTATTAATGTATGTATTACCCCAGGACGTAGAAACCAAATATTTATTATGTTTCTGCTGCGTAAAGTGCTCTACAGGTTGGAAATGCTGCCCTAGCCACCCACAGCCTCAGGGAAGAGACAACAGGCCATTACAGGCAGACACGAACCCATCAGACAGTATAGACTGGTGTGATAGACAAGAGCATCCACACCCTGTGGCCTCATTGTCGCCATGTCCTGGCAGAAATTACAGACACAGAGGGCTATTTTAAGAGAGGATTCAAGGTAGGACAATAAAGCTGTTTTTCACATATTTACAGAAGTAGCTTCGCAGTGCATTGGGCAGAATGAGCTTTATTGGTACCTCTCAAAACAGGTGAGCAAGTAATCTTGATTTTCCAGGATGACCAGGGACAGTGACCAACATCTTAAGTATGCATGAGAGATGCCAGACTGGGTCATATGACTGACTAACTGTTTTCAGGTGTTAGCTGCTCTGGGTACCTTGTATTAGTGCTTTAACACATCCCTTCGCCTTAGAGGTTGTAAGAAAGTGGTTATTTTGGGATAGGTGTAGTATCATTCTCCTTTGCCCATATTAATTCTATTCAGAGCTTGTAGTACATTTTTTTTTCTGTGCAGCAGTGGAAAACTTTCGGTACCTGCTGCAAATTGTGGATAATAATTGCCTTTTTTATGTCTCATTTGTTCGAAGGCAAGCTCTGTGAGACAGGGGCTGCCATTTAATTTCCATTTGTACAACACCTATATGATAGACCTGGACAATGGCCCCTAGAAACTCCTTCAGTACAAGTAGTAAAAACAATAATAAGGTAACTCTACTTCTCGAAAGATCTTCAAAGAGTCAACACTGACTATAATGCTATAAGTCACGTCAGGAAGAGCCTAATGGCAGTTTACCCACAAGAACCTGATCTTCCTCACTATTGGCGGCCAGAGGCTCATAATGGCATGTTAGAGGCAGCACAACAAGAGAAGATCAATGTGACACAAGAAAAAAAAAATAGCCCAGTGGTGTGTGGAGAAAGCATTGTCAGGCTCGCGGGAAGCAGCTGCTTTGTCATCTGTAAGGCTCTGTAAAATACCATAGTCTGAAAAGAATAAAAGATTTTTTAAAATAGCACTGCATTTTCCCATCTTTAAAGATTTGTCACCCACATCATTTTCTCTTCTGCAAAGTTCTCCTCACCATCAAAGCCTTTTAACTTTATTATTAAAGTGACATATCACTTTTTTCCTCTTTCCTTTTATTTGGGGGATGTGGGGGGAGGATTTGAATATTTTTCTTCATTGTTGGATTTATTTTTTTCAGCCTAAAACTGGTGTTGAAATTCTAAGGAGGTTTAGAAGCTTTGGTAGAAATTCAACAACCCTCTGTTTAATTAAAAAAAAATAAAAACTGTGATTTAAATCTCTGTCACACTGTGCAAGGGAATTAACCTACTCTTTTCAGGTGTTTCATTGGAAGTCTTTCTGCAGGTAAAGCAGGATTAGGCACAAAGCTCACTTTGAAAGCTCTCTTTCAAAGGTGTTGGGTCTGATTGTCTCCCAAACACCTTCCTCCAGCATGGACTGCCATCCTTTGGTTGGTAGAAGGATACAGTCTTTCTCCTTCCATTTGTCACTTTGAGTCTGGATGAGTCTGGCAGTTGATGTATTGGAAAAACACCAAAGGCCTGACTGTGGCTGATATGAGCCATTTCGTAACCCTCCTGCTAGGATCTGAGAGGAAATGGTGATTGGTGGGTTTACATTTAAGGGTAAATCACTGTTAGAGCAGTATTCAGGTCCTCACCCAGATACCAGGGAAAATTATCCTGATGCAATAAGCAGTGTAAATGACTCAGTGAGCAAACTGTCCCCACTGGCAAACAGGAAACAAATGGCTTACCAAGGAATATTTTTATTAAATGCAGAAAAATAAAATGCCTCTAGCAGGCAGATAAACAGGGCAACAATAAGTCATTCTCAAAGCACAACTGTAATTTATAGTCTTTTCTTCCAGAGAGACACCAGCCATGACAGCTGGATGCCTTTCCCTTCTCTGCCAACATTCACCAATGCTGTGGCATTTTACAGCTTTTTAAGGCCAGTCTCAGCTGAGCAGGCTGGGTGTGGGTGGCCCTCAGCTCTGCTCCCACTGCTCCATCATTCACCACCTCCCATCAGTCCTCTCTTATCCATGGCCATGCATGTGTGTTACCTACACAGCATAGGAACACCTCTCTGCTGACCCTTCTGTGGGGTGCAGAGGATTCGGCTGAAGATGCCAGTTCTGCTCGCTGCTTTCTGACAAGCCCAGGAAAGAAAGCAGATGTTACCCACCTCTGAGAGCAAAGGCAGATTGCAAATGGTCTTGGGAGCATCAGGACGTGCTGATGGCTTTCCCATTTCGCAAGAATAGTGACTTCTGGGTGGGGGATGAAAAGGAAGCAGGCAGGGGCAAGGGGAGGCAGAGCATATGGGAGTTGGTCCCCTGGCAGAAGTGAGAACAAACAGTCATGTCCAGATGCTCAAGTGGAGCCAGGATGCTGAAACTTGAAAGAAAACAAGAAAACTCAATTAGTGCTAGATTTATTCTTTTTTTTGCAGGTCTGGGTCTGCCCAGGGAATGGAAATATAGCCTACACAAAGCCTAAACAACATTGTGTTTTATCAAGGGCAGAATGAAAAAATAATTTAAGGCTTCCTTATTTCCAATGGGAAAATCATCCTTGTCTTGTACTGCAAGTACATCTTGGCGAAAAATGCTGCTACTGACAAGAGGTCATGCAAAATTTTGAAGGAATGGTTCTCATGATCCTTAAATATTAACTTTATGGGACTCAGTTAATGTCTTTGCTGCAGAGAAATGTAAGGTTGATGGAGACAGGACTGGCAAGTTCAGAATCAGCTCTCAAAACAGCAAAGAGTTCTCTAAAGCAAATAGCATCATTATCAATAAAAATGACATTTCATTTACTGCAGGTTTTGTAAGAATGCCTACTCTGTTCACAGAAATCTGCTGTTGATTGGAAAAGCCAGCAGTTTTCAAAGCAGTGACAAAAATTACCTGCCATTCTCTGTGTCTAGCACTTACTTTTCCCCCTTCGTTTAGCTGGCTTGATAGCAACACTAATTTAATTAAATTACTGCAGTCTGCCCAGTCAGAGACAAGTTATATCAATAAAAAGTTGGTTATATATATAGTTGGTATGAAGTATACCCACATCGACATGGTGGTTATATAGATTTAATATATTTATATTTCTCCCACAATCACTGAGTAGAGGGAAGCCTTCTGAATAAACAATAGCTATAGTAAGCATGTACAATAGTTGGTAAACTTTTATATCTGCTCAATATGATTGCTAAAATTGAGGTGAAAGATGTCTTCTGGGCTACTGACAGTCAGAAAAGTCTTTAAGGTAAAAAATTGTATTTTACTGGTGGATTTATTTTAACTTCAAAGCTAGACAGATTTCAGACAGTACACACTGACAAAATGACACATTCAGTAGTTCCACTTTGACTGCGGCCATTACAATACTTCTTGATCCTGTCACTCTTATTCCAGAGATAATTCCTTTTTCTTTTTCCAAGCAGAACCAAAAAAAAACTGTGTGTCTGCCTTTTTGTTCCACTTTTCAGCAGCACTAGGGCAGGGGAAATTGGCTCATGATGATGTGAAATAACAAATAAATAGATGTATATATTACAGAGAAGATAATTATCAGTTGATAATCAGATGAGCTGTCAAGGGATATGTAAGAAGGGAACGTCTGGCCCTGCAGAATCCCAGGTAATCCATAACTTCTTATTACCTTGTCTCTAAATAGTTTAACTTGTATTCAATATCATTTAAAACTTAATTCATAATAGAGAGGCCACGAGTCAAAGCATTCTTCAAAAACTTGGTCTTGAAATTTTTATAACATCTTGATAAATTATGTAGTTAATTTGGTTGTATTTTCTTTTAAAGTGACAGCAGTGGCTGTTTGAAGCTCTGAACATGCAGTAGCCATTCTCGTGAAGATGAAAGGAGGAGCAGAGAGTACAACTCACCCATTTCAGAGAATGCTCTTCATAGATGCAATCAAAGCCATCCAAGACTTCTTTGTAGAGCAAGTGAGAAATTTTTCAATTAATGATTCCTGTCTACCCAGTGGCTAATATTGACTTGCTAAAAATTGCTATATGCTCTTCTATGAGGAAAAATATGTTAAAATTTGTATATTCAAAGTATTTTGTTTTGAAATTTAAGCAAAACCACCATATACTTTTACCAGAGCTGTGTGCTCTAAAGATTTTTAATCACAAATATTTTTGAGATTTTATTTTTGCATCGTAACCAAAAGAAACATTTTCAAAACTTGGATATACTCCCACTTATCTCTTTTTTTTTTCTCCTCAGACAACCGAGTTTTGAATAGTTCGGTTCAATGGACATACAAGTCACAGACGGAGAAAACTGGTAATGTGATGCTTTGAGGTGGTCCCATCTTTCTTCTACAGAAGGAGTTTTCTGTAAAATTCCAAAACACGGGGAAACTATTCCATCTATTTTGATCTCTTGAAGTGTGCTTAAAAAGCTTGACTACAAGAACACCACATGAGAGAAGCCAAATATCTGAGGAAGAGATAAACTCTGCTCATTAATAAGTTGCTGTGCAGAAGGAGCCATTGTGCTCCTCTTGCAGAATCATTTCTATGTGCAATGTATTGCAAACTTACCATTAATATCTTGAGACAGAAGAAAGTAATTACTGTAGCATTTTAAAGCCTCAAAACTTTATGATAATTGTAGTTATTAGATGTTATTGGTCCTAAGTCTGAGACCATGAAAGCTGAAAGTTTGCCCAGTGAGAACCAAAGAGATATGTCCCCATAACTCTGATATAGTACAGCTTTACTGCTACCTTTTTCCAAAGCACAAGTTAGGGACCTTATTAAAGGAAGCATGTAAATTCACAGCTAGGTTCACTTACTTATAAAGGAATAAAACAAGCCTTACTCTTTAACATATTCTGCTATTTGGAAGGCATTGGGAGCCAGTAGATTTTAATCTGAGTTTTCCAGAAAGATGATATCTACTTGATCTCTTTTGATGCAGCTCTCAATGGAAATAGATGTTATGCCAACAAAATCACTTATTTTTATCTTCAAATGATGTCCTGAAAAAGACATGATGTTAAAGGTTTATTTCTTAACTGAGAGGAAAAAGTAAAAAAATAATAGGACTATTATTCCATAGTCAACCTGAGTCTATCTAACTTTTACCTTCCTCCCTGGTTTAAGACTCATTTCTACTGCCAGTAAATTTCAGAAGGTTTATTATGGTTAGTGTTGGGTACCTCAGCCCTGTTATGGCTGGTTATCTCATTCTCTCAATCTGTTTGATACAACCTAATCAATTAGTAGCTATTTTCCCACTTAGGACCACAGCCATAATTTCCCCTCTTATACATACATGAACAGACATAAAAATAGACAGCGAACAAAACTCAGGTGACAGACTCCACATTACAGAGATCATAGTCAGAAGTCTTTTATGCAATGATCAGCAACAACAAAACCTAAAATAATCATAACTGACAGTGCAATAAATAAATAAACAAATAAAAGATTCCAACACAACAATGACACTCAGGGAGTAAAGAACAGTTCAGTGTTTCTCTCAGGAGAGAAAAATTAAATGCCTAGCTCTGTGAGCAGCAGAGATGATAAAACTTCATTTCCTGCAGATCTGTATCTCAAGTCTGTGCTCTCCTCTGGACACTCTGATGTCTAAGCAGCATGACTCCACATCAGCTTCCCCCCTGATGGGGCATGAACCTTCTGCCTCCTCTACCTGACCAACTATTTTCACAAAGCTCATAGGGGTTTATTATTTTTCTTATCTTTACATTTCTGACAAGCTTGGATTAAATCAGCTCACGTGTCAAAATATTTGGGGCCAGTGTTGGCAGGACAACTGATCACCAAACAGACCAATGCAGCATGTTTTCATAATTCCTCTTTGCTCAGAAAAAAAAACAAGCTAAAATAAAACCTGTTTGAACCAAAAGTTGGACACACCTATTATTTTCAGGGATAAATAGGGTAGAGGGGAAAGAGACAAACAGTGAAGTGGAATGACACATGAAATTATCAAGAAAGGATTCAAAGAGAGAGATAGAGGTTTGACAGAGATTTGGAGAAAAAACCAAAAAAAAAAGAGGAAAAAGCCCTATATCTAATGGGAAAAAAAAACCAAACCTGCTGCCATGAGAAAATCAGTTCTTTGGAAATGACAGCAGGACTCTGCTTTCCAGCAGCCTAAAAGAAAAACTCTGCAGCCTCCACCCCACAAATGGTCTGAATCACATTTGCTGAGAGTGAGAAAAGGAATCACAGGCACAATAGGTGCTGCTTATGCCCAAGCTATTCTGTCACTCATCTGTTGGCACAATTTCATCTAAATGATTCTCAGAAAACTTCTGAAACTCACTAAGGAGAAAAAAAAATGGAGAAGAGGCAATGGAACGTGCCATTTAAATAGCATCTCTCTTTGAGCTATCCCATGAAAGAAGAGACCAAGAGAGCTGTCTGCTTTTACTCACCAATAAACTAACACTAGTAAAGAAAGTAACAAACAACTTTTATGAACAGACATTCCTTTGGGGTAATAGATTTTCTCTACAGGAAATGCCCCATCCCTGGAAGTGTTCAAAGCCAGGTTGAATTGGGCTTTGAGCAACCTGGTCTAATGGAAGATGTCCTTGCCCATGGCAGGGGGATTGCAACTGGATGACCTTTAAGGTTCCTTCCAACCCAAACTATTCTATGATTCTATGATACAATTGTGGTTGAATGCTCCCACTGCTCACAGTGTAGGTAGAAGTGTTTCCTCCCTGGGCTGCTGTGGTCTAGAGTTTCTCTCTGGCTATTCCACTGTGCTTAACTGCATTTGTTGCACTTGAATCAGAACAAAGGGAAAGACTGTGGAGGACTGGGAAGTGACTGACTCAAATCTAGCTTGTGTTAGTGCCCAACTCTTGGCCTGTATTAAATTAATCTATCTACATAACACTTAATAATTAAGATCAATCTCATCTAGTTGGGTGTTTAAATAACATGTAAATCAGAGCACTACCCTAGTTAGAAAAGGGCCAAACTAGTCCCAAAATCTGTATCATGTTAAGCTTTCAGCAGGTTGAGTTTTAAGGCACAGATCTAGACTGGTCTCACTGATATTTTGGAGCAGATGACTAATTCTCTTCCATGGTGAGTCTTGGTATGCCATGCCCAAATGTAGGAGCCCTATTTCCACTTGGACAGAAATGTTGAATTCAGTCTCTCCTCCCATGGAGGGAGAGTGTAAGAAAAGGCCCGCAGTTTCACTGTGATTGCTGTGGTGACAAAAAAGGTGTCCATAAATCCTTCCTTCAGCAGCATGAGCAGACATAGGCAAAGATATAACAGGCTAGACATGAGCCCAAGTGGATCTCCTGCCTTTGCCCACTGAAAGGAAAGAATGTGGTACTTATAAGCTGTGTCCTCAATGATAGGTAGGCACCTGCCTTGTACCAGCCTCAGCAAGCTATGCAGATATTTACCTATATGACTCTCTCTACAGCTGTAGAGACAAGATCCTGTAAATGAGATAAAACCACAAACCCTATTTAAAACAAACAAACAAACCAATTCTTACCTATTCCATCCATCTCTAACTAAAATTTACTACCTTGACACTAAAGCCAAAATTTTACCAGGGATTTGAAGACTGAACTAAATCAACCTCTCTTCTGAAGATACCTAGTAAGAATGGTGACATCTAGTTCTTTCAGCATTTATCTACTCTTGAAAGAGTTTTTTACAGACCAAAGAGATCAGGCTTAACTTGATCTCCCTCCTAAAATACTTCAAAAGCTTTGTCCTGGATCAAGGCTTGGTGACCTGCTGCAGTACTTACACCATCTCAGTCCTCTGTTTGCCAGGACTGGCAGCACCAGCCTCCTCAGGTCATTCCTGTGACTGCAGCCTGCCTCACGTAATCCTGAAAAACACTCCCAGGACATGCTGAGCAGGGAAATCATACTGCACAGCCCTGACTCATTTACACACAACAGCTTCCCAGAAAACATGAGGCAACTATTGGAAGAGTGAGCCCTTGTGAGGTTGAGTATATGGCATATCTCTCAAGCTTTACTTTCATCCTACTCTTGATGCTGTGGGGTTCTGCACTTCATCAGAAAAAAATGCTTATTAATGATTCCACTCTAGGAACTCCAACTGATTTAAAGGAGAAAATGTACCCTTTGAAAAAGATCTGATGGGAATCTTCTCTTTCAAATCTCTCCTCAAGACCTGCCTCTGCTGCAACATCTATCAGCCAAATAATGATCCTTACATGTTAACAGCAGTCAGGGACAATTCACACCTCTTATTAAAGGTGTTTTGCAATGATTCATAAACACCATGCTAGGCCCACAGATAATTTATATCATCTTGTGGTATCATTCTCACCTTCTTTCCTTCCTTACTGCCTCCTTCATCTTAAAACTTATTTGTTGTAGTTTTTACAGAAACCTGTCCTCCTCTGGCATTGGGGCACCACAAGATGCCAGTCAGATGGCACTCAGCCTGAAGTTCTGCATTGATATCTGTGGGGGTGTCTACTTACAGGCATGTATAAATGCTCACAGGCAATTCTGTATGTATATATTCATGTGCATATATACATATAGGAATACATGAATATATGTATATTCACTTGCCTGTGCTTCCATGCATAAAATTATTCACAGTTTGTTTACATTTTTAAGTCTTAGAAATCAAAAGTAAACAAGCCAAAATTCTTTTAAGTAAATTTTTAGTATCCAATGAGGAGAATATTTTGGTTTTAAGTGATATTAATTAGATCCCTTAAATATAAGTAATTACATTATTTGAGAAATTAAAAAGCAGGATCGAGTAAGAGTTTACATCTGTCAGATAAACTCTCTTTAATCAAAATGTTCAAACACAAAACTTGTAATACTTTTCTTTCCCTTGATAGTCATATAAAATAAAAAACTGTGTCATCATTCTAAGTGAAATTTTAAGAGTTACAGAATCACTGCTTTTACTACCTCTATATACACTGTAGAATTGCTTACTATATGAAAGATGTTTACAACAAAGTGATAGGTAAAGCATTACAAGATAAGCTAAAAATGGTTTTAGTCTATTAGTGCTAGGGACAGGGGTTGTTTATTGCTATGGATGACAGCCAGCTTTCTTTGAAATCAGTTAGAGCTTTACCACCATGACTTCATCCAGGCCACTGTGCTGGGACACAGACTAGGTCTCAGTTTGATTATCTGGCTTGATTACCTCAACCAGTAACACTGGTGCATGAAAAACATAAACAATAATGAAATATCAGCTCATTATCACATTTGGGCCAGAAATCTTTCAGTATTCTGTCAAGTTCACATGAGCGGGTACCGATGGATTCTGGCCCCTTTTATACAGGTGACTCCAGTAAAGTCACTGGTGTCTTTGAGAGCAGCTTTATTGATTACACAGCAAGCTCCTGGTTCACTCGCCAGTGCAATGCACAGTTCCACAGGCTGCTCCCTACACAGAGCCTATTGCAGTCTAGACTACAAACTTCTCCATTTGGACGTCCAACTTCCCACGCTTCCTTAAGGGCCTGTCACTGACTTTTATGCAGTGTGTGAACGTAAAGGACAAGGCAGCACTGCGCAGTCCCGTTAAGATCAGGCAGCTGCTTGATAGATTCCTGGTCACAGTTTTGAACACAGCACTGCTTTCCCTCCCCACCTGAACGCTATTTAAAGGTTTCACATCCAGCTGAATGCTACATCGGTGGCAGATTATTTAACAAAAGCAGCCAAGTAGAGCTGAAGAGTATGGTCTGGGGGTTACAATAGAGGTTTAGAAAGTCTTTGGAACTGCCCATTCCCAACCCCATACCTGACAGAGCAGCCTTACTGCTCACCCCTTCCAAAACCACCCTGGCACCCAGGGACTTCACCCACCCATAGGACTTCAGGTCACAAACTGCAACCAGGAGGGAGGTAAAAGTCTGATGTAGTGCTTTGATCCTATATGGAATTCTCCTCAACAAACCTGAATTCCATAATGCCTGAAAAAACCCACAACTGAGCTCACACTGTCCACACAGCATGAAGCTGTCACCTGCAGGAGAGGCCTCTCTTCACTGCTGCCCTTCAGATTCCCAAATAGCATTTCCCTTTTCAGGTAACAAGGAGCACTCTCAAAATGCACCATTGTCGCAGTCCAGATAAGAAAATATCAAGGTCAGAGACAGCCAGTTTGTAAAGCTGTTATGCTAAACAAAACACTATACTATAAGTTAGAATATTATACTAAAAACTTTTCTGCTGGAAAGCCTTTCAACATCTTACTGTGTCTCAGAACCAATTTGAAGGTGAGGATTACTCATCACCTTCGGTAAATCAGGCAAACAAATCAGATGTACACAGTAAAATGGTTTTTTTATTAGAAGATTTCAGTTGTCACTTAGACTGAGCAGCTGCTCAGAGGATGGTGGTAGTTGCTGTGGCTGAGACATTGTCATCCTCAGCTCCTGTTTCAAGCCATTTGTGGGATTCTGGAAACCAGTATCAAAAGTACGTGGCAGAAATCATTGCAATATGGTCAAAGATAAATAAAAAATGGAACAGCTGCATCAAGTTGATTACTTAAAATATATAAAAGCTATAGAAATCAGGTGTTAGGGAGAAGGTGTTAGGTGTTCTGGGAAGAAAATTGCAAAAGCTGCACAGAGAAAGGTCAAGGCTTACTTCTTTTTACTGTCTTTATTCTAGTTGTCTACTTGCTTCTTGGACCATACAGTTTGCAGCCAAATCTCCTGGCTAAGTTGTGGATTTTCTTTAAAGAGTGTCTTATCTCCCTGAATAAAATCTGAGCTGGTACCTTGGACACCTGAATCATAAGCCACTCAAATGCCCCTTTCTGTCTCCAGTGACCCAGGAACGAAATTTAAACCCGTAAACAACTTACTACCTTTGTTGAACTGCAGACCAAGTTTTCACACATACAGTAAACATTTTGCATAATAAGAGAGTTCAAATACTCTGTTACAATATAGTAGAAAAGCTTCTGAACATAATTTAAACAAGCTTATTAAGTCAGACTTGACATGCGTCCAGAACAACATAAATCAAGTGACATTCCAAAATATGTCCTGAAAAATCACTACAATCAACAGAAATTACTTCAAAATAACATTATCTGTGCATTTAGGTTGTAACTCTATCCAGATTGAATTAGGTTCTATTGAATATAATGGCATAGACTCACTTTGGTGTCTCCTGGAGTTTGGATTTTAATAATCTACAGAAAGGGACAGATGTTAATGTCTTTCTAACTAGCAGGCTTTCCATATATCCGTATGCCCATAATTCATCATCAACCCAGCCTAAATATTGCTTTTACTGTCAAAAAAATCCCTAAACAAATAAACTGCCCTTGTTCTATGAACTAAAATCATCTGACTGTGTCAGCTTCCATTTCTTCACACCATCAGAAGAAAGAAGAACCACCTCATGGTCACTCAAAAGGAAAACAAACCCCATGGATTCTCCTTCCTTAGAGAGGAATTCAAGAGAGCATAGGCATTCATGAGTCATACAAACTCCTACCTAGGTCTCTCTCTACTATCTTGCAGTTAAGTCCATGTTCACAGGCTGCATCTGCCTGTCAAAGGAGTAAGGCATAGGAAAAGGATATATCATATCCCCAATTAAATACTCATGTATAATTTAAAAAAATATGTGCAATGCTCTGCTGCAACCAAGGACATGGGAAGAGCATTGCAGTGCTCCCAGGCACATCTTGCCACAGGGGTGGTGAATGGCAAGCCAGGGCTGAGTTCCCCAAAGCCCCTGAAACTGGGACAGGGATGAACACAAAGTGTTCTGAACAAGACCTTGGGGTTTACCACTCACCATCCTGGCTAATCTTTGTGTAGGTTATTGCACAAGATATTCATTTGAGGGGGAAAAACAAATCTATCAACTTGCAAAAACTGATTAAAGAAATCTAAAGGAAATTGAAGCTTACATCTAGAGTCTCTATGAAAAAAAAAGCAATAAATTCCTACCATTTGGTGCAATGCAGTGTATTCCAAGGGCAAGAACTTTTGTTCTTCAGAATTATTTTTATAATGTCACCTCTGCCAGGAATGATTTAAGAGCTTTCAGATAAGGGAATGAATTTCATCAGAGAGATCACCTGAAGTCTCCCTTTAGCTTCTTGATGAATAAAATACCCTCCTCAGCCCTCTTCAGCATCTCTTTGTTACATTCAGAAGTGGGACTTTAAAGCAAAGGAAATTGTGTCTCAGTGTAAAAGACATCTTTAAAAAATCAAGGTAGTAAACATAAGTGTACTGAGTAGAGATGAGCTTATTGACTATGCTTTAAGCAGCTTTAAAACTATCTTAAACCAAGTATATTCAATCTAGTCCTCTGAATAGCTGTTACTACATAGCACCACTGCCTGCTGCAAGTGAAAACAAATAGTACCTTATACTTTCAGAAAGTGAAGGCTGTTGTAACATTTCAGGTGTCTTACATGTAGGATTGCTACTTGCCATTGTCAAAGGCTAATTGCCATTCCTACTTGCATGTAGGAATCCTCTCTCTTAAACTAATTTATATTTCCTCCAATGCTAGATACAACAGAGTATCATTTAAAAACATAAATAAAGCTTCAATGCAAATCTCCCTCTCTGTATAGGGGAGTATCTGCTGAGTCTCACCCACCAGGCGCCTCCTTCTCCAGCATCTATCAGTTCTTAGTAAATGTAAATGAAAAAGCGAAGGACTACTGGAGCTGGGAAATCATTTGCAATTCACTCCTTCATCCAACACAAGCAGCTGGTAAAAAAGAATGTCAGTGGGATCTTCCCCCATTGTAATCCTTCTGCATATCTACAATAAGGAAAAGGAATCCTAAATATTGCACACTCCCAGTCATTAGCCACCCAAAACAGAACCGTGCTGGGTGGCCAGGATCTGGGCTTGCATAAGTCCCTTGGATGAAGGGGATGAACCTGAAGCATCCTACATAAGTTCCTTCAGTTCATCTCTAGATATTCTGCATGTAGCTTGTTTTGAATATTCTTTTTTCACTCGGAGATTTGGAAAAGATATTTTGCTCAATTTGGAAAGATATTTTGTACAAATTTCCATAACCTCCATAGTATTCATAGTCATCCTACTTCTTATATACAAACAGCAGAGGAGCAACATTGTTGCATTAACCTCTGATAAGGAAGGCCCCAGCTCACACAGCATATACATTTCCTAATAGCTTACATTGAAGAAAGGAACTCAGATTGTCCTAAATTCGGGGAATACTGGTTTGAACACTGGAGAAATGGAGATTCATCTTATAAGGGGATAAAATTACTTATTCAGCTTAAAAAAAGCAAAGATGTCACATCCAGACAGAGGGTACAACTGTGCTACAAACACTTTAAGGAGAAAACACATGAGAAGAACTTTCCAAATTCACAGACAGTGTTGGCATATGAAGAAAATGGTTACTAAGAAATGAGATTTCCAGCCATCTGGAGACCAAAGTTCTGGAACAGTTTTCCAGAAAAAAAATGTACTAGGAACAAAACAAAAAACCCCAATCAGTTTTCAAAATAGGGCTGGATGTGTTTGCAAAAGAGGATTATTTGGCATTGTTTATTACAAGAATATCCACCTCAGTACTCTACCTGCTGTTCCCAAGCTAAGGATAACCTACAGACATTTCTAGGGAATCAGAGCACCCAAAGGCTGTTCAAATAAACCATTGGTAACTGCAGCTTTCTATGAGGTACAATAAAACATTACATGCAAACAGTGCAACGTACTCAGGAAAATATGTATGTGGAATATTTAAGTATGAAGAAGCAGACAAAATGAAAGCTTTAAATGCTCATTTAGGGAAAAGAGCTATCTACAGCGCACAGCATATCGAAGGGCAAGGAATGCAATTAGTGCTCGCTGCTGTATTTCAGGAGTGCCATGATCATTTCTTCCTAGCATGTAATTTACATATTAATACTGGAAATGCCATTTGTTTGTTCCTTGCATTATAACTCTTTGATAAGCACGTGTCATTAATGCATACAAATAAGGAGCTTCCACCTGTCTGACAGGAAGTACAGCCAGAAGTTATTTACAGAGGAGTCCAGTCAGTCTGTTTCATACCATAATGAATCACCTGCCTCATTAGTGGACACCTTTCCTTCCTCCACACCAAGCAGACAGAGAAAGATCCTGGTAGCAGAACTTGTTCTGCTCACTGCATGCCAGATAGTAATTCAAATCCTTTTGCTATGAGACCAACATACAGATGTGCTGGAATCATGCCCATGTGCCTCCTCAAGGCACCACCTTGTACTTATGTTCCTTACAAAGAGCATAAGTTAAAACCCATTTTCTAAGAAAATCAAGCCTTGGGAGGGAAAAAGAAAGTCCAAAAGAGGGACAGAGCACAGGTGCTGGGGAAGCCTGAAAGCAGGGCTATTCAACAGCTCAGCAGAGCCACAGCCTCCTGCTGGCAGAAGGTCTGAGTCACAACAGCCACCACCTGAGTGCTCTGATACAGACCAACCTTTGGTCACACAGTCAGCAGTGGAGAACAGCATTAACTTCATGTATCCAACAGAATGGATATAAGCATAAATATCGTAATATACTTCAGTCAAACTAAAGGTCCACTCATTCCTGTGAACAGTCTCTGGCCATGGCTATCAGCAGATGCTCTTGCCAGGAAACATGGCACACAGAGAGCCCTGCTGACCACTGTCTATCTTCCTAGCAAGCAGGTGTTTGAGCCTGCTCTCTGCCAGAGCTTGTTCTCGATGGCCTTGCTTCTCCAAATTTATCCAGTTTGCATTTCTACTTTTACATCTGACACATCATACAGTAATGAGTTCCTGAGCTGTATTATAGGCTGTGTGGAAAAGTACTTCCTCTTGTTTGTTTTAAGCCAGATGTCTAATAGCACCATTGCACTGTCCATACTGCACAGGCTGTGAGAGACAGGGAATGATCATCCCCAACCAAACTGCACCACATATATCTCAGTAGTCTCTTTCTCAGGCTAAAAGCCATAACTCATTTAATCTATCCATGTACAGAAGCCATTTCAAATTCCTGGTTAACTTTATTGTCCTTCTCTGTATCTTTTCTAGTTCTACCATATAATTTTTAGACAAAGGATCAAAAATGAGTTCCCTATTCAACACCCCATATATGTAACAGTGACAAAGGTATTTTTATCCTCTATTCCTTTCCTTATAACTTCTAACATTCCATTTGCTTTTCAGTTATCAATAATCATTATAACAATTTGTTTTCAGGAAACTATCTATACTAACTTCAAATTGTTATAGCTAACAGAGCAATTATAATTTCATACATATATTTGGGACTGGTTTTCCCATTACTTAAAATATCTGGACCCCAGACTTCATCTACCATTTCTATTTTACAGTCAATTAATATAAAGAAATCCTTCTCATGCTCTTTGCAATTGGTCTGAGTTTTGTTTATTCTCAAAAATCTTGTCTGATCAAGTAGCACTTGTCACCACATCACTCACACCTTCCTCAGATCTTTTATGAATACACTAAACAGCACGGAGGCTGGAGCTGTGCACACTCCTCTCTATTGTGAAATAGAGATCATTTACTCTTACCTTGTCACTTCTTTTATGTAACCAATTATTAATCCATGACATCTTAATCTCATCAAGAGTCTTTGTTTAAAAGTATTGTTGAAAGGTTTTTTTATTTGTTATTAACTGCATCACCCCTTCTCATAATCTTCAAAGAACTAGAATAGATCTGTGAGGAATTACTTCAGCCTATGAAATCTTCTTTGACTCTTCTCCCTTGTGTTATATTTCAACCTATCTACTCTTTTCTGTCATTTTTTTTACATCTTCTAAGGATTTGTCTAACACAAAAGTCAGAGGTACCATTCTGTGGTTCTCTGAATTCTCTCTGCAACCCTTTGATAAAAACCAGTGTTATATTTGTCACTTCCTAACCATCCAAAAGAAAAAAACATTTTAAACAGTAGCTTGGAAGGTACAACTAATTGTTCAGCAAATTCAGCCCTGGGTTCAACAGGTACATACTTGTCTCATACTGCCTGATGTCATCAGTTTGATTCTTCTCTTTCCACTGACTTTTCTAAAACTCTTCTGGTGTCATTTCGTACTGAGACAGTTCCTCAGACTTGCCTCTTATGGCAGGGCATCTTGCTCAATAAATGTCAAATGAAAAGAATTAATTTTAAGCTTAGTTCCTTGGGCTCTCTGTAATTCTCTCCTGCTGAACTTGAGTTGTCAATATCTTCATTCAAAATCACTTGCTCTAGTTCATATCTCTCATTTTTAGACTTTTATTACTGGTTAAAAAGTACTCATATATATATATATGAGGTTTTTTTCAGTACCTATGAACTTGAGTTTTCTGTGTCTCATGCTTTAATGGATTTTGATTTTTTAATACTGAGCAGTGAAAAAAGAGACCTTATTTGCCCACACATAATTAGCTGTACAGCCTCATGTTTTATAGCATCTTATGCCTAAGTATAAGAAATACTCCATCCCAGAAGATCTAACCATCTCAATGATGAAAGATAATAGCACAAAGAAAAAATTCAAAACAGCTAGTACTTTTATTCTTCTGTAAATTAGATGTTCCTTCCCCCCAAAAACCCACTGTATTTAAATTAGAAGACTAGACTATATTATTTAGGCATAGTCTTAAATGAAGAAGGAAGATTTATGTTTCTGCTCTGGGTTTATCATAGGTCGCTGTACAAACAGCAAATGTTCAATGTCATATTTATAGTGCCACATGCTGTGATTATTCCTGCCTGAGAAACTCCAGGGAATATGCCCTCTGCTCATCTGCAGTTGTAAAAGTATTTAAGCTGCCATTTGTACAGTGAGCCAATAGAAGGGAATGAAAGCACTAAACCATCCTTTTAAAACCACCAGCATTTCAGTGCTCACTTACAAAAAAGAAACACAACATTATCTCTCTCCAGTGACACTTCTTGTTTCACAAGATATCAACATTAGCTATTGCTTTGATGATGAAGCTGACAAATGTTTCTGTTCACAGTTCAGCATTCCCAAATATTTGTCACCAGCATTTGCTTCTATTTACTTGTAATAGTTTCTAGCAGCATTATGACTACGCCTATTAACTCTAATGGCAGTTTTATCCAGGCCTTTTAAAAAATAAGATAGTGATCTTTTCAGACATATTTATGATCATCTATTGAGAAACTTCTGACTTTAAACAGGCCTACTTGGATATTTTTATTTGATATAGTGTATAATACAAAGCATTTTTAATTGGGCTCCCTCAGGAAATCCACATGGGGTTGTGTTCATCCTCAGCTGCCTGGCTGCTCCTTGCCTCTGATGCCCCAGGCAGTTAACCACCAAGCTGATTAACCACCTGACTCACCACCCAGGCATCAACAACTCAGAATTACTGTTCTGCTCATCTCTTACCCTGTACACCTCCAAGTATCTGACAATAAAGAGTGGGAGGGAAAGTGTATATAAATGCACAAATACATACACATATATGTATATGTGGGGATACCGAAAAAGAAAGTTCATCAAGGAGTGCATTGGTTATAGCTCACCAAGGACAAACTGTCTGCACACCTTAGGAGCAGGAACACAGAGGAAGCTTGGTGTATTGCTCTAAGGGAGACCTGAAACAAAGGATGGAGTGGCACAAAGGTGCTGCAGTCATGCTATGTCTAAATCAATGCACATATGAAACAAAGGATGGAACGACACAGCATTGTTGTGGTTATGCTCCATTGAAAACCATGCAGTTAATGGAAACTATGCCAAAGAATGATCCAGATGGGAATCAAAAGCTGAACTTTACTTCATTAACTCAAAAATACATAATAATCTTTATACTCTACCCTACACATGCTAATGATTAAAGACACTCAAACTCCACCTATGAAATAACATCAACCGTAACTTTACCTTTTCCCCTCCCTCAAAGAAAATAATATAAATATAGCTTAAGTGGAGAGGGAGATCAGAGAAGGCTCCATCATAATTACTGAGATCAGTTGATGGGCTGAACCTGTCTTCTCCCCCATAGGGATGCCAGTTGGGTAAGAGCTTTTCTGCATATCACTTCAATACTGAGAGGGTACTGAGAGGGTACTTCTGCTACCCAGCTGCTGATATTTGGGAAGAGGAACCTCATTTTCTTTGTGAAGAACATTGGATGAAATAAACTTACAGGAGAAGGCTGAAGGTGAGGAAAAGGGCCCCCATTCTCAGTATCTCATCCCTCTGCAATGGGCAGACAACAACCAAACCTGGAAAATTCTGAGAGTTCATAGAGCTACCACATTGACCAGCACTGGGGAAGCAACACCATGTACTGGGATGTCTCACCTAAGTAAATGTTCCTCCAGATGTGAGTACTTGTTTGTGACTCATGTCAGTACAAAAGCCCCAGCTGCCAAAATCTATGATCCTATCTCACTGCTAACCTAAATGGGACTACTCAAACAGCTAAGGACTAATTGCACAAGAAAGGATTGCTTGATGAGGTTCTTAGATTTGTATGTGTCTGGTAAAATCATCAATTAATGCAAACTAGCACAGCTTCAATGAAATTAGGTAAGTTATGTGTAAGGTCTGGCTTCTACTATTTGTGTATTTCAGAGGGAAGGTAATAGAGACAAAGAGATTTTGCATGAGACAATTATGTCTCCACTAACAAACCACCGATAGATAAAGTAGGCTGGTAAGGCATAATTTATTTGGATTTTCATTACATTCTTCTTAAGGCTGTTAAGCAAACTAATTAATGATGGGTTAAATGTCAATCCCATGTGCTGGGATTTGAAACTGATTTTAAAATGACAAAGGTAGAGATTTTAGGCATGCGAACAGTAAGAATTTACAGGGAGCTGTAGAGGGGCAATACTATTTAGTATATTTAAGTTGTTAGTAAACAATCACAAGATGATTGTCTGGAAGTCTTCGGATGACAGAAAAATGTTGAGATACATCAAGTCTGAAGCAGGTTTGAGGAATTAAAAAGGATGTAAGTACCTAAGTAGGTAGTTATCATCTCTGTCTAAGACAAAGCGACACTGGAATACCCTCCTCTTAGTAAGAGCAAGCATTGTCTGTCACCAGCAGTCCTGTCCTTAGGAGCAGCTCAAGCAATTTAAAACAAACCTCAGCTGATAAGTGTGAGAAGCCCATCTCCTTTCACAGAAAGCATCAGTTTTTGTGGTCATTACTGAAACATAAGTCAACAATGGAGCACCTCTCCTATGAGGAAAAGCTAACAGAGTTGAGATTGTTCAGCCTGGAGGAGAAAAGGCTCCAGAGAAATCTTATTATGGCTTTTCAGTACTTAAAGGGGACTTATAAGAAAGACAGAGAAAGACTTCATAAGGTTTCAGTAGGGTAGTAATAGGACAAGGGATGATGGTTTTAAACTGAAAGAGAGTAGTTTAGATCAGATGTTAGGAAGAAATTCTTTACCATGAGGGTGGTGAGGCACTGCCAGAGGTTGCACAAAGAATCTGTGGATGCCCCATCCCTGGAAGTGTTCAAGGCCAGGTTGAGTGGGGCTCTGAGCAACCTGGTCTAGTGGAAAGTGTTTCTGCCCATGGCAGGAGGGTTGGAACGAGATGATCTTGAAAGTCCATTCCAACTAAGCCATTCTATGATTCCATTCCCTTCCCCTCTTCTCTCTACTTTCCCCTACTATAAAATCTCTCTGGGCTGGACCACAACTGTTGCACATCTGTTCACAGAAACCCTTTGCAACTGTAAGTGTTGATCTAGGAGAAGCAGCTGAATGTACAGCTGAGTCACAACAGTTCTTTTACCAAATTTTCTCATGGGTACTTCACACTTCAGGCACAACAGCTTCAGAAGATGAAGGAGTCTTGCATACCAGCATTTATACAAAAAACTTTTCTTCCTCACTGCCCTTGAGTCTTGTATATCTGTGGGAGATGTATGGTATATAATAACAGCAGTGCTGGGGTAAGTTCAGTCAGTCACAGCTTACACACACAGGTAAATGCATTTTATTAACTGTAAGCTTTTATTTTCTGTCTTGGGTTCACAGGAACCTCATATGACATTTTTCTAAGGAGAAAATGGAATTGAATGATCTTCCAAGAAAAAAAAAACAAACATAAAACTCACTATTAATTCAGCTCTATAAAATGCAGAACACAGGTCCAAAAGCCAATTTAAAATCTTCAACATAAGATCAAAAAATACTACAAAGGGGTGTAAGTATTTTTAAACAGGAAGATTCTCTTCAGGGGTCAAACTACTTCACAAGTTGGCAACTTTCTATGTTCATAACCAGCAGCTTCCCTTTGAAGCAACTTTTCACATTGAGATCTTATGGAATAACTCAACGCTACAAAACAGAAAAGCACTATAAATTATGCTTATTATTTTGAGAGCTACAAAAATACAGTCACAGATAAAGATCTCAAGATGTGCATAGCCTAAAAAAAATTACTAGTCCCTGCCTTACAGAATTCTAGCTGATATATAAGTGGACAAAAATGTACAGGAAAGCAACGTGATAATAAGGAAAGAGAAACCCATTAATTAGTATACTGTTTTGTGGGGTCATATATAAAGAAATAGCAGGTCAACCAGGTATTTGTAAAAGGTCCCCTTAAACCAAAGTGCGCTTAAATTTGAACAGGGATATTTGAAAAAGAATACATGCGCTGTCAGCACATGCCAAAGGCAGCCTCATTATCTGAGAACAACAAGGTAGAGAAGGAAGGAAAATTCCAAATTTAACCAACGATAGAGTTGTTTTTTTAAAAAAAAAAGTATTGGTAAGTAAATCAGTCAAATGGCTGAACCATATGAATATAAACATACATTGAGACACTGAGAGATATCAGCAGAAGAAAATTCCTAGCATTTTAACATTCCTGTCATATAGCACGCAGTAGGTGTATTAACTTAACTAAACTTAAAATTCCAAACACACAGCAAATGCAAAGCTCAGGTTCTCCATAAAATCAGACAAGAAGTGGTGTTTAGACTTCTCATTAGGCTTCTACACAGAAGTGAATTTCACACAAAATTTATATCATGTGCATACATCCATTTCTCTTGCATGTTTGTACCCACTGCAGAGAACTTTGTGGATGATAGAGCTTCCCAAAGACATAGGTGCTTTGCAGTTAACTTGCAAAGCACATTCCTAAGTTTGTGCAGAACGTGTGGTGAAATCATGGTGTTATTTCCTTGGCATCAGTTAACAGCTCTCTGGAGCAAAACACACAGTTATGGTTGCTCATGATACCCATCATACCAGTAAGTTATACTGTGGATAAGTCAAAGGCATGAAGTTATCAAAAGACAAATAGCAGCTATTTAGACATTAAATAAGAAAAATTTCATACTAGTTAGTTAAAAATAGAAAGACAAAAGTGTAAAGCAATAAAAAAATTTCAAACAATTGTTGTGAACTCTACTATTGTCTTTAGTACCTTTTCCTTTATTTTCACATTGGACTTTAAAAATTTATTTTTTTTATAAAAGGGTGCTGGCACTTCAGAAAAAAATAAATGATCTGGGGCTATTTCCATGACTCCTGGAACTTACCTTATGGGATTAGCTGCCCAGACATGACACTGGAAATATGGGTCCTTCAAAAGAGAGTATACCTTTACTCAGGTGTAACAGCATGATATATTTGCTGCTTGGAAGGAAGGATTTGTTCAGTGACACTATTGCAACCTGATTATGTGACACCGCGTGGTACCAGGAATAAACAGACATCAAAGACAGCACCATGAATGGAAGAACAGCTAAAAGCTTCAGCAGAGACACTGAAAAAAAGGGGAAGAAAATTTATGGAAGAGACCTAACCAGCATGTGTTTCCAAGTAACGTGTGCCACAAAAGTGGAAGGATTGTCAAAGAAGAAGTTTAAGTCTGACAATCTTTAAATGTGAAGAACTGCATGCATTTCACAAGTTTTCCATTAACCTGGGCAGATAAAACTACAGCGTGAAGGAACTTCACCTTTCATGTAAAACTGTCACTTGTGGCTGGCTGGCCCAAAGCTGGACACTCCAGGGCTGGGCAAGCTGTTTTGCTCTTTTCCAGCACCCCTGTCCTACAGAAATGTCTTAACAATTAAGTCAGTCCCATTCAATTTTAGCTAACCTTTAAAAAATATGTAAATAGCAGCCCTTTTTCTTCTGTCCCTCTTCCTTCTCCTCCCATTAACATTTGCCAGAGCATACCTTCTGGCTAGGACACTCACCTAGGTGGTGAGGGGTGTTTAGAATTCTTTCAGGTGGAGAAGGGAATTGAATTGCATCCCGTGTGGAGTATTCTGCCCACTCAGAATTACACTACAAAGATTATATGTAAGGAAGTCACTTCTACTTTCTCTAGTTATGTCTTATAAGAGATGACTATTGTTCCATCTCTGAAGAAAAACAACTTACTCCAGTGTGTCTGGAAAGAAGCACTTTCCTGGAGGCACAGGTTGGATGAGTCCAGGCAAGGATGAGGATGTGAGATGGAAGGTTATTTCCCGTTGCCCCTCATAGGGATTTTGAGACAACTTTCCCTTCCGAGTGCTGACTGTGAATTCCTTGTGAGGCATCCTTGAGGGGCAGAGGACAGGCAGTGTAAGGTTCTCTGCTGTGGATTCCTGTGTGGCAGTAGGAACTTTAAAGCTGGACTATACGCAGAGACACTCAGTTCTCCAGCACCCAAATCTGTTGGTGGACCTGGACCAGTGCTCAAGTCACTTTATTGCATCTCCTGGAGAACCCCTGAGGTTGGCATTGACACACTATGAGTAGAGTGTACAGAAACCTACATTACTGCTGCTGGTGCCACACGGGAATTGAAAAGGATTTCTGTCACCGCTGGGACCAGGCAGTAACATTCTTTGTGAGCTCTGTGTTTTCTTTCTTAAAAAATATTAGGATAATGATGTTTAATGCTTCCTGATTTGCATATAACTAACCTACATTGTGTGGTAATTTTTGCCTTATTTTCTTACATTTTATTTCTATTGTTGCCATAGTCTTTTGAGACTTGCCATCCATGCCCTGAGCATTAAAGAACTCACTAAGATGCCACTTATCTTAATTTTCTTTTGACATATTTCATATACAAAGTTCCCTGCATAGTGACAGGCTCAGTATTGTTAAAAAACAGCAGGAGGAAAACCCAATTAAACTTCCAGTTTTCCACCAAGCGAGGCACATATGCAATATGCTTGCCAGTTGACCTGCTCTGTCCTTGCCTGTACAGGGCATATCTACAAGAAGATTCTTCCCTGGGGACACAGCCTGTCCCAGCCTAAAACTCTGCTACCTTTCTGCAGAAGAGAAATATAAACAAAATATATCCATAAGGGCTTTCTTCACCTCAAATTTATATATTGAATTTACATTAAAGGGTAACATTTCAGAAGGCTCTCTAGATCTCTGAAAGCTGCCTGGGCTTTAGGTTGCAGCTACTTTAAACACACCAAAAGAGTTACAGTTTACCACATTGTTCAGACTATTTTGGTATGTAACTCCCTCATACATAGGTAATAATTTAATATTCACACATGCAGAAGGAAGACAGGACAGAGTTATGTTCATAGAACTGGACTGCTCCTTTGACATCCCATCTGCTCTTCAAAATCAATCACATTATGGAACTCTCAGTGTGATTCATAGGGAACCCAAACTCTGATTTATAGCAGACCTGGGGTGCCATTTGTCTCCTACCACTTCAGCTGTCCAGAAGTTCAACACTTTTAGTGAGCAAGTCTTCCCCATTTCCTCCATACTCAAAGGAATATTTTTTGATATAGGTATCTTTCTGCTCAGTCATTCATCAGCACCTCCTGTTTCAGAATTGGCTGAGTCATTTTCTGTCTTTTTCTCAGTCGACCAATTAAGAGCCTAGATCACTTTTTTACTCAACAGGTAATTTCAAAGCAATTAACATTAGGACAGATGAATCTTATCCTCAGTTAAGTCACTGTTCATCAATTCAGGTACTATTTTTGTGTCAGGAATGACACTGTGACATAAATCCCAGAGAACTGGGGTAAAGTAATACTCCTCTGAGATCTGGCTTCAGCTGGGATAGAGTTAATTTTCTTCTTGGTAGCTGGTACAGTGCTGTGGTTTTAGATTTAATATGAGAATAATGTTGATAACACACTGATATTTTGGTTGTTGCTTAGTGTTTACCCTAAGTCAAGGACTTCTTGTAGAACAGATTCTCTGTATTAACGAACAGTCGAAATATTGCTGATGGCTATAAGATGAAGAGGAGAGACTTCTTGAATGTGTATGACAGACATGGAAATTTGAGAATCTTCAGGACAATGGACAGTTTAATCTTATTCAACAATGAAAGAAAAGCTGAATGTCTCAGATTTCTCTCCAGAACAGTTCCATCTGGAGTGTTTTAACTGCAGAGCAAACAATAACATTCAGAACTATATAAATTCTGTCCAACCAAATGGACAATGGACAAATCAGTTGCCTCAGTTGGAAGCTTTAAATGCATCAACAAAAGTGGCTTTGCTATCTGAATTAAAGAACACAGACACTCAACCCTTGCCTTCCTTTGGATTGGAGGACAGCAAACACCAAACTTTGGGCTGCCAAGCTTTCCTGTGAACAGCCACAGTAACAGTGCCACCAGTTTCTCCTTTACAGTGAGTTCCAGTCTTGCCAGTGCATCACAGTTTGGAATTGCTCCAGATTTTGAGAACATTTCTGCTGGTTGTAATCCTCCTGCATTTGGAGTGATGCCCTTGCCTGGCAATTCTTCCGTGGTGAACTCTTCAAGCAACACTGTTCTTACAGCCCTTGGAACTTTTAATGCAGCAATAGCAAATTCTGCCTCATGTTCAAGCAGTACTTTATTTGGACAGACTGACAGTGCCTCAGGACATAACATCACATCAGTGTCTTCTGCAGTCACAACCATTACTACATCAGAAAAGTTATTTACACCGAAGAGTATGTGAAGAGTTGAAACAATTTGAAGCAAAAAAGTTTACAGTGAGAAAGATTCCTCTTAAGCCACCACCACTATAACTTTTAAATGCTTCAGACTTTTTAAGTTTATTTTGAAATCATGTGGTTTTGTAACACCTATGATAGCTCAACTACACAATTTTGTGGTTAAGTAATGAAATAAAATGTTTCCATTTCAGTTCATTTTTGTTTCATCTCTAAGTCTTCTGCAATAGTAAACTCTCAGGCAAAAAAAAAAAAAAAAAATTTAGCAAGCCCTGGTTGGATGATGCTTTGAGCAACCTGTTCTCATGGAATGTGTACCTGCCATGGGGGGTGGAACTAGACGATCTTTAAGGTCCCTTCCAACCCAAACCATTCTATGGTTCTATGATTTTTTTCAGTTCCCCATGCTCTGCCAGTGAACAGGTGCACAAGAAGCCAGAAGGCAACGAGGCCAGGACAGCAGACCCAAACTGGCCACAGGGATATTCCATACTACAGAATGTCATGCCCAGTATATAAACTGGGGAGAGTTAGTCAGGAGGGGGAGGTCGCTGTTTGGGGATGGGATGGGCAGCAGTCAGTGGGTGGTAAGCAATTCTGTCGTGCCTCAGTTTCTCTTGGGTTTTATTTGTCTCTCTCTCCTTTTCAATAAAATTTTTATTCTTATGATTGTTGTCGTTATCATGTTTATTATTATTATTAATGGGTTTGTTGTTGTTATATTTAAATTTATTTGAATTCTTAAACTGTTCTTATCTCAACCCATGGGGTTTACCTTTTTTCTGATTCTCCTACCCATCACACAAAGAGGGCATGAGGGAGTGAGAGAGAAGTTGTGTGATTGATGGCTGAGGTTAAACCACAACAGAGCCAAGAGTCCAAGAGTCCTAGGTATTAATCTCCATTCCAACAATATTCATGCACATATAACTAGAAAGCAATCAGATAAAATGCATGAACAGTGATAGGAGCGACACCTTTCTTCCAAACTGTGGCTCTTACCACTACCCAGTAGTGTCAGGTCCCTTTTCCTTTTGTCCCTGGCAGCTTACGCTCCTGGATAGCAGCAGTCTGTCTGCAATGGAACAACTGCAGACAGCATTTTCTTAGAGTGGTTACTGGCCCAGCATAAGAACACTTTCCATTTTGCCTGGCTGAAAGCTGAATTATGACTAAAAGGAAAAGCATCTCTATTACTTCCCAACAAGCACACATTTCCTATCCCACTCTCACCTCAGCATCAAGAGGATGGGTAGGCAGTGAGACACTTCTGTTTCCAAAGGCTGTTTCAATGTATCTTCATGGGCTGTCTATTAATAACACCAATCCTAGATACCCAAAGGTCCCTATTAAATTCAGAAGGAAATTAAGTACATAGCATGAACTTACAAACTGTATTTCCAGAGCAGGTACTTGACATTGGGTCCAGTATGAAACATGATACAGGATTTAGGTGTCTAGCCTGTTCATGCATTGCTGAACATCACTTCCCTAAGAGTTGGGAGACATCTTGTGTGGAGATCATAGATAGGTAATGTGTTTTACAGACAGTAAGTGCAAACTCCATGAAAGAAGCAATAGCAACCATGCTTGCAATGGATTGACTTTCGTAATTAAGATAGAACATTTCTTTAGATGCATTATTGTGCGGGCAACTTACTGCTCTTTGGATTTTTAAATAGGAATTTCCTTCAGCCATTTAAAAAAAAAAAAAAAAAAAGCATAAGCACACAAATTTTGGATTTACACACCACCCTGCAATAGACTCACACCATGTATGTGAATTTATTTGCTTTTTAACTTAGCATCATTATATGAATAGGAATTTGAAGGGTCTGTGGACTGGAGGTCTATTTGCAGACGGAGGGAAAATAATTTTGATCACTCTTCCAGACAGCCTACAGGCAAAGATTGATGAGAGAGACCTACAAAACACTGGTAATAAACCCTTCCAACAACAGAATGTTAGACAGCTCACTGCAGTACAATCTAAGGAAGATTAAGGCCTTTAACACTTTTCAAGATCCTGCTGCACCAGACACAAGCTTTTCCTCCATCCTGCCCGGTGGACTGCCTACAGCACTGTGAAACCCAAATTCTCAACCTAGCTGATTTGCTGGGAACAGTGAGATCATATTGGCATTTCCACAGCCTAGATACTCTGCTCCTCAGCAAGAATGGCTCCTGCATCATCCCAGCTGTCCTGCTCAGAAAACTGCAGCCCTTCAACTGGGCTATCTGGCGGAAGATTGCTTTGTGCCCTGTGCACAGACTCTGTGTTGCGGGAAGTACAGTCACTCATATGGAAAAGGAAAATTATGTCATGCCAGACCAAGCTGCCAATATCAGAGCACAAGAGGTCCTAAAAAATGTATACAGTGGGGAAATCTTCCTGGAAATCCTCCTGGATGGGAAAGGACAGAATCAGCCAGGATTGCTTAACGGAAATGACACAGTGCCTTACTAAGTTCTCCTCATTTGAACTTTCTCTTGCTCCTGGAAACTTGATATAACATGAGTTTTATTAACCCAGGGCATAACAAAGGAATAGCTGAAATTGGAAACCAACATTGGCATCAAGGAATGCCCACAGAGAAGCATTTCTCAACCTACAGTCTAAAGGCAAAATATACATTACCAAAGAAAAAGGGACACTTTTCCTATTATGCATTCAGAATATGAGAATTGCACTTCAAAGGCCTGAACGTGTTCCTAGCAGAAGGGAACACAGTTCTTTCACCTTCAGGAAGTAAAGCAGTCATTTGTGCTGAAACCTTTCAGCTGGGAAGCAACTGTTGGAGTTATATCAAGCATTTGGCTAAGGATACAAAAGCACATGAACCCCCATTTAATATTTAGGTGACAATGTCTGCTCATGCAAATTGTATCCATCAAACTCACTCCCAGATTTTGTAAAGATATCAAGAAAAATGTCGTGTTTTGTGGAGTTTATAACTTAAATATTTACATACCTTGTTTTGTACTTTTACTCCAAAACCTTATGAACCAGGGCTGTTTGTATCAGTGTGAAATCCAAAACCAAGACAGCAGAATCAGCCTAATACCTCTCTCACCAGAACATCACACCTGCATTAAAATAATGGCTCAGCATAAAAGAGGGCCCAAAATTCTGAACAGATCAAAATTACAAGTATAATGGGGGTTTTTTACATATATATTCCTGTTTAATATCTTAGTTTATTGACACTGATGAGCAGCACACTTTATCTAACACATTTGCTGAGTTACCAGAGTTGGAAAAACCATCTGGAATCAGTTCTACTTTGTATGTTCACATTAATAATAAACTATTCAACTGCAATTTTCTCTGTGCAGGGGATATGTGCCAATTTTATGTTTGAATCACATGTTTGTATTTGTGATCCAAATGCATCAAGAGACAGACACAAAAACAAGCAAACACAGTCATTCTCTTGCAAACTCTTTAAATCCTTTCATTGGGCACAACATGGACTACAGGCTCTAGTTGTACCAGAGGTAAAGTGTGGCAAATCTACGTGGGAATGGATATAACTGTTTTACATAAAAGTATTTCTAGCTTCCAGTTTAAACCTAAGGAGGAAAATGCACGTGGAATTTTCAGAGTTAAATCTGTGAAATGTGCTCTTCTTTCCTTTGTACATCTCAGTCTCAGAAACTGCATGGATTACAGGGAAGAGCGTGCTCACCGGGGAGAACTGTTAGCGCTTTTTCAAGCCTCAAAACTGAGGGAAGGCAAAATATTATTTCTTCTTGATAAAACGTGAAACAGGATTTTAATTTTCCTCTGGCTTTCTTGCTTTTGGCTGATTAATTTGTACACAGATATGTTTATAAGCAATGTTAAGTTTATTCAGAACCTAGTTTATTACTCAGGCTAATCCTAAAGCTTTGGAGGAATTAGTGCAGGGACTCAGAAAGGATATTAAAAGACTGTTTTGATGAGTACTAGTCAAAATATTTCTGAAGGCCAGAAATCTAGGCATTTTCTTAAGACAATGGAAGAGAGAAAGAAAAATTTACCTTCAAATGTTTTAACTCTGAAGCATTCCAACAAGTGCTTAAAATTCTGGCTAACTCAATTGAGAATTGCACTGAGAAAAAAACAACTTATTTTTATGCTTAGTAAATGTTTTTACGAACAAGTATTTTAATTAACTATAATAAATTTGTAAAATATTTTACAATACAGTGGACTATTTTATTATTTTATATATTTTTCTTTCACATTTTGCTGAGAGCTCATACTAGCTTCAGTATTGCACATGTCTGCACAATCATACTAAACATCTTGCTATATTTTTTGGATGCACCCATAAGTTCAGAAACAAACATTAAACATGTAACTAAAATAAAAGTAATATTTCTATTTGTTCCAGAGCCAAACTTTTTTTAAGAGATCCAACTCCACTTGCTACAACAACAGTGACTTTAAGTTACATGTCTGCTCCTGGAGAAGAATCTGGCTCCATATATGTTTAAACACTTGTCAAATTCAAACTACATTATGTCCCACCAGAATACTTACAGTACTGTATGAGCTGCTCTATTTTATTTGCAGTTATTTCTTCTCTGCTCTTGCCTTATTGTAACAAATACTGTTCTGTCTCAGTGATTAAAAAAAAAAAAATGAGAAAAAAGTAGAGAAACCAAAGTCTGTATCTCAAGTGATGGTTATTTCCAAAACAGCTCATGTGTGTCTTATCAGAGATGCCTCCATTTGCTCTACTAATCTCCTGAGGATTTTTGTTTGCAGTGAATCAAAATATAACACTTGAATTAAGGGCTATGGTCCACTAAAAATAGTAGTATTTCTAATCAAATAACTTTATTTCAAAATTGAGTACAAATAATAAATGGATTCAATATGCAAGTCTAAATTTTCAAAAGCATCCAAAGATTAACTACCTTAATGGCCCAAATATATTTTTAATTAAATTTAGAAAATCAAATGTCACTGGCTATCAATGACCAAATATTTTGGTCCTTAAAAAGGCAGTATGATGGAAAATTCCACTATGGAAAAACATATATTTTTAGAAACCAAATATCTTTAAAAATCAAGCTGCTAGTAAAAAAATCTTTGAAAATGTGAGAAGAATTAACTCAAACCAACCCAGTAACCAAAGAAATTAGGTGCCAGAAATAATGTCTAAAGAAATTAGGTTCCATTTTTTCTCCTCTATGGCATTAAACAGAAGGTATCTTTTGTTTTGAAGTGCTTTTCTTCTCCATGAAGGACATAACTATACTCTATTCTATATAATAATATGAGGAAAGAGATGAAATGATTTCTATATGTATTGTCCTGAATAAATGTTGGGCCATATTTCTAAACATACACACTAAATACAAGTCAACTTTGTCAGTCTTTGATTTCAACAAGAATGTTGTTACCTCTGGACCCTGCCTGTAGTCCGGTATTAAGAACAGCACCTGGGATATAGAACAATCTTATTTGAATTCCTGCTAACTTATGGTTAGAAGAGGTGGAAGGAATACTAGGGGATATTTATCCTATTCAGAAGGAAAATAGAGGTGCAGTTGAACCTTGAGCTGTATTCTCACTCTAAGTAATCTAAGTTTATTCAACTGAAATTATTACTCTTGAATCGGAAAAATCATGGTTTTTCAGAGAAAAGGGAACTTATTTCAGGTAAAACAATTAGATGTCTGCTTCCTAGCTTAGATTTTCTAAAGGAAAGCATAGTGTCTAGACATACCAGAGGATCAGAAGGGTGCATTTGCAAGGCAGCAGACCTACCTGCGGTACTGTCTTAATGGCTAGGAGGAGGAAAGAGGAGAGAGCGAAAGAGAGCTACTCCCACAGATTCCTTTGACAGGGATTTTCTAACTTTATAATCTAAAAGCCAGCTCCCTAAATGTCAGCTAGTCCCCTGGGCTCCTTTATAGTCAAAGGAGAGAAAAAGTCCCCTCCAGAAGGCAGTTCATCTCAACCTGTAGTAGATATCTAAGACAGGTTCAATGAATCACTATCTCATCTCTTTCTTATCCTATGGCTATGAAGGAAATATGACAAGTAACTTTTAGATGTCTGACTTTGTCAAGATGAATTCTGCCTTAGTGTTATTTTTCACTCCCCTCTGAAATGTCACTTGTGGATTTTCTTTACCATTGTGGTCTTTGTGACCTGATTCCCTTTCTTGCCAAGCTTTGTGATGCCTGACCTGACCTCACTCACTGACCCAAGCCAAAGCCCACTGTAAGATCCTCTTTTCTGTGAATGATCTTTGGGTCAGACCTTAACAGAAAAGCAGTATGAGGGCAAAGGCACTCATGAAGGCTATTATAGAAGAGTATGTTGGTTTAGTCCACCCTCTGCAGGAAAAGTTCTCCCTTGAATCTTTAAGACAGGACCAATGTATTGATTATCTCACTCCAGTCCAGAAGGTTAGCAGTTTTTTGACCTCATATCTTGTGCTGTCATATAAAACTTAATAAACTGGATCAAAATTGTTCCATACGATTGTCATTCACTTCTGGTCAGTAAAAAAGCCAAAGAGATGTGCAAGACTCTCTCTGAAACCTGTATTGCAAGAGTCTTTTTGCAACAGTTGTAATAAAAAATGTACTTTCAGCCTGAATTCTCAAATTCCTCCTATTCTGGAATTCATCAGAAGTTTATTAGATTTTGGCAATATATAAAAATGTTGATGTTAAAGTGTGTTCATGTTTGTCACTGAGGTGAAATCATCTGACTAATTTAAGTGATTTTTTTTACCCTCTCCTGACAAGAGAACCAGTTCAGCACATAATTAATCAACTATTTCCAGTATCATAAAGCAGTACATAAGAAAGCAATTATAGTGAGGTTGCCTTCAGTGACAATGTATGAAAATTTTCTCAAATTTTCCACTGTAAGATTAACAGCAATGTTCTTCACAAAATTGTATCAAAATCAAGGGATCTTTATCACTTTCTCCTTAGAATTAACATGTTAAAGACACAGCAAAATGTGCCATTATTGTAATTTCCTTATTATGCATTTACTATTATAATGAAAAATACCATAAATATTCAATTATCTTAGTCCAACGAAGAATTTAACAACAAACAAAAACAGTAGCAAAACGAAAGAAAGACCTAAGTTATTTTTAAGGCTACTCTGTCTTTCTCAGAAATGTGGAGTAAATGGATGATTTCAATCTCAAAAGGGAGTTCATTTTTCCTACTAGTTCTCCTTTAATGAACATTTATGTTTTAAATCTAATCAAATAGCTGTGATACCCACCCTATGATGTATGGGGTTGGGTTTTTTCCTGCTCTCTTTCTCCTAATCACTATATTTCATTTTAAAACAAATACTTCATTTTCAAAAAAAACCCTGTCTTCTTTAGTTTAAAAGCCCTTTTGGCCTTCAGGGAAGCTCACTATACAGAAAATCCTCAGAAGATCCATTCCAGAGCTCTGGTCAGCTTCAGATTCCATTAGAACAAATTTTAAAGGGACTTTTGAATAATGGATCATACAGCCTAATAATGGTAATATTTATGACTGTAATCCTAAACAGGGATTACAGGGAGGCTGAAGCCCTCATTTTTATCAGTGCAATGCTAGTATAAATCATGCTTACATTTTGTCTGTGGGTTGTTGCTAGGCTTTCCACAGAATACCAGGATGACACTTGCTATGGCTATAGCATGAGTGGCCTTACTGATACAGATCCCACAAATGGTGCATCATATTCTACAGTGCAGAGAAGCTGTCTATGCCACATAGTGATCAGGTGCTCTGCTGAAAAGATATATTATAACATGCCCACTTGACCTTTCCAGAAACATCATTATTAAAAAAAATGTTGAGGAAAATCAATTTTTTGCTTTTTATTTCTTAAAATGTTAAAATCTTGATTGGAATCAATCAGGAACGTGTAAACCACAATGAAACAAGGTCTAATACTTCAAAGGTGGAAATTTTTGCATCTGTGATCCATCTCCTGGCTTACGGACCAAGGCCTTCAGGGAGCACAACAAATCCACATCATCTTTCTAAATGTCAGTTTTGCTTTGACCTCTGGCTTAGATATCAGAAAAAAAACACACATAACCACATAAGTCCCTAGTGATTACATTAACAAAAATGTTGAAAAGAATAATTTTGCTGAGTGAAAGTCATCGTGAACTCAGAAAAATATAAAACTTTTTTCCACAGGTACTTTTCCCTGCCAAAACAGAGCTCAGGCAATACATTGCCACTCACTTTAGAAAGCGTTTATTGCTCATTGTTGCTTTATGTTAATTTTACTTTGTTTGATCACATAAAGCCCTTTCTGGTAAATGATATGTGCATTTATAAGTAATTTTCAGATCTAAGGATGAAAAACACTAACTAAAAATGTTATCATCATTTCCACTGCAAAGGATTCATAAAATGTGAACCTTTTTGTTTGAGAGGAATTTAAATTATACACTGGGGCTACAGAATACAGCTTTATATACTAATGTAAAGTCATTACTGAAAATTCCAACACAGATCTAATGAAATTATTAGCACCGAGAAATTACACACCTATATTTTGCAAATAACCCATTAAATCTCTTTTTTAGCAATTCATAAATTGAAGATATCTTACAGGAATTAGTCTCCAGAAATACAGTCCTCTCTTTTTCCCTGTCTCTTTTTCATATATTTATCATAAGCAGTAATTACTTACGTATTCAAAACTCATTTCTCTGGCCAAGAGAAGGCAGCTGTGTGTCTGCAGGTCATAACCCTGGACTGGAAGGTTATGAGAAGACCCCAGAGCCTTGGGGTCATGAGAGCACCTAACAAAACTTTCCACAGGGCTCACCATTTCTACCCTCCTAGGGTTTGACTAGAGCTGCCAGCACAGGTCTAGGCCCACAGTAACCTGTTCTCCACACTGGAGTTCAGCAGAGGATAAACTTAATAGCCTCTTGCTCACATTGCTTCACAAGAAAGGCTGTAAAGCTGCATGTGCATTACAGATGTGGTTGTTTCAACCTACTTTGTTCTCATCAGCATGTGATACCATATTTAATATGACACTAAGTTTGGAGTGTTTTTCATACATCACCAATAAAGATGTATGAGAGGTGAATTTCAAGTGCTTCCACACAGATGGCAGTGCAGTATGGAAAACTATTACATTTTTCCACACTGAGATAAGAAAGTATAAATGTCAAATATACTGGAGATTTTCCTCTGAGGAAAAGAAAAATGCAAAAGAAAAAGTTAGAAACCAACATCTTAATGGAGCTCAGCAGCCCCTATTTGTCACTTGTTATACAACCATCCTTATTGCAAGCTAGTGGGTTAATTCACTGGAACGGAACGTGCAACTCCAAACCACTATATTTTGCAATCTCGTACTGCCATCTTATGCCATTTTTCGTCACTGCACAATCCATGACATACCAAAAATTGACAAAGAAATGCTTTCATAGCATTGCCTTTCACAGGTGTTTGTCATCCTATCAGCTCATTATCATCTGGCCCTCATTTCTGCACCCCCAATTCTGCAAGAAATTACTAAACACTGAATTCTCTTTGAAGTTGATGAGAACCAAGAACCCCCAGTACCTTTGAGGATGGTGTTAGAGAGGTTAATTACAAACTTTCCCCTTCAAAACTATTTCTTCAGTTGCTCATTGCTTTTCAGACATGTGGCTTGATTCTCATTTGCACTGATTGACTCCACATTTCCCATTCCAGTACTGCACAGGGACTACAAAGTAAACAAAGAAAGGACTGTAGTTTTCCTTCCACAAAAAAAAGATGCCTTATAAATGTTGAAAACAGATTCATAGTGTAATTATTCAAGCAAAAATAAATTACAAAAATTGCTGATTTAAATGGTATTAAATGATAGAACACCAAAATAAGTGAGTTACAAGAAAAAACAGTGGTATTAATGAATCACCGAATCACAGAATATGCTGAGTTGGAAGGAACCCACAAGGATCATTGAGTCTAACCCTTAGCCCTGCACAGGACCATTCCCAAGAGTCAGTCACACCATGTGCCCAAGAGTATCATCCAAATGTTTCTTGAACTCTGACAGACTTGGTGATGTGACCACTTCCCTGGGGAGCCTGTTCCAGTCCCCAACCATCCTCTGGGTGAAGAACTTTTGTCTAACATCCAAACTAAACCTCCCCTGACACAGCTTCAGTCCATTCTCTCAGGTTCTGTCACTGGTAACCACAGAGAAGAGATCAGTGTCTGCCCCTCCTCTTCCCCTCACGAGGAAGTTCTAGACTGCAATTAGGTCTCCCCTCAGTCTCCTCTTCTCCAGACTGAACAGACCAAGTGACCTCAGCCGCTCCTCATACAGCTTCCCCTCAAGGCCCTTCACCATCTCTGTTGCCGTCCTTTGGATGCTCTCTAAGAGTTCAATATCCTTCTTATATTGTGGTGCCCAAAACTGCCACAATATTTAAGGTGAGGCTGCACCAGTGCAGAGGAGAGTGGGACAATCCCCTCCCTCAACCAGCTGGCGATGCTTTGCCTGATGTCCCCCAGGACACGGTTGGCCCTCCTGGCTGCCAGGGCACTGCTGACTCAGATTCAACTTGTCATAGACCAGGATCCCCAGGTCCCTTTCTGTGGCACTGCTTTCCAGCATCTCACTCCGCAGTCTGTATGTACATCTGGGGTTGCCCCATCCCAGGTGCAGAATTTGGCACTTCCCCTTGTTGAACAGATTGGTGATTGCCCAGTCCTCTAATTTGTCGAGGTCTCTCTGCAGGGCCTCCCTGCCTTCAAGGGAGTCAACAGCTCCTCCCAGTTTTGTGTAAACTTGCTTAGTACCCCTTCCAGTCCTGCGTCTAGGTCATTTATGAAGATGTTGAAGAGCACAGAGCCTAAGATGGAGCCTTGTGGAACCCCACTAGTGACAAGACTAGTGATTTTACCCCACTCACTATTACACTCTGTTATCGGAATTAACCAGATAAATCGCTCCACCAACTAAGAACAGCCATGCACCACCACCCACAGAATCGAGACCCCTGGTGGTCTAGTGGTTAGGATGCGGCGCTCTCACTGTCGCGGCCCGGGTTTGATTCCCAGTCAGGGAACTCCTCTGGGCAGATGGAGCTCGTCAGCCCTGTAAGGCCATCCATCTAAGAGAAGGTCACTCTAAACAAACCTACGTCCTGAGGACCTCGCTGCCACCGTCCGAGCTCGCTTGGCCCCAGCAGATGAACCTTAGGATTAAAGGGTGGGCTCAGTTCAGCGCACACTGTGTCTCACCTAAAAAATCCACTGCGCAGGCTCAAAGGGTAATGACCTTTCCCAAATCTTCGTTCGCGAAGACTGGCCATGATGATGATGATTACCCTCTGTGCTCGACCCGTGAGCCAATTGCTCACCCATCACATGATGTGTTTATCCAGCTGTGTGCTGGACATTTTGTCCAGAAGGATTCTGTGAGGGACAGTTTGGAAAGCTTTACTGAAATCCAAAAAGATTACATCAACTGGCTTCCCTTGATCAGCTAGGTGGGTTACCTTGTCATAGAAGGAAATCAGGTTCGATAAGCAGGACTTTCCTCTCATGAAGCCGTGCTGGCTGTGACTGATGACTACATTGTCTTTCAGGTGTTTCTCAATACCTCCCAAAATAATCTTTTCCATAACTTTACCAGACACTGAAGTGAGACTGACAGGCCTGTAGTTTCCCAGGTCCTGCTTCTTGCTTTACTTTTAAAAAAGTTTCACTTTTTTTCCTCTCACAAACCACTCTCAATTACATTTTTGGACTTCTGTGGGTGTTTTCTTTCTTCCATTCCTCATCAAATTTCCAGTTTATGAGTAAAGATACACTGATGGTCACCTTATTAGCAAAATATGAAAGTTCAACCTAAACTCTAAAAGTTAAAGTAGGTTTTCTCCTTTTCTGGCCCCATCAACTCTAACAAATTTTCTACTAGCTGAGATATTTCCCCAGCAATCTCTAAAAATGACTCAATTTTATTTCTGGTCTTGACACTGATGATTAGACTTTAGTAAAGAAAGTATTGTGTGGCTGAGGTATCAGAGCAAACAGATTCATTCCTCTCCCATTCCCTTCTCCCACTCAATTGTAATTTTGCTCTTGTTGCTGCACCGATGAAAATTAAAATAGAGCTCATCTTCTCAATACAGTTAATGTAAACAAACCTTCCAATTCATAGCAATTTCTGCAATTACATTTTATGCCACATACTTCATTTTCATAACATGCATTGACTTCAACCATTCCCACCTACTGTAATCCCATAGCACAATGTTGCAAGATGACTAACATTTGTATGTATTTTTTTATATGTGCTACAACAATTCCTTTTTAACACACTTCAGTGATCACTTTCAAGGACAGTACAATCAAATGAGAGATGTAAGTATTTAATTGTTTGGCTTTCCCTAGCACTGTAGCAATTACTATATTTCACTTCATAATACATCCACAGCAGAGTCATTTAATGCAGCAGGACCCTCCCATCTAAAAGCAAAATTATCTTCTTCAGTGCTCAGTTTCCTGAGAGACAAATATTACCCCAAAAAAGTATAAATTGATGTCATGTTCTCCAGTCTGGAGTACTGCATCCAGCTCTGGGGTCCCCAGCACAGGAAGGACATAGACCTGTTGGAGAGAGTCCAGAGGAGGATCACAAAGATTATCAGAGGGACAGAACACCTCTCCCATAAGGAAAGACTAAGAAAATTGGCATTGTTCAGCCTGGAAAAGACAAGGCTCTGGTGAGACCTTATAGCAGCCTTCCAGTACCTAAAAGGGGCATACTGGAAAGCTGGAGAATAATTTTTTACAAGGACCTGTAGTGATAGGAAAAGGGGAAATGGCTTTAAACTGAGAATAGGTTTAGATCAGATATTAGGAAGAAATGTTTTACTGTGAGGGTCTTGAAACAGATTGCCCAGAGAAGCTGGGGATGTCCCATCCCTGGAAGTGTTCAAGGACAGGTTGGATGGGACACTGAGCAAATCGATCTAGTGGAAGGTGTCCCTGTTCATGGCAGTGGGGTGGGATTACATGATCTTTAAAGTCCCTTCAAACCCAGGCCATTCTATGATTCTATGATTTGGTGTCTGTTGCAACCCTCTGCTCTGTTCTGTGGCACACTACAGCGTGGTGAAATCTAAACAGTTAAAACTTTAGATACATACTTGCAGGAGAAAGAGTGGAGAATCTAACCTTGAAATCTCCTCAGACGTGCCAGATTGGTATAAATAGAACCATATGGTTGATCTTGCAATTCTCTATTTTCCTTAGTATTTGTATAACTCCCTGTAGCCTGTATTTTTAAACATAAAAATTCTAATATCCCTATTTCAGGTGCAAAACAGGGTCCCTAGTGTAAAATAGGGATATTAGTCATACTCAAGGTCATTGCAAATATTGACACTTTTCATTTCTCCACAGATCTAAACTTAGTTAAATAAAGATATTATTCATACAAAAAGTGGAAGAGTAAATACAGAGAAAAGTGTCATGGATTAAGGCCAACCTATTTCTCACTGACAACACTGGTCTCCTGAAAACTGCAGGGAAGTACAGTTAGAAGATGTGAAGTCTGCTATTACCAAAATATAATGAAAAATACTCAACTTTTTAAACAAAATGTAGTATCATAGAATCATATAATAGTTCGTGTTGGAAGGGACCTTTAAAGGCCATCTAGTCCAACCCTCCTGCAGGGACACCTTTCACTAGACCAGGTTGCTCAAAACCCAATCCACCTTAAATGCTTCCAGGAATTGGGACATCAACCACCTCTCTGGGAAACCTGTTCCATTGTTTCACCACCCTCATCACAAAAAATGTTTTCCTTATATCTAGTCTGAGTCTACTCTCCTTTAGTTTAAAGTCATCACCCTTTGTCCTATCACTACAGGCCCTGCTAAAACATCTGTCCCCATCTTCCCAGTAGGCCCCCTTTAAGTACCATAAGGCTGCTACTGGAGCCTTCTCTTCTCCAGGCTGAACAATCCCAACTGGTTCAGCCTAATATGATATCTATAATACATTTTTATGTATCATAGGGGACAGAGACTATTAAGAGGGGAATTCAACTTCAAACTTGGTCCATAGACATCATAGTACACAGATGTACAATAAAATAACTTGACAGCTTAACTTCAGTAGCAAGCAAACACATACTCTAATGGAAAGCTGATGGATTTCTAAGGCTCAGGAGTATTCTACATGTCCCTAAGTACACCTAAAGTGTCCATGGGAATTTTAGGTTAAAAAAAAAAGTTTCATAGCACAGAGAAAATATTTTTTTAAAAAAAAAATTGATTGTTTGGGGTAAAAAAAAAAGGAAATAACACCCAAGTCTTTTTCTATGTATCTTGCAAGGCTTTGGAACTGATCCTGATTATTCATTATTTTACATAATTTCCTAAAAATGTTAGTCCCTCGGGGTTACTAATGACAATGCCAGTCTGCTCCATTTCATAGCTACTTTACAACTGCTCGAAAGTTTCTTTAGAAATCAGTCACCTTTACATCTGAATTACTGTTCCACTTAATAGCAGCATTGCAGATCTCCAGATTCATAGTCCAAGCATGCTCACAAATGTTCTCTTGAGGTGCAGCTTTCAGATCACAGACCTCTCTACCTTGTTAGAACTATCAACCTGATATTATCTGTTCTGACAGCTCTTCTTCTGCAATCCCTTTTTCTGGCATTGCCATGCATTGTCCTCCTGTCTCTACAAGTCTCATGTGTTCCATTTTCTCTTTCTGGCACTTTGCCATTTTTTACTAATAAAAAGCCTCCAGAGCCCTTCAAAAGCATTTTTATAGGCAACTTTTCCTGTGAACATTTTCTCTTGGCTGATCTTTGTACTGTTATTTGGCTTTTCTCCTGCTGTATAACTTAGATTTTCACTAACCCAGTTGCTGTTGCAATCATGGTGGCCATTCTAAAACTAGACATTCCTGCAAAATTATTGATATATCCTTTCTTTAAATCTCAGTTACTAAGGGATCTACTTTGTGTGTTTAGTTATTCACTCCCAAGTCACATGGCACTCTACTTCTACTTCAAACCCTTGGGAAATCTTCTCCACTAACCAAAAATGATATCAGGAGTCATAGTTCCAGCTCTTCCACCCACTGGCAGATGCAGATAGAGGAATGGTCAGTAGGCTGCCTGACCAAGGTGCCCCAGTGGCAGGTAGCTGCTGTAACAAGCATTTGTACTAGGGAGCAACCACGCTGCTGTGCCAAGAGTCTGCCAGAGAAACTGCCTCTAAAAACATATAGAAAAAACATACAGGAAAATTATTATTGGGCAGTTAACACTGGTATTATCACTCTACAGGTTTTCACTCCAAACTGCACCATTGAATATAGTCTGAGCACTATTCCAAGTCTTTAATACTAGGCTTAACTTTTCATAGGGAACAGAGTTAGGGTTTCTACCTAAAACCTTTTCTGAGGAGGGATATGAAGGAGAAAGTGGTAACATATACAGTGAATTTAGTCCTCCAAGGAATTCCAGAAATCTGGACCTAACCTTCTCAATTTTGAGTCTCATATGGTTCTGAAAAGGTAACAAATCTGGCTTACAGGGGATACTTATTCGCCCCTACAGAGTGATTGTCAATGTCATGTAAAAAGTGAGTGACCAATTTTTTTTTCATAAAAACCTTGTAAGGAATAACCAGGTAGTACACAGGTATGGCATAGGGCCTTCCTTCACCAAATGTTTTGCAGTACATTGAGTCAGCATCCAAGACACATGACAGCAGAAAGACATCAGTCACCATCGATTCTGCAAATTGTCCTTTCACAAAAAAAGCATTTGGCAGCAGCTTTTAAAAGAGATTTCCTCATCACACACATTCCAAACCTCAAAAATCTTACCTCAATAAACAAATACAGCTCTATTTCTAAAAGTCATAAGCAATGTACCACTTCACTGCTAACACACAGAAAGTTAAAGATCAAACAGCATTGAATTACGAAGTGCAAAACACCTATGAGATTTCATTGCATATTTACATATGAGTGTAAACACTTCAACAGATTCTGTTTGATACAGTCTGTCTTTCATGAAAAGGCAAATTACTTTTAATCAACAGTTAAATCAGAATAGCCTTGAACATTAAAAAAAATGGAGAGTGAACAATTTGGCTACATTATATTATCCAACAATTCTTTAAAAGCTTTATTGATGATTTCTTGATAAGAACCATTCAATAGTTAGAGGTTGTCTATTGATACTGTTACATATTTAAGTAAATCCTCTACAAACATCTGGGCTAAACAAAGAATCAAAAAAAAATTAAGTGCCCCTGTGACAGACTACTTTCAAAAGCATTTTGAAAACTCCCTGTTTATTTCTGAGGAATATACAATTATGATTTCCTCTGTACTCATTTTCCATTTTGTACTTCATTTCTGAAAGTCAGCAGTGCCCAGAATTCATTCCTGTAAGCTCTCGATTTATGTTAAATGACTAGGCACCAATATTACTGGATTCTGTTACAAGCTTCTTCCTTGTCTTGTCAAATAACTTTGATCAAAGTCAGTTACACTCAAAATTTTCTCTACTTCTTGTTGTTCCTGCTGAGAAACATGGAGTGTCATCTCAAGAGGTAATGAATACCTAACAGGTTCAATCCATTTCATCTGAAGCTTTAAGTGTTCAGCAAATTTGGAGACCAAATTCAAAGGCAAAAGACTCCAAAAGTCATGAAGCGTGAAGAAGTCACTGATACCTCTTAAGGCAGATATGATATTAATGATGGGAAAGGAAGTTTGTACAGAAGCTCCCTAATGATGGTACATGAAGCACACACTGCACCAAGTGGATTAATGAGGGCGAAGAAAGACACAGCTTCAATTCCCTCAATATTTCCCTTCCCTGATATCTCCAAGGAATCTTTATCTGATTTGTAAAATCAGGTCATGATGTCTTTACATGTCATGTTTTTATCTATGAGAGTATAGCAATATTTATCTGTATCATGTAACACAGACTTTCCAACATTTTGCAATGGGAATTCTGAAGGCTTCAAGACCTTGTATAAACATTCAGTATCATTCCAGCCTCTGTGCTAGACTGCAGATTTCAGGTAACCAAAACACGATGTAACACAAATGTAAACAGTAATGTCATATTCACAGTCCTTCCCAAAAATCCTCATACAAATGAGACCAGACGTACAGAGCTGGTCACTGAGTTACTCATTTCATAGTCTCTCAGACTGGCCGGGGAACTGAGCTGAGAGACATCTCATGAAATTCAGCAAGGAGAAATGCCAAAACTTGCATCTGGGTGGGAACAACACTGACTGTCAGTTGGGGCCTGACTGTCTGGAAAGCAGAAAAGGAATTGGGAGGACAAGCGGATCATGCACCCCCTCGGCGAGCATCAGAGGGACCTCTCAGCAACCAACGACAAGAAGAGAGGATCTTAAGCTGCACCAGGGGAGGTTTATGTTGGACATTTGGAAGAATTTCTTCACAGAAAGGGCAATTAGACATTGGAATGGTCTACCCACGGAGGTGGTGGAGACACCGTCCTTGGAAGTGTTTAAGGAAAGACCGGACGTGGCACTCAGTGCCATGGAATAGCTAACACGGTGGTGGTCGGTCATAGGCTAGACTCGACAGTCTCAGAGGTCTTTTCCAACCTAATCGTTTCCGTGATTCCGTGCCCTCGGCCTCAGTGCCGATCCCGGCGGGAGCCGCTGGCTCGGGGCCGGCGCGGGGGCGGTGGTGGGCGGGCGGTGACGTGGCGCCCCAGGGTTGCCATAGGGCCGCAGGGGCCGCCGCCGCCATGGCCATGGCGCTGCCGGCACCGCCCCCCGCCCGCGTCTTCGCCGAGCTCGACGCGGTCCCGGCCTCGGTCCCGGCCCTGTTGGGCCGCGCTGCGCCTCCGGTGCCGCCGGGGCGGGAGGTGCATGTGAGCGGCAGCGCGGAGCTGAGCGTCCGCCCGGACCGGGCGCAAGTGTCGCTGCGGCTCATCAGCCGCAAGGAGGCGGCCGGGGAGGCGCGGTGCAGCGTGTCCCGCCGGCTGGACTACATCGCCCACACCGCCCGCCTGCACGGCGTCCCGGTGAGCAGCGCCGCCGCCACCCGGGGCCGCTGGGGGGGCGGGGGGTGCCCCAGGGGGAAGGCGAAGGGGGACAGCGGGAGGGGCGGTTCCGACCCTCGGGGCCTCCCCGACCTCGCTCGGCAGCCGGCGGGATGCGGTGCCTTCCCGCCAGGACGGCCCCGAGGGAAAGGCGCCCGCTAAGGCTCCGGTGTCGGCGGAAAGCCGGGGAGGGACGGTGTTTGGAGCTCTCGGCCCTCCGCCTCGGGAGCCGCGGGAGCTCTTCTGGGAAAGGCTGCCTGCCTTTGGAAGGTCGCAGCTTTGCCAGCCGCAGCGGAAAAAACGGATTGTCGCTACCCGGGCTCTCCAGCGGGCTGCATGTTTTGCACGCGAAAACCGTCCTTCTTCGGCTGTCTCATGGTGTTGGAGGCATCATCCCTGGAGGTGTTTAAGGAAAGACTGGACGTGGCGCTCAGTGCCATGGTCTAGTTGACATGGTGGTGGTCGGTCATAAGTTGGACTCGGCGATCTCAGAGGTGTTTTCCAATCTAATTGATTCTGTGATCTGTTCATGTAATGCTGCATCCTCTCGTGCTTGTGGATGAAACTACTAAAGGGGTCCATGGCAACATAATTTTAACTGTACCTTTGTGTGTCAGGGTAATTATGTGATTCCTATAGTTAAGCAACAAATACCCAGAGAGCTCTTTCCTCTCTCTCTCTCCTTTTCCACTTGAGTGGTTTTGAAAAAAACATGGGATGTGATCAAGATAGCTGAAGCGACAAAAGCCCCTTGTGAACTCAAAAGATTCCTTTACCATAATAATTTTTTGGCCTCAGAAAGTAATTTTACAACAATGGAAAATACATAGTCTTGCCTTTAAAGCTTTGTCCACACGGTAAATGTTCCATAAGGGTAATATTTGTCCTAACAATTGTGCTGATGATGTTTTTGGATTTCATAAAACAACCTAGGGCTCTTAAAAACAGAACATAGCTGATCTTTGATGGAATAAGTGGTTGCTTCTGAATGTTATTTGCTGTTGAAGTTTCCCAGGAAGTCTGTGCCTTTTTAGTGTATTCACAAACGAGCTGGGGAAGAAAGGAGATGACAGAGTTTGCTATCAACCCCAGATTAGTCAATGGAGTAAAAAGAATTGCATAAGGGTTTCCTGATCCTGCATGATGTTACCGTGCAATTCAGTGTTAGTAAATGCAAAGTAAGAGAGTGAGTTACTTGGCCTAAACAATATGCCCACCGTGAAGTTGCATGCCCACACTTCAGATGCTGCATGTGCTTGAAGATGGGTGTTTACTCCGACTTTTATTTTCCTCAACAAAATGGGATTTACTGTTTTCTTTTAAAACTGTGATGCTGGTGCAGTACCTAAATAAAGTGTCCATTCAGGAATAAAGAAGACAATAAAGAAGACCCTTGACTCCTGATTTAGGAAAAGCTCATATTACAGCTCTGGGACTAGATGGCAAGAAGACATGAAGGCTGCTCTGGGATAGATACGTAATCCTCCTCCCTGTGTTTTTCCCAAATGCACAGCTGGGTGTGTGTCTGTCCCAGGGAGAATTACAGGTGAAATGCCTTCTGTTTCTATTAAGTGAGTTAAAAGGAGTGTAAAGTCTGGTGGATTCTGAGAGGAACAGGAGAAGACAAAACAAGTCAACATGCATTCTTTTTTATTAGTACAGATTACAGTAAGCTTTGGACACACTCCCATGGTGAGCTATTAGATCATGGGATATTTTCATCCTAGCTGTGATTAAATAGCTCTTCCAAGTGTGACTAGATTAGAAAAGATAGTGGCAAGTATTTACTCTACAGTGAACCTGAAAACTGACTTCCAGTTCTGATATGAGCCTGACTGAATTGGCATCATGTGGAGCATTCAAGACGTGGTGACTGGTACATGAGAGGAGTAGACAGGATGTTAAATGGGTGAATGTGCTTTAGAGGGGCTGCACGCACCACTGCAGGCTAGGAAGAATAATTGCAAACTGAAGTATGACCTGGACAAACAAATGGTTTTATTTGGGTATATAGTGTCAGGTTCAGAAATGTAATGTGAGCAGGCAAGCAGTGGTGGTATAACCTGGGTGGAGAGTGGGCTGTTTTTACAATGTGAAAGCATTCGGTGTCTTATTATAGTTATAATAATTTCACACTAATCTTTTTCTGTTTCTGAGATGTCGTGCATTGCAGAAAGGAAATGTTCACTTACTTGAGAGACTGTGAAATGCTGCTTAAGTTGTGGGTTTGTCGGTGTTAGCAAAGTGTTAACTCTTGGGAACTCTGAGAAAAACAACATGAAGTTATTTTTTTTTTCAGAGTAGTTCCCCACGGTATAATTTTTAGTGCTTTGTTCCATCCAATTTTAAATCACTCCACTGCTGGAGCTTTTATTTGCCTTGCAGCTTTTCTGCTAACAACTCTCACTGCTGGCAATTTGTTCTTAACTGCATTTACTAACTTCTCTTGAAGTTAATACCATTCTAGACGACTGTAAAATTAATCTCTCTTCACAATCTCCATATGGTTCTAGTTGTTGCAAGCTTATCTAAGGCCTCTTTAGAAATCATCTGGCTATGCTATATATTTATTTTTAATTAATCCCCACAACAATTTCCTTAACCCTTGTTGTTGCTGTCATAGGAGGTCTGTGAGATCAGAAGTGCATAACCTTTGCAGCAGCAGGAGCTTGCATTCACAGCTTGTCAGGATGCCTGGGGGCAGCACCTGATTTCCATATACATTTACACAGGATTTTAATCAGAAATAGATTCACATAGTGGCATTTATTTATAGTGTGCTGTAAGTATATGCAGCACTTCAGAGTGTAGTCTGCTTCAAAGGCTGCAGGGAAAGTAAAATCAATGGGGAGACCAATCTCCCTTACTCAGCCCAGCTGCTCAAACATAACATTTTTTTCTCTTTCTCTAGAAGCAAACTGATTTTATATTTGCCACCTATGATTTATTTCGGAAGTGGTGTGGAGATGAGACTTGTTTTCTTTAATCACTGTATCTAAAAATTGTCATTGGCCATCTTGTTTAAAAATAACAGTGATAATATTTGTTGTACTTGTCATAGTGTTATTTAACAAAACAAACAAACCAGCTCACAAACTATATCCAGTGGGCTCTGGGTTAGAGTTTGTCTGTACTGGGATATATCCTTGGATATATGTGCAATATTCTTCATGTTTCAAAACTGTTACTCAGGAGTCACAGTTATGGATGCATATTCATACTGTCAGTTAAACAAAGATTTTGAAGTTTTGCTCACTCTGTTCCAAAACCTTTAGATGTCACAATATCCTGAATGAAAAACCTTTAGCTTTTGATGGAGTCTAAATTTTTATTCCAGTTTAAAATTCTGCCATCCCCTACCTGTCTGTTTCATATCTTTGTCTGAGCACAGTGCCAAATGGGAACAATGTATCACAGAAGGCCAACTTCTTATGACTTCGGCAATTATTTCGTCCATTTTTCTTCAGTAACACATACTGCTACAGTCAAAACTGATGGGATAAAAATTAGGCGTGAGGGAAATTTTGTAGTAGATGTTACAAAATGATCTTTGAGTCCATGGCACTGATCTTGCAATAGCGCCTGGAGCCACATGATGGCACTGTCCTTGAATACACAGGAACCTTAGGAGGGCAAATTCCAAGACTTGAATCCGCTCAGCAGGAAAAAGATCTTTTTTTAAAAAAAAAGGATTAAGGAGTGGAGACGGGGGAAAACAAATGCATTGTTTGCTTTGTTTACTATAAGTTGCATTACAGCGTAGTTACTTCTGTAAAATATAAGTTGTAGAAGTGCGTGTTTTCTGAGTGGTTATTTCTATATGTGAGAGCTCTAGAAAAAAAAATCTTTCGTGTCAATTGTAATGGGATTCTATCATAAATAGTAAGATTTGCCCCATTTTGTAAATTAAATGAGCTGTTGGTGCTGGACTGTCTTGATCACTCTTTAGAAAACCGCAGCCAGCCATGTAAAAGGAGAAAAGCAGTTTTTAGTGTCTGTCCATGATCCTTGCCCTTACTAGAAGAGACTATCCAAAAATAGGAGTGTTGTGCTTGAATTTGAGCACTGCCAATCAGTCATAAAATTGACATTTCAAAATTTGTTTCTTGTAGGGTGCTGTGCAATGGTAATTATGGGTGTAATTTCCATTTAATATTTTTAAAGGAAAATGCTTTTCATGGTTAATGTCATTTACATAAACATATGCTTGCATACAACATGATAAACTTGAAGATTTGAGCCTCTGTAGGAAATACTCTGACTCAAAGCATCTTTTGAAACATGTCAAAGCTGAAGCAAATATTTCGTATGTGAATTAATTTAGTAAGTAAAACTTTTCAGTAATTGGAAGGCTTAGTATCTGCTTCCCTGGTTCCTGGATATTAAATGCAAAGTTGCATTTACAATTACACTGTAAGCTGTGCTTTTTGTTGTTTTATAGTAGTTTTAAATAAATTGTTCATCCAAACTGTTTACTGAAGAGCGAATTGAGTGCAAGAAGTGTGATTGTTAGACCACTAGCAAGTCGTCAGATATTCAGATGTAAATGGAGTTATTCTGTATCTCAGTGAGTTCAGTATCTTGTTTATAAGTCTTACAGGATTTGCTAGTGCTCTCGGCAGACATTATGTTGACTAATGTAGCTGCTGTTGATGCAGAATTATCACTGGTGGAACAGCCTTTTTTAAGGGTTACCATCGTGTTCAGTCATTATTCACATTACCTTGCTACAAGCTGCTAATGTTAAAAGATCTTAAAATAGGGGCCTGAAAAGCACTTCTCACATACTTCCTAAAACCAATTGAAGCTTCCAGGTTTTGCACCAGGTGACTTTACAGTTACACATTAATATACACAGCTTCTACCTAGCAACCACTTTTAAGTTCTCTTCAAGTCAATAGCAGCAAAATTACATTATAGAGCTACTGTATAATTTACTTTAAATAATGTCAAGAAGTCTTTAACATCCAGCTAGTTTTTAACTGAACATGTTTGCATGGAAAATTCCAAATTCCTGTTGCAAAGTCATAAGTAATATGCCAAAACATAACTTTTACAGAACACCATGTACATACAGTTCCAACAGATGCTTAATTTCTGTCTTTAAGATTATATCTCTCTACTTTGTTTTAGGAAGAAGATATGACTGTAACAGAAGACTTTAGTAGAGTAGAAAATACTTACCAAATGGAAGCAGAGGTATGTATTCAACCTAACCAAAAATCAAAATAAAATAAAAGAATAAGAAGAGCAGCAAGGACTGATGAAAATTTGCAGATTGTCTTTCCTCAGACCAAGGAACATAAGGGCAGTATAGGCCAAAAAAAACTATTGAAGGACTGCAGTTTATAGCAGAGTTCATCTGCAGTCTCATGTTGTGTGCAGAACTTGTTTTCTGCTACTGTAATATAGAAAGAATGGTTTTCTTCTCAGATGAATGTGTGCTTTTTAAATGTTACATCATGCTGCAGATGGGCATGGTTGGTTCTGGGGCTTTCTAGTTGTTGTTCTGTGGCAGTGTAAGCAGACCAACAGTTCTGCACTCTCCTTCACCCATTGCCCTTCCTGCCCTCTGCTTCTTGCAAGGTGTTGGTCAGTTCAGAAACCTGCCCCTGTTAATAACTCTTTTTTTTTCACCTCAGATTAGCTTTTATTTTTTTCATTATTTTAGCTCTTTGAACGGAGGGCAATGCAAAGGAGAAGACTGGATAGGAGTAGCAGTGGTGTGGCAGCCCTAATCTAGATCTGCTTAAACCACAGTTGAACAGCACCTGGATTTTGGTCTATTCTATACAGTTCTGCCATCAGCTTGCTCCAAGTAAAGCAAAGCTAATTGGCTTGGAATTCTGTAGGTAAAAAGTGATTTGTGAAAGGCAGATATTATGGGAATAATGCCATTTACTTCAGTAACTGCTAAACGGAGTACATTTTTGCACATTCTTGCCATACAAGAAGTAAATGCTGCGCTTGAAACCTTCACTGAGGGAAATTATGTGTGTTCAGGCAATGTATTTTTTTAGAGCATAAAACTTGTATCACTACCTAGCAAATTTACAGATTCTTACTAAGTAAACCTGGAAGCCTGCAATAAAATGATAGCTGTTTTATAGAGCTGTGGTTTACAGTCCTCTTAAACAGGTTCAGCCTTCTTAGTTTGCTTGCTTAAAGGCATATTCTCATCTAAATAACAGCAATAAATGCAGAAATAATTGAGAGCTTGGAGAACAAAATTTTGATTTTAAAATGAGTCTTAAAATACTTAAATGGTGTGAATCAGTGTCATGTTTAACTTCATCATGTAGACACCTACTATCTTGAGAGCTTAAATAGTCATGTTTTTTAGATAACCTGTACTTAAAAAATAATAGAACTATATTGAATTACTATGTAAGCTACAGACAAGCTTAGGCTTACAACTTCAGTCTTAAGTGGTAACTTAACCAATTGTCTGTCTTCTGCTATTAGTTTTTATAAAAAAAACAAAGATTCTATATGGAAAGCTAATGACTTGGATTTAGTGTTCATTTGTAAGCAGCTTGGACCAGCTGTAATTGCTGTTCAAAAGTTGTGTGGTTGCCTAGGACCCAGGTGTCAGAACTTGAAGAATCCAGCCACAGTGTTGTTGTTTTGGCTGTCCTGTATGCTTAGGTAGCAGTGTGGTCACTCTTTATGTGGAGATTAGTTTCTCCTTGCTTCTCCCTTTATGTATATACTTGTTTCATTAGTGCAGCTTCATAAACCAGTGCAGTTCCATTGACCAGCATGTTTGCATACTTTAGCAATATAAATGGATTTAAAACTCACTTCCACTCCTCTGTTAAGAGTTTGCCATTATATCTGTGTTATATGTAAAATCTTGAAAGTCATCTGTTAGTTCATTCTATAAACTCTTTTTACCATTTGTCTGCTGTAAGAGTTATTAGAAGACTGAAGAAATTCTCAGGCAAATAGCCATTTTAAAGTATAATGAAGAACTCAAGATGGGCTTTCAACTGTAATGAGATAAATTTTAATTCATGCTATAACAAAGGAAAATATGCAGAAGAATGAAGTTGTGTATGAGATCACAAAGCTCTATAATATCGTAATCATAATAGTTCGTTTATTGCATGACGTTCTCATGGGATGAAGATTATGTTGGTTTTGTACATTTCTTGATACACTTGTCTCTTGTCCTTTTCAGCCTTCTCTAAGCCTTGAAATGTCTGTAACAGTTTTGCATACCCTCATATTACTTTCTCACAGTAATAACCGATGAAGTTGAAACACTTCTTTTCATTTTAATGTTTAAGTATTCTCTGTAAATGGAACTGATCAGATCTACCTCTAAATGAAAAATCATGATTTTTTAGGGACACAGGAACAGCAAAATTCAGCTATTGCTCAGTTGTTTTCTGCCCCTGAGCATATCTGATAAATGCTTCTTTTTTAAGTTGCTGGCTACCCAGAACTGCCCCAGACTGAGCAATTTATCCTCTACTTAAGACCCGAAGTTCTTTTGTTTGTCATTCTTTTGTTTCATCCCCTTGAGTGAACTAATCTTGGAAATGCTGATAGCAATCTGGAAAACACTATGACAGCCCCTCATAGTGAGACTTTCAAATTTCCACAAAAATACAGCTATGACATGTTTCTGGCAAAACATCATAAGGGGATATATGCTTTTTATATGTACGGCAAGAACTCCTACTGAAGAAAGAAATCTAGGTGTAGCCTCATCTTCAGTCTCTGTTCAAATTGATACTGCACCTTCCAGAAAGTGATCGAACCCCCAAGTTGCAGATAAAGGATGTGCAGCTGAGGTGAAGATGCACATTTGGTGCAATTTTGAACAATAGGCGTGACCCTTTGTCAGCACAGAAGATGGATGTGCCCTGCCACTTCATCCCGCTCAGTTTCTAAGGCCCTAAGCTCAGCTTTGGCTCAGCTCTGTGAAGAGCCACTGAGCCAGTGCAAGGATCCAAGGCAGGGTGAGGTTCAAGTACTACACCGAGAGGCTATCAAGGGTAACAAGATGTGAACATTATTTACGTTGTGATAATTGTCAATAACTGCTTTTTATCTTACCCTGTATATGGAGTAACTCCCTTCTCTCTCACTGAGAGACTCAGCATCTTTGAATTGTCTCGTTTTCCACAAGGTGAATCTATGGTACGCACACAGAAAGCTGCTGCGGTGCAGCTGACATGCCATAACTTGGATTTTTGTGCCATATCCCTTCACAGGACTGCAGCAATCACAAGGGCAATTGTATGTCACAGGGTTTGGCAGTAGAATTTTCTTTACTACAGTTTTTTGCTTCTCCGCCTATTGAAGCTGTATTACTATGCAAAAGGAAAGGAGTCGGGGATAAGAGAGAAGTTGAGCCTGACTTGGGGTGAGAGCACTATACTGGGAAGTGAAGATGAGGCTTTAGTTCTTCTAAAAAAAGTTTGGGACCCTGAATTTCTGGTTCCTGAGTGCTGTTTCACTCCTGGCAACTGTGGTCTGCCACAGAGAAGGGCTGGCTCCTGCCTGGAAAGCTGCTGCCTGGCCAGCACTTCCCACAAGGAAGGTTGTAGGGCTCTGGATCCAGGGCTGATAGTGATGTCTGCTTTGTAGCATTTGGGAAATCACCTGAATTCCTGATGGATCTGCATTTAATGCTTCTCATTGCCAAAGCCAGCAACAGCTAGGTGTTTAATTTGTTTTTAATCCAGGTATCTGAACTGAAGTGCCCAGTTCTCTGTAGGCACTGCAGTGAGTCTGTTCAGACAACACAGGATTTGGAGCCCCCTCTACACCGAACTGGGCTAGGCTTAATCTCATATCTTAGGTTTCTTGAACCTAATGCTTGGAATTAAAATGTAATTTTTCTTCCTGTGCATTGTTTTCCACATCATTTTGCTTGCACTTCTTCATAATTAACATCTAGTAATCTAAAAAGGGAAGAACCAGGATGCATTTAGTCATGTGCCCCAAAGAGCACGTTCATTCTTCAGATTGTCTACATACCAAGAATGCCATACTTCCTCACAAAAAGGGATTTCTTAATCCTCAGTTTTAAACCATTTAATGAACTTCTTTTGTTGCAAACCTAATAATAGTCTCTGGAGCTATGTAAAAGTCTTTTAAGTAAATAAATGTTGGAGTGATATACAGGACTAGTATGTTTAGTTACCTTGTACATGTCTGGCTTTATACAGATTTAAATACAAGTATTGATAGTGGAAAATGAAAAAGTTACTCATGTGATGTCTGTGTTTACTCCCAGGTCAGTATTATATTCAGTGATTTTGGAAAAATGCAGACTGTTTGCAATCTACTCATTGAAAAGTTAGGAACCGCTGTTACCATCAGTCCACCTCATTTCTACCATACACCAGAAGCCATAGACACCCTTCGGTAAGTTCTCTCACACACCACAAATTTTACAGCCTCAGTTAACATAAGTACTTAACTTATGCTGTTTGAAATGGGAGTAAATAGTTTCCTTCACACTTATTAAAATTTATGTTCAAAGATTTCAGCATTTGTTTTAAGTATAACTTATAAATTAATGCTGTTCAGCCCAGAAGATAGAGCTAGGTGAAAAAGCACAATGTAATAAAAAATATTCTGCCACTGATTTCCACTGGAAGTATAATCTTCTGTGAATGCTAGGTCAACAGAATTTGGCTTTGGTTCCATCAGCACATGTAGATTTAATTTGTATTTATTCATGAAGGTGGAAGAGTTTACCAGAGATTGATAATTCTAAGTACCCTTGCCAATTCCCATTACTCTTAGCTGCTGACATGTTCTGGAAAGAACCAGGTCTGGCATTTCCTCAGCATCGAAATATGCTGCCCTGAAGCTCATGATCTTGACATGTTTTAAGCATTGACTATTCAAAGTCTGGCTTCTCCCACTGACTTGAGGGGGCAGAAGGAAGTTTAATCTTGGTTGGGGTTTCTTCTTTAAAAAAAATAACTATGCTTGGTCCAAGAAGCAAGCTCAATTAGCTGCTCCATTAATGGTTGTGGAGGTGTCAAAAGTGTATGTCAGAGGTATGTACACAGGAGATCAGGGAATCAGGCCAGTGAGGTTAAACAGGTGCTAGTATGCCTGGCTGCTGGGCCACTGCAATGCTTGGAGCAAGGGATGAACTTTTCATTTGCATGACACAGCAGGGATGCCTGCAGCATACAGGTATTACAAATGCTTGATTGGAACTCATGAGGATGCTGACATTTTCTCCACACTCTCCTCTCAAATGCCCAAGCTGTGGCCCAGAAGCTGGGGGAAGGTGCTGTGCCTTAACATCTATGCAGTTGCACAAAAAGGCTTGGCAGGAACACTTGTACATCAGTTGGCCCTGCTTGTTATTGTGCTGCTGCTTCTATCTCTCAGCCGTCAAGTATGTGTTACTGCTGTTGGAAACACACGGAGGAAAGCTCAGGAAGTCTGTCGATTGTTTGGCCAGTCACTGGGAAAACCTTTACTGATAAAAGAAGAAGGAACAAAAGAATGGGGAGGCCACATAGACAGTTACCTGCCACGCTCTGCTGATTCACTGACTCTGCAGGAAAGAATCCAGAGTGCTACTGCTTATGCATCTTCTAGAGTGTTTGCTGTGTTTGAGATAAAGGGAAAAGAACACAGAAGAAACAAGTTGCTCTAGAAACTTTTAAATCCTATACATTTTCTTAATAAAATTTTTATGCTTTCTTGAGTTTTTTGTTGTTTTTTACTTTATTCTTATAGTAGTTCTATCCCCTAAAATTAAGGTTACAATTAATTCTGTAAGTGCAGTTCACAACTGCTTATCTTATTCCTCTGGCCCCTGTAAAACAGCAAGATATTTGATGCACAAAACCTTTGGTACTCCTGGCTGAAATTGGGCTGCATTTATGCCTTTACTCCCAAATCTCTAAAGAAATTAATCCCCACCCTGAATCATGGTAAACTGAACATGCAATGTGTTCACTTCTAACAAAATTGAGTGTTCAACATAAAAAGTGTTTAGGAATGTTTTATTTTGTCATAGGAAAAATCATACATTTTGTCCTGGTGTCTGTTTGCTCAAGTTTAAAAAGGACATCTGTTGTCTGGACGTACATTACATGTGCAGACACTGAAGTGCTCAGTCATGAGGATAGAGTTTTTTCAACCATGGCTGCATAATATATTTTGATCCATCATATCCTCTGAAGTAGGTTTCCATATCAGGGTGATACACCTGAGAAACAAAGAAGCACCAGAATTGGAAATAAATACAATCTGATACTTAAATAAATCATCAAAGTTGCTACAGTTAACTTTTTGAAAACTCCTAATGAATTTTTCATGTACATAGAGATGCTTTCAGTGGGATTTTTCGTGCACCTTAACCTAATTTCTGTCATCAGAACAGCAGCTTTCTTCAAGTACTCTACTAGTGTTGAACATACTGCGTGGGATGTTACACGCTAGATTTAGTGTTTAAAATCAGCACTGTTTCTTATTGAAGTAGTTCCCACTTGTGTTGCTGTTAGAACTATTTGTTATTTCTTTTAGCTGGATCAGTTACCTAATCCAGTGAGGCAGCAAGAACACAAAAAAGCAGTGGGGGAAATGGTGAAGACGCACCAGTGTGATGGCCTTAGGTACTGCAATGTCCTGCATGAAGACGCAAACCCACAAAGGGCAATCCAAGTTACAAGCCTTGTCATGATGCAGGAAGCCCACAGTGAGCTGCTGAGAACTGTCAACTGGGAGTTATGACAAGTCTAAGCATTTTCTGGTCTCTCCTCTGAATCTTCAGGAAATCACTGTGCCTATTAGGTTGTAGGAAAGGCTGAATGAGGGCAATCCACAGATCTTCTGAACTTGAAGTATAGGCGTGATTCACAATCTGTAATTAATCTCAGCTAGACAACTTTAAAATACCTGGTTTTGTGAGCTTTGTACCATCAGTTCCCCTAATAATCTGTGTGGAGAATTGACCTGCCATGCAGGTGAATAAAGCAATCTGATATCTTAAAGGCTAGTTTCCACAAGATGAATATTTAAGATGAGGTATCTGTTTCTCCCCATGGAATATAAAGGAAACTGAAGGTAGCCAGCTGATTGACATAATGAAAGGTTATTTTTTTAGACACAGAGTGGACAGAAGCCAATTTTAAATACTTAGGACACTCATGTAGGATGGTGGCGTTTCTGCTTCTAAGTTCAGGCATGTTAACACATTTTGTATATCAATGCTGGCTAAAACAGAAGGACTAACTAAAGCTTCTCCCAAGTAAAAGAGGTAATTGTGTCACACTGTGATTGAGGGGGAATCCTTTATGGGCAGCAGTTCCAAGAGAGAGCATGGAGACTCTTTAGGCCAGCGTGATTCCTTCTGCATCTCCCAAAATGCAGAAGATGTCAATTTGAATATCATCTGACTAGACCCAGCATCTCTGTTAGACAAATGATTCACCTACTTGCTGTCATTTTAAACACAGAGTCTGACTACAATTTAAAAGAGGTCACCACAGCAGCCAGGGCTTCCTGGCAAAAAGCCACTGGTATGTGGCATGCGTACCTGAAGGTTGTTTTCTGGATAAAAATCTCAAAACTAGTTTAAAAATCAGGTATGCCTTGCATAAGATGGAAATCAAAAGCTACTCCAACCCTGATACACAAAGCAGATATTTTGGCTCCCAAAGAGTTTTGCAGTTAAGAAAGGAGACATTCTTCAGGCTGGGCAGCAGCTGAGCAGGACCTGTTTGAAATGCAGATTTTTCAGAGTAGCATTGAGAAACCAACATACTTTGCTAGATCCAGCAGAAATCCCAAAACAAAAGTCTGTGTCTGCAACACCCTGTACATAACAGAAATCAAATTGCTAAAACACTTTAAAAACTCAGCAGTTGGATACTTCATAGTGGGTAGTACTTGAGTTTGGTCATTTTTCAGTTTCCAAAAACACATGCTTAAAAGTACAGCAGTAATTTATTCATCTGCTTTCTCTATTAGTTTTCACTAACTTTGCAACCTAGGTAGTATCTATTAAGCCAAAGGTCGTCCAACTTTTTAAATATACAGGATAACAATCAAGTTGCAACTGAATAAAAAATAAATACTACCTTTAATCCCATACTAATTGTTATCTCTTCCTCAGGAACATAAGCTGTAGATTTGCCAAATCCATTTGCTTTGTTAATTAGAATTCGATAGTGAGGAGTATTTTTTAGATCCTGTAAAAATAGAAAGAAAATAAATAACCTCAAAGAGAGATGCTGACTAAAGATTACTAAAGATTATTAAAGATAACTCTCAGTAGGCTTACAGAACCTAAATCCACTGGATATATACATACAGCCAGTTCATTTTTATTATTTTACCAGGGTCAGTTTGGAAAATTAAATATAAAGCAATCAGAACTGCAATACACAAAATTCTTGCCACATCTGAAACATTTTTTAAGAGTCAAGACTTTAATTAACCTTTTCTCCTGCAGACCTTGTAATATCCCTGCTTTTTGTATGTAGGTCCCATGACAATCTGTAATGACCCTTCTTCCTTCACAAGTGGCAGCAGAACTCCAGAGAGGAAGAGGCAAATTCAGAACACCTCCAGCAGTCGTAGTGCTGATCCTGGAGAGAGCTAAGGCAACTTCTATGTGTGTATATATATAAATCTTCCATCAAAGAAGTACCTATGAAAACAAATCCTGGGCCAAGGTCCCACCATGTTCATTGCTATCCATAAACATTCCTGCCCAAAGTAACCCAGAATCTAAACACAAAAAAGTGATGGATGAATACAGACGGCCGGAGCTTATGAAGCAGTCAGTATCAATCAGTGTGACAGGCACTGGCCTCTGCTCAGCAATTTAGTAAAGATGTGGAAGTCAGAGGAAGGCAAGGAAAAGCTGGGCTGAAAGCCTGGCTGATCTTTCAAGGGGATTTGCAAGGACCAAGCTTAGTAATTGCTGCCTAGAGGTCAGAAGGCATTTTGCATAGCTGATGCATGTAATATGATAGGTAAAGGCAATTAAAAAATACCAAAGCCAGCAAAATACACATTTAAACCATGTGCCATTGCTATTGAAATAGAAACAATAAAGATGAACACAACGCCACTGAGAGAGTAGAACAATATAAGGTACATAAAAAGAATAGGAGTGTCTGCTGAGAAATTCTTGGGAGTTCAGCTGGTGACAATGCCACTGAGAGCAGAAAAGAAAGCAAGGACGCAGGTGTTTTAGGAGCAAAAGATGAGCAGTAGTCAGATAAAATAACAGCAGTGATGGAACCAAATGCACAAAACAGGACTGAATATCTGTTCCCAGCTGAACATGAATTCTCTGCTACAGGCAGTTTTTCATTTTTTCCTCATTTTCAGGAAATTTCCTCGTGATTAGTGTCTTCCTGCCACTTAAGCAGCATGTCAGTGGCATACAGAGTAGGCAGCACTGTATTACCAGATCAGCACTGTCAACAAAGATTTAGCATTTGATTGTTCAAGGACAACAAGTACTTAGGCTAGAGAAATTCAAAAACTTCAAGAATTCTAACAAAAATGTGGTTTTAAATAGATCTGCACTCCAAGTATCCAGCTAACTGAAACTGGTTAAACACAGACAATTACTTGCATTTCTTAGGTGCAATGAAGATGTCACCAGTTATGGATGATCATATAAAAGATTTAACATCCTCTCAACTTTAGTAGCACAGCACAAGAAATCCATTCAGACATAATAGGTTGACACTGCTACTTTAAATACAGCCTGTGTATTAAAAGTGAGTAATTTTAATTTGAGATATGTCCAGTAAAATCCTGACCAGTGAAGCTTAACCAACCAGTGGTGCAAAAGCCAAGCTCTACTGGGACCACAGCACAGAAGCAGTGGAGGTAATGCTCAGCTGCACAAGTGATATGGGACTCTGGAGTATTTCCCAGTAGGATAGCAGGAAGGAGGTCTGAAACAGTATTTCCGAGTGTTTTTTTAACCTGAGTTATTCTATTTATGTATTAATAAAGCAAGAGTTTAGTACATTCAAATGTGTTTCCTTGGAGGTTATTTGGGTTGAAGCCATTCTTCTGGAGTGTCAGCTGTTACATCCCATCCGACAATGACTCCGGAATAGCCAAATCTTTTGTGACTTATTACCTGTCCCACATGGAACTGAACATATTCAGGCTTTGGACTATGAACTGGAGTTGATTCTAATTTAACAAAGAAAGAGACTTAACAAGGATAAGAGTCTGACCAACATTTAAACAGAAATTCTTCTGACTTCTACCGGAAGAGAACTGACAAGGTGAACTAAAGAAAAACAGGGGTTTTTTTCTCCCCCAGAATATTACTGTGATATTTGAGAAAGCAGCATGCACTAAGGAAGGTGGTTTTCTGTTTGTATGCCTTTGATATTACATAGGGGACTTAACAGGGTTTTGGAAATCATTAAAGGTGTGTGCATTTGACAATTAGTTAAGCCTTATATGCAGTATTTTACAGTGCTTACACACAGTAACTGCTTGTGACATTAGGTTTTTCCAGGTTAGGTCACAGAATTCTTCTGTTCAGTCTGATTGCAGGGAACTTTTTTCCAGGAACAGACCAGTCAATTGTTTCTTTTTCCTTTTATGAAGTTGATCTAAATCAGTTCATTTGAATCAAGTGAAAGCTGTACCACTGTTCATATGTCACTACAAAATAGGCACACTCAGATGTATTCAATGACATAGATACATATAATATATCATATTGATATTGATACTGATACACAACACAGGGGAAAGGCCTTGGATTTTACATCTTCTGTTTTGCTTACTCATGTTTAGAGATGTCATGGTTTGAGATAGTCTCAAAATCCAATTCCCTAGTTCCATCCCCCCTCCCACATCTCAGCCCAATGTGAGATGGGTTTTTCCAGACAAAACACACCAGACTCAAAGTGGGGGAAAGGGAATATATTACAATGACTGTACAAATAAATACCATATCACATTATACACACGATCACAAACTATCTCTACCATGACATATAGTATTTACAGTGGATCAGGTCTCCTCTCCCCTCCAAATAAAAGTCCAGGAGGGAAAGAAGGACAGATCCCTTCCAGTCTCTGAGCAGCAGCATCTTCTAAGGCAGTCTGTCTTCTGCATGCAGCAGTTGTGGCTGGCTTTCTGCCAGCACCCACAAGGGAGGTATCCAAGTCTCTCTCTCGGCCCCATCGCCTCCAACCGAGGGGTCTTCCGTGGGCTTCGTAACCCCAGACAAGGTCATTTCACCACGTCATATCACGAAGACACAGGGGGGTCTTCATGATGGTCTGGTATCTCTTGCAGGGCCTCTGTGCCCTGTCTCTCAGGCTGCCACCATGGCAGCAGTGCGAGGGGGGAGCCAAGTCAACTCCCCCCACATTCCATCTGGCCGTCCCGGTCCAGCTCCGGGATGTCTTTTGAGCTTGTTAGCTCCTCTCTCTCCGATACTGCTGTACTCCAAGGCTCCTCTCAAATAGGAGTCCATGCCCCTCTTTTCCAAGAGGGTCTCCAAGGGAGTTTTGGGGAATCTGGTACAGTCTTACCCCAAACTCTGTGTCTCAGCTGCTGGCTCTCTTTTCTCCTCCATTTCCAGGAGTCTTCTCTCCGGTGCTGCATGTTTCTTTCTGCTGCTCCTCCAGTTCAGGTCCTTATCTCTGGCTCTCTGCCACCGTTTCTCTGGTCGGTCCCGGCTGCTGTTCTGTGCCCATGGAGAAAACATCTCCCAGCATAACTACAGGCACCTAGCCCAGCTTTATACTGTTCCAGGTCCCCGCAGCCCCCAGCCAGGGGCTGGGAGGGCCCAGAGGGCCCAAGGGGCTTAGAGCCCCTTCCTCGTGGCTCTACAACATGGCCACCACTCCTACAACAACCAAAACTACAACTCTTCTCTTCCGGTCTGGTTGTGAGATATTGACATTTCTGCAGGAGCGCCCATTGGGCAGAACTTCAAAACTTCCAAGGGTTTCCACCCCTTGGGGTCTACCACTTCTCTTAGCCTCTGGGGGAAAACAAGGTCCAAACCACTACAACAGAGAAGAGAAGAGTAAAGAAAAAAAAGACTACTATTTACAAACTAAATACAGAAATCTACTATAGAAGACCTTATAGACAATAATAACACAGCAAGATCCAAAAGGATTGCGAAGACTCCAATACCTGCAAAATAAGAATGGGGCTTTGCTTCATTGTCACCAGTTTTAGTTTTCTCCATAGTACCAATTCCTAAAATGTAAAATGAATAACCCAACTTTCAAACAAGGTCTTTAGAAACTGAGTTTCAGTAATAATCAGAAGGCCACTTATCCTATCTTAGCTGTTTGTCTGAAGAGAGGAATACTGCAAAGCCTTTGACACAAACTTCTTCACAATTTGAAGCCTGCATAAGTGTTTTACGTTGAAACTACATTTAAGGAATACACAAGAAAAACAACTTTGTTCCAACAGGAAAAAACAGTATGAATCTAATTTCTTTGAATATGTAACTCTACAGTTGCATTAGAATTTCTGTATTAGAGGAAAGAAACCCATTTATTTTATAGAGGTGAGAAAATACTATTCTGAATTCTAACAGAGTGATTCTTCAGTATCTTTTGTAAAATCTTTAAAAATTGATTAACACTGGTATGGACAAGGTGTCTGGCTATAAGTCCCAGCTTAAGGCTGCAGTAAGTAGAGCTTTTCCTTCTGCACTAGACTGAATTTCATCTGAATTTAAAGGGCGGGGGCTAGGGAGGGATCTCCTTAGAAAGGAGAAATGGCATGTTTTCCATTGCTATTGTGAAAAAGAGAAAGGGTAAAGAAACAATGGGCAAACTGAACATTTACAGGGTGGGAAGCTTTCAAATACTCCTTCTGCAGACAATGTAACAGCAACAGTCTATGAACAGAGGTATTTGGGTTAACATTCTTCACGTATACTTGTCAGCAATCTGTTGGTGCCAGAGAACTAGGGGTTGTCCTGGTCTCCTTCCTCTTTGATGGTGTCCACCACTGTCCCTCTTTCAGTCTTACTCCCTTTACCTGCCTGGAAGGAAGTGAACGCGGGTTCCATAGCTGTGCAAACAATGCTCTTTTAGAAAGTTTTCGTTTAGCTCAGATGTGTAGGAAGATTTAAGGTTGACAAATACCTTTTAACAGAAAGAGGAATGGGCAAATAGCTTCACTTGCTCAACTGCATTATTAAGAACAGCAGCTCATATGGTTGGTTTGGAAGGTCTCAAATGCCATTATTTTTAGGATAACCAATTATTTATAATATATTCAGAAGAAAAGCAGCTCCAACTATATACAAATAATCAAAGGATCATTTGGTCTTTATCTTTAGATATGCATGGAGCTTTCCACAAAGTTTCAAAGCAATATATGGTGAACCTAAGAAGAGCACAGTTTCTGTTTCCAGGCATAGACCATTCCCCTAGGTTTTGGTGGGAGCAAAACTAAGTCTGGATCCTCCACAGTTCAGAGGACTTGACACCCTTGATTATTGTACATAGATCAATAATAAAGGATCTTTGAAGGTCCAGACAGGGTAAAATCTGTGGAGTATTTCTATTGTACAAGAATTCAGTTTCACAAATATGCTGTTCAAAGTCACAAAAGAAGCCTATGGACAGTCTTCTTAAATTAAAATGGTGTGTATATATAAATGGATGTAATTTTATTTTTTCTAGACCAACTCACTGTCACATGACCAATAATCAAGATTCTCCTTCCTCTTAAACCCACAAATTTTTTGCCTGTGTTTCCTAATTCAATTTCAAGTTTTCTTGAACTACCATATAGTGCATAAGACATCCATCCAGTGTGGTAGGATCTCATCCCACAAACATGTAGCTGCTTACAAACATTAATGTGCTTAGTCATCTTGACTTCACAGTCAGATAAATTTAGAGGAAAAAGTGTATAAAATTACTGCCATGATTTACGTTTAGCTTTGCATGGAGTTCAAATTTTGATGTTTGTGTAGAAAATAGGCACAAGGTTTTCAAGTTCTAAATCAGGCTCAACAAGCAAATGAGAGATGCTTCCTCTTTGTCATTTTTTTCCCCACAGCATATCTTCCTGTTAAAAAGAAACCATGTAACACCCTACCTTGTCTTCGATAGCCACAGCTTTAAATGATTTGACCATGCATCCAGACTCAAGTAAGGTCTTGTAGGCAGCTCCAAGAGGCAGTTATCCTTTAGTAGTAAAAATTGTCATCATACTGGTTTTAAAACCTTCTCTAGTATTTTTATATAGCTTTTTAATATTTAAGGCTTCTGTAGCAAACAGGAAAAAAGGTCAGTGACTAGGAACAGGTTCTCCTCAAGATTGCAAATGAATATTCTCTCAATCGTTACTTGTACCAGTAAACCATATCTAAATTTTAGAAAATAGCATTTTTCATTACAAGGTTTCTTGCTTCCTCTACTCAGACCATAGGAATTGCTGAATTGCATCAGATTCTGCAGTTTCGACTGTTACTCGAGAAGACTGAGCATCAAACATTCAAAAAATGGTGCACGTAATCAAAAGACTATTAAAAAGAGCTTAAATGTTTTTGCATAAATTGAAATAGTACGTAGCTGACTCGTGCCATGAGGCCTGAAAATTATTTAACTCTGGGTACACACAAAGTCAGGCTTAGTTCTTTTTTTAAACAGGCCAATCTTTTGCTCTTATTACTTCTGTAGTTCCACAGATGAACTACACAGCCAGTGCACTGCACAGGCCACACTGTTAAAACTAAGTCTCTCTTTGAATGGTTCATTTTCAAGATACTAACATTTGCCAATGGTTACCACTATCAAAAATTTAGATCTGATGCAATATTCTCCACTTTACATTTGAAGATGGATGTGTGAGACTCTGTCAATACATAACTTCTCTAATTCATATACAGAATGCTGCTCCTTACTTAATTCTGTCATTGTGACTGCCTTAACTAATTCACTATGATTTTGTTGGGAAAGAGTCTGCACTGAGTCATACTGTGCAAGAAAATCTGTAAGTGTCAAAACATGATGGAAAATTAGAAATAGTGTTACTCATCAAATGCTTCATTTTCCCCTTTTGAAAGGGCCATAATAACCCACAGTAATGCACATTGGAATATCCAAAGCAGAATGAAATTCTGAGGCATATTCATGCACTCAGACTGTACCGATTTTTGTGGGAAAAAATAATGGTTGCTATTCAAATTTGAAGGACATCGTTAAACAACTAAATACAGTTCCATTAAGCCACAAAAATGTCTGAGGTATGATTTGAATGTTGTTTTGGTATAGGAATAGCCAGTGTGTCCCACCCACACTCCAGCTTTCCAGGACAAAGGGTCATTGGGGATGAGAAAGAGAACTGTCTTATAAATAAATGCAGTAAGGAAGGAGACTCTTACAACCTCTCTGTTATTTGGATGCATTCAACAGAGTCTGTTCCATACCACTGGGATATGAAATATTGTGCAGGAAGAGCAAATAGCAGCATGTAAACCTACAGAGCTGCAGCTGCATTGATGTGAGGCATTTCAACAGGAAGTTTCTTCTAAGACACTTCCTTGCTCCCTACTCTGAAAAGAGAAAAAAAAAAAAAAAAAAAAAAAAGAAAATACGTAGCTGTGAGCTTTGCTAGCTGTGTAGTAGTTAAAAGTTTCCTTCAGATTGTTTTGTTGATTCATAGCATCTGTACTCAATCATTTCAGTTACAGCCAGAGCACACCTGAATTAGGCCCCTTTAACTGCATTAAATCTGAGGATACTTATAAAAATTAATAGAAGACCAAAGTAGACAGCTTCACAAGACCAAGAAAGTGAAAATCCGCTTTTAAGAGTTACACAGACATTTTTCATTGTTAAACAAAAACCCAAAATAAACAAACAAACAAAAAAAAAAAAGGAAAAGGAACTGGGAAGTTGCATAGTTTCCTAATTTGCAGTAAAAAGCTGTTCTCTGTGAACAAAATTTATCGTGCTGCTTTGTCATCTAATTAGGTGTATTAAACACATCTGACATACCAGATTGATGGCCTCAAGAATAATCTATTTAGATTCAGTGATTATTGCACATCTGATAGAACTAAGGGATATTTCTTTCAAACTGAAGGCACACATAGCATACCAAGTTGATAACAACATGTGCCACAGTCCCATCACTAGATTAGAAAAGGATTTTACATTGACATTCATTCCACAGGCACATGCCACACCATAGCTGTGTATTAAGATATTCATGACTCTTCTTCCCCATCAAATTAAGATATTCACCTTCACCTGAGGAGTGCATTTACTGTCTTTTTAAGTCTGTGAGGCTTTTTCAAATCAGAACTAAGACTTTCTGAAATTTGAGACTTGTATCTTTTACACCGGTGTTCTCAGAGTGTGCAGGTTTGCTGCAACATTCATTGTCATCTACACATACTCTGTTCTCTAGGAGTGGCTGTTACAGCTCCTACTCTCTACTTTAGTGCAGTACTCAGCCTGCAAGCACCATCAATTCATTTCAGTTGTGTCTGAGTTGCTTCTAGTTCCTGCTATCCTAATTTATGTAATTTACAAAATAATTTGGGTTACTGTAATATACACAGCACGTGCACATGAAAACTTAGATTTATGAAAACTGCCTGGAAAAAGTAGCCCAGATCACAAAACATTGCCAAAGGAGGCCCAAAGAATATTGTAAGGAATATCAAAACATCTTTGTGTGTGATGAAGCATTACCACAAACTGTAACTTTCACTTCTGCATCACCTGCTTTAGAGCCAGCAGCAAAGAAAAAACAACTAATTTTAGACATCATCAGTAGTTGTACATGTAGTGTAGTCGTTTACCCTTGTACATTGAGGGGGCGGGGAGGAAGAGGCACAAATTAGTTCAACCAAATACCCCTGCTAGGCCGGAGGGCTGGACAGGACCCGCGGGTATCGCCACCGCATTGCCCAGGGCACTTACACAGCACGACCGTACAACTTCTGCCCCTGCAGGTCTTCCGCCTGTTTCTAAAATCAGCTTTTTGAGCGGCCTGATCCACCAGACAGAACGAATGCGGTAGCAGATGTAGTGTTATCCCGGCCTGAGAATCCCAAAGAAATAAAATACTTCCCTGCACATTCCGAGCACCCGGAGACCCGTCGGACGCGCGCTGTGCCTGTGCCCCCCCAGCAGGGCCGGGCCGCAGCCCCTTGTGCCGGAGCTGCAGGGCAGCAGGGGACCCCCCTTCCCGGGCCTGCCCTCCCGGACCCTCTCCCAGCGGCGCCGGCAGCGCATTCCAGCCCGGCCCGTGGCGCAGCTCCGGGCGGCGGGGCCGGGACCCCCCACCCAGGTGTGACGGGCGGGGCTGCCGGGGCAGGTGGGGCCTCTGGGGAGCGGCGGGACGGGCTTCGTGCCCTCCTCTGCATAAAGGTGTGAACGCCTGAAATGAACCGGGAGTGGCGAGAGCGGAGCCTGAGCCGGGTTCTCAGCCAGGGGCTTTGTCCCCTTCTCTCGTCTTCCCATCGCATGAAAAAGCTCCCAGGGCAGATGGGATCAGAATTTCGTATTCTCGAAATGCAGCAAACACCTGGGTGGACTTTACACCCTGACAGCTTTAAAGAGTTATAAAGAAAGAAATAAAAAGTTCTAATTTATTTCTGCAGGCTCACCTGAAGTAAATGATATTTTCAACTTCCTTATATAAGTATTTTTCCTGTGAAGGTGGGCAAGCATCTTTAACCTTCCCTGAACGGAAGTCCAGAGGAAGTTCTCTCGTGTGAAGTTTATGCAAAATGTGTCCTAATGCAAAGCTGTAACCCAGCTTCATGGTGTGCCTCTCACCACCCTGCTGGTACTTCAGAGAGGACTTGGTGGTGGTCTCTGGGCCGGGCTTTGTCACAGATAGAAGGTGGCACAGCTGAAACAGAAGTCTCTGTGTGGTTTCGATAGTGCTCATGTCAGTGCCCAACAGAAACTCTGGGCCTGCCACTGCTGGGCTGCTGCAGCGGGAGTCAAAGCCCATCAATGAGTCTCCTCCATATGACAGATTTCTTTGGTGTAAATTCAACAGCAATCAGATTTGCTATGACACCCAGTCAGAGTGGGAGCAAACTCAAACTGCAAATGATCCAGAGAGATGAGAGCAAAGGGAACGTTACAGACAAGAAGGGAAATTCAGCAGTAGCAAATATCAAGCCTTATCGAGAGAGGAAATGTTCCAGCTATCACTTTTCACATACTGAGCACAGCTCTGTGAAGGGCAATACTGTGAAAAAACCCCAAAATGTTATCAAGCTGTACCTAGTGATCATGTGGGAACTAAGTGGCTGGGCTTAAGGTTTTGTTTGTTGATGGATTTAAACCTGTGCAACACGTCAGGAACGCCCACTTGAAAACACGACTACTGGCTTAAACTAGAAGTACAAATTTTACCTAAGAAAACTAGTTTTTTAATCATGGAACCATAGAATAGTTTGAGTTGGAAGGGACCTTTTCAAGGTCATCTAGTCCTGCAATGAGCAGGGCCATCTTCAGCTAGATCAGGTTGCTCAGAGCAACCTATTTGCCCTGCACAGCCCACCCCAAGGAAAACAGACTCTTTGGGCCATCGTGGCCGTTTGCATCACACCAGCCCAGGCTGCAGTAAACAGAGGGACTTAACTGCTCCCTTGGGCAAAACGCCAGGAGCCACATAAACACCTGGTCCTACCTCAGGGAGGCTGAAGGTTTTAAAGTATGTCTCAAGCAACTTATTACTACCCAAACATTAAGATGCCTTTCAAAAATACAAAGTAAATCAGATTGCAAGACCAAGATGCTTCTGTTACAAGACAGGTTCTTCCCCGTGTGCTTGAGCAGAGGTTTTTGGTGCAAGAGCCAGAAAGAAAACTGTGTGTCTGTCATGACTCAGAGGTGGGCAGAGAAGAGGCCAAAGCCAGAGGAAAATTACAACATCATAAATTAGCATGCAAGAATAAAAAACCAACCCTGACCATGAGACAATTTCAGATGATCTGCCCTTTCACAAGACAAAGGTTATGTGAATTTTCTGACAATTTTCCTAAATAATTTAACCTCTCATTTCCCTTGTAACTTTATCCAACAGAAGAGTTTAGTATTAACACACATTTTACAACCTCAAACCCTTTAAAAGCATTAAACAGCATAAAAGTTTTGAGTTCTAGATATTTAATCTTTCCCCACATACTTGTTCATTCAGAGTGACTGATGTCAGTGAAGGACAATGGTACAAACTGCACATACACTCAACTCCTCATGTCGAGATTCTAGTTGGGTAAAAATAGGCAGTGTATTGAGAGGCAATCACTAACTAATGACTTGTAACTCTTTCTTAAGTTTTTGACAACTGTATTCCATTTCTTAGCAGTTTATGGAAGCTTACACCACTTTCCTTAATAATAAAGAGAACTCAAATTTTGAATGAGGTGCTTGAATTTCAGAAAAATAACCCTACTAGATTTCTCTGCTATAGAATACAAATACAGTCATTCCTTCTAGTATTTTAATCGTATTCTAACTAGGTTTGCATTTTAAGTTACAGTCTTTATTATTTTGAATATCCTTGTTCAAAGTCAAATTCAGAGATCTGAGACAAAACACAAATTAACAGATGAGGCTGCCTGGCCCTTGAATGCTAACATTATTTGAAGTCAGTACCTTCAGGAATATGCCTCTGCAGAAATCTGATGCTGAATGAATTGATTACCTGCCTCTGCTCTTGTTTCCTCTTTCTCTTTTTTTTTTTTTCTTTTTTTTCCCCACTAATGTATCTGCAAGCTAAAGTAAAATGAAAGGCTGACAGGACCAAAAACCTCCCTGTTTCAGAGACAAGAAAAGGAATCACAAAGGAAATTTGTATGGTTTTTACTAGACTAGAAACAAGATTCCCGAATCCTCTACCCTGTCTCCCCCTTCAGTGCTCATACAGGTTTTAAAGTACAGGACAGAATTCATAAATTCTCACTACACTCCTGTAAAAGATTCAATTAAGCCTGTTCCAAAGATTTCTTAACACAGTATTTCTCTAAGCTAGAAAAACAACTTGACATTTTGGGCTTTGAGCTTCCTGTTAACATTAGTAAAACCCACAAAACCCCTATATTTTGCATGCTAATTTTGTGTACAATAACTCAATTTTATGCTACTTAAATTCCAGTCACATTGTATGTTGCTTGCTGGCATTTCCTTTATGTTCACATTTGCTTCAAATAGAAACATTGATTAATTTTTAAAACCATTACACTTTGCTCATTTGTCTTTGGGAAAAATGACAAGAACTATTTTGCAAAGCTAGAGCAGGAAACAACACAGGTTTTGGCATAAAAACTTTCCACTTTGAGAAGAAAATGGTCAATGATTACACAATTTCCTTCATTTAATGAGTGTTATGATCCTACAGGAGTAAATGGTATTAACAAGGTAATGAAGCATTAGTACCAGCACAGTCAGCATCTCGCTGTCAGATACTAACATTTCACAGCGTCTGTTAATCCTAAGCAAAGTCTTGATTTCTACTCAAAGAAAAATAACCACAGCAGGTTTCAAAAAGATACTTGTCACAGGAATGAGAAGTGGGATACAACTGTATTTTAAGGATTTTGTACAGAGTTATGCAGAAAAAGATATTTTCAAAATAAAGAAAAAATTATTAACTGCTTAAGACTATTCTCAGTAAACTAGAACCGTGGACCTGGGGTGGCTTGTGCTTGGACGAGCACATTTAACCACTATATAACCACTATTACAATAATGCTGCCATACTGAAAATGCACATACAATAGAACTACCAGCTCCAGTACGTACCAAAAGCACAGAAGAAAATGTGTTACATTTTCAGTATTCTAAATTTATTTTCTCCAAGCAGAACAGGCCAATTACTAAAACTCACATGGATGATCGAGACAACAGGTTTCTCATCTGCTAAAACAAGTCTTGCTTTTGCTAGACTCAACGTGGAGTCTGGAAAGCAATAGGGAGTTCATTCTGCTGTGACCATTCCCCATTCCCATCACCCAGCAGCACACATACCCGCATCTGTGAGGTAAGGGTCTCTTCCGTCACTTCCTTGTGTTTTGAGGTAAGGTACGTAAGGAGGAAGTAAGTAACACATGAAATTAAACAGAATCCACGTAGTGGCAGTATTTGAAATACTAAACATTTCTTTTGTCTTGCATCTATCGGGCAGAAACACGTAGATATCAACAAACCAACCCTGCAGCTTTGTGCAAATACATCCTGTATTGCCTTTTCCTTGCACCACCCACTCAGGGCAACTAGACTGAAGACCAGTACTCTACGGGCAGGGAGGAGGGAACTTCTCTCTGCTTAGGTGTTTTTAGCTTCTTCTAGAGTTGTTGGGAAGCACAGATATCCATAGACTGGACATAGCTCTGGTACAAACCTTTGTTATTTGAACAAGGAAGGCTTTCTGGAGGATTAGGGGTGGGTACCCTGCTGCACATCTGAAAGTGAGCTAAGAGGAGTGGCAACATGGTGTCTTCAGTGCCAGATGCTACTGCTTTTATATGGCCTCCAGAACTGCAGGGTTTAGTGAAAACCCCTACAAAATAGCAAACTTTGATCTCTATCAGAGCACACTCCAGTTGTAATTTTGTCTGTTCCCACACATACGCTATACCATATTGCCATATACCACTGTACCATATTCCATAAGGAATCAAAACAAGCTGAGTTTAGGCAGTTTTGAGAAACACATAAGCAACTGTCCCATAATACAGTAAATTACTAGATAGAAACAAACACTGTTGGACAGCTTAGAAAAACATGTTTTCTATTTATTTAAAAATAAGTTTGTAGTTACTACATTGCAGTGACAGTAATTCTTACACATACATTCTAGTTTGTATAAAAGGATTCAAAGTATTATGCATCAAAACTAACATAGAAAGTGTCCACATAACAGTAAAGAAATTTCCAATCCATATGTACAAAAAGAAAGGGCACTGTTATCCTGGTGAGATACTTCAGGTTATAACATGATAATCTAGATTTCTGGAAGGAAAAAAGCCTTGATAAAGCTAAAGAATTATAGTTTTCAAAACTGTTACTCATTACATACAACAGATTTTTGTTTTACATAATTCTGTACAAAATAAGCGTAATTTTTAATCTGAAAATGTGTCAGTTTTAAAATTAACCTTTCTAGGCAACTTACTTGAAGTTGAGCTCCATTCTATACATATTGAAACATTATGACAGAATTTAGTTCACGCAAGATCATTATCCAGTTGTCCACCACACTTCTGCAGTTTTAGTATGGTCCAAAAATGTAACTTCTGTATGGTCTCAATGCATTAGCAAACCAACACGTGCAGTTGTAAGCACAAAATAGCACATGTACATCACGCAGTACATGACAGGTACTTCTATTTCTTTCTACCCCTATTTTGAATGACTTCATTCTTTGTTTTTTCAGTGTAGGAATTCATAGTATAGTACTACTTTCCCTCCCTAAAATGTATTATTTGAATTATTTGAAGTGAATTTCCTGATGTATTTATCTGCATTAAAAAGGATCCAAATGACTACTTGTCTGACTACGTACCTCCTAAAAGCTAAATTTCTTCACCCTTATTTTATTGCAGCATATAAGGTTTCTCTTCTGGAGTGCCTTGAGGCTCTTATAACCTTGGGAAAAGGGGCAGGGAGGGGGGGGGGAAGCAGCCAATCGCCTTTTTTTCTGCAATTTAAGATGTCTTTTAATCTAGCTTCCTGGCATGTTACCTCATCCAACACACTGTAAAAATGACATGGTGAATTCCTGCATTAAAATTAGCAGAAACACAAGAGCACCTAGAGGTTAACTCTGGTTTAAAAGCTACCTGCTATTTTCCCCAGACAGCAGAAAGTGAACAAGCTGTACTCATGATTCAAAAACAGGAAGCTACGTAAGCTGTCAATGCCAGACTTGTTATTGGAAACACATTGTTAAGCCTTGGCCAATTTTATGAAATGTAATACGCTTTCCTCTGCATACAAACAAACACGTATATACAATAATTTACAGCAGAAAACTAACAGCCCTTTTATCAGTTGAATCTCTAGGTCCCCTTGGAAACCAGTCTGTTACAAGAGCTTCAGGGATAAAAGAAAATATATACTAATTTTACACAGTTAATTTGTCTTCATTTAGGTAGTAAACAGAAAATGAGCTTTTGCTGTTTCTAGGTGAGGTTTTAAGAGCCTCGACCTTCTGTATCACAGCACTGTAGTAGAATTAAATTATTTTTAAACACTCTGTTAATAAAAGGCAAAAAGTAAAACCTTTGAAAAAGTAGCATGGACAAAATATACTACTTCAGAATAAGGTAAGGACTCAGGACACAATTGTGGTATGGCTGCATCTTGATTGACCAGCAATGTTAAAATTACCTCAGCAAGATTCACATGCTACAAAATTGAATGTGAATGTTGATGAAAGTGAGATTAAAAATCTCTAACCTCTTATCTACTATGTAAGTACAGGGTGAAACAGTCCCATCCAGTTACACCTATTGCTTTTATAGAACCAGTCAACCATTTAACATGTGCCTAAATTCAAATGACACGCTAAAGCATTTACTTATAGTCTGCAATCCAACAAATGTGAGCAAAATATTTAGCAATGTGATGTAAAAATTGTAACAAGCTTGAGATTACTGAATGGACAGAGTATTTTTTGTGTTGCATGTAGTCCTTCTTTGGTAAGACAAAAGCCTCTGGCACAGAACTGATGCTTAAAAATATTTGTACAGCAATACAGTGAATAAGCTGTCTCTACACTACAATTTATTTTTTAATAGATATTAATATATCCTACGTGCTGCATCAGGGTCCTTTATCAATTAATAGTTTCACAAATATTAAGCCATAGTAATATTTAACTCAACCAACTCAATCTTACAAGTCTATCAACAAACCAATCACAGGTACAAACCAGACACTGTACAAATAAACATCTGTAAATCTTTATCACAGCAGTCTAATCACTGGAGGAAGACATGTCTCTGTAAAGTTGTATCACTGGTCATTGCCGAGTGACGAAGAGCTCTAGTTCAATATTGAGAATAATAATAATAATGAACACTACAGTGGTAAAATTTCAGTTCAGTTCCCAGAGAACACACTAACAACAGAAACAAAGTGGATAAAGAGTTGTTAGGTATGTAGGCACAGGTACAATGATTCCTGTTAAACATTTAGAGCCCACTGTTATGACAGAAGCAGAAGTTATTTCCTCACTGGTAGTTAGAGAACACACTGTTGTTATGATACCACTCAGCAGTAAATACCAATTTTAACGTCTCCCAGTATAGCATAGAAATACCAGAACAGTATCCTCATATCCATGTCAAATATAAACAAATTTAATGAATAAAACTGAGTTAATTGCTGCCAGATCATTTATGTGTATGTGACTATGAAGCTGTATGTTACTTACAATGCAAATGTGAAACAAGCACATGAGATTTTGATAGTCCATTTTCTGAACCAGTTGTTAGGTACTTGAGATGGCATTATAAAACATGCATATAATTATAGTTCTTAAATTATTTCAACACTGACCAATAAGTTTATTGCTCACATTTAAAAACTTAAGACTATGTAATCAAAAGCTCTTTTTCTGTGTTGATACAGTATCTCACAACACTTCAAATAATAAATTTTTCCCCAACCAAAATACAGTCTGATGGTGACTAAAGTCTCATAAATAAAGTTTGCAACCTAGTGAATTAAATTATAAAAATATAACTTTTAAATAAATCTGGTATTAATTTCTAATAAAATTCTAGTGTTGCTTCTATAAAAAAATTTGACCCAAATTATCCACAATTTATTTTAAAAGGAAAAACATTAATGTGTCTAATACAAATTAAAAACTTACTGGCTAAAGTCACCGATATTACTGGGTGGGAAGCAGTACCCATGTTCTGCAGGTAAGGCTTTCTATCCTCGCAAAATTAAGATGTTTAATCTTCTACCTACTATTAAGGGAACGTATATTATCTCAATCTCCAAAACTTACTTACAAGGTATTTTTGATATATAAATATATACATAGACATGCCATATAAAACATCATTACAAACAGAGTAAATACAGAAGATGAATTTTAGATATAATCTGTTTTATATATTACAATGCAGATAACATCAGGAAATTACACATTTTCAAATGATTGCCTTCATCAGTGAGATCTGACAAAATTAACAAGTAGAATCAATCAGTTTTGAATTGTGAAGCTGTATTGCAATTGTACAACCGTAGCTTGTTATCTTACCACATGTTTAGCAACTCCATTTTAATTGAATGATAAAGAAATACTTGTTCGAAAAAATAAATATGCCAACAAATGAAATAAAAACTAATCCCTGCTCCCCAAGTTCAAATGCATAACAATTCAAAGAAGATCTGGAAAATATCTTATAGCCACTTTTTGTAGTAAAATGAACTACCTTAAACTAGGTATGGTGGATACTAATTTGCTATCCACAGTAACATATTTCTATTTCTCTTGGTGGCAAATACCAATATTCTTTGTTCAAACTTAGAACCTTTTTTTCAGTAAGAAAATAAAGAGTGAAGAATCAGGCCTCAAATACAAATACAGAAGCTGTGCAAATTTAAGGTCTTAATTCTGCATGCCCTCCCTTCTAGACATTGCAGATGATGTTTGTGTAAAAAAAAAAAGTATAACCAGAAAATTTTGGTTACATTTTTGTACCATACCAGATCTCAGTAAATATGACTACTTATGTATTTTTAACTTGGAACTGGACAATACTTTTTTTAAGTGATACAAAATGGTATTAAGGTTTGTTTGTAAAGGTATAAAATAACTAATGTACCATAAACAAATAAATAACTGCTTTTCTTTTCCAGAGCAGTACATATAACAATACATTCCCCTAAGTCATATAGTTATCATTTACAATAGACAACTTAATTTTAGTAAGGATGCAAGAAATAATAGAATACAAGGCACAATCATTAAATGGAATTTTTCTTTAGGGTGTATATTGACTTATGTCAGCGTGATATACCATAAAAAGTGCAGAAAAACACAATGTGCAATGAGACCACTGTATAAAACATGATTGCATAAAAAGTGATTTGGCCTTTTAACCCTAATAATTGAAAATAACCAATCTTCCCCTTAAAATTAAACTATAAAGTATGACATTTTAAAATTTTCAGTTCTAGTGCTATCTAAAAAATCCTGAAAAAAATTTATACCTGGGTAATATTTTAGATGTATGTGTTTATGTATATATTAATATATACACATACACTCTTCTTTGTAGGTCATTTCAGCCTCTTAAGCATGTCTTAAGTTGTAGAAACAACTATCAATCTGGATCAGAAAGTAAACATCATAATTCCATACTTGTCCTGTAATTTCCTTGAATCCTTTAACCAATTATACATTTAGACTAAAACATCTCTGTCAAAGGACCCCACCAGTGCATTATTTTCTACCAGAAGTACCAAAAAGGATACATTTCAGAACAATGTTAACAATTTACTATTTAAAACAAGACACAGCTTTTATCACTGCAAATGGTATGCTGTACTGACACTCAAAGAAAAAAAGGCTTTCCACTGCACTGATTCTCAGTCTTTGGCACAATAAACAGAGATTTAGTGACTGATACAAGAATCAAGGTCTGAAAAATTAGACATTAGTCAAACTTTTTCCAATGTGGATATATATATACTTGTGATTACATTTTTGCTATGTTTGGCAGAACTTGGATAAACCAATGGCCTGTGCTAGGCTTCTTTTGCAGCTGAACGTTCCATCACAACTGAAATTAAACATTTTCAGATTAGCAAAGTTTGGTATTTTGTATTTAATAGAAATGTAAGTGAATTTACTGCCACTTTTTGTCAAAGTCTACCTTTCTAGGCGACTTGACTTTACAATCAAAGCGTACCTTGCTTGGTCAAAAATAGACTTCTGTTTTCAGTTTGTGGCAATTAAAAGTACCATCACCTTTTTTCAATTGTGTAGAGATATTATGTACTACTCCAGCAGAGTAGTTACCAACGTCAGTCAGAAATTGCTTCAATTATTCTCAATTGTGAACAAAATGACTGTTGAAATGTATAACCTATTTGGAGGGCAATAAATAGCAAAAGTTTAAAATATATATTTCTTTCAAAGAATGTTCTTTCAGTTTATCTTTCTGCTAGATCTTTCTCCCCACATCAGAACATACTCTTCTAACCCATAATAGCAGCAGGGAAGAAGAAGTCTGTTCTGCTGTTCCTTAACTGTACCTGCTTCATAGCATTCTGAAGTAGAACCCTTGGTAAAAATTACCAACCAATTAAATTAGCTTTTGCTTTTTCAGTCAGCTTTCGGACTCTGCCTCTGCTTGATGTTCCGAAAGTTAAGGAGGTGTCTTCAAACAATAGCTGCCTTTGCTCTTCCTCAGAGTCATCTTCATTGTAAAAGGCTGTCCTCCTACCCTGGTTTCTAGTTCTCATGTGAGGTTCAGAATCTTTAAGCTCTTCAGACCCCTCCTCCATGGGCTCATGTGTCTTTTTCCTCCTGCTTCTTGTTTGCATTTTAACATTCGCAGGAACTAAGAGGTCCGAGCCTGGCTGACGGGTCTTTATCTTCCTTTTTGGCTTTCTACCCCCACGGCCTTTTTTTTGTAACAAGTCTTCCTTCACATTATTTTCAGAAAGAGAGTTGCATGCAGTAGAAACAGAGGCTTCTTCTGGTATATCCCTTGTGGTCTGGATTGTATTCTGCTCTGCAACCTTTTGCTGTTCAACAATTTGTAGCTTTTTTGGTTTCCTGCCTCTTTTCTTGTGCACCACCACCTCACAGCTACTGTTATTAGTCTCCACCTTCGGTTTCCGCCCGGGACCTCTTTTAACTGGAGGTTTCAAAGGCTGTCCTCCATGTCCATTCACCTGAATGCTTCCTGATGCCAAAGCATTATTTTTGCAATCCGCTGTAAAGAAATGCAAGTACATGTCACATAACAGATTTGCATTTACATTCATTTTCACACTGCCTTAATAAAGCCCCTACTAAAATATCTGAAAGGATTCACAGTGATTGCCAATCTGTCAAAATCTGAGAAACCCAAAGTAGAGCTCAAAGAGTTTCATTCTCATGTGCAAGGAGAACTAATTTCTAGTTGAGTTTAGCACACAGTAGCTGGGGGGTGGGGGGAAACAACAAACAAAAAAACCAAGAAAAACCCGGGGGGAAAAAGAGGGAAAAAGGGGAACACCTAAGGGGTTTTTCTTGGCTGATACAACACCAGTGGACAAAACTCCTATTTTGTATCCACAACAGCAAAAAGTTGCTCAGGAAGCATTACTGTAAGGATCAGGAATGCTTCACAGCAAGTAATCTCTGGAGAAATAAAACAGTTTCTTTCAGCCTGAGGTAGCATCTTTTATATGCAATTTGCACAGATTTCTCACATTAACAGACAGACAGCAGATGTACTTGCTTTGACATTTTATAGGGTGTGTTTTCATTAGGTGAGGGGTACTCGGCTTAGCAGGGCATGTCACAGGACCTCTTAGGGAGATGTTCTGATACCACAGCCCTTGCCTAAAACATGGCCAAGAACAGGCTCATAGTCAGCATGATAGTTCCTCAGTCCTTCGGTGGAACACCCATGCACAGCTCCTGCTGTGTTCAAATGTGCACCATCATGCACTGAACGCACAGGCCTCCTCTGTCATGAGTGGATGTGCAGGAGGGACGTGTCCATGTCAACAGCATTCAGACACCTCTGATCCAACCAAACACCCAGTCCTATAAAAGGTGCATACTTAGCCATGCAACATGGTAACAAGCTGGGGCCTTTGTGAGAAAGCTTACAAGGAACAGACAGATGATTTAACTTATCAGACCACAAGCTACTTTTTCAGAAGCATGGAAGACTACGAAAGAACAGATAATCCTTGGGGAAAGAAGGACTACAAGGAGTAAGCAGATTAATTAGGGGGCACCCAATTTGCAGACTAAGACTACTGTGTCTCCCATCTTCAGAGAAAAGATGCTTCATGGATCTAGCTGCTTCAAGCATCTTCATAACAGATCAAAGCTCCTCCATAAACAGGAAAGCTTTTTGACTAGAAGATCTTATTTCAGTCTCCACAGAAGTTTTGAGTTTTAAGGTATTCAGACATCAAAAGACCGAGCAAGCTCACTTGAGAGATTTCATGAAACGTAGGTCTGAGCAGTCCATTCAAATGTACTAAACAGAAGCAGTAAATACTGCATAGTTCAATTTTCTGTGGAAAAAAGTGAAAGAACTAATTTGCAGCTGGGATGCTCTGACCTTTACAATCGTGGCTGCACAGCATGTCACCACACTCAGCGTAACTGAACCAAATGTAACTCACATAAATGTTATGAGGTTAAACACACAGGGTTTAAAGCATGACCCTGCAGAAGTCTGCTCTGGAATTTCAGAACTCCTAACGTGATCTTTGTAATATTTTAAATGAAGGCAGAGATATGTTAACATATCAAAATAAGCTAGACAACAGTTGATCACATCATGGAAATGGTGTTAAGAATAGTCAAAACTGTGCTAATTCATCAAGAAGGAAACTGTGTCGGAGTTGTTCCATTAGACTTCCCCATTCTGCTAAATCATAATGCATCCTAATTTCCCCACCTCCAAATTACCACAACTAAAGTACAACACTACAGCCAGTACATCAATAACTGGGATGGGCAGGGAGAAGTTCCAGAGAAATTTGGTACCTTGTTGATTAATGGTGGAAGATTTTACTTTGCGCTTGATTTGCTTCTCTTTCTCGGGATTTTCTCTATTGGAGTTATTCCTAGTGTTATGACTGTAATCTGATGGGGTAGGGTTTGACACAATATTCTGGTTCTTGGAATGTTTGGCTGAATTCTCCAGTACTAGAAGGACAAAAAGAAAAAAAAAAAACTATGTAAGTCCAGCAGTTTATACCACATTCAATCTTGTTGGACTAAAATGGAACTCATGTTCTACTACAAACAATTTGAGTCAGTGATCCAGAAGGAAGAATGCTTCCTAGATAACACAGCCTAACTTGTTCAGTTTTCCTCTGAAGAGCCTCAAAGGCCCATCAGCTTGAAAACAGAACTAGTCTTAATTGAGAGAAATATAACAGATTTCCAAAAAGCCAATTTTATGTTTGAAAACATTCCCTGCTTAATTAAAAAAAAATCCAACTTGCCTGACTTTCCTGACCCTGCAGTAGTATTAGGCTTTGTAATTAAAGGCTTTATAGTTAAAGGCTTTGCTCCTGAAGAAGTAGATGGTTGCTCTGTAACAGCCACATCTGTTATCCCCCTATTGCTTCTAGTCCGCACAAGGGAAGAGGCTTCAGCCGCTTTTCCATTCATCTGAGGCGGAGCATGTCGCAGTGCTGTTGACCGTGCAGGTGCAGAAGATGACGAAGTGGTGGAAGTTTCTGACTTCAACTGAGGTTTTATTAATCTCCTCTTCCTTTCAGGACTGCAAAAGGAGGAACAATTTGTATCCTGGATGACCCCTTTTTCATTTTACAGGAATAAATAAAATTAAATGCTAGTGTCTGAGATCGTGGGAGTAAAACAATCACCTCTGTATGAAGTATGTTAAAAACATGACATTTACTGTGGAAATTCATGTAAGTTGTGAGCTTCTGAAAAGTGAATCTTTACAATAAATACTATAGTTATATGACAAAGCATGATGCCACCGCTATCCTAACAATGCTGGTTTACTGTATGTTTAGCAGGTATTTGAATTTTAAGCACTTACACTAGGATAGCTCTAAGTAAAGTTTAAAACTCTTCCACGTCATAGGGACTTGCATGTCAAAGCTATCATTCTGCAATATAGGGAATAGTAAAGGAAGGATTAAGAAAAAAACCACACTAGGTTCTATTGTTTAGGTATGTCAAACTTGCATAACATTTCATGAATGCTGTAAAAGAATTAATGTACCTGGATGCAACACTACTGGAAACTGAGCTGCTTCTACTTCTTTTTTTCCTTCGTTTCTTTATTGTATTTCTTTTATGAAAGCGCAGGGCAGATTTATAATCCGATAAAATCGAACTTATGTGTTCTTCAAAGAAAGCAGAAAGGCGCAAGCTCATGCTGTAGATCTAAAAAAGAAAAGCCAGTAAACAAGTTTTATACTTTTCCAAAGCATCATTTTACTTATTTATCATTGAACAATAGCTAGAAAAGTAAAGTGATTAATATGGAAATGTTTTAGGGAAATTTACAGTCTGTCTCGACAAATTTACATTAGCCCATGTGTAGGTTTGCTTTAAACTGTTTTCATGGTTTTGAAAAGTATATTACAACTGAAGATGACACACAAAAGAAAAAATTAGAAAAGTCATTTTTTCAACTGCCTTTCCAGAACGTATTACCCCTTTCTAGCTTCAACAGAAATTACAAAGAGATCCTTAATGTAATTTTACTGTATCACACCTAGGGTCAAGAAATCTTATTTTCTGCTGCATTAAGTTTCATCCTTATATCCTATATTTGAACATCCATCTGTTCCTTTTATGGATGAATTGATTCTACCAGTAGGTTAGTTTCAACAGGTACAATAAATGTATTGAAATTATGTAGGTGCACATTTTTTTTTTACCCATCTCTAGCCTTGAATGATTTATAGTGACTCCCAAACTCAGTTTAGATCACAACTAATTATTTGAGCACAGTTGCTATTAATTCTGGAAACAAAAAAAAAAACAAACACCAAAGTGACCTGCCTAGGTACTTTGAGACACAGCACCTTTTTAGAATATGAAACACCATATTAGAATATTGAAAGTTGCCTACCTAATGACACACCAAACTATAAGAGCATCAGACTCAACAATAGGTTTGACAGATTCTGCATGTGTTACTGGAGATAGCATGCAAAGAAATATGTGTCTAATGTGCCAAGAGAAAAAGAAAAAGCTGATGAGTTTAGGTTTACCGTTCAAGTAAGCATAAGTGATGTAAAGTAAGTGGTATTTTTAGCATATGCATGACAAATTAAGAGTAAAGACATCACCATTCAAAAACTACGTGTTGCATGCACTTGAAAGCACATAGGTTCCAGAATATTAAAATTCTTAACATCAGAGCCTTCCACTTCTAGTTCTAAGTAAAATAAAAAAAGATGTAGACATTTATTACTATACCAGTCTGTTTGGAAGAAACACAAAAAAGTATGAAAATGTCAGAAGGACCTGTGAAATCACCCAGAGCTAAGATGACAGGTGTGATGAGATCAAGGAGAGAGAGAAAAACCACAAAAGAATCCAGACTTTCCCCCAAATCCATCCCATTTAATGCAACCAAAAGACTGATTTTTAGGCAGCCTCAATAGTGAGTGGGTTTGCCTGCTACTGACTGAAGAGAGAGTAATCGCTGATCAGTCCGTCTTTCTAGTCACCTGCCAAGAAATTTGTCCCCAAGTTTTAAAACAATGAAGTCCTAATAATTAATTTGCTATTTAGAACAGCCAAACATAAAAGCTGTTAATAATTCTAGTCTGAACATCTAACACGTATTAGTAGAAGAAAAGCTACACAAAAGCCTTGAACATGTGTAAGTATGCATTTATAAATTAACTGCTCACAGATACTGCACCTACTAAAAGCAGGGCATCCAAGAGTAGGCTGATACTATGTAAAGACAGTCCTGTTTCCCAGAAATCCTAAGTGCTTCATTACAATTGCACTGCATAGTGGTGAACAACACTGAATTTCAACATCCTCTACTGTCTATACCTGGATATTTCAGTTTGGGGCAATCTCCAAGGTGGAGGGAGGGCTCTGTGGTTTTTTGTTTTGAAAATCAAGTTTCTTCCCAAAATAACAGTTAAATTCCACTATTCTACCCATAATCATGTTTCTACAGATCTTTCCTTCAATGTGGCTCTCCCTTTAGATCCACTTTCTAATATACACTTTTGAAACACACATGCAGAACATCAGAACTTATGGTATTTAAACAGCACACATTCCTTTCCTTTAAAATACAAAGCTGTAATAGTGTCTCAGAAATATTCAAGTTTGAAGATCAGAAATAATTAAACTTGTTTTTAAAAGTAATCAAATTACAGTTGCTTTTTCTGTTCTATATTTTTTCAGATATAAGTGGGTTTTTTTAAACAACAACAATAGAAAATAATAAAGTCTTACCCTTGATCTTTTACTTGGTGTATAGGCCTTGGAATTGCTGAAAATAAGTCTCACATCTTTACATAACTCCATTGGTGATTCATAGTTGCCAGCTTCCAGTGTTTCTCTAACAGTAGCAAAGTCCATAGGAGTATCAATAATATCCCTATAATCCTGTTAAGAAATAGCAAAGCAGTTTATTACAATTTTTTTCCAAGCCCTAACATATCATTTTCTTTCAGATGCATTTGATAAACCTGTTTAACACAAATGTCCTATTTAAATAGGTGTGGAAGACTGCTAAAGATGTTTTGCCCCTTTCCACTCATACACAACATAAGTCCTCACACATATAATCAACAGGACCAACATTAGAAGTTAACCAATAGATGATTTAATTCATTTTCTAAACAGATATACTGAAATGCAGAGCTCAGAATTTCGTGTCCTAAGGATTACATTACTAACACACTGACATGAAGGTACCAGTGATACGAAAAGTGTGACTACAAGCTTTCTGGATGGCTTAAAAGCTCAAACTTGCGACTAAGACTAATAATGTTCTTACATATTAGCTTTAAAATATAAAGTTTGAATACTTGAATCTGATCAGAGGCTTATCACATCCTTCTGAAACCTGAGTAGTTTCCCAAATGGAGACCTGACAATTTAGGAAAGTAATATTAAAATACTGAAAACTCCATGGGCTTAAATAGGAGCCTGATCAAGCCAATGACAGGATCATTTTTCTAGGCTATAGAAAAAACAGAGCAATATCCATAAAACAAAAACCTTAAATACCAAAATTAACCAAAAAGTTAACTTAATCCATCAGGGCAAATAGAACCTGCAGGAGTGCCTATGAATGTTAAACAGGTTTGTGACACCAGGGAGCAGTGTGTTTCATGTCTTAGCCTACTATAGTGCTCTCCATGAGCTCATTTGAGGATCTCAAACACAGCAGCCCATCTGTAGTTGGCCATGGCATAAAGTTTAGGGTACTTCAAAAATAATGGCTGCAGAAGCATCAAGACAGACCTACTAGTGACTTCCAAAAGAGAAACATTTCTTTTCTCTAACTGAGAAAATTAATTTCCCTGAAGTCAATCACCTTCGAGTGATATTTTAAAGAAAAACTTATGCTAGAAAGTAAGCAAAACCTTTGCTTTGTTACTGAAAGTTGTCACATAAAATAACCTTTAGTTTTTATACTTCTGAAAAAAAAACAATGATCCCTGACATGCCACATTCAACAACCAAATATATGTGTTTCATATATGACTATTTTTCACTCAGAAAATGAAAGACATCTTAATTGCAAAAACTGTAATTTACTTAAAAAGTTGTAATTTACTTAACAACATAGGCATCCCTGAATATAAAATATTTTGCAAGTTAAGTATCTGAGAGAGCAGAGAAGTATAACTTATTTTGAAATTACTTTAAAAAGACGATATAAATTATTATCAAGTGACAGAGAAGCACTGAAAAAAAATTCTGTTACTGCAGCTGCCTGAAGATCCAATTGAAAGAGATGGAAATACGGTCAAAGCCGGAAAAAACACAACCTACCACCTAAGAACTGGATTATAGCCAGCTTTCTTGCTCTAAAATACTCACTGGATATTCAAGAAGATCCACTGGTTGTCGAAATGGTTCAGAGTCTTCACACTGAAAAATGAGATTCAGCAGCTCCTGGCATTGCTTCTTCCATGACTGAATGTCATATGACTGAGCTCTATTACGCAGCCGCCGCTTTGGCTGATGATCCTGAAATGACAATATTGCCTGGTGTATATTAAATAAACTAGCTGCATTTACAAAATCTAACAAAAAAGGTTTCCAAGGATATAAATGAATTCACAACATGCAGCAGCACAGAAATGCTTTTACATTGAACAGCTCAGTAGAGCAACACATCACTAAGTTTAAAACTTTCAAAAAGCTGATATTACACAATAATAAAAACATTTTCAGTTTTACATTTCATGGTCTACAAATACATTTATAGTTATTTATAGGACTACAAAATACAAATAAAAAAATCTTAAGAATATTTACCTTTCTTTTTCTAGTGGAAGTGCCTGGCACATTTGTATCTTTCTCTTCTTCCTTTGAGCAAGATAATGAGTCGCACAAAAAGGTTAAAAAATATAAGCATATATGAGTAGATGAGTTCTTTTATACTTCATTTGTAATTTGAGTCTTTATAGTCCTACTCCTGTCCCTTTGAGAAGCATTTCATGTGACTGTCAGTTTTGAGAACCTCTCAGAAATCTAAGCAGCATCTAAATTCTTCAGCAATTCATTAAAGCTCTCTGCACTAAAGGAGGACAGGAGGCTGGATTTTCACCCAGTTTCCCAGCTGACAAAAAGAAACATTTTGACAGACGAGTACACCCCACTCCCTTACAGTGACTGAAACCATACTTTGGTCTTCCACAGGACAGAGACAGTGATCCCATTTCTCCAGCGTATCAATGCCAATGTCTAAGACACAACCACTTACCTCATCAGAGTCAGACAACACTTTCTTCTTCATTGCATTGTATAATGGAATTATGTCATAGCAACTCTGGTCTCTGTGTAAAAAGAAATATAAGCTAATATTTATCTTCCATCTTCACCTAAGGAATCAATTGTAATTTTCCCAGGATTATGGAAAATATATATGCAATCATTCCCAAATAAGAATGTGTTTACTGCTATACGAATACTAAGACGACTGTAGTAATAAGTTAAGCTAGTCATCTGCTCAAAAGTTGTAAAATATTATCTGCTCTCTGTCAAATACAGACCACTCAACAGTGTCAACGTTTTAAAATTAAAAATTATAACCCTTTACCATAAATTTATCAGCATTAGAAAAATCTAATACTATGCCACATAAAGGGCTTTGGGGACCACCTAGCTTTATAAGAAGCATTACAGTGAATTTATTGTACAAAAATGCAATTTAATACATTAGCACCCACAATGTAAGACATTTGAAATGCAATGTTCATTTGTGTAAGGACTGTTATTGCATAAACCTGCATAATTAATTCAATAAAACACACACTAATTTTCAATTCCTGTTTAATATAAAAAGCTCCTATACAAAGGAAAGCCTCAAGGTGTTCTACTATGTAGCAATCTAAACCACTGGGAAAAACGTGGTTTGTGACACTTCTACCACTTTTAACTGTAAACACTCAGTAACTCTTAACACCGTAATACAGGCTATTGCAATTACCTATAAAAGCTGGGAGAGAAAGTGAAAAAAGATAAAGCAATATCAACACCCTCTCCTCCCCCTTTTCAGTTTTTTAAGACACTTAAGTAACTTAAGAGACTAAGCCTTAGGTTCTCAGATGCACTCTCATTAGAACCATGGGCTTTGCTTTCCACGGTCTAGGTCTTCTACCTCACAGTTAGAATTATAAAAACAAAGAAAAGTCTGGGCTTTATATCAATTGCTAGTTCACTTAAATTAGTATATTAATAGACTCAAGCTATAGGCCATTATTAAATAAGAATATCTATGTGTTGCATTAATTTAGCTAAGCCAATTAAAAACATACACTTTGAAAAACCCTGAGCTGCTTAATTAATCAGAAAAAAATCATGTAGAATGATCAGATGTTAAAGAACAAAATCAGTAATAGACAAACTCTTTAGATACATATCTTTTCCTAATAGTGTATATTTCACCAAAACTTTTAATATCTCAAGTATTTCAGTCTTTTTCACTCTCCAGACAATATCAGAAATCACAGGCACTGAAGATATCGAAAATTTATGTATGGAGTCACAGTCCTAGATTTCCAAATACATAACACAGTTCTGATGTTTTTTGAGAACACATGAAATAGAAAAGAACACGATTCAATTTAACAATTTCAATGTAACTAAGAAAGTAAATCACTGAAAATGTCATGATTTTTTGTTAAACTAATGAAGTATTTTGCTGTTTCTATAAGGTGGGAATAACAGTGCTCACTGTGTACAAGCAAATCAAGGCAGTGGACACAGTAAGTTCTTCTTACAAACTTTAGATCTGTAGATGTGTCAACTGACTGAAAAATCTTAAACATTTCTCATTAAGTTTTTCTATAGACAATAATAAAAAAGAACATTTGAAAGACAACTATTGCTTCTGTCAACTACAAAGCCTCCAATTTTTACCTTGCATACATATTAACACCATCTTCAATCACATTATCAATTGTAATCTAGACTTTGGAATTAAATGCCCATAATTATGTTCATGTAGACAAAATCAGAACTCATAACTTACCAATGAGTATATGTATAACTCCATGAAGGTACTCAGACTCATTCTTATCATTTAGGAGAAAGTCTCTTGAAATAAAATGCTATGCCAATCTATGCCAATCAGTGTATTATAGAACGTTATCTTGTTTTGCAAACTTATGAATTCTGTGTCAAGACAAGCTTTATTCTTTTCTGCCCCAACAGCAGACAACAGGCCTATTCAAACTGCAGAACCATCTTACTTTAAGATACAGATCTGAAAAGGCTAAATATCTCGGGGTAAGAGACAGGAATAACAACCAACCTACTAAGCAACTCACTTTATGAAGTGTAGCAGAAGATCTGTAACAAATTTGGCAGATTTGACAATAGGACTTCCAGGTTCATTAAATGTGCGAGTGTTATGTTCAATGTACCGGACTTCCCACATTAATGAAGAAAGGCGCCTGGACATGAACAGTCGGGGGAAAAGACAAGGAAAAAAATAAAGACTTCATTTCTAGCAATGTATATGAACAGGGGGAGAAAACATTACATCCTTCTTCCCATCCACCACTGTTTTCCATTACATCAATGTGCACATTGCCATATGCTGCCCTATGTGGCCAGCAGAAGCAGAAGGCAGCTTCCTCAGGCTTCCAGTTCTCATGCTATAATTCTGTGCAATCTACACAAATGGCTTTAAGAATATACAGCTGACACCCCTTAGGAAAATTCAGCTGTGACATCTCACCTTTTATTATTCCTTTAAGATACACAAAACCCATCCTGTATCAGCTCTGAACTCACAGCTAAGGATTAAAAAACAGTAATAAAAATGTTTTTAAAGTATACATTTTTCTGACGGATAGACAACAATCAGATCCTTACACCACTCTTATTTGATGACCTAACTATAGAATAGCCACATTATAAAAAATGACGCACAAAATAACTGGAAAAAATAGATCCAAATCTTAAAAAAAAAAAGATAAAAACTCTGACAGCATAAAAGTTACAAATACATACAATCTTGTATTTTCATACTAAAAAAGCCCATAATGAAAAGAAATGCTGCACAAAGGTTTTGTAGAGTTAGGTGGGGGATCATTTAACATGTTTAGCATAGCATGAGCATTTAGATGCAATTTAATAATGATCTTGGGTCCAGCATTTAGTTTTATACAATGCCAGCAGTCACTAGGAAAGATAATTTTTTTCTGTTTTGTTTTGCATCATTTAGAAACACACATGCATGCTAAGACTCCTGGTTCAGGAAAGACAAATAAGTTTTAAGGTAAGCCTCATGAAAAGCTACCAAAACCACAAGTGATCTGAAAAGCCCACACAAAGTAAAAGAAAAAAAAATTAACGTGAAACCACAACACAGGGTGACTGCTTATTATTTAACCAGGTCATGGCAATACTACAAACTAATAAAACCCAATTTATTGATGGTGTGTTGATTATGAAAAATAACTGCTTACTCTTTTGAAAATGGAAACAAAATCCAGCAAAAAGTCCTCTCCACCTGATGGCAAAGCAGTGCATTATAGAAGCAAAAGCTGGATTGACTCACATCACATAATAAACATGGAACAACCTAAGTTCAATATTCATTATAATGATAAAAAACAGGGGTGCTTTTTTGAAAATGAAAAAGCAAATTTAATTTAGAATTCAATCTTCATTTAGCATATATAAATCACTACAAATGGACTTTGAAATTTGTGCCAAAAACAAAATGCTAGCCATATTTATTCAAAAGAACTATTAGAGGAACACTGATTTTCAAATTAGAAATAGCCCAAGAACTCAAAGAAACAGAAGTAATTTAAAGGACTATACTGCTACATAGATAATATTTACTGAAAAAAACCCAACCCAAATAAAAACCAAACAATTTCCAAAAACAAATAAACAAAAACCCCTAACAGCAATTGCAATCACAGTTTAGGAAAACATCAAAACAGTGTCAAAAAGACTAGACTTATTTTTGGTGCTGTGCAACAATTCCAATAATTCAACACCAATAATTTAAGAAGTCAGATTCTGTGTAGCTGCTTAAGTGATAATGCAAGATTTATTTTTTTTTTAAAGCACGTTAGGACAAAAAAACCCATCTGTGATATCTTTAAGATTTCTTTTTTTTTAACTATGAAGTGGAAACTTAATCCTTTGGACTAAAAGTAATTTTACTAACCTTGCAATTTGAAGCTCACCTGGAACAAGTCTTTTGGATAAGGAGGAATTTAAATGCCATTTAATTTTAAAATACATTTTGGGAACAGACGTTCAATCCTTTTTAGAGTTTCAGAAAATGGAAACATAGATCAAGGATAGAAGATGGAAGAAATTAAAAGCGCACACCTGCACCCATCTCCTAGATTTTGGTGTTACAAGACAAAGAGCTACCAAAAATACAGCTGGCAGTATACCACAGAAGGAACTGAGACTTGGATCTAACCTGTAAAATCTGCTTTCCAGTCTCTGCTTAATGGTACTGAGGTCTGTGGGATATGCCACAACAGTGCAATACATTGGGTAAGCTTGAAGATCCACAGGTGCCACAAATGCAGAAGCAATATCTAGATGAAATGAAAAAAAAAACCACAACAAAACCCCAGTTATATACCACAAAATTCCCATGGCAGTTTCAAGATTCACCCCCAGGCAATATATGCTATTTCTTCACATTTGAAATGTGTAGCAGTTTCCCAAAAGTAACAGTAACTACTCTAGATATTCCAAATATATTCTGATATTCTACTTAAAAGAGTGCTTGCTGAGGCGTGTGCTGTAAGTACAGTCACTGCAGTGACTACCCATTCTGTTGTGCATGAAGCACCACACTCCTCAGAGATAGGTCAAGCTCTTGTATAATACACAAATTTGAAAAGTAGGTTTGAATATACAAATTATACACATTGGAAGGCATACAATTCAGTATCGCTATTTAAAACACAGGCTTGTTGCATTTTATTTTATATTGCCACTCTAGCATCTTTAAACAAAGCAACACATTAAATTCTTACCATAAAAGTTACAGATCTATTTCAACCTCCATAAGAGGTGGGTAAAATCCATGCTCAAAATAAAACAGAAAGACAATATCCTGTCCCTACCTAACAGAAAGGAAGCCTAAAAATCAATCTACCATAATGCTAGAGGACCACTGAGCAATTTAAGTCTGTGCACCTAAACAGAGTTGTTTTTTCCCTCCTATGTTTAGAACCATCACGAGCATTTAGACACACATCATTCTAGTATTTTATACTCAAGGAAAAATACTGCAATACAAACCCATAAAACCACCTTTAAAGTCTCTTTCGAAAGTCTTTAAAAACAGAAAATATGTTGTTGCTAAACAGATTGCTCTTCTACTAGGAGCTGTTTACTTTTTTGAATGTTCTAGAAACTGCTACTTCGTACCAATATGCACCACACATACTATAACTAAATTCCAAACTAAGCAGTACGTCATACAACATAATGCAAAATGTAAAACCAGTACTCTCAGAAGGCACAGTGAAAATAACTGAAATTTCATTTCCTCACAATTTCTTTGAACGTAAATCTCTAATTTGTTTTACTACACTGTACGGGTAATTCCTTTCTTTTGGAAGGAAAGGGAAGCTTCTTATGCAGTATGTCATCAGAGAAGCCATGTGGGATATACAGGTAATCTGAATTATTTCAAGAATTGAGTTTTCTGGTTTGCATCAAGTATTTCAAAAAAATCAGTTAAAAAAAAATTATCTGTGACTACTTATATGTTTAATTTATGACCATTGTTAGCACAAAAGCTATGACTGCTGACTTAACACCAATTGTTCACCACAAAGACATACAGAAGACTTATGATTCAGCCTGTATTTCACTGATGGATCTCCACTGAGACACCCATCTTTGATTAAGGTAAATGTTGTAGTGATGTGTTAAACATTATAACAATTACCTTTTCAGAAACTGCCTGTAAACAGCAATTGCTCTACAACCAAATAGCAAGTGGTTTTTCCCAAGTTAATCAGTTATGTTTTCCTCAACATTTTGCATAACTAAGGAAATGAGAAAGTTTTGTTCCAGTTAATCAAGAGGTTAAAGGTGTATTTTATTACATTCGTTTGGTAATTTCAGAAGTGCAAATGAGCAAAGACTAAAAAATATAAATCAAAAACGCTTCCCATATTATTCAGAATTTACCTAGAGTCATAAGTTGGTTTATCCCTGCAATAATTCGGTCACACTCCTCATCTCGGGTCCTGGAACCCCACTCTCCATCCAGAGGTTTGTAGAGCAGTGTTCTACGTTCATCATCTGTTAAAGGAACACTAGTTCCCAGTTCTTCTGGAAATACAGCTGGAATGCAATATGAAAACTAAATAAGACGTAAATATTTGTACCTTGTGTAATACAGGTACCTGTAAATCAAAGATATCATATAATAATTTTTACTAACTAAAACAAATGCATACTTCTTGATTTGCTCAAAGACATTCTGGATGCATCCAGTATCCTTTCTGTATATTACTGTGTGATAAATTTAAATCCTTACAACACAGTCTGGTGTACAAGTCCTCCTTCAAACAAGATTTATCCTCTTCTGAATAGCTAAATGTAAAATTTATTTTGGAACGAAGACACTCCTTTAAAACAGTTAAAACTTGTCTTTGGTGTTGGAGTTATTTTGTGTTAAACCCCAATATTCTTGGTAAAAAATTATTTTAGTAAGGAATGGCACATGGCTTTCAGATGAAGTTTAAGTTAACAACTTTGACACTGATGCTAAAAAATTCTCCAGGTAATGGTTCCACCTTGTCAGAGTTTTATGAGTTAAAATGCTAAAACAAGAGCATGCAAATTAACAGTGTTATCACCCTGACACCCTTGAGGACTTAACAACTTTGACAATTCATAAAGTAAGAGAAGATTCTTAAAGTATGATGTAAAGAGTTCCTCTTTAACATTTTTTATATTTTTAAAGAAGGTGTAACAATGGGCAATATTTGTACATATAGCCAAAAATCAGGTGCACGTTTAGCTATCTTAGTAAGTATCTATCCTTTATCTGAAAACGTTTTCTCCTTCCTTAAGACAACATGAATTAGCTTCTAACAGAAAGTAAACAGGGGCTAATTGCCTATTTTGATTATTTATTTTAGTCTTGTTATTACTCTAACGCCTGTATTTTATTTATGACAAAGAGGTACCCACTAAAAGAAGAGTTGAACTAAAGTGAAAAGTTGAAATGAACACATTTACAACTTAAAATAATTAAGAATTATTTATGATTACTTATGAGTGACAATGTTATCAAATGTATAATGGAAAACACAAGTAAAAAATGCAGATTCTACTTTGGTTTTAAATCAGTTCTATGAAGTCTTCAAAAAAATCCCATCAATAACAATATCCTATGTGAGAAAAGAAGAAATACTACATTTTTGTCTGGGAACAGTGTCCATGCTATGCTGTCCACTCTGCAGCACGTGTATCTGCCACACGTGCTGGACCAGACAGGAAGCAAATCTTACTAAAGTGTCTCACAGGCACGTGTTGCATCTGCAATGCACTGGATGTCTGCAGGCACGCTGACATGTCTTAGAGAAGGCAGCTTCCTCAAGCTGATGTTGGGCATTGGTTTATCTCCAATCCTCCCTAACTGTACAAACAATTAACTTCAACTGTTTGTTACATTAACAGTTAACTTTACATTACAGTTAACTTTAACTGTTTGTTACATTATCTATTATAATTTTTGTAATATTTTTATTTTTAACATACAGTTAGTTTGTCTAAGTATGGCTGTGTTTTTTCCCAGTTCTTTTATCTTAATCTACTTTCAGTTTAATAATTGATTTAAAGATTTTCTTTAAATGCAATTGGTTTGTGGCACTTAATCCCACTCCAAGAGAAACAGGATTGTTTATGTAAAACCATATAACACTTTTTTTTCTTTAAATGCCACTTGTAAAGCAAATTATATTAAGGTACCATACCATTACTTGGTATCAGCTCCATGTCCCAGGGGCTCATCTTCTCAGTGTCACCATTGTCCCAGCTTGAAAATAACCACACTTGAATTACCTACTGATATTGCTTCAACATTGAAATTATTTAATGTTTGTAACATAATTTATCTATACACCACAGAATACTATAATAAACTGGTACAGTGAGATGTATGACTGAGTTTAATGAAAGCAAGCTACTCAGTCAGTACTTCAAATGAAGTAACTAATTAAAATAAAAGACCGAAGATAAATTTGCTAACCAGACATTGTAGCACTGAAATAAGCTATCAGGATAATCAGGCTGAAGAGGTTCCTGGCTTTCAATTGTTCCAAACCACCAAGCATCATCTATCACTGACCTGAAACGATCACCTAGGTAAAAACATAAAATAATTTCATCAATACAAGGCATCTTACCCTCCAAGAAAAGCAATATTTAGGTATCTCTGCTTTGATCTTGAATACAGAAATCCATTTGAACACTTACACGATCAACAGGCAAACATGAGTCATAGCTCAGCTTAAAAAAATTATTAAATTCTTTCTGAAGATTGTTTTTTAACCAAAAATTAAATACAACATTTTAGAAAAATAATGATTTGCAAATCTATCTACATACTCTTTACATATGAATTTATTTCCTAATTTCACACACAATTTACATGCTATACCTTTAAGACTCAAATCTACTTTCATTATACATTACATGCTATCTTGAAATAACTGAGCACTGTGACACTTCTGTACAGGGAATATTCTACATGCTGCTGAGCTCCTCCTCCTTAGTTTCTGCGACCCAAATGTAATTCAAGAAGTTCGTTCCTTTACTATGTAGGCAATCTGACTGATAATAGAATAAAATTCATTAAAGCTTGCTCAAAAGGTTAGCAAAGTAATTTACTATGACTTTAAATGGTTTTACTACTGCAAAGCATTCACCTAGCTGAGAAAAAATGTCAGAAGCATTGTTAAGAAAATTACACATGAGAATGCATGTATTACACACCATCATAAATGCTAACATTTTCTATAACACATGCCACAAAATTTAGAAACAATTTTTAATGTAGCGTTCAGTCCGCTCAATACAAGAACAAATGTAATTTAAGTCTGTGATCCCAAGAACTGCACCATTTGTCTTAATGAGATTTGAATATATACACACTTTCTTAACTGCTGCAGTATTTATTCCATTTCAATACATCCACCCTGTGCCCAAATGCTTGCTGCAGTTGTCTGAATTAATAGGAAATAAATATTGTTTCAAAAATGGTTTGCTTTCTTTACTGCAATTTTTTAAAATTTTAAATTGAATTGCAAGTAATTCCAGGACAATTATAAAGCTTCCATTAATAGTCCTAATTGTGCTGAACTGTACCAAGTATGCCAGAAATATGTGAAATGAAAGATCAAAAATGTAAATAAGGGCTGATCCTTTATTTTAAATGAATAAATTTTATATCCAGTGACTCTCCAAGTAGTACCTATAAAAATACTGATTTTTAGGCTAAGTGCTAGAAATCATAGATGAATAAGAAAAGATAGTAACAGTAGTCTTTTCATGAAGACAAAACAGAAAGTGCATAAACATGAAAACAAAACAAACAAACAAACAAAAACCCAAAATCAAAACAAAATAAAAACCAGTTTGTTGATAAAAAGCTGTGGTAAAAGTTCAAGAAACCTGAGCATGTCAGATCAGTCAGATCAGTCTTGGGGATTTCAGATTTCTGTGGTTAAACATTTAGGAACAGAGTTTCATACATACTTCTAAGGCATTTCTCCTTATCCTGGAAGAACATATGATCTACTTTCAAGGAACATTTATTATACCGTGTTCCACAGTGCAACAAAGCAGTGCATGATTTTTGTCAAGTACACAAGCAGACACTTGGTAAAATACATATACAGAGAGCAGGGTAATGCTCTGGAAGGCTCCTGGAAGAGCAGTAACAGCTTCAACAGCAGTGTCTTTGCAAGCTCTGCTTTACCATTTCATACGTTACAAAGGAGATGATTTTACCACTATTTTTACCACCCAAAAGACAAATTGAAGAATGAACTCTAACATGCACTTGCCAGAGTTACAAGCTGGTATGAGACACTACTGGCCTGAAACTCATATAATTTACGTTGAATAAAGGTTTATAGAAGGTTCTGACACTTCCAATACTTTTTATGTAGCTCTGATTTTTCCCCACAGTGCAAGTTTCTCAAAACACAGTTGCCAGCCCAGGAAGGAGATGCTACCCCTCCTCTGCTCCTGGATTTCTAGCACAACAGCTGACAGATGACTGCTGGCTAGACTGTTCACCAAGTATAGCCATAATTCTTCTTATGCTGTTGTGATCATGTGGGAAAACATGTATTGCATGACAGAGAACAAGACCATGGATCAGGAAACAGCAAAGCATGGTGACATATTAGTCAGTGTTGATCAACCTTGTCTCTTAAGAGATCATTACACTGAAATGATCTTTAAAGAAGAAATCAAGGTTTACAGTTCCTACTGGATCAGAAGCCTATGGTCTTTACCAAATTCTTTATAGAACTGAAGACTAGCTGTCTTTTTGGACAACATACTGTAAATATGAGATAATGAGATGAACTTATTCCTATGGCATCATGTAATTTATGCATCTACTGCTAAGGCAAACAACCTAAGCAAGGATATCAAAGGACGGGAGATCACTTCCTGTTTCCTGGCAGAAAAGTCAGGTAAGAAACAAACAAACTAAAACCCACAAAAAAACCAAACAAAACCCACAACAAACAAACAAAGAGCTTTTAACATCCATCTATGTCATTTCTTCAGGTTACTTAGCTACAATGAACCAATGAACTTTGGAGAGGACAGCACTTCAAAAACAGCACTGAGACCTACTTCAAATAAAAAACAAAAAGGAAGGCTATCACTGTTTTACTTTTGGGAGAATATCACACCATAGAATATACTGAAATACTGGAAAGGACATAGAATATACTGAAATACTGAAATATCACACCACAGAATATACTGAAATACTGAAATATCTGAACATATTGTATCGTATACAGATTTCTCTTAGGCGAATAGATTTCATCCTGTACTCTGGAGAATCAGTAATACTTGCTTAACCTTTTACGTTTCAGGGACAATCTAAGGCTGTTTTTATGAATCAGAATTTAGGTATTGCCTGATCTCCTGGAAAAAAAAAACATCACTTCAAAGGATCATTTTGTCATAATGCAGCTTTCTCTACCTCTAGTTAGACTTCATTACTGAAAGGTAATCTTTGTCATCATATGGAAAAGATGACTAGGAAATAAAGCTGATTGGGGGACCTAATCATGGACATTCTTCCAGTATCCAATACTTCAAAATAACTATGCACAGGCAAAGTAAAAAGAATCAAAGTAATTCCCATATCACATGGCAGTGAATTACAACTATATATATGCTTCAATGACGCTAAACTACAAGGTTTAAAACGGAATTAAAGAAGTATAAAGAGATGGAAAGAGCATTCTCTTTGTACAATCTAGAGATCAATTTCAAATTTTGGAGAAGGTGTTCCATATTTCCAGCAGAAACTTCAGGAATTGAAAAAAAAATTAATTCTAGCAGCAATGCAGTTTTAAGAGGGCTTTCAATTAAAAAAAAAAAAACAAAAACAATATATAGGCTACAATAAGTTATCAGTTAGCAATAAACACCATATTCGTGAAAAGTACCCTTAATTCCTCTCTACAAACACACAAATGACATTTTCTTTGCACTTTCTTTTACAATGACCTTCAGTATTTTGTTGGCTTGCTGCCTCTTCAGTAGGAAGGACAAAGTAGGACTCCCCATCTAAATACAAGCAGAGCTTATTCTCTGACTTCAGCACAGTATTAGGATTTATTTACCATAACCCACTTTTAAAAAAGTTATCATGAAAATAGCTAGACACTAAAAAAAACCAACAAAACCACAAAACAAACCTCCCCCCACAACTCACCTATATTCCATCGCCTATGCTTTGCATCATCAAACTGTTGCCTCAAAACTAGGAAATCTATGACATCTGGCATATCATGGTACCTAATTACAACAGAACACACAACTATTAAGCGATAAAATAGCAAAAGCAGAACATAAACCACTTACATAAAAAAATTAACACTTAAAATTCAACACTTCAAAAGCACAAGGTTAACATTAATATTACCTTTTAACTTTCAAACTCACACATGCTTCCTCCTCCCCCTCTACCACAAGAAAACTCCCAATTTGAATATAATATTGCTTTCCTTACTTCATGGTGAATGCTCCTCCAGTCAATTTACCCGTATCAGGGTCAAGAAAAGCTAGTTTAAGACAGCAGAGAGTAGGCAATCCCACTTCATACTTAATCCCAACTATTTTCATCAGCTCTTGCTCCTGGAATAAACAAAATAGTATGTACTACCACTGAAGTTAAGATAACTATAATAGTTTTCTGAAACATGAAAATATGGGTATACTGATTATACTATATTTCTGCCAGATCATGTAAAAATCAAGAATGTAAATTCAGTCTTCCACAACAAGCTATTATTTTACAATGGAATATGTTTGAGAAATATTTTGCTAAGCAGTGTAACTACCTTATCTGCTCAAGCAGATGAAAAAGTAGTACAGTTTAAGGCCTGATTTCATTTGACTATTAAGTTAATTTTTTCCCCTTATCTTGCAACATTAAAAGCACAATAGAATTATCTGTATCAAGAACTTACTTCTGGTTAGTTAAGATTTTTCAATATTAAGATACAAACAAAAAAAGAAAAAGAAGTCATACTCGCAATTCCATTTTATGCCATGGTTGTTTCTTGGGATTAATGTTATATATTTTGTTCTTCTTGGCCATTACAACATATGCTTCATGACCTTGTCGGAAATAGTAGACCTAGAAGTGAAATGTGACAGTTACCCTAAAAAGACTTTGAGGAGCTGAAATGCTAACATATTACTGCCATACAACGTTTGTACTTTCTATTCTGCCAACTTCTTTTCAGTCTGTTTTCCTGCAAAAGTCGCAGGTTCCCAAAAAATTAAGTGGAGGAAAATTAAAAAAACCCAAAACAACAGTATCACTACTGTTTTTTCTTTGTACAAGAGAACAAATTTGAAATATCTCTCCTCCCAAATCTTAAAAACATACCAACCATCCACTAAAATGTTGGAAGGACACACGAGACCTCTTCTCACCACATTACTCTAATTAAACCAACCTTTTATTTTCTGTGAATCTCAAAAGTAACTTTCTTAATTAATAATATCTTTTCTGAAGTAAAATCTGAAGTAAGTCTGGGGAAGACAAGTATCAGAGATGGGATTTCAGACAGAGCAGCTTGATTACAAACATATTCTCTGTTGGAGCAACTATTCCTACTTTCTAGGCACAGGACAGGAAATTTCCTGTTTGCCAATATAAAGCATTTTCAGCAAAAGGATGCACCCTACTTAGATACTCCTAGTACACACTCACTGTACATGCTATTCAGCAGGTTCCAACCCAAACACACCAGTTCATGTTACTAAATCGATGCGATGCTAAAAGGTAAAGGTAAGGTCAGATCAATCTTTGTAAGGTAAGGTAAAGATAAATCTTTGGCTGCTTCACTGTATCCAGATAGTATCGGGCACAAAATACATTTATTTGGACTTGATCTTTTGAACAGCATCGTCTCCAAAACATGCTTGTTGGAGGGTATAAACCCATAAGAATTTTCTCCATTTGCAACTCTCAACTTGAAATGCTCCTTCCCTCCCTCACTAGCAGTGCCAATATAGCTGTCAACTGCATCAGTGAAGTGATCCAGTAAAAACAAAACTGCTTGCACATGCAGCCTCTGCTCCTGATTCAGTTTAAGGTGGCGCCTACAAAAAGCTTTAGCTCAAAATTAAAGTTAAGTAACTTTGCCACCATGTCAAGTATTTCTCCAACAGCATTCTGAAGGTGTGAGCTATACAACAACTCTGTTTACTACCTCAGAAAATGTGGTGCTCCCCAAAGAGACAAAGTACCCATTACAGTATAAGCCAGTTATTTCCTCATATTTTAACCTGAGGGGATTTTAAGAAACATGCACAGACTCTGGCTTTCAAGACTGCATTCCATCTGATACTACTTATTCTTACAATTCTCTGTAAATGTTCACTTGCTACATATTCCAAAGTAGAAATTGGTGAGTGTCCTTTTGCTACTGTATTTTGAGATATCTGGGTCATGTTTACAAAGTGTTTACAGGCTGGTTTGTATAAAATACATATATACCAAACTTCTCTTGTGGTTTTCTGCTGTAAGATACCAGCAGTTTTCTGATATCAGAAACACAAGTCGAAAAGGACAGAGTTTTTCTTCAAAATAAATTAATTTTAAAAAATCCAAATAACACCCCACACCCAAAACCAAGCAAAAACCCCACAACCTCCCTACAGAGGTTTAATTCCTCTTTTTTACTTGAAGTCCCAAACTGAAGTAAGTGTTCCAAACTTAATTTCATATTATTTCTTACCTATTCTTCAGTATACAAGATGCTCCAGAATTAAGGAATATTTTCACTAGATAAAGCATCTCACACAACTTCTATACAGGTGTCATAAGGAAATTAACACAGTGAAGACTGTACAAGAAGGAATGCTACTGCAACAGCATGGAATAATAGTTTTTAAAAAAAGTCAAAGCAATACATGCAGAATATTTTTAAGTATAGGAAGTAAAAGCAAATTTTAGCCAGACTGAAGAACATTTTTAAGAAAATCCAAAATATTTTGATTGTAAGTCTCTGGGAAAAAATTCGCAGATAAAAAAAAGGACAAAAACAAACTGAAAGAAGCAAGGACACAGAATGAAAAAGTACAATACCTCATCCCCCATCTGTGGCACAAATGGGCACCGACGAGGAACAGTGTCTGTAATCCACGCTGAAGGCAGCCATTCTTCCAGTGTCAAGCCATTTTCTGCTAGAACTCCCACAGCCAGCCTCTGAAGAAAATGTTAGTTCATTCATGTTAATTTTCTGTGTACATTTGGGGAAGCCTTGTATTTTGAGAAGTGCCTATTAAAATCTGTATTTCTTAAAGTATATTTAACGTAAAAAGGAAATTATTGCAGTGTGAGGATAAATTTTAACTGCCTTTTGGAGGTTGTTTTGGGGGGGTGGCGGTGGGATGAGCTCATCTAATAAAAACTGAATTTAGCAACAGTCCAGCAACTATGTGTCATGCCCAAAAAGATAAAACCGAAACATGTAATTCTCTTTAAACAAATTCACACATCTGCCTTGGCCAAAAAGACACTAAAACTATACAGCTGCCTTTAATTAAGTAACCTTGCATAAAAGGAGGGAGTGATTAATGCACATAAACAGAAGTAAATCATGTGAAAATGACCTGGATTGGGTACAGTCACATTACCCACTTGTATATTTACTATGAAGTGCTGTGGAACTGCATTTTCAGATTATATTTCCATGTCACACACTTGTATGCAATGAAGCTCACTGCAGTCACTGGTTCTCTGTGAACACTGCACATCTGTATCTAATAGGCCAGATAAAACAGGGGGTTGTGCAACCATTCATGCAAAGCTGCTTTGAAATTACTGACAGAATCTTGCGTGTGTACAGAAAGCAATCTAGGACAGTGGTATAGAAAACCACTCCATATAGCCACTGATGGAAGACTCCACATTCCCAGACTGCAAATAGGATGCTCCAAGTGTAATTCCATTGCATAAATTCAAATGTGGTTTCAAATGATGATAAGTACTTTGAGTGCACTATTGTGTGTCACAGGAAAAAAGCATACATATAGGTAAAACAAAACAAAACAAAAACCCACAAAAAAAACCCCAAACCAGAACCTCTCCATTGTAATAAATCAATAACACAGAAGCACCTTGTGAATTCTGAGGTTTAAGCAGGTCTACCTTGGGAAAACCTGATTACACTGTGTCAGAGAAAAGTGTCTAGCTCATAGGTAGATTACGGGAAGTTAATAAGAAATAGCATTTACCCAGAAAAATCTTTCCTTGTTATAACTTTACACATTAATCATCAGTTTAAGACCTTCTGGAAGCCAAGCCTGATCTCAATTAATCATCAGGAAGAGACTATTCCCAGTAACTTTATCTAATAGCTTCTGAAACTCTACTAAGTCCTTTGGTAATTATTTCCACAGCCTGACTACATGCCCAGGTGGGTTAGGGGTTTTTGTCTACTTGTAGAGGGTAGGGGTGAAATGGGAAAACTCTCTTTTTTTGAGCTTCATGTCTGTGTCATTGGGTGCTACCTCTCAGTGTAACAAAAGAAGGAAGGAAATAATTCTGAATTTATTCATTTCTAAACCATGACAGTTTTATACAAGCTTTTTAATCATATCTCATCCAAACTCTTGCCCTTTTAAGAGTTGGTCTCTTTGCATCTGCACATAAGGAAAAAATATTCTGTACCCTTTGGTCTTCCTGGGTGCTCCTTTCTTGCCCTTCTTCACTGCTGTATCATTTTTTAGATTGATTTTTGGTGGAGGGGGATTAGAAATGTAAGCACCACTCAAGATCATGAAGCCTATGCATTAATACAGATGAATGTCAATCTTTCTCTACTCTTTTCTTAATTCCTAAGATTTTGTGTCTGGCTACAAAGACAGTCAAAACTTCTTTCATCAATGAAAAGCCCAAATTTTGGATCAGGAAAACTTTGTATCAGAAACAACTGTGAGCTCTCTGCCCAGGAAGGAGGTCAAATGTACCACAGGAAGCTTCAAAGACAAACATCTGCTAGGAATTACAGGTATAATTAATCCAGCCTCGCGGCAGAGGAAAGAGATGATTTTCTGCAATTCTTTCCAGCCTAATACTTTCTTGTGACTCAAGAAAGGAGCAGCTCATCTTTAAAAATCTAAAATATTTAAGCCTGATACTTTTTGAGTTAGAGATCCGCATCTCAATAACTGGGACAAAAATGGATGCAAGGTTCCCAAAACACTCAGTTCAGCTTTAATCTGAGTGGAAATACTAGGCTGTCAACCAGTCTTTTATAATAAAGAGCTAAACTGGAGGCTTCAATCACTAAAAAAGCGCCCCATCATCTATTTTTCTGATCTTCCCTGGGTTTCTTCTTTCGATACCTTCTTTTGGTTTCAGGCTGTGTAAATACTAATATACTATTAGTATTGACAGTACAACCAATGACTGTACAATAAACAAAAAGTAGCCTAAACAAAGACTAAAGACTACCACCTAACATCCTGCATGCCGTAACACAGATTCACAGTCAATCTGACACTATGCCAACCTGCATGTTAGAACAGCTGTTTTTGTCAGTCTACCTTCCAATGAGGGCCAACACATTGAAATAATGATCTTAAGGAATGTCCAGGACTCCTAATCTTACAAATAAACAAAAAAACAGTTAGTTTCCTTTGACACTGCAAAAACAGAAGCTATGAGTTTACAAAAGCAAATAGGATCTACCAGATAGATCACTTCTGGTCTCTGTAAAGAAAGAATGAAGAAGGAAGTTTTCAGAACTAACAAAAACAAAACAATCCCTAAAAAAACACACTGAAAATAGCCAAAGTCACTGAAAATTTCCATCTGAACTGAAATGACGTGATTATATTAGAAAGCAAACAAAACACAGACAACAACAAAACCCTGATCAAGTGATATTCCACTTGATGGGGGTACAGTAGCAAGCATAATGCAAATATCATATATCAAGAAACTGAAAAAAAAAAAAACATGGTAGCACAGATCTAAAAGGAATTGCAATTATAGAGGGAGACAAGTCAGCACAGCTGAAAAAATACCAGCATGTTATACCAAGACTCAATATATCCATAGGAAGGAAGTTTCTCGTGTGACAAAGGATGGTGATAAGGATATTGGAAGCGTTCCTGAAGTGAAATGTATTTAGAAAGCATATCATTACAGCCATCTATCATTTGACCTACAAGAGTTGGTAATTATCATGTTACAAGTAAAAGTCATGATGTATTTTAAAATAAGACAATATTAAGTTGTATATGTAACTGAATTATTCACCCAATTATTTCTAAATCAGCAGGAATGAGCAACCTGTAATACACAAAGAACATCTAACCTTTTGTTTTCTCTCTTTGGGTTTCCTCTTCTTTGGTGATGTTGATGGTCCATCTTTCTCCTCAATACCTTTCTTCCTTTCCTTTTTAATTTGCTTCCTCTGTTTTTCAGGTCCTTCTTCATCCTCTGAACTACTTTCTGCTTTCTTTGTTTTAATTTTAGGAATTTTCTTTGGTGGTTGCAAATTGATTCCTGCATCTGCTGTCCAGTCAGAATAATCACTAGAATAATCACTATGTATGGCATGCCAAAGAAAAAAAGAAATTAAAAACCAAAAGTTAAAAAGCAATTCAGAGTGCATTGGATTACACAATATAACCCAATACAAGCTTACAGGTAACAGTCTAGGTAACTACAATATTTCAATAGTTAAAACCTTAATGCTTAAAAACCCTATATTCCATCTACAATTTAAATGGTAGTAAACCAAAAGCCTTGACATCATTCGGTCTTGCCAGAAGCTTAACTTAGAGCATCCTCAGGTCACTGTTTACTTGGTCAATTCAAGATGATACACACTGAAGTCTGGATATTGCTTTAAGGACTTCTGGTTCTGAACAGCTCTGAACAACTACAATAAAAAAAGATGGGTGGAGCTACCTCAATCTTTGCTCTCTAATTTCCAACCAAGTATCACACAGCTCAGCCTGACAGTCATAGGAAACTGCTACCACATGCATGAAGTGTGTGTGTCCCTGAAAAGAATTAACCTCCTGCAAACCCAATCAAAAACAATTTTTGTTCCAGCAAACAAGGACAAAACGTTCCCTAAATTTTAGTTAGTAATATGACTGACAATTAAACCTTGAAACTTTTAAGTTCTTGTTCATCTTTTCTTCTAAATCTGCAAAAGTTTTAGTTATTACTCATTAACTGTTTACAGAGAAAATTATTTAAGGTTTATTGGCAGGAATTTTCTCTCACTTACCTAGAACTGCCATCACTGTGCCATGCTCTTTCATCATCTTCCGATGTTCCACCACTGGCAACAACTACTTCCCCTTCCTAATAAGGGGGGCAGAGGGTGTTGGGGAGGAGTAGAGGGAGAGGCAGAGAAAAAGAAAGCATTTTCTTTGGAACTCAAGTAAATTATAATAAGTTACAATATGACAAAAACTTTTCTAGGCTTTATATGTGTTCTAAACATACAGCATTATAGAAGCTTTACATTGTTAAAGGGATTTAGTTTGCAGATAGCTCCTTTACTTTAGTGGACTTACTTAAATGGAAAGGAGTATGAAAATATCTATGCCTGGACAGACGCAATGTAGAGCAACATTTCTTTAACAGAGATCTCAGTGCTTCTCAGCCTACATTTAAAAAAGCAAGCTTACCTTTTCGAAAATAATTTCAAGTCTTTTAATGTAGCATTTCCACACTTTATCAATATCAAACAAAAACTCAACTCAACTCAAACAAGAACTTCTTGTATTCTTACCTCATTCTCTACCATAGCTACAGAAGCACAGAATGGTTGAGGCTGGAAGGGACTTCTGGAAGTCTTATTATCCAACCTCTGCTCAAGCAGTGTCACCTAGAGTAGGTGACCACACTGCCAGGCCATATGGGCCACACTGACTAGGCTTACAAACATAAGGAAGGCTTAACATTGCACACATACACTTTGCAAAATGCCCTTACAAATGAGCATTTCTCCCCTTTGTCAACTATCTTTTAGTCAAAACTAAACATACAACAGCATGTGAAAATCTAATTCAACATCATTTTTTAAAGAGGTGAAGGGAAATGCACAATGGAAAATGTAACTTGAGTTTCCACTAGAAATAATGTTTAATTAGATGAAGCAGGAGCTTAATGAGTAGAAATGGAATATGTAAGATTGCCTCATGAATAAAGATCTTACATCTGAAGAACTGTGTCCATTTTCCAACTCTTCAGCAGGCCTAGCAGTTTCTTCTACTGCATATCTTGTACGGTAGTTATGCTGATTAGCTGCTTGTTTTCTTGAGTCACTGGTGTCTAGTAAATTATCATGAGAATGGTTCTGTGAAGACACAAAAGTCAAAATACATAATTTTTGAATATACATTTTATTAATACACAGTATTTTCTATAATAATAGTATTCCAAGAAGCAATTTTTGCAGTAGAAAAAAGATAAAAGTGCAAAAATAAAGAGCTGCTGAAGAAAACACTTCACATGCATAGCTGAATATAAGCACCAAGTAGTTCAGTGTATTCTGGAAATAATTAAAATTTCCCAGACACAACACAGTTTTTTAATCTTTAATTATTAAAAAAAAAAAATCTTCATTCTCTTCAAGGTACATATAACATATACATAACTACTGCTGAGAGCTTGTAACAGCTCAGAATTACACTAAAAATGGCCCAGGAAAGGAGACTCTTACTGAGAAGTAAACAAAGGATCAGATCTGTTAGAAGAGAGACCCATACAGTAATACATCCCTTAGCATACAGAGAAGACTGTTAGCAAGTAAAGGCTTTTAAGTGGTATGATGATGCATGGAACAGTTCAAATGAATGAGTCAGTTGGAAAGAATACAAGCTCTTTTGAAGCTTAAAAGAATGAAATAGGGCTGTAATTTAGAAACACTTCATGCTCCAACATTAAGAGACTTTGTCCTTCTGTAGGATATATATAACGCGAACACTTGCTCTCAACGCCAAGCGTGCAATCTTGCGTTAGTCCCCAACCACTGGAAAAAAAGCAAGAGCTATGATCTCAATTTCAAGAGTTCTGTGCTAATTTTTTTTTGGCATGCATATTTGAACTTCATCCTAGCTCAGATCCAATGAAATAGCTTCTGGGCAAATTCCTAGATGCCACAAAAGGAGATACACTTCCCCACTGCTCCTTCTGCCGCAAGGGAAACCTCAAATATCTATTAGGTGCTGATATGGTTAAAAATATGGTTGCAGAGATGAAGAAAGCAGAACCAGAGCAAGACACAGAAAGACCCAATATTACCCATTCTAAGCAGGGCGGACTGCTTGTACCTAGTCCTCTTGGATTTTTTTTTAATTTGTAGGAAAGAGAAGATCTTTTTCGTCATGTATGATGAAAGTTGGTTCATGAAGTTAAATTTCTTGTTGACGAAAATAACCCCCACTTTTTACAGTGTACTAAAACTTGACTAATCAACAGTAGCTAGGATTTGGTTTTCCTTAGCCACAACAATTCTCATTAAAATGCAGAACTCTACTACTTAGTTTTTCTCCTACCCTCCTTGTTAGATGATAAACACTTTCTGCAAGCATGATTGCAGCAGTTCAGTAGGGTAGGCCAGCATGCCATTCTGTACAAGTGTTTTCCAGTTTTCATCAAAGCACAGAGGACCAACACAACTTGCTCGATGCTGTTTCAGTGAGCACTGTGCTTCTGTTTTTCTGTCTAGTTGGGGAAGCTATCACTAACAGCACAGCTATCAGACTTATCTGTGGGACTGCTCAGCATTATAACATTGCCCAGGAGTTTTGAGACCTGGGGCACTCCTCCTTCTGGATTCAAACTGCCAGTACATATCAGATCTCCTCAAGCTGCTCTGACCTGACCCAGAATGGCTCCCATGCAGCCCTAAGCCCAGTGGCTGAGCCCATCACACAGTCTTCTCTCTCAGCCTTCTGGGGCTGCCCACTTCTCATCAAGCTCTCAAGATGCATTACTGAAGCAGAGAGGGGTCACGAAAGCCAACGTTATAACTGAATTGTGACTTTTTGATAAAGTCCATCTGCCTCTTAGCATTGTGAAACATAGTCGAGGAAGCATGTACAACAGCATGGAGTCACTTAACCCCCAATGAAACAAACTAGTCAGGTATCCTTTATAATAATGAGGGCACATTTTGCAGAAGCTACATTACAGCTTGACTGCAATGCTCCTGTCTTCAGTCTAGAAAGCAAAGTCCTAAAACTTTATCTCCCTATTTTTTTCTTTCCAGAATGAAAGAAACCATTTCTTTCTCAAATGGTTATTATAAATATAGCTTTTCCCTAATTAAATACAACTGTGGATCCTGAAGCACTTTGCACTACTCTTCAGCTTTGAAAAGTCCTTTTCTTTTGGTAGTTCAAAGCTTGAGGAAACTGAAAAAAAAACGACACTCCAGACCCAGTTGTCCCCCCTCTCCCCAATAATTCCTTCCGGGGAGAAAATAATATCACTGTATAAATATTGGGTCTTAGTGATACTAAAGGGTAACAAACCACTTTGGAAGAGATGCAGAAAATAAGAACAGAAAAAAAACAGGAAAGCCAAAGTACAAGTACTTATCCATAAGTAACAGAATGATAGAATGACTGACGATGGAAAGGATCTCTAGATCTCACCCTGTCTAATTCTACTGCTCAAGCAGGGATGATAAAAGGGGCCATAAGGTATAAAACTGCATCATCTTGCCAAAAAAATGTATTTTAACATCACTCCTATTCAACACAGCTTTGCAAATATGATGAGAAGCTGCAGGTCAGGCAGAACTTTATTTAGGGGAGGGGTGGGGTCCAATGTGAAGGTTTGACTATAAAGTGTTCCAATGTTGGTTTTTTTCTGACAAAATGGAATCTATCACCAGCATGTTCAACAATGACTAAGGAAACACAGTTAATGCCTCCCATTCCCCGATATATAAACTAAAGAAAGAGCTTGAAATTGGACTCTCAAGTCTAAGGGTAGGCTGGGAAATAACACCAAGATTACCTATGATTTGAGATTCAATCATCACTTTCTATCTCTCTTAACACACTTTGATGAACAGTCACATACACTGACAAGTACCTTGTATCTTGTCCAAGGCTTCCAGTCAGTATCAGAGCACATATATTGATACATTAGAAATTACAGCTGCTGTCAGAACAGTTTGTCTCAAAATACAAGTGATGGCATTTCCTATATTTGAAAGGGATACTGGACACTGCTGGGGGTCTTGGTAACATCAGACCATTGAATTCTACTGTCCTTATGACACTGACAGCACCAGGAAGCACAGCTCTGCTGCACTTCCATACAGGGCTGTAGTAATTTTGGCCATCTTTGGCTGTAGTAATTTCATAGTATTTTTTAACCAGCAGTATCTATTTTTTATCTGAAAATGGTTCCTCCTTCTTTAAGACAACAGGAATTAACCTCTACTAGAAAGGGGCAAGGCAAAGCATATGTCCAATATCAGAACCCCAACAGCCTCTTGTCCTGATATTTTCTCTTTGGCCAAAGAGCATCCTTTCATATTCTCCTCACATTTGTATCAGTGGTTGTAATTACTTAGTTTTTACTCTTACCACATCATATGTATGTAAGAAATTGGTAAGAGTTGCTCTGAAAGCAGTGAAGATAACGAACACTAAGCACTAAGTGCTTGTCTCTGGAGTTTTAGATTATTTTCCTCCTTTCCTTTTTCTAGGTAAGTAGAAAAACTACTATTTCTGACAAACATAACTAAGCCACTTTCAGCAAAACAAAGCACACATTTGTTGTCCCCATGTTCTGTTAGTTTACAATAGTCACTTGCTCCCTCACAATAGAGGCCTACTTTTGTCCATCCATAATCATCTCCCGCCCTGATTTCTAGAAATTTCAGCATAAAATTTACACTTAATGAGAAATACATCCATTTTTGTCAATTTTACTAGGACAAACATCACATCAACCCTCTAGCATACAGAAATTTCACGCTCTTAAATATTTATTAAAATGCTCTAATCCTAGTAGTTTAACTAAATTAATACTCTTAATTACTTGGACTGGGAACATTTACCTAAGCATTTTATCTCACTTCTCCTCCACTCCTAAAAACAAATAATTTGAAATACAGTTCCATTTTGAAAATGCAAAAATTCCATTCTATCCTTTTTCATTAAAGTTTTGGGGTTCAAGTTTTTTCTGTTTCTTTTCTTAAGTGTTTTTGTCTAGCAATAATCAGAGAAAACCCTGTTCCTCACCAATGACTTTTAAAGTCAAACTGAGTTCTTTATTCAGCCAGCAGGTCAGTGATATTAAATACTATTTACTAAATACTACTCAGGTCAAAACACCCAGCTGTTAAGTTCTCCCCCACAATTCCATTAGTCCCTTAAGCAATGACGTATAAACACTTCTCAGTGCGACCTGTGTCAAAGAAATGTGGGCTTTCAATACCAGAAGTTTATGCGACTTCCATCTAAATTGCAGATATTGTTAAAGAAAAAGGATTGAAGTATAATTTTGTACTACTTTTATCACACCCTACAATGACCCTGGACTAAAAGTTAGCAATAGGACTTTGGAATCTCCTCAAAATGTAATTACAGCTGCTCTGTGCTCTTCCTTATTGACCTACAATTTAGCATGTAATCCAAAATGCTGACATTCATTCCTGCCCTCCTTTTCATTTTACTTCTGTATTTTTTACTTATTTCAGTTAGAAGGGAAGAGAAGAAAATATTATTTTATCATTATTATATGAATAGACCTGATAAATTTCAAAAATTGATATAAAACCCAGTATTTCCTACCAGTATGAATACAATTGAATTTCAATATGAGAACAACGTTTTAATAAGAGCTTTGTTTACTCCGTTCCCAGAGCAGCTGACAGTCCTGTAGAATGAGACACTATACAGAATTCTTCCTGTAATTCGTAGGTCTACAGATTACTAGAAGATAATGTTTTGCCCTGTATTTTGTTGCAGGTTTTCCCCATCTCCTTTAGATCATAAATCCTCTCATTAAACCCTTAAGAATTCATTATGCAATAAAAAGGTCTGTAGTTCACAAGAGTACTGTAATATAAGTTATAAGGTATATATATATATAAGGTATCAGTATCCAAACCTACTGGGTGTTCTCAAGCAAAAGGAAGATTACACCATACTTTCCAGTTCTATCTTCAACCTAACATAGTTTGTATTTAAAGACACAAAGTCACAGCAACAGAAGAGCAGCTATAATTAAGTTATTAATTTCTATTTAAAACAACCCTAAAAATATCACAGAACAGTTTTTTGCTAGTGCTAACCACAAGCAACAATAAAAATCACTAAAATCTGAGCAGTTTATTTAACTGGGAGACTCAATCACTTGAGATCAGACACCCTTTTTCTTCTTGCAAACTTGCTTATTTAAAGCCCATGTGATATCTACTCATTGCTGAATTCCTCTCAAATTTTTCTCAAGGGATTTGAATTAGTGTACTTCTTAACAGTCAGAGTCCTCCAAAAAGAGACATATTTAACGAAGAATCAACTACGAAAGAAAAATCAACCTTTTTATCCTGAGATGCCATAAAAAAGTATCCAGTAGGGTCTAAGAAGGATTTATTTAAATGTTCTGAAAATGTTGCTGAATTAAGCAGTAATTCCTATATAGAAAATTTACTGACATAAACGGAAAGATCATGACTGCCTAGGGATTTTTTGTATTTCCTCAGAACAAAGATGGGAAGTGACCAAAGGATTTACTAAGTTATCTCTCCCTCACATTCTGAGCATCTAGAATCCAGATCACAGACCCTCCAGGGGTAAATATATGAAACTGAAGTATTCTTAAGTAACGATTGTTATGAAGGATTTTAAGGGCATAAATATCTGCAATGAAAATGTGGGGCTCAAAAGACCCAGTGATACTTTCATAGTTTGGAGACTAAAAAGTTTCTCTGAAAGAAGATTTAAAAAACCATCTGTATTGTTTCTTTGCTCCAAAGATGCAACAAAAATAATTGCTGAAACCAAAATGCTGGACCAATTAGCCAACTCTGTTAACTTTTATGTCCTAGTGATATTTTAGTAAAACTGTAACCCAATTAGAAACTTAAGGGTAAGTTGGTAGGAACTTACATTATCAGGAAGGATCTTTTGACTAGGTTGTAGCTGAAGACAAGTAAAAAAAATAGAAACCCTTGAGAAGTGCAACTGTTTCATTAAATTAAAAGAAAGTCTGTAATTCAGCACCAAAATACATCCCCTTAAGACAAGAAACAACTTCGTTAAAATCTGAATTTGTGAGGCCCATTTTCTATTACTCCAAAGAGAAAAATGGAGTTACAAAGATTTCTGATGTCCTGGTATTTCATTATTGAATCCTGCCATGTGGCATAGAGCTTCTTCCTTCATATATAAAAACTGAAGACAGAAGTGAACAAATATTTTTCTCAGTGTATCTCGGGCACACAATGTTGGTGACCGCAGCATTGAAGACAGCATATCAGTACCATTTTTTAAGATAGCACAAGTATGCAAAAGGCTGTGCAGCTCTTAACTTTATCAGAGTTATGACTCAATTTTTTTAATATAACTTGCAAAAAAAATTTAATCTTATGTCTTTTTGCTGATAAAAAAATTAAAGGATATGTTTACAGAAAAACTTCTGTCTTGTTTGTTTGAAATTATTTTTATCTATGCATTGCACATGGCTATCTGTGCTTTTCTAGCTAAATAACCAACTATATTTTTGTAATAAAGGAAGTAAATTTTAAGTAACAGTAGAGGAGAACCCATGCTTTGTGTTTTGTAATACATTTACTATACAGGAGACTGTTTTCACTCTTAATCAAAAGCTTAGTAAAATACGGGCCTTCAAGGATGCCTGCAAATTATCCATTGAAAACTAAAAATGGTTTACAGAATGTGAGATGGAAAATGAAGAGAGTATATCAAACAGTAGACAACAGCAGCAGGATGTATTGATTAATACTGACAGACTCCCTACAGCAAATCATGTTCCTAACAGCAGATTTGCAGGGATTCTCCCCCTTCTCAGAGGGTTCTAAAAGCAATCCCTGTTGTTTGTTATTCAGAACATAGTGAAACACCAGTACAGGCATGCTTCCTCATTCTGGGGAGGTAAACAAACCCCTGTACCCTGTTTTTTAAATTTAAAACTGAGAAGAGGAATGTAAATTTAGGTGACCTAACGCAGTGAGTTAAATTCTATGATTCTTTCTGTGATAAGGTACAAGTGACTACTTACCTTAGAGAAAGTAGGTATTTTGTTTTCTCTTTGAATGTGACTCATTATGTGTTTTCTTTTCTCTTCTGACCGATACACCCTTATTTCTTCTTCTCCCTTCGCTGTTCTCCATTCTTCTTGCCTACTGAAAAAAGAAAACTGAGATGTTAACTCTAAGGGCAATTACTACAACTGAGAGGACCTATTCCAAACCAAGGAATAAACATTCAACATTTATAAGATTCTTTGAACCGTAGCTCTTCTCTTTACAGTTAGCATATGGTTTCAAAATTAGCTTTTATGAACAAAGTAAGATCTCCATCTCATTTCACTGAACTAGAGCAGTTTATATTTGACTGTGGCAAGTAGGTTTTTGACTTGATCATTAAAGTATTCATCATAAGAGTTAATTACTGAACAAATAAAATTCCAGTTTGGAAATCAAAATTTACCTCAGGCATCTGATGGATTACGTCAGTATTCCAGCCATAAAATGCCATATAATGACAAGAACAAAAGAAATTAAAACATGTAATCTTATGCTACAAGTCAGAAAATATTGAGGCAAGTAGATTCCATTGCCTCTGTAATTCAATAAGTGGTCAATTTTTATTCCCAATCCTTCTATTTTTCAAGTGTTATACAAACAAGTAATTTCAAACTGAAACTGATTTTAGAAGAAATTTGAGATGACAAAATAAAAATAAAACCCCCTCACAAATGGTTCTGTGATGATGTGAATTCCAAAACTGTTCAATTTAATTAGGTTCACCAGACTAAAATTCTTTGCAACCTTGGTCTGTGTTTACCTGGCCACACCAGAAGATAGTTCAGGCACTACAACCCTGCGACTCCAAGCCACAAGGTCCCGCTCAGTGGCTATTTCACTTCTTGGTGCATTGCTGTGCATCTGACGCACACCTTCAATCTGTCCGCTACGTCTTAATCCTATATTTGGTGGTGAATGTACTTCTGAGGTAGAACTTACAGATCCTAAAAAAATCAAAAAGCAATAGTTGTACTTGATCTGAAATTCTTAGGGTAGCATTTAAAAGAAAATCTCAAAATGAAAGGGAAAAAATAATTTTATTTTATCTATTACTTTAAAAGAAATTATATTAACTCAATATAACTATTTCAGCAGTTTCTATAGTCACGACTACACACACACAAACAGCTACTGGGCTCCAGCACTCTGTTTAAAAATTCACATTGAAAAGGAGCAGACATATCACCAATCTGAAGTGAAACAAATGTTTGCTTTTCTTTAAAAATGCTTTTGAAAACATTTACGCAAAGCTGACTATCGCTGCTGCACTCTAGATCTGTATTATAAAACAGTGAGTTATCTCACTAAATTGGTGTGTTCCTTAAACAGTCTTCTACCTTTAAAAAAATGAAGCCACAACACTGGAAATTAGGAATCAAGCTGTAAAATTTACAGACAAAAAACTGAAATGGTCAAGAGGTTAAAAATAACTGCACCAATAAAACCCAAAACAAAACCATACACATGGAAGAGCTTTCAAACACCTACACAGTAGCAAAATTTAAACATTTTTCCATATTCTTCCCCACACAAGCTATTCTTGCCTACTCTACTGGACTGCTAACCGTGACTTTTTAAGTGTTGAAAACTATTGTGTACTCTAGTGCAAGACACTGAAACATGGAACAGCTTTACAGAAAAACAAGCAGCTCCTTCCACTTTTCTCCCTCCTGTGTCCTTATTTGAGAGAAGTCAGATTTCAAACAAGTAGATGGCCAATTCCAGATTAAACAGACTAGTTACTTCTAAGGGAACACAGCTGCTGCAATCCTCTGAGTGAGCAGACAATAACAAAGATAAATTTATAATGTTAAGAATCCCAGGATTTTGCAGAAAGGTAAAAAACATGGAAAAGCTGTATTATTTACTATGGCTCCATACCTCCTGTCCAGTAGTTCACCAAAATGCACAAATCATGCATAATAATGGCATTTATGTTTTCCAACACCCAGTCTCAACACCCATCCCCCAGTGATCTACCTCTGTTTATCCGGCTGCTACTACTGGTTCCTGCCTCCCCAGAACGTCTCTGGTCCTGCTCTTGCTGAAGTCTTTGAATCATGCTATCCAACGGACTAACTTCTTGATTTGCTTGCTGACTAAGAACTTGATTCAATCCTGTGAAGTAAAATATACAGGAGAACAACACATAAATGTTAATTTGAAATGTTACAGATAGCTCATCTGAGTTCTAAGACCTTTGAAAGTTAAAAGTAGAATAAATTATCACATGTGTAAGTATAGGTTAATGCTTATTTTTCCAAAAGTCATTTTTTAAAACAGGACAACTTTTTTCTTAATATAATATTTGAGAGCATCATATTTCCTGGAGCAGGGTAAAGATGACCACTCATGATTCCTAATAAAAGTTTAAATTTGATCAAGTGCCAGCAAGCCACAGAAGCTTAATACAACTGTTGTTTGCCAGCTCAGTCAATGTAAATTGTTCAAATCCAAGATCAGACTTCCTCAAATGCATTATAAAACACTTTATAAGCTTCAATGAAAGAACTATATCAAGGAGGTCCAACTGAATTAGAAAACAATTATCTATACTGTGTAACACCAAGCAATAAAAATGCTTGATTGAGCTCCACATAGGCATAATGACCACACAGAATAAGTAATGTTAATTTTCTTTGGTATGTAAAACAGCCAAGAAACCTCCTTTTGGGTAGATCTCTTGAATAGAACAGGGAAACAGTTCTCACAGAAGTGATTACAAGGTGATAATACTGTTTCTGTGCAGCAAGCAAAACACACACCATAAACAACACAAAACCTGTTTTCATACTCATAATGGTCACAAAAAACAGAGAGGAATGAAGAAAAAGACAAGGGTTACAGTACTCATTCAAAAAGGAAGTCAAGACACCTTCACACAGAATAATGAGATGGTGGAACAGAGTGGTGGGAAGCTCTAGTCAGGAGAAAGCAGAACTTGCAAAACTTTGTAATGAGGGATAACACTTAAAAAAACAAGCTAAAGAAATTATTTTTCCAGCACGATTGTAAAGAAATATCACAGCATAAACTGCACTTTGCAAGATCAAAGACTAGATACAGTAACTGCTACGAAATGAAGAGCTTTGATTATGTGGCTGCACAGAAGTAGCTATCTCATTACCATATGCAGAAAAAAACATAAATATTTAAGATAGTGCTCTCAGGCTTTCAAGGTTATTGAAGTCAACTTCTGTAAAGCAGCAGAACCTTGGAATCATGGAATGAGCTCTGGTATAACCACAGCTGGATGTTTTCTGACTCATGTAGTGAAATAGATTAATTTGTTGATCTTGTGACCAGACATAATGTCTACTGAGAACAGTGGGAAATACTACTAATAACCCAAGAATGACCTGAAATAAGGAAACTGCTACCTAAACAAAAGGAACGTTTTTATGTATCTAGCTATGAGACTATGCCTTAGCAAGAAACAGTAAGTGGTTTCTTTTTAAATGAAACAATCAAGATACTGGTATGCACTTGATATTTTCAAAACATTTGGTTTAAAGGAGCTTCAGGTACATCTAAGCAGTAAACAGAGCATGACTATCTGAATTTGCCCTACTCTTAAAAGCCCCAACAGAAAACTTGACAAGAAATAAATGGTCAGTGCTCTGAGTGAGATTCATCAAATCCCACACTAAGTCTTCAGAAAGAAAAGGAGCTTCCTTAGTGAAAGGGAACATATACACTATATAAACAGTTAACCTCTGCAAAAGGGTGAATATGTTGTCACTGAACTATAAAGAGGCAGAAAAAAGTCTTGTGTCTCGCAGTAATCTCTTTGTCAAAACAGTTGATGACTTCCCACTATTAAACAAAATGCTATGGACATCACCTTCCTATAGGCATTCATGTATCACACAGACACACCATTAAATTTAATTTTGTTGGGTCTATGTGCAGAGTCATGAGATTATATTGGAGAATATGCCCGAGACATTTTCAAATTTGGAGAATTTCACAATGCAGTGGATCCACGCTGTAGCTGTAACAATGAAGTTGCACCCTTCCCTAGAAATCAAATTTAGTTTCAACGCCACTAGCTTAAAAGTTAGAGGTAAAACATGGCATACATTCACCAGAAAGGATTTTTTTCTTTCTTACAGTTGCTTCTCAGGTAGCATTTCTTCCTGTAATTTTGGAGGAAATATGAAAATCCTCCTTAAAATTATGCAAGTATTCAGTGGCTTATAATCTCAAGGTCTACAGATAAGGATAAAGAGATACTTTGGTAAAAACACTGTCAGTTACCCTTCCTGGAATCTCTGACACACCACAGGCTTAAGTGTCATATACTTGTAAACCACTATTTGGCGGCACATATTAGTCAGTTTTCACATATTTTCAAGAATATCCAAATACTTAACAATGCTTATCTTGAAAACATTTAAAGCTACTTTCACCAGTCACTGTTTCCTCATTCACACTAATATTAAACTAGTGACACGTAGTGAGTAGGCATTGTTTTTCCATCCCCACCCATGTGAAACACATTTAGGTAGTTCTGAACAGGCAGCCACTGGCCCTGTATATAGGCATGTTCCTCCCAGCATCTCCCATGTTGGAGAACAAAACTATTAAGGAACTCCCTAGATTTTGTATCTTTATCAAGGCTTCAGAGTTCTCTAACCAGACCACCAAAGCTTAAGATGAATGACTGTCTCCATCTAAAGAGGAAGAGCATTTTGTTTGTTTCAGGTGTCTTCTCATTTTCCTCTTCGTGTAGTTTCCTCTTAGTGTAGTTACTGTAGTTTCTTTTCCAACTGATCTGTGGAAGATCAGTCTACTTCCTAGGTTTTCTAAAGTAGGAAATCTCATCCCAAAGAGATAACTGAAAGCTCACTCAGCATCCTACATTGTTCCAGTAATGAAATGAGCCCCAAGCTAACTGGTGTTCTAGCGTCAACTAGCACCAACTTGATCGATGGCAATACCGTAAGTAAAATTGTCACAAGCAATCAGTGCCACAGACATTGCAGTTCTTCCACACTACATGAACTACTATGCTCAGAAATTAAGAAAAAGAACACAGTGAAAGCATAGAGTACCTGGAGGTGGACTATTGTTTAGTGAAGCAAAGTGAAATTTTCCGTACCTGAAGATGTCACTCCCATCTGAGGAATAAGCTGTTCCTCCCTGCAGTTTTCACGACCAGGAACTAGTCTCTGATACCTTGCAGGATGAGGGTTGCCATCCACATCAACCAAAAATGGGGGAGGCATAAGGTGTGGAGCCTGCTGTGTTTGTTCATCCAGGACAAAGTTGTTGGCATCACGGATAAGGGGCCGATAATCACTATGAAAGAACATCTGATCTGCTATCTGCAAACAAAGTCATTTTGTAATTTTTTTAAAGAACCTATTAAAAAAACATATAGAAGATAACTGCCAAAAGTATTTTTAACAATGACACTTGTGGTTACTTTTGCAAAAACAGGCTTATAAGTCGATCTGTTTATTTCAGTTTAAAGGGAAAAATTTAATTACTCCATTACTATTTTGTTGCCCAGTATGCCTTTTCTATTTTATACTGCAAAGAGAACAATCCACATGTTTGATGTTGGGAAGCATTTAAAGAATTGGGGAATGGGGCAATATTTAACTACCTGAAGACATCTCTACTGAACATAGCATGGATGTATTAGTTTATAAATTTTCTTCTATAGTCTGAATATATATTCTGATAATAAAAAATTGTGTCACAGACATGAGTTATGGTGCAGGAAGAAGAAAAATAGGAAAAATATTTATTACATCAGGGCACTGCCAAATATTTTAATACCAGCAAAACATATATATCCTATTATAATGCTAGATATCTGAAAAAGTTTCAATAGATAAAATAAAAAAGCTGAGATAAAACTGAATTTTTCAGGCTCAAAGTCTTATTTTTTATTTCAGTCTGCCTGGTTCATAATTTATTATAGATGACTTTTCACAGACCCTCAAGACTGAGGAATTCTTTTGTCCAAATAGTATGTAAAAAAGGTTTATGCTCCATCCCTTGTTGGCACATGTATCTCAGTATTGTATAATCAGAAAGATACTGAACCACAAGAAGAAAAAGTGAACAGAAGAGAAGCTGATGTGTTTACTACACATCCCAACATTACCCACTGGCAAGCGAACCCCATGGCAGCTAACGTATTCAGTTTAACAACTGACTCAATGCATAGAGAACTAAAAAATAAAAAAAACTTGTCTTTTGAGCAAAGTTGTTATAGAACATAACTCTAATTTCTGAAGAGCATGCTCTATCATAACCAATCCATAACATAGTTTCCAGTAACTTGTTATGTAAAAATCAGTAAGGCAGAGGTTATAGCAGACACTCAGAGGTCTGGTCTCTCAGTGACAAGGGTCTCCTGTCCTGGATGTGAGAAGATGACAGACATTTGTCAGTTCAGAAAGTACCTACATGCATCCACATGAGGTGGATGAAAAAAACCACCAAAAACCAAAAAAAACCCCATAGGAATCATGGGATCTAGACTTCAGAAAAATAACAATAGGAAGAAATTGGAAAGCTATGTAGAAACATAAAATGGAAAAGAATTTACTTCAGGGATTCAAAAGGTTACCCTTTCAAAATACTTATGGACAAAGTGATATTCCACTGCAGTAAGAAGCCCTGACTGGATGAACTCTTGTTGCCAGATTTTTTGTTAGCAGAGGCTGAATGAGAAAGATACATGTGCTTTTATGTGTCTGATTGATAGAATCGAGGCCCGCTTAACACCTTTGTTCCTTCAACTCACAATAGCTCAATATGATAGAGACATGGATCCTCTAGGAGGACTTAAAATTTCTCCTAAAAACATAGTAATAGAGTACCCAATACTTACACCTAGTGTAAGTTTTCCTACTAAGTACATTCCACACTGAGAAAGAAGAGATTCCAATGACAAGGTCATACAAACTGAGTTTTAGTATGTTGTGATTTGGTTGTACAATGTTGTCTGCATCCCAAGTTTTTCAAGCAAAGGGAAGATCTGGTACAAGATCATGAAAGACTTCTTTGCAATTAGTCTTCTGTGTACTCTGCACTGCGATCAGGTATGGTAGAGAGAGTAAACAACAATTTTCTACTACAAGAGATAACAATGACATTTCTTTGAGAACGTGGGCTCAGGCCTACTCTCAAGTGGAATGTCCCTACTGGAATCCAGGACAATAATCTTATCCTGAGAAAAATCAGCAGACAAACAGTTAAAAGCACTAACAATCAGACATTTCTTTATTGTTTATTAGAGATCAAATTCATGACAATAAGATGATAGCACATCACCATTTGCACATGAGTTCTCTGTACATATGATTTCATAAACCCAGCTTGGGTATGAGCACAAAAGCTTTCCAAAAGGTCTGAGCTCTACAGATAGACTCTCCTCCAGTAACTACACTACACATTCAGAATGCTCAGTTTCTCCAAATGGACACAGTTACACAAAGAGGTTTTCCCCACTACTACACCAATCCAGCACAAACTGTCAACTTGCAACCAAGTACTGTGGTTTGGACAGTCTACAGGAGCAAAAGCCTTAGAAAGCTCAGAGATCAGGCTCCCAGGAAAAGTGAACACAGCACCAAGCCTGCCAGAGTTCAAGAAGCATGTGGACAACACTCTCAAGCACATGATGTGATTCTTGGGGCTGTCCTGTGCAGAGTCAGGAGTTAGACTCAATGATCATCGTGGGTCCCTTCCAACTCAGAATAGTCTATGATTTAAAATCAACTAAATGACACCTTACACTTTAGGACCTTTAGGCATTCCTGGACAAATTTCCACCTAAGCAAGAACTTCTGAAGTGCACATGCCCTGTTGATAGTGAACTCTGGTGATCTTCACACACTCAGAAATTTCAGCTGAGATTGGCTCAAGGGACCCCAAACAAGCAGCAAAGGTATTCCTTTTCTTTTCCCCACAACAGAATTACTCCACCAAGACATGTGTCATCAAAAAACCAAACAAAAAACAAGCAAACAAAACCCACCCCATTCACCTTCATCATGGTCAAGATCACACTGTAGGGGGAAAGAGCCTGGATATCGGTTTCAGTCAACCAGGAAACACAGATACTATCTGAATATAACATGAAAAAAACATACATGTAGAAAACCAAGAGCTTGTTCTCTCAGCAGAGCTAACACTATCTTGGCTACTATAATCACTGTCCTGAGCAAATGCAGGAACACAGGACACACTCCTTTCTTCTGTAAAATTAATTTTCCAAGGCAGGTGGAAAACACTTTAAGGTCAAAAAACCACAGATCCTACCAGATCAAATTCTGACAAGATGTCTGAAAACTCCCAAGTATCTGAGGGGAGGAAGACACAAAAAAGAACTGTAGTTACACTTTCCCATAAATCAGGTCAGACAAAACCAAAGGCAGCGATGGAACCACACAAGGAAGAGATCAGAAACTTAGAAGCTGAGTTTTCTATGAGTGGAAGACTAAGATTAAAAAGGTAACAAATGTAGGTTCTATTTCCTCCAATTTCTTTTATGATCAAGAATGCCAAGATTACCACTGGCACAGCAAGAGCTGTGGAGGATCACTTTAAACCATCCAGTAAGGGAAAAATTTTAAATGTAATCTTTTCTCAGAGGCTGCAGCAAAAACTCCAAGAGAACAAAGGATCTGCAGAATTCAAGCAGGAAAAAGCAATTGTATTTATTCTTCAAACAGATTTAATCTCTCACAGGTAAATTCTCCTATGGCAGTGTAAAGAAAAATCCTGTCTTTGCTATCACAGCAAAGACAAAAAGACTCAGTTTCATTTCATTTCCAGCCTTTCTGAGTAGCAGAGGACTACATACTTCGAAAACAATTGGAGAGAAAAAGAAACCTGGAACGATCCATGGACATGGTAAGAAAGCTGTTTCTATTACAACAGGCTTTAAAGTTTGGAACAGTAAGAACTCTAAAAGACGAAGAAAATTATCTGATAATCCTGAGTTTCCTTGCTTGTGGTGCCTCTACTCATTTGTTTTATTTGGAATAGAAGGGGAAATGCACAGCTAATAATAACTGAGGGATAGCAATAGCAGCCTAGCACTGGGGACTGCATATCAGACTAAAGAGACAAGGAGAAAAAATAAATCCCCAATATGCAAATGGTTCTGTAGGAGTACAGAAAGAAATGCAGCTTACATGACAAAGACTAAAATTCCTTTTGCTCTCCTTCCTTCAGGCCCCCCGTTTGCAAAAATGCTTTCAGGGCCAGATGGAGTCCGAAGATCCAAAGCAGGAGACAAGATCCAGAAAACAGCACTTCAACAGCAACATTCAACTATCAGCCCAGAAGCAGAGATGAAAATCCTGGAGCACATAGGTCTGTTTAGGTCTTAGAAAGAGGGAGAAAGGACACACCTCATTTCTTTCCTGGGTGGTAAAAGAAGAACCAGGACCTTGTGGGTGCTCCAAACTAGGTAACCTGTATGGTTCATAGGGCATGTTCATTTTTTTACCGAGGAAAAAAAAACCCAAACCACTACATATCTTTTACAGTCATGAGGGTCTGTGGCAAGACACCCACATTTCGAATACACAATGCAGACTATGACATTAGAGTAAAGACACAATATTTTAATCACACTAATGATGGAAAGTTGCTGTGTAAGCACAAAGGCATCCATGACAGTACTTCAATAACAAACATAAAACTGCATCACTAGAACACATACTACGTTTTTTGTAAGTAATTCTCTCCCAGGCTATGCAATGTTTAAATACAGATAGCAGGAATTAGTTCTATTCACACCCACATCCTTTTTTTGTCTTAGTTAGAAACCAGAAAAGTATTTAAAGCAAAATGTTTAACTATTATCGGTTCCACTGCAGTTTATTCACATTATCCATGTGTACCCATTAGTAGACACTCGTAACCTCGTCACTTAGGAGAACACAGAATGACTGGTTAATTTTAAATTCTCTTTTTAAGTTCATATTATTTTGAACTTCCCACATAAACAGTAGCTTAACAGCACATCTCCATAATTTAAAAAAAGACAGTGAAAGAAAGCTCAATGTCAACAACAGGAATTGAAAACATCCCATATTAATGTCTCAAAATTGTCTTAAGATACACCCTCTTGAAATGAAGCTCTAAAGAAAAGTTTGCATCAACGCATTCAACAGAGATAAACATTTGATTTTTCATTTTGCACTGTACCTTGTCATATTTGCTACTGGAACCAAAGCCAAAAATCAGAAGGTGACCATGAGAATCAGTACATGCAAAATGCTGTCCATCAGGAGAGCACTTGCAGTCAAAAACTGCACCATGTCCTTGTCCTTCAATCTGAAATACATCAACATACAAAATAATTAACATAAGTAAATAATTTTCAATTACGATTTACAAAACTGTGGTGTTGATGCTGAAATTTATTATAAAATCTGTACAACAGTATACTGCTACTTTAAAACAAAGCTTACTTTTTTTAGCTATTCACTTTTCAGTGAATTTTGTAATGCTCATGAAAGATGCCAAATTGATAGCAGTAGAAACTGAGAGACTTTATCCACAAAGCAGGCACAGTATAGGAAGTGAAAATAAAATCTTCCCCTTGAATGTCCTGCTAATTGAGCCTAACCAGAGAGCTGGGTCCAGTTCAGGGCTTAGTCACTACACCCTTTCCATCCTCTGCCTTTTTGCTAAGCTAGCCCAGTAGCATTGGCTGCTGAGGTGTTTCAGAACACCTGACCCCTAAAAAATGCACTGACATAGACAACCCGCATTACACAACTTAGCAACTGCCTGTTTCTGTAATTCCTACTCCTAATTTACTGGAGTGGGGAAGGAGTAGATTTGTGTAAAAACTCCACTTTTTAAAGGAGAACTGCAAAGATTTTAAAAAAGGAATTTTTACCTGATACTCATTTTCTGTTTTCCAGTTCCATTAAGCCAGAACAAATGGGTTTTTGTTTTTCCCTGCAACCTGTCAATCAAGCAGAGGTGACCAATCACCACTCTGAATTTTCATGTCTTCAGCACCTCTTCAGAAAGCCCCTTTCTATTCTCCCCAAGCAAGGCACTTTTGCAGTTTCTTTAAAGAGATACCAAACAAAATTCTTCCCCTAACTGTGGCAGGCCTATATACTGCCAGAAAAAAAAAAAAAAAAAGAAAAGAGAAGAAAAAAAAAAAAAAGAAAAAAACCCCCAACAATATCCAGCCTGCAGACAGTAACACTATGCACTTCTGCAGCACCTTCTAGAGGCCATCAGCATTATTTTTAAAAGTTAAATTAAGCCTCGAAAAACCTGTGAGGTCGGTACTGTTCTCTCTTACAGGCTGAGACAAAGGCAAGAATTCTAAATCCTTTCCCCATGGTCTTACAACACACCCACACCCCTGCACATCCCCCAGTGACAGAGGCTGCTACACCTATTACCAGTGCTTTCAGGTGTTTGATAAAGGTCTTTCTTACTACAAATAATTTCCCTAAAAGTCAAATGAGTTTCTGAATTAGCAAAAGAGGAACATAAACCAATGCAAGTTTTATGTTCTCTTTTACCCAGAATTCCAGAACAAATGAACAGAAGTATCTTAAAGAAAGAGATGGAAAATAAAAACAGAGCTCCAAGCAAGCAACAATAACATTGCAACAGTCAGGTATGTAGAATTAATTTAGTCTAAGCAAGATCCAACTACCATGAAAAGTTACAACTTTGTGCTGTTTTTTGTATATAGAAAGCTCACTGTATTAAAGGGAGACAGTTGGGGAAGGCAGGTGGAAAGCAGAAGGAATTTCAGCACAAGAATAAGCTTTGTAGAAATACAGTAAAAAATTGGAAAAGAAGTATTTTATATAGAGAGATTTCTGTTTCCTTTCCCTTCCTCCAACAAAGGAAACATCGAAGTGTCAAGCTTCCTAACGTTCAAGTCCTACCTAAATAAAATTTCAGGGTTCTCCCGGAGCCTAAGTTTTGAAGATTTTTTTTGTTTTCCAAGGAAAACAAGACATGTTGTGGGAAGAACTATTTGCTAACCATGGTGAGGGGAAAAATGAGAAATAGAAGGAAAAAAAAAATCAACTATTAAGATGATGCAGTTTTTTAATCCTTTCCATCAAGAAATAGTTTGGATGGACCATTTTCAAGAACCCCCTGAGGATCAGAGTGTTAGTTGGAAAACATTCCCTTCTTATGTAAAGGAAAAGAATAGCATTCTACTATATAGGGACAGGTACAGTGCAAATAGTTTTATTCTAAACATGTCCAGAATCTGGTTTTAAAAAGTGCTTTTAGAAAGGGCGACTATAAGACTTTTAAGTACAATCCTTCAGGTCTGAAGAACAAATATTTGGAAATAAAGATCCTTATAAGAACAAAAATTATTGTTGAGGATAACTGTCCAAGATGTAATTATTATTATTATAAATTAAAAACCAAAGCCTACTGGAGTGTGCTACCCAGTAGAATATTTTTTTTAAACAAAACTATTTTGGGATTAATAAATGACACCTTACAATGGAATTTCTTCAATAATAAAGTTAAAACAGATGAGCTAGTCATTTGGAATAGAAACTAAATGTTAAATTGCAAAAAGTGAAGCTGTAGTAAATCAGTGAAGCTGTTGCTTCAGCAAGCTAGATAAAGAACTTCATCAAGAAGGAAGCTGCCTTCCCCACTGCACTCCTTTTAAATCAAAGATGCAAGAACTACATGAAGAAGGTGAAGGGAAGAGATTGCTCACAAGAACAGAAGAAGCAATCATGAATTGAGAGCTGTCACAGAATCATAAAATGGTTTGGGTTGGAAGAGACCTTAAAGATCACCTAGTTCCAAACCCCTGCCATGAACAGAGGCACCTTCCACTAGATCAAGTTGCTCAGATCCCATCCAGCCCAGCCTTGAACACTTCCATGGACAGGGAGTCTATAGCTTCATTGGACAACCTATTCCAGTGCTTCAGGAAAGGCTGTGTTCCAACAAAGGGCTGTGAAGAGTGAAGGTGTTAAGACACTGCTGGTAGCAAAGTAATAGCATGGATTCTTCAGCCACAAACAGGGAAGAACCAGTAATGCTACACAAAGGACTAAGAAAAGATTATTATTAATTTTTAGTCTCAGCTCCAAGAATTAAGAGTCCAATCTGCCCATATTTTCACTAGCAAGGAAACAAGTGAACATTGGTACATCCTGAAGGGAGGAATGATGACAAAATAAAATAATGAAAAAGGGATGACTCTCTTCCTCTCAGTTTTGAGGAGAGCTATTGTTTGCCCCAAACCAGGCAGAATAGATCTGTCAAACTTATAATGAAATGCCTTAGATGCATAAAAATATTTGTTGTAGGAAGGGAGAATAGTACCACCTACAGTGCACTGTACAGAGCAAACTCAATAATAAGCCTTTCTGAACTGTTATCAATAGATAGTATGAAACACCTAAAACTCAGTTTTTAAGAAAAGCAAAAGACATGGAGGGAAAAAAAGAAAAAAATCAAGTAAAAAGAAAATTAATCAAGAGTAGAGAGTACTAGAGAAACTTAACAGACTTTCTTCAATAAAATAACTATTTAATGCCAAGAAAATATAATTCATTCAACCTAGCTAGATTTCAAAGCCATAATAAGATACTGAAAACTTGGCTTAAATGGAGCAGACTGTAATTAGTAGGAGAAATGCAGAGTAGGTAAACTTTCTAAGGTAAGAATAACAGTTATTGATTTTGAAAGACACACAGAGCTAAAAGGATGTTATCACTGAAGTTTCTCAAGCCAGGCCTCTCTGTTATTGATTCTAGAAAAAATAAGAGCCCTTTGATGAAATGAGCATTAGGAAATAATCCACTGGGAACAGATTTGGGACAGCACAGATCACATCAACGGAAGCAATTAAAAGCCAACAGGACAAAATGCAAAAGGTCATGAACTTAGTAAGATTATTAGAAATAACTTACTATCACACTTTAATGAAACTCAGTCTACATACAGTCACACTACACATTTCTATCATGTCTTCCAACACAAGTCATCAGCATTGTTTTAAAAAAAAAAAAAAATCAGTGAACTAAGCCTTTACTACCCTGAGGTAGAATCCATCCTTCATGTTAAGGGACTGAGGCAATTAGTTGGAAACACAGTGAAAAAGATCACTGTGCATTCATTGCAATCCATCACATATAATGCAGCAACAAAAAGAAAACTGTAGTTCTAAGCTAGACCAGAAGAGAAAGTGCATATGTGCTAGACAAACAGACAACAATAAGAACAAAATCTTCCAAAGCAACACACGTATTTTTTGCTTCCCATGTTCAAGGTAAGTAAATTCTAAGACAAACAGCTACAGAGAAATATTTCCACTCATCATGATAATGGAAAACCTACAAGCTCAGCTTTATATGGACACTAAGGAGAGGACTATTTTGTATGACTACTAAAACACCCTTAACAGGAAGAGAACTACTCTACTTAAATGCATAGGAACAAACGAATATTAGTTACAAGCAACATTCAAACTGGAAAACTGAAATTTAGATTCTAACGATCACAACAATGGTATGCTAGAAAATTTTTCTAAAACTAGCAAAAAAGCAATGCTAACTAATTGTTATTAAAACATATAACCTCTTTCATACGTGATGAAACTACATCACAGCTGCTCAAGTCAAATCAGTCTCCAAGTATTTGGAAGTTCTTATGGAGGGTTGTGCTCTCCTTTGCTTTAAGAAACAATCTGCAACCACAGCATGCTTCCATGGTAGGCCAAAAAATATCTACAGACTTCCTGCAAAGTTAGAAGAGGTTGCTACACATTTGGAGGAGTAGAAAGAAGACTTGATTTTTAAAACAGTTTAAAAAAATAAAAAATCAGCAGGTCTTCTACACTGCTTCCAGAGCAGCAACAAGGGATCAAATCATAGGAAGAGGACTGGAAGTAATTAAATTAAGAGTAAAATGTTTACCAAAAATGTTTCTTTCTTCCTACCAGTCAACTCAGTCATCCATTCAGGAATGCTGCATTTGTCTTGAAAGATGAAATCTTTCAATGGAAGGTCTTACAGATCACCCACCCTATGGATGCCTGAAGTTACATAAAGGCTATATATAAATTATTTACAGCTTTATTTTTTAAAGAAGATTTTTCTTAATATACATCCTGCATACTCAGTACTAGCTTCTATTTGAACTATTAGATCATTATGCTGGTTTTGCTCTTCAGCATCCTCAAGATGTGCTTTTATATACTATCTAAAAGGTGGAACCTCTCAAAAATTTCAAAACTATTTCAATAGGACTACATGCAAACTGATTCAAAATAATGCATCCATAACCTTACTTAAGCCATTCTATATTTCTCATAGGACTACAAAACCTGACCTAAAAATACATCTAAAAATCCCACATTATTCCACCGGAAGTGGAAGACTTCATGCAGGCCACAACATAAGAAATAACTGTTTATACATCTCTAGTCACACTGGAAATTAAAAGACATTGTCCATATGAGCAAGACGTACCTTTTGGACATTAGCCCAAAAAAATCACCTTGTGTGGCAGAAAATCCATGCACAGAGCATTTTGCTGAGCTGTCCTAGATGGAACCTCATCTTTCGAGTTCTTCTGACTGGGACTCCCATTTTTTTCCTATGTCTTTTAGCCTAAAACTAATCAGTAGTTGCTAACAAAGACCTAGTTAGGCCAGGCAGGTTAACTGTTTAAAGGAAAGGAAACAATGACGATGTAAGCAATATGATAATGTTGTTATGGCTTTAGAGTTTGCCACATTGCATTGAAAGTAGAAGCAGAATTAGAAAGTAAGAAACCACATCACACAGATCAGTGGAAGGTTAGACTTCAGAAGATGGGGCAGGAAGTCACATTAAGATACACAGACATAAGTAGGTATAGCATAGGAATTGCCTGTAATGAAGTGTCCACTTAAAGCTAAAAATAAAGGACAGTCAACAACCAGCTCTCTGAAGGAGCAGGAGCACACAGAAAAACCCGATTGCAACTTAAGTAGTCTCTGCTTGATTGACAATTTGCAGGAAGAAACCCTTTTGACCTGAATTAGTTAATGCCATAACACTGACAGTAATTTCTAAACAAAACAAGGATTAAACTGTACTAAAACATTCAAACAGTCATTAACAGGGAACGTGTGTGTCCAAATTCACAAAAACTAGACATCATTGCCATTATGAAATACATTCCTACTATGACCTCCATGGGGGTCTCCAATATTTCTGACTGATTTATATAAACACATAAAACATGTGAAGAGGGCAGAGAGATTGGGCAGGGAGACAACCAACACATCAGTGCATCCAGATAGTCTGATTCTTCAACCATACTGCAGACTCTCCATTAACTTCAAGTAGGGTCAAAATTACAATTTCCATTGTAGAAATCCAGAAAATTCTTACAGGCTTCAACCTGACCTTTTTATGATCAAGTTCTGTACATGACAATTTCAGTCACTGTTTATGCTAACAGCATTAAATAAAAATACAACATAGCCAAAGCTCTCAAAGCTAAGAAAGTGTTTCTATTAAAAATTTTCAAAAGACACATTGTTAAAAAGTTGGGGAAAATGTATAAGCTTAAAAAAGGCTCATGCAATGCAACTACCATACATTCTACAAAAGAAATTAAGGACCCACTTGGAAAGAAATGCATGGAACCAGGAACAGCACCAGACAACTTTACATTAATTAGACAATCAGCCAGCTACAGACTTGGGGACAAAACACTCAGACATTGTCTTCTGTAATCTCATTCTTATTTCTTAATGTCTGTGTGGCTGTAACTTTCAACCTTAACATCAACACGTGCGTTGGTTTTAGTTTGTTTGGGTTTTAAGATAAAATATATATTTAATATAAAAAAATTATCTGCAATTACACAGATTAACTAGTATGTGGCTATGAAAAGGCATATATTCCCCGTTGTAACTTCACATAGTAAATGTAAAACAAAATTAGCATGAACGTATCCACTTGCTCCAAGCTTTCTCACTGGATGCATGGCAGTACACATTTTCAGTTTCAAAAACAAGCTTAATGTTTTAAATACAATTATTGCCTGATTATGATTATATTATAATTATTCCTGATTTTGTGCCAGCATTTCTAAGTATAACCTGTTTCACTAGGACACCATTTGAAATAAAAGCAGCACTTCAGAGACATACAATTATAACCATCACATAACCAGAAGAGGATGATCTTAGAAGGTAGGTTAGTATCTGCTTGCTGATTCTATTGCTCCAATTGTTTTCAAAGGGGATCAAATGAAATAAAGGAATTTCCAAGATCACCTTCGAAACAACCTTATCAAATCCACTGCTTCTTCAGCCCAAGGCTTCTCAAAGAAAGAAACAACATGAAAAAGAAAACTAAGGACCAATAGGAGCCACTTTTTTTTCCTTTACTATAGCACAGTCATACAGTCATAAGAGCTTGGGTCTGAACTTTAAGATGGGTCAGGAAATCAAGGAACCTAAAAATAAGTTTGTGAGTATTCACAAACAAGTTATATTCTCTTGATTGTATGAAAGCATTACATACTTCACTCCATAAAATGTTAAAACATAGTCTAATGAAAGCTATTACAGCAGACTAATAAGTAAATAAGGTTTTCATGAGCAGTCCTGCACCATTCCAAGATCCTTCCAACACACCTGTTCTTCTATCTAACTTTTGTAGTGGTAAGTATTAGAAATAGGGTCACGCTGTAATTCTTTAAGGAAGGAAAGCAGATGCTGGAAAGCACTTGCTCTTCTCAAGTGCAGACACAGAGATCTCCCAGTGAAATAAAACCTTTGTTCTTCACAAACAGTACTTTAGAAATACCCAGACATAAGCACTACAGCTTTTCAAAAATGTCTATCAAGCTTTATTTACATAACTGTCTCACTTCATGTACCTGACATTCACATATAGAGATTAAAAATTAAATTCAAAATTAACTGAATTTTAAAGTAACACTATATAATCCTTTCTCTAAAAATTAAATAGTGCCGAGAGAGGAATTATTCATGTTTGCTTGAAAACTACATAAACAAGCTGTGGCAACTTTTCCCCTTTGAGGTACTTTCTCTGTAATTTGTGGTAAAATAAATACATTAAGTCAGTCATGCTAAATAGCTGGTCTTAAATCTTGCTAAGAAATCCTGACCAGGTTTCTCAACCACAGCTCTGTATTTTCATATTTCTGATAACAAGAACTGTCCCATCAAATTTGAGACATTATTAGAGAAGCCAACCCAAACTACTAGTCAACTTGGTAAGACAGGACAAGACATTCAATTTTTACAATTCTATAGCTGAAAGTAGAAGACATTCAAACTTTTGCAATTCCATAGCTAAAAAGTTTGCAGACTCATTAACATTTTTACCCTGCTTCAAGGCTACAAGCTTTTTGGATTTGGTTTGGGGTTTTTTTGTTGGGTTGGGGTTTTTTTCCCCTCAAGGATTATTGACTTCTGCAGTACTTTCCTAACTACACCCAAGAACATAAACAAAAAAACCCCTCCAAGTCTGTTAATGCCACTGATAAGTGGCTTATGCCTGTTGTACTCTATATTCAACAACAGTTTATTTTTAAGTACTTTTAAAAGTTTTTCAGGACCAAGAACTTTAGAGCTGCTGTTTCCTATTAATATACCTGTTAAGGAGAATGACTACATTTAGGTTTTGATGTGGCAATATAATGCCAAGTCATGTAACTTAATCTTGCTGAAAGGATCCATAACTACTTATGAGATTCCAGTAAGATGTCCTTTCATACTTTCAGAAAAAAAGTTTTGTCCCCATTTATCTTTTAGTTGTCACAATATTTCTTTAGAAGAAAAAAGAACAACAAAAAAAACCACACCGCCAAACTTTTTTTATGCAGTTAAATCCAAATTTTATCCTAAAATTCTAACTAATTTGCTTCTGGGCTGACAATTTAAAATGAAGTTGGACCAAATAATGTTACTAAATTAATATGAAAATTGCAACTGCAGAACTTGAACTTATTAGAAAAGCAACACTTTTCAATTCAGCTGTTTACATAGTACCTGTTTTAAAGCATGTTTTTTAATACAGATGGAAGAAACTATGCTTATCACACTGGCCAAATCTTTGAATAAGCTATCAAACACTTTGTGAAATAAACACAAAAGTGCGTTAAGTCCTTACTTCATTTAAAAAAATGTTCATATTTAAAGTCTAAGTTTCATAATCTATTGATAATTAATAAATATATTAGAAAGAATATACTCAAATGACAACAAGTTACAGGCTTTCTAGTTCTGGATACAATGCCTGTTTACATAAAATTTAACTAATGCATTTTACATGAAAGTGTGGGACCATTCATCATGAGCTTCCAATAGGAGAGTGTCTAGAATCAAAGCAAATACCTGGGATTCTAGTACAGAGATCTAGATGAAAATATGCCCCAGTTAAAAAAAAACAAAACCAAAAACAAATCTCTTCCCCCAGACACATGAAAACCTGTAAAAAGCCTCATTTTACCTTACAGGAACTACAGCTATCAATGACACCGTCCTTCTAGGCCTCAATGAAACAGCATGTCTTAGCTCCAGGATCAGAATTTTTCAAAAATAGCCAAGAAATGCAACTTTGGCCTGTACCTTCTCCAATAGTGATGCAACAGGCAGGTCAGCCTTCCCCTCACACTTTGCAATTTTAAAGGTTTATTTTGGTTTATTTCTTTTTTCTGACCATTTCCATAAAAGTGGGACAGAGGTCATAAGAAAAACAAACACCAATTCAAGCACTAAGAGTTACACAAACATCCACTATTCTTGAACTACCAATATGGTTTCCAGGGCAAGCAACATTTACACAGCAACACAGAGGATAACAGAGAGTGGTGTTTCTGGGAGAGATTAAAGCTTTTATTTCACAAATATAACTGAGTGATTTGTCATTTCAAAGGAAACTGAGAGTGGGAAAGGGGGAGAGCAGGTTCAGTAAGAATTTCTTTTTCTTCCTCCTCCTCCAAAAGAATCAGAAAGTTGCTTCAAATCACTAGCTAACATATTTAAAATTCTCATGCATTTCTGAAACATACTCCTGGTATTTCTACATGCTCTGATGAAATGCTTTGGCATTTAGAAAAAGACTCATCATCAAATTCACAACAGTTAGAAATATATAGTGTGACCTCTAAGTGTCAAAGGCTAAGGTGGCTTAGCTTTCCAGCAAGTCAGACAGTCACAGAGGTAGGAGGATTTTGAAGTATTCAGATCTGTGAATTTAATACAAGATCGTAAAAACATTCTTTTTGTATCAGTATTTCAAAGCATTCTTCAGAATACGATGAAAGGACTAAGGCCACCTTTGCTGGCTCCAGAACTACTACACAGAGCATGTTGCAAAGGACACCACAATACATGACCATGCTCAGAAAGATTGTCTTAAAGCTACAGTAATGTAATAAGAATCAGTCCAAATGAACACTCTACAATCGGGAACACATTAAGATTACAAATAAGTAAAAGGCTTTCAGGCACACAGGAAGCCCCAGAGGCACACGAATCATGTCAGACGTAAGAAGGCACACTGCTGGCTACAGCAAAGCCTGACTTCTCGAAGATGCAACTCACAATGAGAGTCAATCCAGTAAGACAGAAGAGCAACATCTAGCCACTAAAGGTCTTTTGTTGTTAGTTTTGTTTGAGATTTTTTGGAAATCTGTTGATCAGAAGAATAATTTTTTTCTTCAAAGGCTTCAATACTCTTACTTGACTAATTTCTACATTACACAACGATTTCTTAAACATCGTAAGGCTAAGGCTTTATCAACTAAAACACAAGCTTTCTGATTCAGTAATTGCAATGCCTACCTACAGAATCTGCCAAGTCATATATCAGATTTAGGTAAAGCAATGACATTCAAAAATGCTGTAAAAATGTCAATATTTTACAGTGAGAAAGACTGCAAAAATGCCTGCTCTCCCCCAATCTTTCTTGCTACTGTAGTATAGTCTTCATACTTTCAACAGTCTAATTTTAAGTAACAGGAGTCACCATATGTTCCTGCAACTGTTCATAAAGATATGCTGTAAACCAAGTTATTAAAAAAAAATTTAAAGAAAAACAAACTAACAAAAAAAACCCAAAAAAACAAATAACCCAAAGGAAAAGAACAGAACTACAGGGCTGTATAGAACCTAAAATCTTTTAGGAAACTTCTTTTAATATTCTTCTACAGGGTAGCTCACTCATGGGACAAGAACTATCAGCTTTATCACAGGAGAAACCTACACTCAAAGGCCCCAGACAGAACGCTTTTTGCAAGCAGTCTGAATCAGCAGAGCTCAGCCTCAAAAGATACTGCTTAAAGGAAACAACAGAAGTCCAAAAAATAACAATCAAGGGCAGCAGTGTAACACCACAAACCTAATTAGGGTCAGACTCAAGGAACTCCAGTACTCAATGTCCAAATTGCAACACCAACCAAAATTAAATCACCAAACCAAACAAAAAGTTGTGCATCTGCCTAACATTACTAGATACCTTTTTGATGTGGAAGATTCTCAAGTCCCAGTAGTTTTCTTTTTTCCCCTCATACATTCTCAGAATTGAGAAACTTCTGCCTAAGGCCTAAGGGAACTAAAAATGTAAAGGCAAAGCTGAAGCATATACCATCCAAGTGACAACCCTGGCATTCCTAAGAAACCAACAGTGTCAGACCTATTAAGAAGCAACTTAGTGAGAACACCTGCAAGAAAACAGACGCTATGACAAGAACTGAATGGTGTGCAGCTTCTACTTATGACCTAACAGAACACTCATCCTACAAATTCAAGTCTGCCTGAAGCCAAAGATAATTTCTACCACTTTCTAATTTACCTAGAACATGATCTCTCCACAGCAGCACAAGTTCAGGGGAAAACTGGGAAGAAGTCCTGTCTAGACATCTATAGCTGAGATGTCCTCCTAGGTAAGTGGCAGATGTTGAACTGAGCACCTTACCACCAAGGAGAGAACAGAATCTCGGTCTTTCATTTTCCAGTTCTACAGCTAAAACAATCCCAAAAGGTGAGTGCCACCTGCTCCTGTGCCCTCCTTCAGGAAAGCAGGGACCTCCCTCAGTTGTTGGAAAGGTGCCTAACCATACAAGGGAAACATGCCTCGTTGCAGCTTTAGTAAGGAGCTGTATTTCAAATATATCTCTATGTACATTATCAAGCAGTTGCTTTCACTAGACAGCCCACCATTCAGCATATTTTTTCCCCTGGATCATCCACTAAGACACCTATATCTCATATACTGTTCAGCAAAATGAGTGACAATTTAAACATTTACAAGGGTCTGTGCTGTTCTTCTGTAGCAATAACACTATTTTTGTGAAATATATAAGGTCTGGAACAGTTGGCTGCAGCAACCACTTAAGGTTTATTGCTCTGTCTTTTTGGAATGCTCAGTTGTACCTGGGAAATACAGCATATGAAACTGCCTAATATTACAACACTAAAGCCACAACCTCATTGGTTCCTTGGAAAAATGAATGACAAATACACCAAGAACACATTCTTCATTAGCAGCTGTTTAATTCAGGACTGGCACAAATATTATATAGGCCAAAAAACAAATACCTGCATTCGCACATGCAATTTAAAACCATCTCAGGACTTACTTGTTGCATCTCAAAATTGCCTAAAAAGTTTAACCATCTCACACTCTTGATATTTCTATAGCAAATTTCACTCTCTGGCATAGCAAATACATTCCATGAGTTTAGGTGACTCAGGTCACTGAATTAAACCAGTTTTGAATGCTTACACAACTATACCAAATGAAATAAAGACTACAGGTCAAAATGTGAACTAGATAAAATACATATACTTACTGAAAGTAAACCCATGTGACATTTATGGGACTAAGATTATTATTAATCATAAAGACCAAAATCTGGCAAACAGACCAAACATTCTTCAAATTAACCGTGACTGTGACAATTGATTTAATAGCAAATCTTAAGTTTAAAAACCTGGGAGAGAACGTTCTGTAGCATAACCAGAGTCACCTAGTGGGACTGATTTGTAACCAGTAAGGCACAAACAAATGGAGGAATCAAAGTTCAAATTAAATGCAAAACAAAAAGTATACTTGGTTACTACGGCTTTCTCTGCAATTTCATATTCATTGACTAGATAAAAGAATTAAGTTTCAAACTGATTGACACTGCTTGCATCCCTCAAATTTAATTTATTTTTTTTTATGCTGACAATGAAGGTATTTGAAATAGGATAGAAAGCAACTTAAAAATATCCATCTCTGCTTTAGGGATTTGCCACAAGGCTTTCAATGTAAAAGCAATGCATCTAAGATAGGAATACCTGACTGGACTAACATTAAGCCAACAGTCATTTATGAATCTGCTAATTCAGCCACCATTCCCAAGGTCTCAACTTTTTTTTTTAAGGAGCTGTTGCTATGATAAAGTCACCCAGCGGTAGTTCTGGTACCACAGACCAGGCAATGATAATGAGAGGTTCTTGAATGGTAAAGCAGATATCTCATGTCATTCAATTCTTAGGTTTGGTTGCTCCAGATGATGTTCCCTGTTTGATCCAAAAGAACCCAATCTGTAAAAATTCCCCATCCTCTTAACAGAAATACAAATACTGTTTATCAGAAGTATGAGATGACATATTGAGCAAGTCAGTGAAGGTAACAGTGCTTTTCAGAATAATTTAATAGTGGCTAATCTACTGATGTTCCCAGCTAGTATGTCATTTAAGAAATGGAGAAGACTGGCAGCTCTGTATGTATTTGTACCCTCCTGCAGTAAACCAGAACACTTAACATTTGCAGCTCTGCAAGGTAACTGTGCAACGTCCTCTCCCTAACCCTGTCATCTAAGAAAACCTCTCATTTTCATCCATGTCCTTTGAAGCATCGAACACAGAAGACTGCCTGGAGAAATATTCAGACCATAGAGAGATGCCTCTCTTGCATACCTGGCTCATACAACTTAATGAGTTGGAGACAAACTGATTACCAGATTTATAATTCCCCTTATCTCACACAGCAGGCAGACTTTCTCATATTAATTTCTAGCATGAAGCACAGTTTACTAGCTGGCGAGATCTTCTGATTGTCTACAAATTTCTCTGACTCTGAAGATCTTAAAACATATGTGACTTCTATGCTTTTTAGGTGTTTGTGTTGCACTGCACTCTCAAAATAAGTATTTCAGTCTTTCAGGGGTTGCCTGACATCACAGGCACCCGCAATTTAGATCCTGATAGCTCTTAAATGGCTTTGCCTTATAAAGAACAGATGAGCTCAGCCTCTTCTAACCTTAAACTTCATGAAAACCACCACAGATCCATTTTAAGTAGTACTGGAAAGGCAAGCTAACAATTCAGTGAGAACATAGACCTCAACTGGTAACAGGGATCAGCACCCAGTAATGAAGATCTGTGCTCATAGCTCCAAGATGATTGTCTTGGATCCTTCATAAGTTCAGTTACAGAAATCAATGCAGAGGGTAAACTACTGAACCTAAGCCAGTGCTGAAGCAGTTTCAGTTGCCCTCTCTCTGATTCAGCTTGGCTGAATTTCCTCAGACTTTATGAACTGTACTGTAGTGCACATGTCAAAATTTTTCTTCAGGTTCAGAGTGACCTTCCTGGCTTGACTGCATTCTAAACACCCCTTTTTTGAGAGTATGTCTATGGTAGGTCTCTTCTTCAGATGATCTTCTTTACGCTGGTCTGCAAGACTGTCATTCCACTATGGCTGAAGCCCATTTGTCTACTCTCAGCATTCCAAATGATTCAGCATATTCTACAAAGACTTCTGTAATTTTCTCCAGGAGATAAAGTCTTAATTGCATAATACATCATTACCTCTTTGAGGAAAAAGATATGTACAATGGAACAGATGAAAATACCTATTGCATTCACCTTGCAGAAGAATTAGTTTAGTGCAGAACAGACCAAATCTGAAACCTGCATGTGGAGGAGCTCTACACAGAAAGGCTGAAAGTACTCAGTCCAGTGGGTCAAGGCAGCACGCAACATTGTATGAGATCAGGTAACTCCTGAAGAGCTTCAGCCAGATTAAGAATTAGTAATGCAAAAATAAACCAACGTCTACCTTGGCTCCCCAGGCAGGAAACAGAGCACTAAAGGAGGGTCTCTGTGACCCTGTCTCTTAGGCATGATCTCTGACAATGTAGCTAACACTCCAATTTTATGTGGATCAAGCATATAGAAAGACAACACTACAAAATACAGCCAAAGGAACAACTTCTTACATTACAGATTTACTCTTTGCCCCACTAAACTGAACAGCAATTTCTCTTGACTTCATCAGATGCAGGACCTTGCCCTATACACATGCTTCAAGATGGTCTATATAAGAACGTACTAAAAACCAAAACTTCAAAAGGGTTGCTTTGGCATATCTGCATAAAACACAATAATTACCATGTTGAAGTAAGATCGGATTTTGACCCCTCTTGCCAAATCCCAAACTATGACATTTCCATCATGTCCAGCAGAGAAGAGAACTCTTGGATCAAACGGATGAGGTTCAAGCACAAACACTTCATCTTCATGCCCCTGAAAATAAAGACACACCAAGAAGAACAAGAGTATTGTCTCAAATACTTACCTAAGAATTCGATATGGTAACACTAGCAACTGCCACATCAAACTGTGAAAATGTCCAAAGAACTATTTTGATGACACTTTAGCATTTGGTAATTTGAGGTCTTAACATTCCACAGATTTCCATTTTTTTAGGCAGAGTATTAGTTAGGCATTTAATTTAAATCAATAAAGAATCAAATATACAAACAAAAATTAGAGAACAACATTTCCAAAATTAATATTTTATTTTAAAGCTTTGCACTAAGTATTTTCATCTCTAAGCAGAGCATCTAGTTACCTAGAGTTACCCATTTTCTCAGTTACAAAAAAAAAATCATATTAGTAAAATTGTTGATTTATTTTAGCTAGAAGACTAATTTTTTGTGGAATGATGTGACTCATGGAATGACTAGGTTGCACAAGTGTCTGCTTAAAAAGGGCAAATTTATCCATTAACAGTATTTCAAAACATTTATCACATTAAATAAAGGAAAAAAAAAATCCAACAACTGTTTCCTTCTCTCCTTCAAGATAGCACTTCAGTAAAAAAAACCAAAATCAAAGAGTCCAAAGTCAGTTTCAGATATCTTGAACAGCAGTGGTTATTTGCAACTTTAAAGCTTTATTTTCTAATAAGCAGCTCACAGACATCTCTATTGCACTTCAATTATCTGGAAACATTTGTCAAGGCAGTTTTCAGATAGGAAAAAACATATAAGGAAGAATGTTGATGATGTACACATAAATTTTGCATTCAGGATTGATAAATCAAATGGTACACTTTACCATGAGAATGTGGATGAGTTGGCCAGTAAAAGAATTCCAAACTTTCAGAGTCATGTTATTTACTGCAGTTATAACAGAGTTGTCATGGCGGTCCCATGCCACCATGGTCACTTTCAGCTTTGTGATCTTATCTTCAACTCCTTGCAAACTTTGTCTAAAACCAAAGAGCAAAAAAATTCAAAGCAATCCCAGTATGCCAAAATAGTTTAATGCTACTAACAAGTAAAAGTATTTCTGTATTTTGCTATATTATTAAGAACAGATGCATTACTTCTTTAAGAAACTGGAGAAATGAAAGATATTTTCCATTATGTAGCACATACAATTACAAAGAACTGTAGATACTTAAACAATTATAGGGTCTTCTTAGTATCTTACATAATATGTTGATCTGTTTTTTCCAGAAAATGCCCTCTGATACATGACCTAACTCAATTAAATTTGATAGCTACAGTATTTGTTGTGACATCTAAAGAATGAAAATCCAAACTAATCAACTTATGAACATTAATTTGTTCTGGAGAATATTTGTAATATGTAGTTTGAAATATGGAGAAAAGTATTCTATACCTTTAAATTAGTTAAATTCTCAGACTACATTTAGTAGTACACCACTACCCCTGTATCACTTTACTATTGGTAATAATGGCGCTTAATCTTGCATGAAATCCAAACAATAGTCATCTATAATATAATCTACCAGAATACTCCAAAATTACATTTTTGTCAGTGGGGTTTAAAGGCAAATCACCCTTGAATTCTCAAGCACATTTATTTCTGGGAAATTATCAGCCAAATGCAACAAGAGCAGGTTAACACCAAGTAGAATAGACAAATACAGAATCTTCCATACAGAAAGCACTACAACACATTACAAAATAGTATATATTGTACAACTCAATAATAGAAAATGCAGTTATGGCCAGATTCCTTTCTAGATTTGATGCAGAACCCAGGAGGCTTTATAAGCTGACTTCACTCTTCCCCTTTCAGTGCAGCAACTTCATTTTCTTTGATAAAACTGTGCTTGTGTAGAAAAGATCAAATTTGGAATTGCACTTATCCCTCTAGTCACAAGAACAAAACAGAATTCTGCTAAAGGTGCTTTACAGAAATGAGCAGTTCAGGTTCTCGGACAAGTTCAGCATTTATGACCACAATGAAGAAGAATCTGTACTTATTTTCCCCAGAGTCAGTTAAAATTAAGAATTTGTACTGAGAGTAACTCGGTCTATTATCAAAATACCAGCATTTTATATACTCCTGTCCAACAGTTTGATAGTCATGTTTTGTTGCATCTGTCCATAACTAACAAGATACTGTTCCATTTAAACATCTAACTAAATTACAGCTTATTTAGCCTTCTCTTCCATCCCTCTCTTGGTCTTTCATATATATTTCCACAGGATAACTCCTGAAAATATTTTAATTTTTTTTCTACTAAAGAGTAGTTCTTCAAACCACTCCATATGAACAGTAAGGGGAAGAAGGTTTATCCCTTAAATCCACTGTACATCTTTTTAATATGTCAATTGGAAAACATCTTCATGCCAAAATAAAAAGGTATAAGTCACAATTCCTACTAAGTAATTCTCCATCTTCAAGCCTCTTTTGTTGCTTGTTCTAGTGTACAGAAGTTTCTCATACCTCTTGTAAATTCTCAGATTTGTTTTAACAAATGAGAACCCATTAAAGAGCAAGGGATTTATTTGCTCTGGCATGCTCTATGAAAAGAACCCTGTTCTGCTCAGTCTCAAGAACAGATCTGACCTGGTTTTCTTGCTCAAGAAATAAATGTCTAAGCCATATAAATAAGACCTTTAATGGGTTTTAAATAATTTTTACTCTTTTAATCTAATCAAAATACTAGTGGAGCTTGTATTAGGACAAGCTAGCTTCCACAGCTAAATATGTAGTCAAATATTTATTTTCATTGGATTTCAAGAGCTATACACATTTAACCAATAATAATTTATGCCCCACTTCTTCTTTTCTCTTGCAGTCTTTTTTATTTTATTTTTTTTAATAAGTCAATAAATTATATCAATGGCCCTCCAGAATCTATCTGATAGCAGAACATTTTACATCACTTACCCCACTGGGCGAGTAGCCATATCTAACAAAATGCTTTTCCATTCCTTTCGCTTAAATTGCCAGATTCGTGCTGTTCCATCACGGCTTCCACTCACAAACCTAACAAAAGGGGAAAAAAGTTACTCAGAGATGAAAGGCAGATCTGTACAGAAAAGACACTTGAAAATTAAGTTCCAGAATTTAGAACTCAAAAAAGGAAGCTATGAGTAAAAAGTTCAAAGAGTGTCAGAATGCTGTACAAATGGTTTGAGGTGAAAACCCCTTCCCATACCAGCAAAACAATCAAAGGCCTGCAAAAAGTCAAACCTGCTTCCCTATCCTGAACCCCTTCCAAACTAACTGTTCTTTGACCTTCTGCGTGCTTTGCTGAGTTATGACATGGCTCTGGCACAGGGACACCATAACCCAATGAGCATCCTAAGACTGATGCTACTACATGAGGTAAAGCTAAGGAAGAAACTGAAGGGGTAGAAACAGCTGAGGGGCCGGGAGAGCCCTGCCAGCAAAAGTACAGACATGATTTAAACCAAAACCTACTCCTATAATGTATTTACAGTATGAAACTCCAACTCTGATATCTTCTCTGGCTGACCTGATCCAAAAAAATAAACCCTAATGATGTGATCTCTACTCCCAATGGTCAAGAATAACCTAGCACTGTATAAGTATTATGATATTTATCTGAAGACATTTATTATTTCCTAGCTTGAGTTTCTCCCCCACTCTTTTTCTCCTGAGGTTCAGGGGTAGGAGGAGGAGAAAGAGGTGGGTGGAGCAAAATATATCATGATAAAAGTGTACATTAGAACATCAAATAAATGTAAGTGTCAGATACTTCATAAGAAACTGAACTTTTTTCTTTAGCATCCTTCATATCCAACATCCAGAACTTAGTTAAACATTGAAAAAACATTAGCCTAGCTAAACAAAATATTGTTAGATCTAGTTTGATGTTTTTTCTGTATCCAGAAGTCATTTAACTGAAAAAAATGTTTGCATATTAAAATATATCTAAAAATGCATGCATTTTATATGTGAATATATATACATACATACATTTCTTAGGAAGAAATTTCAACTATTTTTATACTCCTTAGTTTTGGCAAATTCAAAATACTTTAATCATTACAATGAAAACAACTGCAAAACTGAAGAAGTACTATTAAAATGAAACAGTGAGACTCCATTAGCTATACATGATTTTACTGGATGAAACTCAAAACAGAAAGTTTTTTTTTTAAATAACTACTTCCAGAAACTAGCGTTCACAAATGTCAAAAGACTAGATCAGAATAAATATTGTGCCTACCTGCTACTACTATTAGAAAACTGAATGCTGTCAACTTTGTCCTGTGTAAAAAAAAGAGTAGAAAAAGAAAAAAATCAAATTTCTCTGATTTATCCCATTTTATCCAAATTATTATTTTAATCAAATACATATGTAATTTTTAAAAAGTATTTACAGTATGAAACTCCAACTCTGATATCTTCTCTGGCTGACCTGATCCAAAGAAATAAACCCTAATGATGTGATCTGTACTCCCAGTGGCCAAAAACATTCCACCTGAGAAAAACAAACAGATAAGACTTAAGAAAAGAGGGAAATCTACTGTTATTACAGCATCTTCAAAGGGATGTAACATCAAGTATTTCAACTTATTCTCTGAAATTTATAGATGTATCTCATTTCAGCTACGCCTGTAACTGACCTTTAAGTAAAAAGAAGATTTAGAAACTCAAAAGTTTAACTGGAATTAAATTACCTCACATTTACTGTCAGACAAATATGCATTAGCAGATGTATCTGAAAGATTAGCTAACTAGAGTAATTTGCTTGCAACTAAGCCCTTAGAAGCCTAAAATTAAACGGAACTAGAACTTCAGTACATTTTAACATTTTATCCAATTATTTATGTTGCATTCTTCTGTTGCCAGCTCTGGAATCAATGAAATTCAGACCGTGAGAACTCAGTAATCAACACCTTCTTGTACAAATCCCTATAAATTACACCTCAGATAAAGCTGACTCTCAGAATCATTCTGAGAAAAAGGTTTTATATCATGTTTTAAAAAGATTTGCAGTCACAAGAGACTTACTTTCAACATTTCATATTTAATCATTTTCAAGAATTTTCATAGACCAAGCATTAATGCATAAATTCTAAATTTCTATTTTAAATATTTGGGTTTTTTTAACAGCCACTTTAACTCAAATCTATCTTATTAACAAAAAATATGCTACAGTAACTGTACTGTACTTTATTTTACTCTTCAAATGACTTCTTATATCGATACAAAGGGGGGGGGGGAAATAAAGTCTTTTACCAGCACTAAAAGAAGAACAGATCATTTGGACTCCAGGTCGAGGACGTTCTGTAAACTTCGTTGGCCTTGGACTACAAATAAAGAAACAGTTGAATAATTTCCTAATAGGGTTTCAAAAAATAAGTCAGTATCATAGAAATAAAGCACAGAAGGATAAAATTAAATATGAAAGAACAGATGGCTGCCCATCTATAAACAATTTCGTGTGACTATGCTTCATGATCCGATCTTTAGGGAACTGACATCCAGATGGACTAAGTAATCAATGTATCAAGGAGAGTTGTATCACAACTTAAATCCCATTCCTCTCTTTCCTCTGATAATTCTATACAAAACACTCTCCTAAAGTCATCAGCAAAGCATAACAGAGCCAGTTGCCCATGAAGTTCAGTTTTAAACCACCGGGTGTAGTAGATCTCTGGTTTTCTCCTGCAGCACATGGTTGCTTTTACAAGAGAGAAACAGAGCTTGGCGCTCTTTATAAACAAGGATAACAGAAAAATTTAAATAAATTTGGAGTTTTTCACAGTATTAGAATATAAGAGTTTCTTCAAAGGACATATATTCTTTGGGGGCTAGTTTCAAATGCTGCTCAAAATACTCTCAGGACAATGGTTAGATATTTGTAAGGGATTTTACTTTATGGCCCTTGCTTTCCACTAGGCATTTCAGAGCCTGATGTGGAAGCAGAACTAAAGCTTCAGTGGATCTGGCACTTCAGGAGTGTGTAAAACCAAACCAAATCAGATCACGTTCTTCAATCACTACTTCAATTCTGTTCATGCACTGCAGCAACCTCAAACCAGTAGGTGGTCTTGCATAGTATGCCATCTGCAATCTTCCCTCAAAGAATTAACTTACTAGAGAACAGCAGCACTACACCCACATTTGTCATCACTAAAGATTTCTTCTAACATAAAACAATGCATATTCATAATTTATCCAAAATGTTCTCTTTTAAAAGCAAAATGGCCTATATAATTCATTTCAGCTGAAGGCAGATGCAAAAGAGATCTTTCTCCACTGATCAGTTATAGCTATCTCAAAGCAATAAGCATTAAACCTTAGTGATTCTAATGCATAAAATAAAGTAATAAACATCAGCAATCTTTCTCTAAATTGTCCATTCAGCATAGGCTGTTTCTTTGACCGTTCCTTTAGGAGTTTTAAGGTAACTCCCTGCAGATTTGTGAAAGCAAACTTCACAGCAAGATAGACTGAACAAGACAATGATCTATTTTACAAAACAGCTGAAATCCTCCTTAACTGAGATACTAATATAAAAAGAACTATCAGACAATTCAATATGCAGCTTACATAATTTGGAACAAGTGTAAATAGATAAATAGGCTGCTGTTTTATTCCACTGTTGTTTGCAAACTCTGCCTTTGGAGTTAGGACAGTTGCAAAATAGAGCAAGTATGCACTTACGTTCTAGTTTGGAGAACCAATTTAAATTCTTCAACTTATGTCTCTCTCATGTTTAGGCATTAGAAGACAAAGGATTATGTCATTCTTCTACAACAGAGCAGTACTGTGGTCTTTCAAAATGAGTTGGGCAATCAGTATTTTTGGAAAGCAAGGAAAGAGGACAAAAGTAAAATTTCTTGCAACACAGGGAAACCAAGCTAATTGTTTGTCCTCGTTGCAGCCCAGTAACGTATCACTTTACAAATATTCTCAATGCATTTATTAATTGTTTTATTAGTTCATTCATCTAAGCCCTGCAGACTAATCTAATTGTGGTCATGTAGTAGCTTAAGAAAGACTTCTTCACAGAAAACAGATGTGTATATAACATCTCCAAATTAAGACTTCGTTCATAGATTAATGAAAAAGGTTCAGCATATCTGAATTCTGATGTATGACCAGCCCCTTTAATATCAAGTATCATCTGCATAAGAAAGCAGATAGAAAGTATCACATCACACTGAGGACAATTGAGAAATCAATGTGTTGTCCAAAACCAGGAATGTCAAAAATCATCAGTACACATTTTTCATGAGTTTTTTTTCCTCTTTTTAAAATGAGGGGAGAAAAAAATATAGAAGAGAATAAAAGCAGTACAGTAAGCTCTTCTATCCAAATCTGTGAGACAGTTATACTGCCTTGTTCATATGGTCTGTCAGTAACAGGCTAACACTGGAAACTTGTGATCCAAACAGGTGGCAGAAGCAGAACAATAACTCTCTTGTCTCAGAGAAAATACATATGCAAATATTTTGCACTGCAACTAATTTAATTTTGATGCACTGACCAGTTGTAATAATTCTCTCTTCAACTTGAAGCACGTTATTTTTCAATTTCTGATGACCCAAGGCAGATTTTTCTCTTTCCTCCCTACTGTCAACTGACACAGGATCTAACTCCTGTGTTTTCTATCCACCCAGAATAGTAACAGAAGATTGAATCCAGGAAAAGTCTCCATTGCCTAAATTTTCAACTGTTTTCCCATCTTGTTTGGGCCACATCCTTTGAATTCTTTGCCTGAAGCAACAACCAATCTTATCATTCTGCTTTTTGGAAACTGAATTGATCTACTTGGAATGTTACTGCTTTTAGGCATACATGGTAACTGCCTGGTCAGAAATCTTTTCAATGTAAGAAGAGCAGCACACAGAAGGTTCTATAATACTGAAGAACATGCATTCACACTGGTCACAGAAGCATGTGAACAAAGTTGCTCACTCTCCTTTGAACAATGTGAGAATTTTGTGGTCAACTGTGCCAATGTCTGTGTTTCATCCTATGACACCAAATCTACTGTAATGTGTCCTTTTGCAGTTCATTAAAACAGAGCTCTGTCACCAAACATCCCCTGACTGGGCTATAAGCCTGACCCAAATACTGAACATGCCTCAATTAATAAGGTTATAAAAAAAATTGAGACACCAAGATGGGAAGACTCTAATTTCAGAGATAGTGTTAATTAATTAACTGCAGCAGAGCTGCTGGCAAAGCTGAATTACAAGAATTTTTGCAATCTAAGAATGAAACAAACATTTGCAGAGATTTAAAAAAAAAGGAAAACAACTGGAGTAAGGCACTAGGCATTAGAAGGCTTAAGCAATGTCAAAGTCTATTTTAGTGGCAAATACTACAGTTTTCAAGGTAGTGAGCTTTCCAATTTTTCATCATCTCTAGAGAGAAATAATTGCTCCATAATATTTGATCTTATTTTATAAGTGGGGAAATAGGAACGATTTTGAATTTCCTCATCTCCTGAAGAAGCTACAAAGATTCCCTTCAGAGAGCTCTTCCCAGGAGAAACTAAGTCCAATTTTCAGTTAAAGACAGGGAATTGATACAGTAGACCAATACATCCAAACCAGGTTCCACTGAAACACTTCTCAATGTAGTTAAAAACAAAACTGATTATTTTTAATTCAAGAGCACACTGAACACAATAGCGTATCTCAACTCTGCCTTTCCAGTATTTCACAAAAAAATTCAGCAAAGTACTGCTGGCACTGTCAATCATCTTGAAACTTCTATCAACTAACTACATGATCATCATGAGGCTCCCCAACATCTCATACTCTTACCCCACTGCCATATGATTCAAGCAGTGCTCAGCACAAAAAGTGGGGGGTGGGATATCTGGATTTTTTTTTTTTTAAGTAACTAAAATTTCAACTTCACCATCAGTCACCATTTGAAGTATTGGATAATTTAGTAACACACATCTCTGATAGCAATTGCATTCTTGAAGGACAGACTGCAGTCAAGCTCAGAAGGAGCATGAAATCAAGTTCTGACTTAAGAATGTTACAGCACCCTTCACCTGTACTACTCAAACTCTTGGTCTTGCTTGAAAGCTCCAGTTTCTCCTTCCTGGGGTGGGAGTGGTGCTGCAACCGAGATACGGGGCAGCAAGCTCAGAGCCTGAATAACTGTGGTAACAGATCTTGTTTGCCAGCTTTCCTCCTCTTTAGAGATACTCAACAGAAGCATGTCTGTATTTTTTACAGGACAAACTTCCCACTTCACCAGTGATTCTCTCTTCCAGATGGCCTACACATCATGTTTTTAAAAAGTAACCTCCCTAAGGGCCTTATGAGAATAATTAACAGGCCTCTTTCTTTCCTTTGATGCTCTTATATTGCTAGTACTTTTTTTCCCCCAGCATATTACCGAATGGATGTGGAGGGAACCAGCCATGTTTCCACAGTTCTGGAAGCAGAACCAGATCTAAACATGTAAGGAAGGGCAATCACCTCACTGAAAACTGTTACGACAACAAACTTATTACTGAGATGTGCTGGCTGGGCAATGCAGTCTCCTTGCGGGGGGGGGGGGGGGGGGCCAGGGGATCACACTGGACTCCTAGTTTCCCAGTATCCTATATTTTGGTTTACTGGAATAAGCATAATGATCACAGTTAGAAAAACCTTCCTGTAACTAACAAGTTTCCCTGAACTAGTTCAGTTCAGGAAATTAAGATTTTCGAGGTGTCCAATTATTATAAGTGACATACAGTTATGTTCCAGTCCCAAAAGACATATATGTGTCTTATTTAGACTTTACCACATTTTTATCAAGTTTTACCTTGGATCAAAAAGCATCAATTATTTCAAATACATAACAGCTCTACTAAGTTCAAACACAGACCTATAAAAAGAAAAAGCACAGAGTTATGCCTTTTAATATCCTCATAGAATGCATAATACCCTGTGGCAAGGAGTTTCGTAACGTAGTTTCATGTTTTGTAAAGAACCACCTCCTTGCAATTTGGAACTTGCTACCTTCACTTGATACCCTCTAGAATCACAAGGGCCAACAAGTAATTATTCACTACATGCCCTCCTCAACACACTCATGACTGTACATGACTCATCTTCATCCATTTGCTTTTTTCCAGACTGAAGAAATACAGCCTAATGGCTTCCTCTCTCTTCTCAACCACCACATATTAAATATTTGCAGAACAGAAGGTAAAAAGGGAAGAAAAAATCCAGTCACAGAATTTAATCTGCACTCTGTTGTTAAGAAACATGAATCATTGGTGTGACATGGGTTACTAGACCACTTCCCTGCTGTGCCACATGAGACAGCTGAACTAATCTGTTTTCTCTATGCCACTGTCTAATCAAATCTGCTGACTACTTACACATGAAAGCATTACTTAAATATCTTTATACTTATACTATTCTTTTAATACTTATACTATTCTTTTAATATTTGCTGAGCACATCTCACTGAAAATTTTCATTCTACAATTACATATCCCCATGGAAAGGAATCCCTTGAGAATCTCCTACCATAACTAGTGCCAGTTTTCTCCCTCCCTAAGTTTTACCTCAAGATAAATCCCATCCAACTCCATGATTCAACCAACCATTGATAATTTCTAAGCATTCATCTGCCAGTTCATATAGTATAACCTACTTAACTCTCAAGGATTCCACTACTCTCTAAAGACAGAATTTGTTTCAAAATTTATTTCCATAGACTCAAACTTTACTTAGGAAAAGGAGAAAAAAAAAAGAATAAGAGAAAAAAGGTAAAAGAAAGAAATGTGGGCTGAAAAGGTTTGCAATGATTTGTAAATGATCAAGATATCTTGTCAACAACAGCTCAGACTTAGGAAACCTTAAGAAAAATAAAATGGTAGCAAGGTAGCAACTCCTCCTTCACACTCCTCAGTAAGGGAGTGAGTCTTACTTTGATTACAGTATGCACTAGGCAGTAGCGGATTACATGAAGTCACTCTCAGGTTGTTATAGTACCAAAAAAAGAGACAAAACATCCAGAGAACATGAAAATAGTTAGGGTCCAGGCAACTAGAAAAGGACCTAAGCAAATGTGCCTGCAAGCTCTGCATAACCTCATCACACAATGCAAGAAAAAGATTGTGACAGCGATTACCAAAACTACAAGAAAATGGAACCTACCTGCCAGGAGTATACATCCAGAAGAACACATGCCATCCTCAAAGCTAAATCACTAATGATTACTAAAAAAACATTTCCATTTTTAAACTACAGGTGTTTTATGATAAAGGAAAAGAAAGAGCAAAAAGCATTTGAAAGCTACTGAACAAACTGATTTTAAAAAAACTATCTCTATTTGAAAGTCCTGACAATATTTTTACTATTTTTGAAGGCAGAAACTTAAGGCTCAACTTCAGCCACCAATACACAGCTGCCCAAGAATTCTGCCTTCTGCCATGCAAAGCAAATTGTGAAAAAGTAATATAGATAAGGAAAGAATAAACATCAAAAGTATCCCATCCTAATTTATACTAGGACATTATTGTCTCCTTAGAAAACGGATTTTGAAGTCTAAATTGCAGTCATATCATCAACCTAATTTTCATTTCACTTGAGATTAAGAGATGACAACAGAGCAAAAAAGCGTCAACTTTGACATTATATTACACAAAAAAACCCCAACAGTAGACATTTTTTTCTAAATTAACAGATATACTGCATCACCCCACAAAATGTTATATTATCAACTTGGCTCTTAAGAGATAAGCAAGCAAGCTATAGCTACATCAGAAATATATCATACCCAACAATCACACACTGAACCAGCCAATGACAAGTTTTGTTTTAGTCAAATTTTTCTCCAGCATTTCTACATCATTTTTAATTACATAAAAAGAAATAGTAACAAATAAAATAGCAACTAACTTTATTTTAAGGGTGCCAGCATCCCACAGCCAAAAGCATATTGTTCCATCTGCCCCGGTTGAAGATAAGTATCTCTTTGAGCCACTGCACAGTGGAGAGAACTGGGGGAAGGGAGAAGAAAAAAAGAAAAGTTCTCCTGTTAATCTGTTCCAGATGTGCTAAGAAGTTCTGTAAGTCACTGACTTCTCACCAAAAAAAAAAAATTTAAACAAAATCAAATATCAAACCATACTTAAGGAAAACAAATTGCAATGAACACCAAAATAACACAGTGCTGTCCAGAGTCGCTCTTCCTTCAGAACAACCTTCTGGGTTACTTGCCAAAGCACTCTGGGTTCTCCCTCCCTCCCCACCATCCAAGTTGCACAACAGCGTGCAACTCTAAACAAAAGCAAACCAAAGTACTGCAGTGACTGCAGTTCCTACTCAATGCACCTGTGCTCAGAATCACAAGCCTGCAAAGGAACGATACTTCAAAACAGAACTGCCCACATGCGTCATGCATTTTTTTTGAACAAGGATTATGTTTAGTGTTCTTCAAGGTCAGGCATTTTGACAACAAATGTGTTATTTCACAATGCATACCATGAAAATTCCTTCTTACTTCAGGGCTTAGTTACCAGGCACGCAATTTTATTACACTGCACATTCTCAGGTGGTTCTTTTCTCAATGAAATGACACATTTTTGCAAAGCAAAAACCTACCTGCAATGATGTTATAGATGCACTGTGGCCCTGCAGAACTGCTAGGGGTGCACAAGTTCGAAGGCACCAAACTCTGATCATTTTATCACAGCTTCCAGCAGCTATCATGGTGTTTTCATAGTTTACTGCCATATCAGATATTTCAGCTGCATGCCCTCTCAAGGTAGCCAACAACCTTCCATCATCAGTCGCCCAGATTTTTACAAGGCAATCATCTGATCCCTAAAAGGAAGGTAGAAATAATTTCAACCATACCATTGGCTGTTTTGATGTTAGAGTTAACTAACACAATGAACTGAAAGACAAAACTAATGACATACAGATATTCCCCGCAGTTTTCCATACTGCATTCAAAACACAAGTTTACATTGATTCTCAAGAGTATATGCAAAGCATGATGCATATATAATATAGATCACAAATCCCACAGCAAATTGCTTTATGCTTCAGTAAGACACTTTTTCCAAAAATCCAGCACAAACTGAAGAAGCTGTTGCAATACATTAAAATAAAAATTTACATTAAACGTGACAGTGAATTAGGAATTGGTTCAGCGTTTGTCATTCAGTATTACACCCACTTATGTTCCTTATCTTCCTAGTTTGATCATCATGCCCTACCAGCATTAGTAGTATACTTACCACAGTAACAAAGAGGTAAAGAGCGTGTGAACAGCTATTCCATTATTAAGTCTAAATAATATAAATCTCCTTTGATATTCACATAAACAAACACTGAAATGACCACTTTCTCAACAAACTTCAGATGCTTCATCTACATATTCATACTTGAAACTCAAGTTTTGCTGGTCTTCCCACAATTCTAACAGCTGCTTGCCTGTATACAATGAATTCAGAGCCCAGGAAAAAAATTAAGAATTCATTCCTCCATTTATCTTCACATTTCCATGCCTTCCTGAAAGTCTAAATATCTTTGCACCTTAATACAATGATATTTCAACACTGCACAGACACACTGACAGACATAATTTACTATAAACATTTAATACATTTAGTCAAATTCAGAAGCAATACAAACCTGGGTTTTAACATTTGGAGCACTGATCTGCTACTGGACACATGCAGGTGCTAGAGTAAGTCACAATGTGACACCATCATTATAAAATTTCACCCAAGTTTTTCCTATTGCATCTACTTACAGTGCCTCTGAAAAAGTTTATCTAGTATTTATACTTTACAGAAGCCAGAAGGCAGGGCAATACTATCATTCACCTTTTATAAAAAAGGGCCAGGTCTCCTAGACAAAGGAGATAGTAAGGAAAGCTTGTTTATAATTACATTTTCTGCCTTTTGGGTAAGGAGAGCAATGGTACAGCCTATACTAGCTCCATCTATGCATAAAACTTCCATATGGAGACTCTGCAGAACACATTTCCCTTATCTGACTGCTATGGTGCCAGCCCAGGAAACAAAACTACAGTCTGTAGAGTTAACAGCAATGGACAGGTAGAATCATAATATCACTGAGGTGGGAAGATACTTCGGTCTAGTCCAAAATCCCTGTTCAAGTAGGGTCAGTTAGAGCAGTTGCCCAGGATGATGTATCCACCACTCATGTATCTTCTGCAAATTTATTGTAGGTACCCTCTTGTTCCATCACCCAGGTCTTTAAGGGAAATATTAAAAGAGTACTGGTCTCAGTACCAAACCCTGTGGCACACCCATATTGACTGCCCTCCAGCTGGACCTCGTGCCACTAATCACAACCCTTTGAACCTGGCAGTTCAGGGAATTTTCAATCTCACTCTCAAGTGTACATCAAGCCTGTACCTCATTAGTTTGTTGGTAAGGATGTTATGGGAGACAGCATTGAAAGCCTTGCTTCAGTCAGGAAAAACAAGATCCACTACTGTTCCCCATCCAACTTAGTTCTTTCATCATATAAGGTTATCAAGTTGGACAGGAATAATTTCTGCTTCGTAGATCTACACTGATCACCTTGTTATTGTTGGTATGTTTGGAAGTGGCTTTCAGAAGGATTTGCTCCATTACTTTCTCAGGTGATAAAGACGAATATGAATGGTCTGTAGTTGCCTGGAACAACCTTCTTGCCCTTCCTGAAAACAGGAGTAACATTTGCAGCCTCATCTACTTCTTCCTGATCAAGCAGCCTGTAGCAGATACATACCCCAATGTCACCCACACTGGTCTGTCTTTAACCCTCATCCACGACCTCTCAGCTGACTCATCACCTGTCCCTAGGCAAAGCTCCATGAAAACTCCCACTTGTTGCCATCCTGGCCTGCCCCTTCTGAAAAGCCTGTATCCATCCACAGCAGCAACCCAGTTCTGTGAGCTACCCAACCCCACTCCAGCTCTTTGGTCCTGAAGAGATCGTAGCCCTGCAACTACATATGTAATTCCAAATCCTCCTACATTTCTCCATAGTGCATGCACTAGTGTACAGGCAATTCAGGTAAGTGCGTAGTCAGGATGATTTCTCCAAGCATGAAAGCTTTCTCCATAATTTGTTTCTTGATCTGTGTGCATACTTGGGGTGGGCCCTCTTCAGCTTTGTTGTTTTCCAGGTTTCTCCTGTCTACATCACCTCACGTTCTTTGCTTACCCACCTGGTCTATCACATCCTCATGTGATTGTAGTTTGTTGCCTCCCTCCCACATCTTTTGTATTCTAACAGTCTCCTCTCATCAACAGATTGGCCACTCTGTTGAAAACAATGGTTTTGCCCCATATTTGCCTCTTATGCACCATTTCACATCCTTCAGTATCCAAACAAAAAGCTTTCTCTCCCCTGCACATCTGCAGCACTTCCACAAATTAGAAATCACCAAAGCCCTTGATTCTTGTTCTCATAAGTTACTCTGTTAATGCAGTTATAATAGGATCCAAAGAAAAAAATATCCCATAGACAAAACTGCACAATAATCAAACCATCTCATTGCTTTTACATTTGAGTTCTACACCTCAAGCATGCTAGAGCACCTTACTAATAGGCATAGTTTTCCAAAGTTTTGGACAGTGCCAAAGACCTAATCTTCAATTTTTCCAATATACTTAGGACATTATCTAAAAAAAAAAAAAAAAAAAAAAAAAAATAGAGCCACCTAGCAGTAAGAACAACATGAATTCTGTAATTTCTCTTAGAATCATAGAATCAACTGGGTTGGAAAAGACCTCTGAGACCAAATCCAACCCTAGGTCCGACACTGCCGTGGTCACTAGACCGTGGCACTAAGTGCCACATCCAGTCTCATCCTAGAAACTTTCAGGGACGGTGAATCCACCACCTCCCTGGGCAGCCCATTTCAGTGTCTGATTACTCTGTCTGTAAAAACCTTTTTCCTAATATCCAAACTAAACCTCCCCTGGCAGAGCTTAAGACCTACTTAAGTCCTACTGCTGGTTGCCTGGGAGAAGAGACTGACACCCATCTCCTTTCAGGTAGTTGCTGCTGTGGATGGATCCAGGCTGTGGATGGATACAGGGGCAGGCCAGGATGACAAGGAGCGGGTTCAGTGAGTGAGTCTTTTGGCTTTACCTGCTTTAGCAGTGTGGGATTGGACTAGGTGATCTCTAGAGGTCCCTTCCAAACCCAATCATTCTGTAATCTGTGACTTTTGAGGTTCACACCAAGTAATTGTATTATGATATACTTTCATTTCTGTGGTGAAATGACTACCAAAGTACCATCTTAGATAGGATTTATAACAGAACTAGCAAACGTGCTGCACAGAGCTTTAAAAGCAGTTTACAGGGAAAAGGGCCCCTTCTTTCCTCTAAATTCTCCTTATAAAGCTCTAAGCAGATTCAGTTTTCACCCCTTTGCTCCCTTAAAACAAAAATACAAGCACCTATAAAGCACTTAGATTTGGTTTTCCCCCCCCATGCTCCTCAACTAATAAGTTTCCATAAATGTTCCTGTTTCTATTTAAATTAGCACTTCTATATCTAAAGCTTCAAACTGTCCACCTACTTGATGAAATAATTATCTGAATGATAGTATCAGATCATGTTGTTCTGTTATCATGATGTAAGACTTTAGAGTATGAAGAAGGTTGTATATTCTACTCAAAAATGCAGTCACCATCAAAAAACCCAACAAGCAGAGACAAAAGCCTACACATGCTTGCATGTGTGTAACACTGCAAATAATAGTCTCACTGCTCAAAAGAGAGGCCTGAAAGTAGTAAGGAATGGTGAAACCAAAACTGCCAAAATACTTTAAAAGGTGGAAATCACTCACTGACAATGTAAAGATGTAAAATGATCAGCAAGAAAAAATAAATTTCTGGGATCTAATGACACCTGGAGGGTCCCCAGAGGTCTATTTAATAAGAGCAAACCAAGGAAAGAAGATCAGCATAAAACAAGCCTGCTCCCTTCCAGCTGGCTATAGAGGCATGTGTTATACATCTCTATTGCAGAGAAAAATGACTGTCAGCCAAATCTCAACAAGAAAAAAAGGGGAGGGGGAGAGGGGGAGGAGGAGGAAGAGAGAGAAGGAAAAGTGAAAAAAAAAATTAAAAAAACAAGGTAAAATTGTAAATTCTGCAGCATCTTGGCAAGATAACAATATTGGAGTTCAAATAAATTCATGTGATTACATCTGAACTGAGCAGAACAATCCACAACTCTTAAAATACTGTTGCAGTTCTACTAGTAAGAGCACTGGCTTACACCACAGCTCACGTTTCCAAGGTTATATCTACAACTGCTAGGAATTATGTGCCTATTAAAAAGCATCTGTCAAAAGTGAATCCTAGAACAAGTTCAACACCAAGAGAGAATTGGTGACCGCATTGCCAAGGTATGGAGTAAAATCGGTTCATTTTCCTACCATTACACACACTTGTGGGCTGAAGTGAAACTGCCAAGAAACACACAAATTAATCTTGAGTTGGAAATCTTACATGGACTATTACACAATCTTTATAATTCCCTAGAAAGAGGAATCTCAGAGGAGACAGGAAGATAAAGGTAGGGAAAAAAGGAGATAGCCATCCCTCTTTGCAGTCAGAAAGTTAAGTAGTGCAGGAACTAGAGAAGACAATGCTTGTTTCTATTACCCTGCAGGGGTTCTGCAAAGTCATACTTTTCAAGAGACCTGAAATATAAAGTGTCTACCTCCATGGGCTGCAGGGGCACAGCCTGCCTCACCAAGGTCTTCCCCACAGTCTGCAGGGGAATCTCTACTCCAGAGACTGAAGCACCTCCTCCTCCTCCACTCACATTCAAGTCTGCAGGGCTGTTTCTCTCACATAATTTCACTCCTCTCTCCAGAATGCAGTTGCCCTGGGACTTTTTTCCTCCTTCTTAAATACATTATCCCAGAGGCACTACCACCATCACTGATGGGCTTGGCCCTGGCCAGCAGTGGGTCCATCTTGGAGCTGGCTGGCATTCACTCTGTTGAACATGGGGGAAGCTTCTGGCAACTTCTCACAGAAGCCACCAGTGCAGCTCCTCTGCTACCAAATCCTTACTAAGCGAACACAATAAAGATCTACTAAGCTAGTAGGAAAAATGCATAATGTCCTGTTTCCACTGTCTTTAGGCAAAATAAAAGCATCATTTTTCTAGCAAAGAAAACATCTCCCAGATGAGCATGACTCAAAAATGTGCTGAGATCACTTTCTTTCCTTTTAATTTGAAACAGAACATGAACAAAGCTTGAATTTAGAGGCTTTCAATCCCTCAGAGGTCAGGTAGAACAGGAAACAATTATGATGCATCTTCTAGAAACAATTATAAATCTAAAACAACTTATCTAGCTAACATCACACTGAAGGTTGCAGGAAGGCAGGAAGAATTCCCTACTGATGCCTGCAAATTTACACGCTACACTAGAGACCTTAGAAGTCATAGTGGTATAAATTGAAAAGAATTGGCACCATTTCATTATATAGATGCAATTACAACACAACAGTTTCATGACTGTTTATCCATCTACCAACTACAACAGGCCAGATACAGCAACTCGGATGTTACCGAAATGTGGAATACAATCCATTGGGTTTCCATTTGCCAACAACCACTTAAACATCTACACGAAAAAGATTTACCTAATAATGCAGAGGTTCTGTCCCAAGCCCTCCAAAACGAAAAATTCAGCAGCCAAAATTCATTTCTATGGTGACTTTGTTTAACACCAGATTGAAGTAATCATGACCTAAACTGGGAACTTTTTTTCAAGGACACCAGTCAGCAAAGGACTGCCAGCAAAGCTCTGAGGTTGAGCCCTGCCCCCTGCGCTACCCCTCCTCCCTCCCCTTTTTCATTTCAGGTTCTTCTACTTCTCTCTTGGAAACAAACTGCTATTACAGTCAAGAGAATTCTCTCTCTTTAACCACTTTTAAATCAGACTGCAAAAAGCAAGGGAATGTGCAACAAGGAATGATCACCATAGACACACACAAGTTTTGTATATCTCTGGAAATAATGATTTTAGGAACATGGGAAAGTTGCAGAAAAATTAAGAATTAGAAGACCTTAAGAAGGAGTTTTATTCACTTCATCTGGGAAGCACAAAGAGAAGGTTTTATTTTAAGGTAAATAGTGTCAGCACGTGCGTTTTTTATACCTGGTACACATAAAATCTTCAATGCATTCTACCATGTCACATAAAAAATAAACCCACAACAGAGAGCCCTTTTCCTGACAGGTTAACCATGCATAAACTACATGACATAAGATTTTAATGCCTATGACTTAGCTTGCCAATGAAAGCTAAAGAAATATGAAAAAGAGTCTCTGCTATGCCTCAAGTAACAAATGAACAAATAAACAGGCCTGTTCAAAACGCTTCAAGTGTCCGTTCCTGTAACCACACAACCCTCCATGCAATAAAGCAAAATGTATGTGGGTAAAAGGGCAAATTGTATTTACAACCACCTTGAAAGAATTGTAGAAGTTAGGACTGCAATACATGATACAGGAAACCTGAACTGCACTTCTACCTGCATTGTTCGGTTATCTGCCATGTCGTTAAAAGGGACACAATTAAGCTCCTGAATCCACACAGGTCTCAGTTACATCCAATGTTTGTGGAAAGGCAAAAAATGCAGCCAAAGCACCACGGACTGGCATGAGGTGTGTGTTTATGATATCTTTGTCTCTAGTGAAGTTGACTACTTACCAAGAAATCCAAATTATACTAACACCTGTCTGGTTTTATAAACCCCATTCCTTGGGAAACCCACAATTCAGTACTGATTTCAGACATCTGTCTAATATTTACGTCTTAAGAACAACAACAAAAAAAGGTAAATAGTTAAAAATACTAAAAACACTAGTATTTTTTAAAAAATCCTAGGATCTCATAAAGACGATTTGTTTGTGAACCAACGTTTTTTACAATATACCACATGAATTTTCAGCTTTCTAGTTTTCTTCAACATGCTGTACCAAATGCAAGTGTATCACCAGACTGTAAACATAATAGTCATGCTTTAAATTTAACAAAAGTTATAGAAAGGAGTCAAAATAATCGGTATTTACAGACTGATTGTTCTGACTTCCTAATCAAATTGTGATGGCGATCCATTGTTTTGTTTATGTTTTTGATAGAGAAAACGAATCCAGAAAAAAGAAGTTACATAGGATAAATTCTTTCCACTGAAAAAAACCAGTTTTCCCACTGAACTACACAGATCAGCAATCACAATCACATCTAGTCTTAAGAAACCTATGTCAAAACTATTTTAACCAATAAAATGGTTAAAATGCATGCAAACCAGTATGTTTACTAAAAAGCAAGAATGAGAGTAATAGTAGTAAAGCATTTATCTGCTCTTCATACATAATCAGTATCTATACTATGTTCATTTTTTGGAAACAATTAGGTGACATACTATGTGCACTTAAAAAAAATCTACAAAAATAAAGATTTTGTACTCACAGTAAATATTCGCCTGCCAGTCCGATCAAAAGTTACACAGTATACAGAAGATAAGTGTCCTAAAATTCGTTTGTGCATCTTCATATGTTGATAGACTGCAGTTGGCACAAGGCGTTCAAGTCTGTATTTTCCATTTAGTTTTCTTGAAAACAGGGTATCCACTACCAAATGGGTAAAGAAAAAAGAGATAGCATTTATATTGCGCTCTTAAATAAAATATTTGAACAGGATGGAAAGTTTATTTCAACATTGGACCACTTGCCATATGAACAGCTTACTATAGTAATTCTCTCCTTTTGCCCTAGTTAGAGAAAAATACATACCAAAGTAGCCTATGACACAGACATGACAAAAGTACCAAACTGCAAGGCAGAGTGTAAAGATGCAGTACAACTTTCAACTTTAGGTGCCCAAAACATATGCTTCTCACTTTATACCTCGTGTAAGAAATTTAGAAGGATTGAGGCACCTTCCATGAAGGAGTAACCTACCTCAAATGTAACAAGCATAAAAGCTTATACGTAGCTATTAACTGAAGGTCAGCACAAATTCAAATCTTCTCCAAGGTAACCTTCTTATTGAGATCTACTCAATCATTTATCCACCACTTGTAAGACAATCAGTAGATTTTTTTAAGAATCCTGCTACCCACTACAGCTAAACAAACACACATACACAAAACAATACCCAAACAAAAATTTACATATGAATATATATAATCTTACAGAAATTTCTGATTTTGAGTAACAAAACCTTGTTCAAAGAGCTTGAGATTTTTTTCAAGTTTAAAAGTTAACAAGGTCCAGGAACAAGAACTCACTTTAAATAAATGAAAATCTTCCATCAAGAAATTCAGTGAAAAGAATAAAGCTCAGTGTAATTAATTTTAAACTGTTACTCATGCAATAATAAAGGAACAAAGTATAATACTTCTATGCATGGATACCTAGACATTAGTCACACCCCATATCGTCATTCGATCAAAGAATGGCAATGGTAATACCTGTTATATTCTACAGAACTACGACAAGGCAGGTAATATAACATCCAAACACAAGAATGGGGTTGGAAGGTTGGAAGCAAGAGTGGAAGAGATCACAGTGGGTCATCCAGTCCAACCTCCGTGCTCAAGCATGGTCATCCTAGAGCATATGGCACAGGATTGCATCGTGACGGTTCTTCAATAGCTCCAGTGAGGGAGACACTACAACCTCTCTGGGCAATCTGTTCCAGTGTGCAGTCACTCACACAGTAAAGAAGTCCTTCCTCGTGTTCAGGTGGAACTTTCTGCGCATCAGCTTCTGCCCATTGCTTCGTATCTTATTGCTTGGCATCACCAAGAAGAGTCTGGCTCCATCCTCTTTACACCCTCCCTTCAGATATTCATATACACTGATAAGGTCCCCCTCTCAGTTGTCTCTTCTTAAGGATGAACAGGCCCAACTCCCTCAGCCTTTCCTCATAAAAGAGATGCTCTAGATCCTTAAAAAACATCTTCACAGCCCTCTGCTGGACCAGCTCCAGGAGCTCCATGTCTCTCTTGTACTGAGGAGCCCAGAAACAGACACAGCACTCAAGATGAGACCTCACTCTGGCCGAGTAGAGGGGCAGGATCACCTCCCTCAACCTGCTGACAATGCTCTTCCTAATGTACCCTGGGATATCACTGGCCTTCTTGGCCACAAGGGCACACTGCTGGCTCATGGACAACTTGCTCCCTAATATCAACTGCAAAACAGCTACAAACCTCCTGCATCACCTAGGTTTGGCCCAGATCAACACAGCAGTGGTTCATGAACCAGCACAGATGAAACTACATGAAATATGCAAATTTTTACAGCTGGACTGTAGCTACTCTATAAGAACCAAAAGCTTCTTGTGGTATGGCCAAGTGTCAAGCCCATTAGCCTCAGGCCAAAAGAACATCCCTGAAGCATTTCACTTAACTGCCTGCATAGCCCAAGGATTCAAGGAAGTTTTCCTAGTTCAAGAAGCTATGTGAAGGAGTGGAATCATTAGTTGTAGAGCAAAGCACTTTTAGTCAATGACACACTACATCTTAAGGCTCTATTACATCTTCACCTTCCCCTCATACTAGGAAAAGATGCAATTGCGCTTGGTTTATGACAGTTTTTCCTTGACAACAGTCTACTTCAGAACAGCAGGAAACCAAAATTAGTTCAGGCACAAGATAAATTCAGTTTTGGAATCTGACAAATCACTCAACAGTTTAAAAAAAAAAAAAAAAAAAAAAACAAATAAGAAACACCCCCCCCCTCAAAAAAAAACAAAACAAAACAAAACAACAAACCAAACACCAACAAACCAAAACCAACAAACAAAATCCAAAACACATCCCTCCAAAAAAACCCAAATACACATAAACAAACAGAATAAGCTTTTTTTCCTCCAGAGTACACGTAAAAATTAAAAATAGCTGTGTCAAAATTTACTGCAGCCAAACAATAAAATTGATTTTTCTGGTGCAAGCTAAGATGAGAAAGGTTACCAGCTGTTAATAACGCCTTTGTACAAATTACAGGCCTTGGTTGTATAACAATTGTTACACATATCTAGCATCAATGTTTGTCAGGTCTCCAATCTATTTAGCTTGATTTTAACTGCATTTGGACAATAAGTAAATTTAGAAGCCTCTGTGACAGGAAATCTAATATATCACTCTTGTTTTAACACTTTTCTGTCTTTACTTGGCCTCACACAAATGAGTATGAACACAGTTAATCATAGGAAGAGTGAAAAGGTATAAGCAGTTAAATAGTTGTCACAAACTATACATCAGGGAGGGAAGGAAAATGATACTTGATCCCAGGAGGGGTTAGAGAATGCTGGTTGGGCCTTACAGTGAGTCAACCAACATAAAGGGAAGTGCTGGAGAATGAAGAAAATAACAGAATAGAGAGTGCTTGCTCCTTGTTGGAAAGGTATTGAGGAGTGGACACTGCATTGAAAAAATTCCTATCCAAGGCCTGGCTGACCAAGGAAATTAATATTAACCTAGTTTTACATGCCCACCTACTGCTTACCCATGACTCTGCTTTAAAAATAAATACATAAAATTGAAAACAAACAAAAAAGCTGACGTTATTAAGTGGTTGTTGCAAAACACAGTACAATAAACCACCACTTACTTCCAAATGATATTTTGGTTTCAAAATCAGGATTCTTCATATTTAATAATGAAGGTAACTTATCAGTAAAAACCAATGTCTGAGAAAGATGCAAATTTGTTGACATTTTGAACATATAAAGAAAACTTTGCCACAAGTTATATTATTTTAAGATGCTATCAATTTTTTACCAACTGGTTCCAAATAAAACATCGTTGCTTCTAGTTTTGAGTAACTGGGCTCATCTTCATACAACATGACCAGCCTCAAAGACTGAAATTGTCCACTATCACCAAAGCACTGAATGGCTGAGGAGGGAAGGAGGCTATAGAGATCATCTTTTCTAAGATTAGGGTCAGTGAGAGCAGGGCTGTGTCCAGTCCAGTTTTGAATACCTCCAAGGATGGACACTTCTCTCTGGGAAGCCTGTATCAGAGCTCTGATTACCCCCAAAACCTGTTTTCTTATGTTTAAATTGAAGTTCCTCTATTTCAGCTTTGGTTCGTGACCTCTGTCCTGTCAGGATGCACCAATGAGAAGAGTCTGGCTCCACCTTCATCACATGCTCCCTTTCAAGTATTTATAACCATTGATAATACCCACCGCCACCCCGCCCCCAACATGCTTTCTCTTCTCAAGGCTAAACAATCCCAGGTCTTTGGCTTCTCCCTGTATGACAGATACCTTAATCCCCCTTCATCATCTTCCTGGCCCTTTGCTAGACTAGCTACAGTCTGCCCACATCTGTCTTTTCCTGAGGAGCTGGACCCCACACTCCAGGTGTGATCAAATGAGCAGAGGGGAAGGAACATCCCAGACCTAATGGCAATGTACTGCCTCCAGCAGCCCAGGATGCTGCTTGAGTTTTGTGCAAGGGCACATGGTGTCTGACATGTTCAACACCAGGACAGCCAGACAGTTCTCTATAAAGCTGCTTTCCAGCTGGTCAACCCCCAGCATTCACTGGTGCATGAGGTTATTCCTCTATAAGGGTAGAACCTTTGCTCTTCTCTTTGTGAAACTTCATCAGATTCCTGTTGACCCATTTCTCCACCCTGTCAAGGTCCTCCTCAATCAGTCACTCCTCCTAGTTTTGCACTGTTAGCAAAACTCAGTGATTCATCATCCAATGAAGCTGTTGAACAATACTGGCTCTAGTACCAACCTCTGGAGTGACTGGCTCTCATGTCAGTTGCTGGAATTCATCCTGCTGATCACAGCCCTTTGATCCAAGCACTTCTGCCCGTATCTTTTCAGTTTGTCAGTGAGAATGTTACGGGAGTTGGTTCAGAAAGCCTTGTTGAAGTCAGGATAAATAACATTCATTAATGTCCCCTCATCCTCCAAGCCACTGATCTCATTTAAAAGGATATTGGGCTAGTCAAGCATGACTTCTTCACAAATCAATGCCAACAACTCTTAAATGTGTACTGGTTTTCTTTTTTTTTTTTGTACTTTGGTTTCCAGGAATATTTGCTTCATCACTTGCCCAAGGACTGAGATGAGGAGGATCTACCTTTAGTTCCACAGAGATTCCTTCTTGTCCTACTTCAGGTCTCCTGCCCCATTCTGCAGCAGGACCTACTGCTCCTTCTACTGCTGAAAGACCTGTAAAAACTCTCTTCACATCCACTCACCAGATTTAATGCCAGAAGAACTCCAACTTCTGTTACTGCAGAAACACAGAATGCTTGAAGTTGGAAGGGACCTCTGAAAATCTAGTCTAACCCTTCTTTGAAAGATAGGTCAAATAAAAATTGCTCAGGATCTTTCACTAGAGTTAAAAAAAAAAAAAAGTAAGTGGGGTAGAGTAAGAAACATGTCATTCTTGACCCAAAGGCTCTAACCCTAAGCTCTAAAGCTAAGAGCGTAGATTCTTTTTTTTATAAAGGCAACTCAGGGACCCAAACTGTGAATGAAGAGCTTGGCTCTTAAAACTTAATAAAACAGTACTCTGTTTTTTAAAATCTTTTTTCTACTGTCACAATTCACTGCTGCCAACAACCTTAATCTGAAAACCACATGTCAAAGAGTTAAAAGCAGCTTATTTGTTTGGCTTCTCTAGGAAGAATGTAAAACTCACCTCTAGGAAGAATGTAAAACTCAAGAGTGAAGCAGTGGGAGTTTTCAGTGGAACTTACAAAAGACTGTAGATTTTCTCCCACTCAAAAGGCATGCAACAGGCACCAACTGAATGCCTTCAAAGTTTCAGTGTCTCTAACTCACTCCCCACCCAAAATAGAACAAGCAGCTCAAAGAAAAACAGCAATTTGTTAAAAGGAAAATGAATTTGGGGGTCTGAAAGATATGGCAGTATTATCCATGCTTATTTTTTTCCCCTTGGCTTTCTTATTTTAATTTTACTAAAGTGACTGATTCTATCACCTTACTTTCATGGTCTTATCCTTGAATGTGAAATGCCTTAAAGATGGAGGATAGTAATCTTCCTTATCCACTAGTCAGTTTGTGCTAAGTATAAGTTACATTTTTAAAAAGCATACACAATCTTTCATTTTCTTCCTTTCTTGAGTTGTATTAAATAATGGAGGTTCTGTTCTGAAGACCAGAGTCCACTTCCATTCTCCTTTCATTCACACTAAAATAGAACAAGATTCAGAAGAATCCTGGAAGGACACCCAAAAAATATACTTCACTTACAACTCTTACCCTTATTGAATCAAGTTTCATTAACTTAAGAGGCTAGACAGTCCTCTAATGAATACTGAGGGATTTAGAGCTGTTAAAAATAATAGTAAAGAAGAGACTGCTAGACAACTACTTTCACTCTCCAAGATAGTAAGACTGAATATATCAAGCATTCAGTTCTGGGCTGTTAAGTTTTTTTTCTCCCCTTCTTCAAAGATGTCCAAGACCCAAAAAAATCAGTTTGAATTGACTTTACCTTCCTCCCATTCCTCTGTTTAGCTTCTGAACTCTATGCAGCACTCTAAGCCTCTCGGCTTATAGATGACTGTCAACCAAGTAATGCAGTTAAGCAAGTTATTCAATCAAGCCAGAACTTGTCCCTGGGCATATCATGAAGGTAAAAGTATACAGACTCGAAAATGGAGTATTTCTGAAAATACAAAAAATCCTATATACATCTCAAACTTCACATACAATATTAATTTGCTTGATGAAAGTAACTGCCAACCCTTACTAATTCAGAATGGTAAGAGCTAAGATATTTCAAAAGGCAGAAGGCAAAAACAAATTAAAGCAATACAGTCTCAAGCATTTCCAAACTTCCCAGACTTCAATGAAATTCCACTTGCTTTTACTATATATTTATTCCATTGGTATTTTACTCAAAGTTCCATAAGCCTTCTGCAGCTCATTTTTTCTTGCATAACAACATGTCATCTACTTTAGTATAATTGACTTTAGACTTGAATAAACATATATAACAAGATGTTACTCTTACAACATAGATCTTTAAACATAAAGGCAGTCTTTTCCTTATTTTTTTTTACTGTAGTTAACAGAATAATACAGTTACACAAAGTACTCTTAGATTAGCTTTTAGGTCTAAAGTATTTACTATTTTTGTAAAAATAGACATCTACACTGCTTTCAGAACCTTGCATTCTCTTTACAGCCAAAACAGCAGCGTCATTTAAAAAAACAGAAAAAAGTGTAAAATGCCTCAGAACCTTTCTTGAGGTGGATTATTCTGCAAAACCACGAAACACTGTTTTTGAAAGGCAGATATTTTCACTGGTCAGGAAAAACATTCTTCACTGTCTGTGGCAAAAAGCCAGTCTCACTCGGGTCCTCGCACTTGACAACTGAGTTCTGAGCTCAAAGCTCTTCAGGGTTTATGCTTAGGTTCTTTTCTTTTTCAGCAGTTCCTGAAGATTACTGGGAAAATTACTGGGAAAATTAAAGGGAAAAAGAGCTCTTTTTCCCTTTCTGCATCCAAGAAGACAAAACTAAATGAATATTTCTGTATGTTGACTGAAATGTGCATTAAGTTTTCCTGCACAACATAAAAGGATTTCAGTGTCTTTTCTGCTCCTCAAGCATTAGTAGGTTATCCACCTGAAATACATACAGCCTGAAAAATAATATGTTCTAATTATTTTTTTTCTTTCTGTTGAGCAAATACATAAAGAACAGACTTCCCATCATATTGCCCACACTGTGGGAACACTGGAAGTTATTTAAAGAAACAGAAAAAATGTCTAATTTAATTTATACAAGAAGTGCCATTCTAGTTCCTCATTTCATTGACAGATCAGAGTAGAATATGACAAATCAAACTCAAATGCTTTAACACGCAGATATTTAACCAAATATCCCAAAAATCCAAATATACTTCAGTTGAAAACATTCAGTTACCAGCACTTATCTCAATGTTTGGAAAAGGAAATTACTGGTCATGAAAAAAGTGGTATGTTGAAATAACTGTAATTTTGCAAATATTCAGTGCTCTGCAAAGGATTCAATAAAAATAACACTTATTTTAAAAGCTTGACTTGTTCTTCTCAAAAAACAGTCTGAAAGTTATTTTTCTTAACATTTAATTTCACTACCACAGCAACTCTACCTTTTTTTGAACTCCAGCTACCATGGACCTCATACACTGGTCTTTTTCCCTTTAAAAAGTACACACCAGTTGCTACATACTGCAAGTTACAGTAAAATGCAAAACAGTCCTTATCAATTCTGATTCCTACAACATATTTTAAAATGTATTTGCAAGTAAAAGAAAAGCTAAACAACCACTAAAGGAATCTTAGCTATGAGAAAGCTCAGTCCTACAGTCATCTTGCAGAAATAGCTGCTATTTCAGTCCAAGATTTTTCAAGTTTACAATCATCATGCCATTGCACAACCACTCAAGAGGGGGATTATTCAATTCAGCAACAAGCATTTTCTCCCACACATCTAGAGCACAACACAGAAAAAGCTCTCTACATGAATACCAAAATAGCAGCTCTAAACAAAACCACATTGAAGGGATGCAGGTGCTACATTAGAGGGAACCACTTCTGACCAATATATGTACCAGGGGAGGAGGTTCTGAAAACTCAGCTCTAAAAACCAAGCAAAACCATGTTTCTCTTCCTATATTCCAAGGATCTACAAAATATCATGGAAAGCATGCAACTTGTGCTTTAAAATGGCAATACTACTAGGACACTAAATACTCTGCCATCTGACCAAAGCAACATTGGCTGTGCTCAACTTAAGAGCATAGCTGTAGCATGGTTCTGCTTCAGCTGTTAGGACAGAACTGTAATTCTCTGAATAAAGTGTAATGGTGATTATTTTGAGATTTCATTTTGAGTTCCTTCAACATTAGAAAAAAATATAAATAGCACAAATTAAGCTCCCTCAATTACATATTTTATGTTTTATATATCTATCTAAATTCATTAAAAACTTATACCAACAGTCTCCAAAAGGAGTTTAGAGACTGAAAAATTGTAATGGCAAGTTACCACATTAAAAATGTCTCTGTTCCTCATAGCACTTGGCTATATATTTATACATTGTTACTATATAGTATATATACACCTTGTATGCATTGTTATATAGTTATATAGTAGTTCCCCATTATAACCAGTCTTATCTTTTTTGCCAAGACAGAAACCTTTGTCTTTGCAGAAGCTGCTGCACCTCATCCAAAGCGAATCAATTGGATATTCTCTGTCCACTTTCATCCACCACTGCACATCTATCTGCAACTGCCATTTTGGTAAAAAACACTCCTTTTTTGGTGTAATCCACACTAACAATTTGGTCTTAATCAGATTTTCTCCCTTCCCTGGACATCAACAGAGAAAGATGAAAAGACAAGTGATTTTGCACACTTTTCTATTCATGATTAAGAGAAATGGGGTGGTCTTTAAATCTCCTAAAATATCACAAGTCTTGATCCTTCTAGCAACTAAACAAACATGTATCTTGGTAATTAAAAGGCTAAAAGCTAACAAACATGTTTTAGGGACCACATGAGAGCTTAAAAATAACCGTAATACCACTGACCTTCAGCTTTCAGTTTTTCAACAGTACAGAGAGCACATGCACACTTCACCATACAGCACAGCAAAGCAAACTAAAGCACAGCTACAAAATTACTGAACGGACCAGAGAGCAAAAAGAATAACTTCTGCAAGACTCAAAGGAAACCAGTTGACATGACTTTCTCTCCCTAACAATGGGTGCAGGCCTTGCTGTCCTACAGTACTAATTATTTATCTACTGGCAGCTTTATTACATCTTTAAGAAAGAGAGTTTTATTTTTATGTATTCACTGTTTGAATGTATTTTATTCAATTTTATACGTCAGAGACAAAATTAGCTTTAGAGCAGAACTAGTATATGAATTTACAATAAATATGGCAACACAGCATCTTAAGAAAAACACTAAAAGTAAGGTACGTGACACAAATAAGGACAGAACTATTACTTGGCTCTCATCATCACAATCATCAATCACCCTGGGAGTTAGGTATTATAAAGGCAATGCCAGAATAAAAGTGAACTTACCTATACTAGGTGGACTGCCATAATTTACAGGGGACTCTGGAGGCCTTCCACAATGTAGTGCAGCAAGAGCAGATCCCTTCCATACAACATGTTTGCAACCTGTTTGCAACAAAAAAAGATTTAGGTAAATGCTTTTTTTTTTTTTTTAAAGAAAACCACAGGAAACCCATGAAGTACCAAGAACTCTCAAAGTTCCCATAAAAATTTCATACTTTTGTTTGTACGAAGCAAAGACTGTCTGCCAGCTCCTAATAACGTCTGCACTCCAGGGACACTTTGTGGAATTTCTTGCTCTAGAAGTGGTCCAAGTCGATGGCATATTTGAAGCAAGTGATCAGGTGCCAAGTGTCTGTAATATTTCACCTATTATATCAAAGAGCAAACAAAACATTTGATAAACAACACAATATTTTTTATGCATTACTAGTTTAATCTTTTTTCCCCCAACTGTTACACAAATTTGTAAGAAAATTATAGGATATTAGGGATAAAAACAAATTATGACCTTTAAGTATAATAATTCATTCCAGCTGGTCCTAATTAATTCTTCTATTCAGCACATGTCACTTTGTACAGAGAACTGTCAGTATTTACTACTTTCTGACTTTAAATCACAGTTGCTCATATACGAATAAGCTCCCATATAATCACAAAAAGAGTATATATGCAATATTATATTTAAGTAGTGGCCTGTTCAATTTAAATTACTGTAAGATAAAGATAGGACAAAGATTGTAAAAACAGCAACATTTAAAAATTCTTGCAAGATTCACAAATACCAAATAAATAACAGAGTTTTATAGAAGAAAATGCAAAACCACTCTGCCTCAATTCACCTAAGTTACGACATCTTGTTGAAGCTCCAAAACTGGATTTAATTATTTATTTTACATCTAAAACTTTTTAACAAAAATGTTGGCTTAAGTAATTCAACTCTAAAATTCTTTATGTGGTCCCTCCTATACTACAAAGATTACGAACTTTCATAACAGTCCATAATTTTAAACTGCAAAGTACCAAAACAAGTGCCTATTATCAGCAACAGAACTTCTCAATACTTGATTATAACCAGTATTAATGACCTCCCAGACAAAACCAGTCCATTCTTTTGAACTACTAGAATTCTAAATCAGAAAACTGTCTTATATAACAAGGGGAAAAAAGTTTTGAAATTTATGTGACAACAATAAAATTCTACTAACATAAGGCTTTTGCTGAAGAAATAGCATTTTTTAAATGCATAGCTATTGTCAGCTCAGACTATAACAAAAAAAAATTAAAATAATAAATTAAGAGGAAGAATACATTCAGTTTTCTTCAGTTCTTGTGCAAGATCTGGCATGTAATAGTTTTGTCCTTCACGCAGCCTGAAATACATCTTCACAGCTTTACTTCACAGAAAAAAGAAAAAAAAAGAAACACTGCAGTAAAAGCTTATGATGTTTTGTTATCCTGCAACTAGAAGAGGGCATGACAGACATTTGGGCACAATGATGCTTCTGTATTACACCGAATTACCAGGTATATACCTCATTCTTCCCAAATGTGCTCCTATCTTCCTGACACACCATAACGGTCTCGAGTATTCTAGCAGTTTGTTAATATAAAGAGTGCTGATCTCTGAAACTGAGGCTCTGGAAAAGCCTTGCTTACACTAGTAATTCCCACCACCAGCACCACCACAACCCTATGGTGAAGGAGGGAAAGTTTTCTCTCTCCTGTTGTGGTCTAACCCTGCCACAGCTCAGCCCCACGAAGCCACTTGCTCATTCCCACCACAGTGAAATGGGGGAGAAAATTAGATGGGTAAAAGAGTAAAAATCTGTGGTTTGAGATAAATACAGTTTAATAGATACAGCAAAAGCTGCATGGCAAAGCAAAATAAGAATTCATTCACTCCTTCCCATCGGTGGGTAAACGTTTAGCTGCTACCTGTAAAGCAGGGCTTTCCTTCTGTGGATTATATCACATTTGTAGTAGGCCTTGCAAGATGTCTAAATTTGACTGCCTAAAAGTTAAATGACTTACAAAATTTACAAAAGTTAAAAAAAAGTTTTTCTTTAAAAAACATTAAAAATTATATTTTACTTCAATAAAGTTGCAGTTGATCGTACAGATCAGTTAATTTAAAATTGCTAAATTCAATGTCAGACAGGCACCCTGTTAGAAGAGTGGCAAAAAGTAAGCCAGAATTCAGAATTTGCATATTACTGATAAGAAAAATGAACCAGAATAGCAAATCAAACATGCTTTTCTTCTGCGTAAAGGAGAATCACAGTCAAAACACATGCTTGAGAGCTCTAAAATACCCAAATAGCCACCCACAACAAGTAAAGAAGCTAAGGACAGCTTTTGCCAGCAACAGCCCCGATACATTTCCTCAGCTTTTGTTCTCCTCTGTTCCTATCAAAAGGAGCACAAAAACTTAAGAAACACTGCTCTTCATATAATTCCATCTGAAAGCAGAATTTACGTCTGCAAAATCCCAACTTGCCTCTCAAAGAGTAATTTTTTTTGTTTATCCACAAATAATACAGCTAAATATGCAATACGCTCAAAACTCTACAGTTTTACACATCCTCACAAATGCACAAAATCTGAAGTAAATAAAGCAAATCGGCTTTGACACATTCCGAAACTACAGCAAGCTGACATCTTGAGTCATACTTCTCAGGGTTTGTCATAAGCCATGTGTTCACTTTTTATTTTAGCAGAAACTGGATACAGTCAATTCCTCTTGCAGTTTTTAAAGCAAATGTTTTGAAGAGAGGGATCTATTTGTATTATTCTTGTTCATCTGTATTAAAGATCTTAATATATACCTTACACCCACTCTACAGCCTCTTCTCATTTAAGTCCATTTATGTGAAAAGAGCTATTTATGCCAAGTTCCACAGCAGTTTTGTGATGCTTCTCCACAGTATTTTTCTGAATAATCATAGTTCACTACTTAGCAGCATTCACAACCAGCTCATTTACAAACTGATTCAACAATGCTAAGTGAGCTGTATGCTTTACAAAAAAAAAAGTGGCACTGCCCATCTAAACACTTCCGAGTTCCAGAAAGTTTATAGAGCTATTTCATGAACCATTCCTATATAAGACTAAAATGCACACAAGAAAATTAAATAAAAAAGTAGGTTTCATTTCCCCGTAAAATCTCATAGCGAAAGAAAACTCTTAATTCATTACAGGTTTTATTTCGACAGCTTTCTTTCCCTTTTTCTACTTCTATAAACAAGTAAAAGGTGAAACTTAAATAGCCTATTAAAAACAAGCTATTAAGTTTTCTCCAGATGAAATAATTTCTTGTCAAAAAAATACTAATACAATAGTTTCAATTAAAAGGAACCTACAATCATCATTTAGTCCAACTGCCTGACCACTGCAGGGCTGACCAAAACCTAAAGCACAGTGTTAAGGGCATTATCCAAATGTCTCAAACACCAACAGGCTTGGGGCTGTAACCGCCTCTCTAGGAAGCCTGTTCCAGTGCAGATTTGTGTGTGTGACTATTGGCACTACAGCAGAAGCCACAAATTTTAAAAAGTGTATAACAGAAATTCACCTTAGTCCCAATTCCTTCTTTTTGAAAAAGGAAAAAAAAATGCAGAAAAGATAACCACAACACGGTAGCAACAACTCAAGACAGGACAAGGTAAGTTTATTTAATATATTAAATGACAAAGAAAACTACAATCAGATTGTTCTGCAGTGCAGACTACCAGGAAACAATTCTTGCATTGACAAATTGTAAAAAGGAGGTAGAATCAACAAAAATATACCTATAACCTATGTTCTCCTCCTAAAATAAATAATAAAAAACCCACCAAAAAACAGAAAACAGCAAAAAAACCCAAAACTACTGTCGGAGTACTTTCAAGTCAGATTTCTGTGACCAAAAAGAAATACATAAATTTTTGTTTTAATAGTAACTTTACAAGCTTTGTCAGAAATTGAAAAGCTCATGACACTCAACAGAATGACAGAAATTTGTTTTGATATCATTCTCAGATTCCAAGAGAAGAAAGTAAAGCTAAAGGAAAAAAATAACAGATGTACACTTATTTAAAATTCATACAGCCTTAAATGAAAGTGAAAACTGGACTCTACAAACAGGAATTTCAAAATTTTATGCCAAAACTGTGATGTCAAACAGCATATAAAAAGCACAGCATTTTTTTTTCCTCTGCCATCCCACCTAGCTGAAATTCTAGCTGTTTTCTTTCCTCACCCTATTAGGCTTTCTGCAATGTCTCATTCTGCCTCTGTTCTTCCAAAAGAAATGCACAGAAAACATGCTTTTAAAGTAAAATAATAAACTCTCTTTTAGTTCTCATAGTCTTTTTACTAAAGTTAATAACACTTCCTAAACATTACTGTAACAAAAATTAAAACTCTGTTAGCAAGTACAAATTTTTCAGATCTTCAGTACAAACAATATTTTCTAGAAAATAAGAAGCAGCATTGCCCTCAACCTCACCCTTTACCTACTACTCCCAACTTCACTTATTCCAAACAAGCAGCATGGGAATACACAAAATGCAGCTTCACAGCTATCTGGACTAACATTCAAATCTTTATTACCTTTGAAATAGACCTAAGTGGTTATATTTTCATTCTGCACGACTGCAGAACAATTCAGCATCAGAATCACAACGAATGCATCAGAAGAATCATGATTTGACCTAGACTCTTTACTTACATTTGCAATACGTGATGTAGTTATTCACTATGCGTGTTTTAGACATCAAGCAAAATCCGACCTTATTCTAGTGTTCCACATGCTCTGCACACCGAAACGTTCCCTGCAGAATTGTTGGCTCCCCCCACCACCATGCTAACAGTTGACACGCTTAACTACAAGGTTGACTGTAAATATCTTTAAGAAAAACACATTTCCACACAAGGACATTTAACAAAAAAAATCTAGTCAGTCAGCTAGCTATATTTCAAGATGCGAGAGCTCAATCTTACTAACACCAGCAGCTGTCCCAGCTTTAACTATTCTGCTATGTAAGATATTGCCCAAAACAAGCTCCAAATTGAATTACAGTAATTGTTATACTATATCAGACCATTAATCTAACAGAGTACTGGGTACCACCAGCCACTGCCTTATCATTGTAAAATTAGGAATTACAATGAAATGCAAGTACTTGTCTCTGAAGAATTCTCATTCCCGTTTTTCTTTTTGGGGAGGATGGGGCAGGGGCAAAAAAGTACAGGGAGGGGAGAATTGGAGAATTAACCATTTTCCCCAAAACATATTTATTTCTCATGTACTTTTTAATTATGCTTGGGCTAAAACTATATAGTTAGCCACTATGTCTTATCAGAATGCCTGCTATTTTACTGTGAGATTGCTTTTTCTCTAATTAAATAGATCCACATGAAAACAACCACCTCAAGAACATATTATTTTTTCAACTTTTTAATGCTTTTAATAGGTGTGAGGCCAGAGCAGATAAACCTTAGTATAAACAGACTGCTGTAAGCTTACCACATGAGAAGGTATGAACAGAAAGCAGCATTTTCAGCTTTATGGGCTAAGAGGTTCAACTATACCTGTTACTGTTAGATTATCTGCATCTGTTTGCCTTTCTTAAATTCACTCAATGTTTTGTGGGTTTCATTGGTCTGTTTTGGGGGTTTTTTTTTCATAAAAGGTACATCTTAGAAACTTGATATTCCCCTTTAGCCCATCTCTCATCTGTATTTCTCAGTCTCAGTTTGAAAGAACTACACAGAACAGTTGATTTGGCCAAACCTCCTGATTATCTGTGGAAGAAACAAATGTGTGGTACTTCTCACAATGAACAAGAGTTCCTCTCATCAAAATATAATCGTTTAAACAGAGAGCTTTAAACATCACCTAAATTCTCAATTATGAGAACAGTCTGTAAAACAGAAATGCTTGTCTTTTAGAACTAAGAGAAAAGCATTTAAGTTGATACACGTCCAACAAAAGCACTGATAATGAGACCAAAAATCTGGCTAGGGATCACAATCATTTCACAGGTTTTCTTAGCCCCAGTGCCAAGTCTTTCAGAACACCTTCCAAAATACCGTAAAGACTTCCCCAAAAAACTGTTAATAAAAACTAGGTGATGATGCAGCTCTCTGATTCAATGTAAGCTTTAATTTTGCTCCTTATTTCTTTGAATACCTTTAGAGCACAACATTTCCTGAAGAAACAAACCACTTATTATCTGGTTACTTATTAAGAAACAGAATTTCTAAACAGTAACCACAATGCTGACTAGAAGCCTTGGGTATTATATGAACAAAGAAACACAGTATCAATGTACTTAGTGTCCCAGTCCCACAGATACTATTTGTAACTTCGTGTAGGTTTGCACAACTTGAAAGGAAAGAAAGTAGAATGGCATGAAAAGAACATTTTGTAATTTTCACTTGAAATCACATTTAATAATTGTGGGCCGGGGAAGCAAAAGGGACAAATGTTAGCAAAATAGTCACCCAACAGGTATACTGCCTACTGAACCCATTGCACCATCCTCCTATTTGATGTGAAGTCCCTGCCTTCTCCCTCTTCAACCACCACCATCATGAATATAATTCTAATTCAACAGAGAAAATGACAATTACATGAATATTCTGGACAAAAACGTTTACACAATAGTTCTGATCATATACACCACAATGCTTGTACCATAGAAGACCTCTCTCTCTCAAAAAAAAAAAAAAAAAAAAAAAGACCAACAAAAACCCAACCACTCCCTATGGTAGCTCTAAGTTGTTACAGTGAATTTTAACAGTTGGCTTCATCCAGCAAAGTCTACTTTGATCCCAAAGGAAGCAACCCCAACACATTGTCCAAGCCCTGCACACCCACTCCTATCATCTCATGATGGTGGTAAGACCCGTGTTGCTGCACACCAAAAGAGAGCTGAACCATCTGAAAGTTATTCTGGTACGGTTCATTTTTCCGATAGTTCAGCTCCCTTATCCGACTAAGCACACATTTGGATGAGCACTCGTGCCTACACAAAGGATGCAACACAAATGCACAGCTTTCATCCACAGCACACAATTAGAGCAGCTACACCCACAGGGAAACTACAACATGGAAAAAAACAATTACCCTGGAGTGAAATGATGCACCAAAGCCTGCTCATGTGTCCTAACAAAGGCCCTAAAAAAGGTGTTTTGAAGCCTAAAAGTGCAATACAACACTTAGACAAAACTCCTCAAAGTCTGCCCCCCAAAATGAGAAATCCTCACTCTTTTCTTAGAAAAAAAAAAGGAGGGAAAAATAGCTGGCTTATAATTAATAAGTTTTCACAACAAATGCGAGAGAACACAAAGCATCCTGAGATCTGTTACTGAAGAGTCCCATCATCCTCAATTCACCTACACTGAAAGTGGCCTGCCAGGGACTCAATTCTCAAAAGGTCTTAAGTTATAGCACAAACAGAAATCTTAATACTGGCAATATTAGAACAAGATTGACACTCTGAAATAAGAGCCTATACTATCAAAACCAGATCAAGTAATTTATACCACACGGTGTGACCATAGGAAAATATAATATACAAATATTTAAATCGAAGAAAAATCACTTAAGAATATAAAATAAGTAAAATAGTATTTCTGAACTCATGTATTTTCCTGTAGCATTACAAGGATGCACAGCATGGTATTAGCTTATAGAAGAAAATGAAACATTTACTTTCACTGGCCAAACAGAAAAATGTACAAGTAATGTACAAGATGGAAATTGCATCAAATTTAACACAAATTAAGTTAAAGAAATGAAACATCTAAGGCTGTGAATATCAGTCTAAGAACAGAACATTAACTGTAATAAGAATTCTTAAAAAATGTTTTTAAAATAAGGACAAAATCAGGAACATCATAGTCTCTTGAAAACATATCCATACATATATTAAAGGAATGATTTATTATATATATACATATAATAAAAGGCATGATTTCATGCACAACAAAAGAGCCCGGGAATAAATCCACCTGTGTTACACAGAGCCCTTATTCCCTCCTAGAGTAAAAGTCAGACATCTAACACGACATTTACTGGTAATTTTATTTCCTAGCTTTTCTCCCCTCAGACCTTTCTACGAAGTGTAGTGAAAGCTCATGACATTCATTTCTGAGAAGTGGTACCCAAACATGACTAAATATGCTGTCTTCAGAAAGAGTCACCATCTTAAAGCTGGAAAAATTTTAAATGAAAAAAAAAATATGAAGAAACAGAATGCTAGCTCATCATCAGCCTCTATCTTAAAGCTAAAATCCTTTGGTTTGAGATAAATAAGTTTTTGTTTAACGAACAAGACATAGTGAAAAACACTGCTTTTGTACAAAATGTAACTGTCACACTGCAAATACACTTCTGGGTCAGCTTTCACAAGCCTGAAGTGTCAAGTCATACAAAGTTCACATATTTTTGACAACTGAAGCAAGAACAAATACAAAGAATGGAGAGAAGCATCAAAAACGAAGTAATCTATTTCACACACACACCCCAACATCTAGGTAGGGACAAGGTAGAAAAGGTCATAGAAACATTCATCAGGAAGTCTAAGAAAACTTTGTTATGAACAGAAGACTAGGAAAAGAAAAAAAACCTGGTCAGCATCATCTCTTCAAATACAAGTATCCAGCATCAAGTCCAAGTTTTGAGGAAGAACATCTTACGTCATTAGATACGTATTCTAAATAAGTTGGTATTTACCTGCATTCCACAAACAAAAGAAGTTTCTCAGAAAGGGCGTGAATGAACTTGTCTCTCACCAAGGGTTCTTACTTCAACCCTTAAAATATCTTTTTCCTCACTATCTCCTTCTTCACATCCCTTTACATCCTGAATATATACAAAAACCCCAAATCCATACTACACTAAGACTGCACTTCCAATTCTTTATAATTTATAGGATAAAAGAGAAAGATTCATGATAAGTTTTACCAATCAACTTCTGACCATCATTTGAAATGAGTAACACGGCCTCCCTGTCTTACAAATAAATAAGTAAATAAGAATGGTATAATATGCACTCTGAAATTCCCAGTTGAATTTCTTGATGATACTTGATTTCAGGAAAATTCAAAAGCATTGGTATGTATCCATATGTATTCAACAAGTTAATCACTATCAATTCTTCAAAACCACATGCATGAAAATGCCTGTGCCAATACACCTCTTGCTACAGAAAAAATCCAACGCTGTAAGTAAACCTGTTCCAACTACAGTAAATATCTATGATTCACACTGTAACATTTGTTATATAACTAAAATAATGTATATGCCAACAGTCTTTATCAGATGCATTACAGATGCAAACTGTTCTGCCTCCTTTTATGTCAGTTCAAAAGTTCTCCACATGTCTGTGTCTCAGAAGCACTGGAGTTCAGAACTACTATAAGCAACCAGCAAGCCCGAAGGGAAATCTGTCTTTGATGAACATCACAAGCAGGGCTCAGTCTTCCTCTTAAACTGTATTCAGAAATTCAGAGACTAAATTATACAACAGTGCATCTGCAATGAAAACAATGCAAGCAACAGGTAGCTAACAGCCACAATTCAGACACCTTAATTGCTGTTTTCCTAACTACTGTAGTTCACAACATATTACAGGGGAAAAAAAATATTCAGGCCCCTCTTTGCTAGCAGGAGCTACATCACTACAACTAACACTTAGTTTTATCTACACCCGAGATGAAAAGCACGCATCAGGGAATTAAAAGAAAAAAAAAAACAAAAAAAACCCAACAAATCAAAACTCCACCAGTCAAATTCGCGATGTGACCATGACGAGCCCAGTTATTCCCACGCACTAGGTCCATGGCACACAGAGACGCCCCTGACCAGCGGCTCAGGCCGGGGGTGCACCCGGAGGGGCCCCTCCCGCCGCACATCCCGGGCTCGGGCAGCGCGCGGCGGGCGCGCGGCGGGGGCAGCCGGCCCGGCCCGGCCCATTGTGTGCGCGCGGGCGGCCGCGAGCGCCCCCGCCCGGCCGCGCGCGCACCGGCACCCGCCGCCGCTGGCCCCGCCCCGCCCTGCGCGGCGCCGCGCGCGCGGCTGTGGCGCCCGCCCGCACCGCGGCCGTGACGTCGCGGAGCGAGCGCGGCCGGGCCCGGCGCGCGCGTCGTTATTGACCCCGCTCGGGCGGGTGGGCACAGGCCGGACCCCCGCCGGCGTCCTCCCGGGACACCGAGCGGGCATCGAGGGCCGGACGGAGGTCGTTATAAAAATTAAAAAAAAAATAAATAAATTCCAAAGTTGTTGGGTTTGGTTCTTTTTTTTAAGTTGCCTTTTTTTTTTTTTTTTTTTGCGGGAAATTCAATTTTTTTGCCGGGCTGCTCAGGGAGAGTGAGGGAGGGGGAAAAAACAACTTTGCCCGTCGCAGCGCTCTCTCCTCTCACCAGCGCCCGCTCCTCTTACCAGGTTCTCGTAGCTCCGAGGATGCTCCTTGCCCGTCCAGTCCGTGCGCTTGGGCAGCAGCTGAGGGAGAGAAGAGAGGGCGCCCCGTGAGCGGCTCCCCCTCCCCCGAGGAGCCCCCCGGCTGCGCCCGGGATGGGGCGGGGGAAGCGGGAGAGCGAGGGAAGGGGGAGGGAGGCCGCAGGCGGGGCGAGCGCCGGGTGCGCGGCGCCGCTCTTACCTCTTTCTCCGCCACTTCTCGGATCAGGACCTGCAGTAACAACAAAAGCGGGGTGTGAGACAAGGTTTTAAAAAGAGAGAAAAAAAGGAGAAGGAGGACGAGGCGGCGAGCGCGCCGCCCGATCAGCCGCCCTACCCGGCCGCCCCCTCCCCGCCAGGCCCGGCGGCGCCATCCATCCATCCCTCCATCCATCCCTCCATCCATCCATCCCCTACCTGAGCCGCTTGCTGGCAGGGTCCGTCCTCCAAAAAGCGAGCGATGAGGAAGTAGAGCTCTGCGGGGAGAGGAGAGGCCGTCAGGGCTGGCGCTCGCCCCTTCCCCGCGGGCTCCCCTTTCTCCCCCCTGCCCGCCGACCCTCTTCGGCTCCCCTGGCCACCACTCACCCGCTCGCAGCTCCGCCGTGTGCCGGCTGCCGCCGTCCCCGGACATGGCGAAGCGAAAACCGGGGAGGGGAGGGGGGGAAAGGGGGGGAAGGGGGGGTGCTCGGGCCGCGCTCCCGCGGCAGCGTCGGGTCCCAGCGAAAGGCACCCGCCCGGTCGCTGTCACTGCTCGTTCACCGGGGAGAGTCTCGGCTCCACCATTCAACCCACGGGCAGCAGCAGGAGGAGGAGGAGGAGGAGGAAACAACAACTCGCAGCCGCCCGCCGCCCGCCGCCAACGCCGCCGCCGCCAGCCAGCGCGAGCGAGCGCGATCCTTCCGCCCGGAGAAAGAGTCCCCTCCTCCTCCTGCGCGCCCCCTCCTCAGCCCCCTCGGCCCCGCGCGCCGCCCCTTCCCCCCGCGCCCCCCTCAGTCCCCGGCGCTGCCCGGAGGGGGCGGCCAGGCGGGCAAGGAAGGGGGGAGCCGCGCTCTTCTGCCCCCGCTCCCGCCCCACCGCCTCGGCGGCCCCTGGCGCTGCCCGGCGCTGGAGGGGAGAAGGGGCGAGCGGTACGCGTTTATTATCGGAAAGGCGGGCGGGCTGTGGCAGAAGATGTCGGCGGGGTGGGCGGGAAGGCGGTGGCGGCAGGCGGGCGGCTGAAAGGCGCTTTCTGTGCGAGGTGCCGGCGCGCGGAGGGATACGACGCACGGGCAGGAGGCGGGGCTGCGGTGGGGGAGAAAGCGGCGGCGGCGGCGCTGGAAGTTCCCGAGTTCCAGCGTCGCAGGAATGGGAAGCCAGCAAAGCCAAAATGCCCCCGGGGAGCGCGGCCCCGCTGGGGAGGCCTGGCCCTCCCACCCGCGCTGCGCTCGCCGCGGCTCCCCCGTAGCCCAGCGCGGTCCCTCGGAGCCTGCCAGCGACCTCGAGGCGCAGCCGGGGGCTTTGGCATCTGCGCGTAAGTTGCACAGAGTCACGCGTTGTTGGTTCTTATTCCGTGGTGTTAGTTCTTATTCTTGCAACACCCGGCCTGCGTTCTTGCAGCGAGTTTGCAGCGAAGGGGGGAAACCCCATCTAGCCCCAAAGAGCCAGAAAGGCGCTTTTCGCCGTTGTTCGTCAGAGCTACCCGTGCGACTCCGCCTGGGGTGAAGAGCTCGCAGAGTGCTCGTTTGAGAACTTCCCTTTAAAAACAAACAAAAAACCCCAAACAAACCCCAACAGCTGATAACGATTTTATTCTTTGCTCTTGCCGCCAACCACAGCAGACAACCGGGACTGACGAATCTTCTGCCTTCCAGGAGCGATGGGCAAGAGCAGGAGTGTTGTCACCGCGAGGACGAGCGAGGGATGGTGATGCCTGCAACCTATGGCTGAGCTGGAGGTAATTCACTAGCGGATCAATAACCTACCGAAGGTTCCTGAAAGGCTGCAACAGTGCATGGAGCCTGGTTAGCTGTTAAATTATTTGTTTATTTAATGTTTGGTAGCTTGAGGATACCGAATAAACATTCTGATTTGTGCTGTAACCGTTTATTTGCTGATTACAGTCAAAAAGAAAATAAAAACAAAGCAGATGTCCGCTGATAATTAGCTTTAAAAAAATCCATATCTGATGAGGATGGGATTTAAAGGAGCATAATTGCTTGTCTTTATGGTTTGCAATGTGCCTGTGCTTTTTCAGGTAGAGCTGGGGCCTTGCAAGAACAAATGTGTTTGTGGACAATAAGAATTAAATTAGCAGGGATCAATGTTAAAAAGGGAAAGCTGTCATTTTTTACTATTCCTTTAGTCGTAGTTATTAACTAATGTAACTTGTGAAGCAAAGACAAAAGTATATTGGAAATTATATCGAAACTAGACAAAGAAATATTTTTTTGTGTGCATAAAGACCCTGAAATTCTCAGCTATCTAACTTTCAACAAAATGAAATTTAAACTACATTTCTGTGCAACTGAGGGTAAGCTGAGTTGAGCATTTTAATACGGATGTTTCCAAGGCCGGCGAGCTCAGTGTACGAGCTTGAGCTTTGTGCTTGGCACGGTGAGAAAGCTTTGCTGCAACAACCCTTCTGCTTTATTGAACAAACATAACCGTGAAAGGGTAGAGAAAGGAGGCTGAAATGTCACATATTTCCATTAAGTCTTATTATAAAAATTTGATGTATATAGGAGATGCCTAGATGTTGTGTATTTTTGGCATACGATTATCACATGTCCTAAAAAATGATTAAAATCCTAATCTAGCATGTGGTTTGTTATCATTAGGGTAAATTAATTTTGTAGGATAGTTTTTTTTTTTTAAAAAAAAAGGCAAACTGTGCATACTAGATTTGATCACTGTATCTGTAGCTATAAGCACTTTATATTTAAAAATTTACATGTATCTCCCTTTTCCTAGTTCTTGTAACAATAACCACTCTGTGTTTCAGCCTCATTTTAAATCCACACTTTAAATAATTGAAGTGGCAATGAAATCATATTTAACATCTAATAAAGATTTTAAAAATAAAGTGACTCGAGTCTTTTCTTAGTGATGTAAAATATGCATTGCACTATCTCTCATATGTGGTTCTCACAACAAAGGGCTAAATGAATAATGTGATTAACATTTTAATTTCCCTTGATGTTTACACAAAAGAAAGAATACTTATGTATGACATTACTAAATCTGTAAACCAAGGACTAGAGAAATTTTAACAGTTAAGGAGTCTGAAAGTGGAGGAAAACTATCCTGGATGTATTGAGCTTCCTTGTTCTTTTGGCAACTTGTAACTTTTCCTAATGCAGTTTAAAATACAGCCCACAGAATCCAAAAGTTCTTGGTGTTTTGACAATAAAATAAGGATTGTGTCTTTTATTTAATTTTTGTAGACCACCAAGCAAAATGGAATCCTAGTCCCTGACTTGAGCCTGAGCACTGCAGTACTACAAATAATATTTAATAAACAAACATAAATTCCATTTCTTTTTACATATGAAATCTGACCGGGGGGGGGAGGGGGGTGTATATTTGTGGCATAACATGAGAGTTGCACAGGCCACAAGAGAAAATGCAGAATTGTTATTGTTTGGTGAGGCATGAATGAGTCTTAAGAATTCCTACAGCACTAACAAATATTCCATTAATTTTTCAGAGTTATTTTTGAAGGTTTTTTTCCTGTTGCAGTTAAATTGAGGATTTTTTTGTTATGTACGTCAGTGAAGAAAAATATAATCTGTGAATTTTTACTATCTTTATTGTTTGGCTTTCAAATAATCCCTTTCATGTGATATTGTCACCCTACATTACTCTTAAATAAAATACATCAGTCCTGTTTTGTCAGTGAGACTAAATGTTTTTAAGAGAGATTTCTGCTCTGAAAGGTCTGCATTAAAAAAATAAAAAGGAAAAAGTAGTAATGGAATTATTTTCCTTTCTCATCTATAATGATTGTTAGAGTTAAAAAGAAAATCTCAGATTATTTTAATCTAGTAATTTTGCTGTTTTAACATCGGATAGCTTTACATAATCTTTTTGCAAATGTTGTGTCATTTTATTTTGTGACTTTGAAGTTTGAATATTCACACATCTTCAGAAAATGAATTTTACAAAAAAGCAATAATAAAGTTTAATAGATTTTGCTGTTATTGTAAATTTTACACATCAACTTCATTATTATGGACTGATCCCAAAGGTTGTTTTGGGGTATTTTTTCCCCCTAACTTATCTGGCCTTTTTTTTTTTTTTTTTCTTCTATCCTATTCCCCCCCCAAAAAGCACTGTAAGCCTTCTGGATATCCAAATACAGATATATTAGAAATCTCTTGAATTACTGGTTACTTTTGACAGAAAAGAATGGAGTATCATTGGTTTCTTCTTGGTTTTTCTTCATATTGCTAGTTTTCAGATTTTTTTCTTTTTTCATTTACTGATGTATTTTACCCAAGCACTTTTATATCAGTATGGTATAATAGCTTACGCCCCAAAAGTGCATTACTTAAAACCTAGTGGTGGCAGTTCTTGACATGAGAAGCCTTTCTGTTTCTTGTGAAATTTGCTCTTCTCCTTTTCTTTGGAGACAAAGAAAAGTATTTAGGGTTTGTAAATTGTCAAGCTGAACAATGTAGCTAAATATTTGAAGCATGATATTGGCAGGGGGTGGTTGAGAGCAACATAAAGCAGTGACTAAGCTTTCCTCGGGTTTGGATGTTTGGTTCAGTAGTTGGTCAGGGGTTTTTTTGGTGGGTTTTTTCCACCTCTTTGGGTAGTTGGTCAGGGTATTTTTTGGTGAGTTTTTTCCACCTCAAATGAGAATCATCACCACCAGCTGCTTGCCTTGCTTGACTGTTGATTTTTACTCTTGAAACCAGCCATTACCCTTACAAGGGCAAGAAGTGAGTGATGGTGCCTACGAGGCCAGCCAACTTTTTTTATTATTATTGTGTATATTAACTTCATGCAGAAAGAATCAAACGTGCCAAAATACAATACTACTAGGAGTGAATTCCTTCTGCAGTTTCAAACAATAACTTACATTTTAACTAAGTATCTTCACGTAAAAATTCATTTAAATACTCACTAGTTCATGCTTCATGCCAAGAATCCATCCTTTCTGCACCCTGCATTGGTATCCTACCTGAACTTTCTACTGCAAAGTTCCTTACAGCATCCTTAGCTGCTGTGTATTAAGTAGTGAACTTTATGCTTCTATTTTTTACCTTTATTTCCCTTTTCAATGCACTTGTTACCACAGAATGTGGATGTCTTCCCACTGCACTTCTGAAAATGTTTGCTGTTACTCCTGCTTTTGCTTGCTTCTCCCCAATGGTGATGAGTAGCATAGAATTAGGCATTTGTACTACCCAAGCCGCCAGGGGACAGACAAATTAACATTTTACAAAAGCACACAAATAGATTAACCTCTGACAAACATTTTCTAGGTGTTCTCCTCCTGTGCAGCTACAAGTGTAAAGTAAAATCAAGTCACTTATGAAGCCAAATTTTTGTATAAAAACAAATAATAAACTGAAAATCTACTATCAAGCTTCTGAAAGTAGCTCTATATGTCATTTGTATTTTGAGCAGTAAATGAGCCTGGTTGAAGTTCATCCAATGACCCTAAAAACCTCTTTAGTATGTTGTTACCCAAATAAACATGAATTGCACCAGCCGTGACATTCTTTCGGTTTCACTGTTATATCTTTGAGTACAAAAAATCTTTCCTTACAAAGAGAAACTAAGAATAAGGCCTACGTAATTCCTACCGAATAGAGGAATTCTACTGGTTTATGGTGGGGATTTTGTTTGGGTTTTTTTTGTTTTAAAGCAATTTTATTTTTGCTCCTGTATTTTGTAAACGACTTTCAATTAAGTTTCCTGGATCGGTTTGACAGTACAACTTTCTATGCTGAATATATTCCCTAATTAACCAGAGGATATTGAGAAAATTATTAAACTGCTGTACTTGATTGTTTGCTATTGGACTTTTCTTCACAGAGAATCTTGGATACTTGCCATGTTCATTTTCACGTCTGTTTGATGTCTCTAAAGTTTTCTGAGTATCCTAAGGATTATGTGGGGTGTTTTTTAAGTGAAGCTTTCAAAAAATTAATATATATGGTATATCTTAGAGGACAGCTACTCCATAATGAAAATAGGAGCTATGTTGCTTTGTATGTTGACAATTATTTCCTTAGATTATTACTTCTACAAAAAAATTGAAAATGTGTGCTATTACTACCCTGTGTAGTAAGGTATTCCAATATGCTAAGGCAATTTTTGTTGAGCAGAAGATTCTCAAAATAAGGTGTATCGTTCATTTGTTTCTCTAGTTTTATATTAACATTCTGAGTTTAAAAGACTTATTTTAAGTCTTAAGCGACAAATTTTATTTATATTGTAAATTTAAAGCTTATTAAGACACAATTTAATAGTGTCCTTCAGTGACTATTTCTCTCTTTCTCTCTATTTCTCAGTGACTCTTATTTCCATTTCTCTAAATGAAAATTTAGATTTCTGTTTAACCAAGTTTGAGGGCCATTTCCAATTAGAGGTTTGGATTTGATTTTTTCCAGTTACATTAGTAACCTGTTAGAAATGCACCTTTTTAAAATATAGATGAGGGGTTATTTGCCTGATTTTTCAAAATGGTGCTGGCTATCAGTAGCTTTGGTATAGACTTGGAATTTTCCCTGAAGTTAATACAGTAGACTAGTAAAGATTTACATCTATGTAATAACTTGTGAGATTCTGTCATACTGTTATCAGAGATACAATGTGATAAGCTTGCTAATGTGCAATGCAATTTAGATAAAAGTAGTAGAGGAGACCATAAGAAATATCAGAGAGTTCTGCCCAGAGAAGAGATGATCAGGTAGGTAAAATTTCATGACATTACATTCAAAATAATCTATTGAAGAAATAATATGAGTCAATCATGCTCCTTATGGGCTTCTAAAACAACATAAGGAAAAGGGGGGGGGGAAGCTCTATTTGATAGCCATTAGTAAATCTTTTTACAAGAGCATTCTATTTATTATGTATTCAACACTGAGATTATGGTAATTTTTTTTCCAGAACTCTAATATGAAGCCAATGAAACAAAACAATAACACATCATCTGTTGTAGTACTGCATTAAGTCTTTCACCTTATCTCCAAAAAATTAGAGTTCAGGAGGAAATTAGAGTTCAGGAGCAAAATAGCTAGGATCAAGAAAAAAATACTCTGGGAAGAGGATTCAAGACCAAGCAAAAGGAACACAGTGTATGGAGTGTAATGCTTAATTAGGGCATACAAAATTTCTCTATTTCAGAGAATATAAAGCAGGATCTTCCATAAACTCTAGAGCATAGTTCAGGAACTGAAACACTCGAAAGATTTCAAATTAAAAACTATGGTTTTCCATATAATAAAATATAGCCATCCTGGCTTTACTTTTGCCTCAGAAATCTCAATAGGAAGGATTTTAGCAGTCTTCGGAAGAACTGATACTTCTATAGGTAAGAACAGCCAGTGACAGTACATATGCATAATTGTAAAAGATCATTAATCTGATCCAATGCAGCCTTGCTATGTTGCAGGCTTTAAGGCAATCCTTATTTTTTCCTGCATGTTTCTTTCTAGTGTTGTTTGATTTAGTTTAAGCTATAAAGTATTTTTATGCAGTTGAAGTATCTGCTTTCCCTAAAATAGCAACAATGTAGTGCAAGTAGTACCAATATTTGCACTTACAGTAAAGATTTAGTGCTGTTAGCATTGAGCCATTTGGCTGATGGTGCCTACTTTGTGTAGCATATGTGATTTGTCAGTCATCCATGAAATACACATCACTGAGATTCCAATCTCCATTTATTGTTCAGTCTTCTGAGAAAATACTGGTCTGCTGATCCAGATTTCTCAGTATTTTGTATTCCTCTATAGCATCTACTTGGTGCCTTTAAAGGATTACTTTATATTTTTCAATTTGCCCAGTAAACTGTAGAAGGTTTTTGGTGTGCCAGGTAGGCATTGTGCACTAATTGAGATACAAATTGTGTAAGATGACTGCTGATAATTGAAACAATCTCTTGATTTTACAGGTTTTATAGTACCACAGACAAGAAGGGTGACTAGACCACAAATTATCCTTGTATATACATGATGCTGGTTATGTTTTTTGTTTGTTTCCTTGCTTTTAGCCTAATACTAATATAAGATGGAGACTGGCACATATGACTCCCTTTTCCCAGGTGAGGCCCTACCACAAGATTAAAAGATTGCGATCATTCTAGATCAACTAACGAGTAGTTTTCTCATTTGGAGTGGAGCAGCTTGTTTAACAGAGGCTCTGAAGAACCCTCCTTCGAGGATATTTACCCAGGTGGTTAGCTCAATCTCTTCTGAGGTAAAAAATACTGATTTCTCTTCCCTGAAATAAATAGAACTGAAGTTGGATCCTCCTGCACACCAAAGTAGATTAAAACTGCACAACCCCACTTCGGTTAGGACCTAGTTTTGTAAGCATGCTCTGAAAATGATTCATGAATAGGGTGCACAAGCAAGACAAGCAGAAGATTTGTGGATCATGAGCTAGCTGGAACAGGCAGTGTTGGGCACACTGAGAAGTCTTTTAGACACTCAGAAACTTTTACTGTTGAAGAATTAAGTATCTACCTTTTGAATGGTAAAATAATGTAAAGATTATTTTATAGTTAGACTGTCATATACATTCTCACTTCATCACTGATGAGTGTTCTTGCAACAAGCTCTGGAGCATTAGCACACTGCTAGTTTCTGCACATATGAATTTTATTAAAGATTAAACTTTCACAATTGAATAAAAAAGGAATTGAACTCGATCTTTCAACATCAAGTTTGACTACTACTAATTGCCTCTTGGCAGGCCCTTAAAAATAAAGCACCAAATAATGCTAAAAGTCAATCAACTAATATAAAGAAACACAATGCCTTATGAAGACTAGATTGAGCAGTTGAAGAAATACACAGGTATTAATTTTTAACACAGTTCTAATTTTAGAGTTGGTTATTCTGGTTATAATAAAGCTGTGTTTATTTAGTCCATGTATCGATTTTTTTGTATATATGTTTGAAAGTGCTTTCCTCAGACCCTGCATAGCAGTTGCTGACAATTTTAACATGCCACTCTTGGTGTATCCCAGATTTCACCAGATGAAATGTACCTCTGAAATGTGTTGTTCCCATATACTCCCAACCCTGATGTTTCATCTGAAATTTTTCAGCAGCCAGCATCCTTACATTTTTGTCCTCCCACCAGGAGAGTGGTGTGCGTGCTTCTCAGTTCATTAACTGCTGGATGTTTCTAATAGCCTAGGACTCTGTTGGAGGGCAGGTCATGGCATATTTGCAGACAACAAAATTTCAAACTCCAGTACACTGAAGGTAAGGCATTCTTGCTGCTGTATTCCTCAGTTTTGAATTTTACCCATTCTGGTAATCTGAAGAGCACTACTGCCCACTCAATTTCTAGCTTGTGCCAATGGCCATATCCATATTATTGAACTCTGTCAACCACCAAAACAGGACAGCTGCATCTGCATTGTCAGCTGTGCCTAAGCTACCCCCTGAGCTATGCCAAGGGTCACTTGGGAGAATGCTGCTTGGCCTGGACCTGGTGCAGGGACTCTGCTGACAACAATTTAACAGTATGAGCTGCAGGCTTCAAGTCCGTGGGTATCTGCCCTGGCACCTTCTGTTTTGTTAGCAGAGATACAGCCTTTGCGACAAACACAATCACTGTGATTGTGCTTTACTTCTGAAAATGTCTTTTTAGTAAGGTATACTACATAAAGTATGGACCACATCCCACAACTAGGAAGTTCTAGAGGCAGAGATAAATCCTAGCTAGCTTGCAACAAACCCTAAGACAGCTCAGTTCATTTTTGCTCAGCCTCCAAATTATTTGTGTCTTCATTCTGTCCAGCAAATAGTGAGAAAATGCTGAAATGCTCAAAATGATAATAAAAGCTACTCGGGGCCACACTAAAGATCACTGAAGGAGAGTTGAAGTGAAAATAAACCAGAAAATACAAAGTCTCAGGCTGAGGAGAAGTTGAAAGAAAGCAATGTAACATTAACGGGAGGTAAACAAATTAACAGCTGCCAGGGAGATTCACAGTATATCTCTAACATTGTTACAGTGTTCTGAACTGTAGGTAAGTACCTACAGTCTGCAGTAATCAAGAGCTGGTTGCAGTTGCTCCCAATAAATCTGTTTTAAAGTGCTTGAGGGATGTCGCAAAGGAGATGCTAAGTCATAGAATCATAGACTATCTTGAGTTGGAAGGGACACACAGGGATCATCAAAGTCCAACTCCTGGCCCCGCACGGGGCACCCCATGAATCACACCATGTCCCTGAGAGCGCTGTCCAAATGCTTCTTGAACTCTGTCAGGCTTGGTGATGTGACCACTTCCCAGGGGAGCCTGTTTCAGTGCCCAACTACCCTGTGGGTGAAGAACCTCTTTCTAATATCCAACCAAAACCTCCCCTGATACAACTTCAGTCCATTCCCTCAGGTTCACTGGTCACCACAGAGAAGAGATCAGTGCCTGCCCCTCCTCTTTCCCTCAGGAGGAAGTTGGTAGGCTGCAATGAGGTCTCCTCCTCTCAGTCCCCTCTTCTCCAGCCTGAACGAACCAAATATACTGATCTCAGTGTACTTTGTATGGCTTCCCCTCTAGAATCTTCACTACCTTCATAGCCCTCCCTTGAACACTCTTCAACAGCTTAATATCTTTCCTGTATTGTGGTGCCTAAACTGCACACAGTACTCAAGGAGAGGCCGCCCCAGTGCAGAGCAGAGCGGGACAATCACCTCCCTTGACTGGCTGGTGATGCTTTGCCTGATGCCCCCCGGGACACGGTTGGCCCTCCTGGCTGCCAGGGCACTGCTGACTCATATTCAACTTGCCATTGACCAGGACCCACAGGTCCCTTTCTGCAGCACTGCTTTCCAGCATCTCATTCCCCAGTCTGTACGTACATCTGGCGTTGCCCCATCCCAGGTACAGAATCCAGCACTTGTCTTTGTTTAATTTCATACAGTTGGGGATTGCCCAGCCATATAATTTGGCAAAGACTTTGTCAGACCTTACTGGGAACAGGAAAACTACTGCATGGAAAGCACTGAAAAGAATCCTTAAACAGCATTTGGGCATAAAGCTTCCTGCCATTGTCTTCTTATTTGGTGAAAGTATGACTACTGGGGGCGAAGGTGAAACACCTAGTTTTCAAAAAGGTAATATATAACTGAGCCTTTTATTCATGCTCCAACAATAACATAAAAGGTATCAATCTGCTAAACATGCCAGATGTGCTGTTTTTAAGAGATATACGATACCAAATGCATTGTCTGATTGCTTCATGAATAAAGGGGACAGTATCTTCCATGCTTGATACAAAACAAGGCTATTGTTATTAGTGATGAACTGAATTGGTCATTGAATTTTTTAAGAATGCAATATTTGTGCTGCTAGCTGCTTTCTACATATTACTTCATGTTCTGTAGGATCTATTGATCTTAAGCACCACCCCACCAGAAAAGGGTGAATCCGATGCTAATACTGAAGGATGATGGAAGATGAGGAGCATTATCCTTGTTTTCACTTAAAGGACACAGGATTTAAAAAATAAGTTAAAACATCCCTGTGATCATGCCAGTGTAAATGGGACAGCAGCTCGACAAAGACAAGTGCCCTAACATCAGTTGGTTAAACCTTGTGTGGCAGTGATCCCCTTTGTAGTTTTATCCCTGAGGGTGATATCTACTTGGAAATACAATTTCATTTTCTGCTGGGTTTTGGGATACCTTCACAACCATATTCAACTTCTACTGTAATTGGCACTCGCAACTCAGTATTTAAAACCAGTTTCATAAACTTCCCACAGTCCTAATAGCATGTGTACTAGCAGACCACTAGCCATCTTTTGTAATTAATTCCTATTAATGCTATGCACATCTACTATCTTTGAATAATTATTGCCAGCTTTCTGATTCACCATAGTCACATAAGACAACCAGCTGCCAAAAATGTCACAACGAAATCTATCCTTATGCAACTGCCTGGAAGTGTACCCTTTCCGTGCTACTACATATCGGAATAATCCACAGCAGTCACATTGTTCCTTTTGATAAACTACCACTGCACACAGCTTGTGAATTCAAGGCCCACACCTCTCCTCTGGCTACTGAGGCCAAGCAACCCTCATCTCGTGCATGGTCACTCTATAAACAAGTCTCAAAGCGATAGTAGAGGTGCTATGCTCACAAGGCCTTCCCCTGTCTCTCTGTCTTCCATCTCACCTCAAAGGCTGGTATCTATTGCCACTGAGGTAGACAGCAGACTTCTCAGTAGCCTCTTCATGCCAGACAGACTGCTTAGATTTCCCTTATATTTAAACCTTCACTTACATAGTTCCCCTGGAGATAAAGCAGGCAAAGCTTCCTGAAAGACTCCAGGTCATCAACACAACCAGTAGTTATCCTGCAGGTGGAGATTTGGCACCCATACACAAATGATACTTAAGTGCAAAAATGCCCTCAAGGAAGTAACCCCCCCCTCTAAAATTACAAGATTCACCAGAAATGTATCCCAGAGGGAACAAAACAAGAACAGTGTACCTTCAGTAACTGGATTGTTGATAAAGGACCTGAGGGGAAAAAATAAATCTAGTGACATTCAAGGCTTGCTTACACATGCAAAGAATTTTTCTGTTTCTTTCACACATATTCCTAGAAAAATATTTCTCCTGTGTTGTGCAAGATCTCTTCATCCACACCCACCCACCCAGATTACAGGATCAGACTACTTCCCCTCCTGCCATGCTCAGCTCTGCCCCACCTCCCTCCAGATTGTCTTCCACAGAACATCATTACTGTGCAATCACTGCAGAGTATTCACACACCACTCCTGCACTCAGCCACCAGGAAACTTTCTTCCAACCTCATTGTGGGACAGCCCCCAGCTGCTGCAGTAGCAACACTCCTCCCTCTTGGGAATAACATGCAGTCATCTATAAAATGACTATAAACAGAATCACAAAAATTCTCCAGTACTGCTGCTCCTTTCTTATTCTCAATTATTCTAGATGCAACTGACACACATACATCACATGCTTCATCTCCAGTGGTCATGAACCCCCTCATGTTAAAAGTTCCTATCTTCCAACTTTTTACAGAATATACCCAATATATACATCTATATATAACAGCAGAAGCCAGGAGGGGTTTGGTTTGGTTTTTAGAAATGAGTTTGTTTTTTTTTAATTCTTTTAAAGAAAGCTTCGAATGCCCTTCAAGCTTCATCTTGGGATGGGGCAAAAGTTATTGCTCTACAACTTTTATTTTGCAAGGAACTACAGTTCCTACATTTTATATTCATTTTAGAAATAGACTGAGGACTTTGACGAGATCATTCTTTCCAGTCACTGCATTGTCATTTTAAATTATATTGCTTTCCATTAAATTGTTCATTATTTGAAGATCCATATCAGATAGCTTAGAACCTGAAATTGTTCAGTGTAAATTCAGTTTTTATGGGCTCCAAGTCTAAAATTTATTTCCGAATGAGAATCAAAGCAGTGATAAAACAATTTCTACAAGTTATACTATTGTAACATAAATGCAGCACTAAAATTAAGCACAATGGCCTCACACACTCAAGTTTATTTTTTGAGCATGAATTTAAATTACTAGCTTTATCCTTTTCAGGTACACAAATATAATTTTCCATTCATATTTGGAGGGAGGGACTAATTTGTATCAACAGACAAATTTGAAATGTAGTGTTAGTTATTTTTCAACAGAACTCATTTATAGCTATTTTGAAGGTGCTTATTTTGCTGTACTAGTCAAACACCTGGTAGTCTCTGCCTGTTACATATGAACTACTTTATTGTTAATACTATGGGTCACCACAAAAGGACTAATGTATCAAAACAGTTTACTTCTCATGTTGTCCTTTTTTTATAGGAAACCCATTAACTATTTCATTCTGATCTATTATAAATGTAGAATTGGACATTATAGAAGGCAGTTGCTGGCAATTTGGCAAGCCAATTTGGCTATAGCTAGCCAAATAACAGCTTTATGGCAAGTTCAGTTTCCAAATAAAGTAAAAAGTACGTTTATTACAGAGAAGAGCAGTGGCAAATTCTTGCCTTTACCAAAAATAATGGCACCAAACATTCTAGTGCATCTCCTGATCATTATGTATGCAGCAATTTAACCAGCAGTGAAAGTATTCTTCACAGTTAACTACAAATATGAGATAACAAACCTTAAGCCAGGAGGATGACAAAGTTCTTGCTATGCCTAACTTGTTTATAGACAGCCTCCTGTATCTTTGTGTGCTTTGATTTGCATTTAGAAGTTTAATGCCTCATTTAATATAAACAGACATAGTGGGCTAAATGGTTGCTTTAAATCTGATGGTAGTCATTGGCCAGCACTATGCCAGATACAACAATACAAGTGAAAGTACAAGTCCAGTAAGGGAGCCAGGTCAAAAGCAATTAATTTAGAAGATACATAAGCTCCCATTTCAGATTATTTTCCTCTTTCTCATCTGATGACACCTTACCATTATGGAATATAAAACAGCCACTTGTTTCTCAGTTCATAATCTCTTTATGGTTATATAAATTTTGTATAATTTCAGTAGAAATTTAATCAACATTGTGGTTGTTGAGGCTTGGTGTTGTGATGTATACCTTAGCTTGTAGGACTGCTTTGACTTTAAAATATGTACTCTTGAACATTTAAGTGATCTTATTTTTCCCTTCTAAAGGTACATTAAAAAAAAATCCTTTGAGTATATAAAAACAACCCCCAAATCAACCCAAACAAAAAAACCCTTTTCCTATTCCACTAGGTATTTAACTTTCATGTTATTTACTCAAACAGGGGATCTTTATTGTCTTGCTAGTCCTTTTCCCTATTTTTTCTTTTTGCAGTTATGAACAGACCAAATAACTCTCAAATTTTCAAGAGTTGAGCAAAATGTACCAAAACAACTTAATTTTCACTGCTGTTTAGCACAAGGGTTAATTTTCCATTAGCATTCCCGTTAAATGCTTGCATCTCATCTGCACTTCTCTGGGCAGAAAAAGCTGCCTTTGCCATTTGAAGAGACAAAATACCAAGCGTAACCTTGGGCTGACATATGCAATTAGCCCAAGGTCAGTTAACGACAGGGAAGTAGCAGAAAGTGACAACCAAGAGAAATTATATAAAGCTAAGGAAAGGGGAACCTATAACTACTCAAGGCTAACTTTTTGATCATTCTTTAAGTCTTGTTTCTGATGTACCTGCCTTCTTTAAACTTAAAAAAAATGGTCTATCCTTACCCTTTTTTTTTTTTAATGTACCTTAAATTACCCACCTGTTAGATCCCACAATACCACTTTCGGGGATCTCTCCAAAGCTTGTGTTCAAGTGTAGAGCAGCCAGTCATTAAATTCTGATGATGCAAGTTTCTTTATGGCAAAGTTGCAGCACCTGGCACTTTCAAGTGCCACTTCACAACTAAACTACTTACATACTTCCTGAAGGCACTCTGTGGATCACCTACTGCCCATGAAGACTCTCACTACGTACATCTGAATGTGTGACCACTTTAATCTAAAAAATGTGTTCTAGAACTTGATACAGTGCTTTGAAGATTTCTCTGAGAACTTGACAAGTAGAGAAAAAATACAGGAAAGCAACACATTTACAAAGCATTTTTGAAAAGGCAGGAACGTTAAGTGAATCAGCAGGATGTGTGTTTTACTACACTTCAGATTTTCTGTTGTTTAATGCTTCAAAGGGAATTCTGGCATTGAGCTGAATCTCCTAATCTGGTTGAGACAACAGAATAATTCTGACCCAAAATTATTAGGTCAGGATATTGTGCCATTAGTTTAAGGACCAAACTTTTGCCCACTTTTTAGGCATTTAGTAAAGGGAGCTCTCCTAAAATAAGTCCAGAGAACTGTGTCTTCTGATGCTCATGCCCAGTTCAAGAACTCTGACTGCCTAGTCAGGTTAAGGCAATTAATGTCTTGGTGATCCAAACAAAATGATCAGAGTATATGCACACAGAGAGCAACAGAACCCCCATAAATCGACAAATGCTTAGAAACAGCACTTTGATGATCCTGTGAAAAAGTTCACACAGTTCAACTTCCCATGACTGCAGTTTCTAAACTGACAGACTTTCAACAGGGTCCATCAGAAAGCAAATCTGAAGTACTGTGTAGGACTACCAAATACACATCAGTGAGTAACATTAAGGACTTCTCATTGGCTACAGGTTTTGTTACAGCCTTCTGCCTTCAATCACCAAAAGCAGAGAATTACTTTAAATTTTCTTCCAAAACTGAGTTTATGCTGCAGTGAACAGCCTTCTCTTCTGTGGATGTAGCAAGCCTATCAAAAAAATGTATGTGACATTTATCTCAATGCAGGTCTTAACTCCTATTCTAGCTAGCATGTAGGGCTTTGGTAATCAAGTTTCAACTTTTAAGTGGAGATATGCTTGGCTTCTTTTCAGTTTTAATTAGAAAAGGCAATGAGAGATTTCTTCCCAAAGAATAAACAGAACACTAGGTCAGGCAACAGTCATTTATTTATCGACTTAAACAAGCAAAAGGTATCCTCAGATATAATGGCTACCACTTGAGCAATACAAATCAATGCTACTGAAGAACAGGGAACATCTTTTCTTTGACCCCTCCCATCCCAGAAGTAACAATTGAAATACCAGGGCCCCTAGAGAAAAGAGAAAGAGAAAAATCGTAAAAGGCGCTTAGAATGAGCTGTGGAGTTGAAACATGGACACTAAAAATCATTAGCTAATCTACCACATCATCACAATCACCTCAAAAATAACTTTCATTGTTCCATTTCTACCAGGTACCAAATATATAGCGCTGTTTAACAGCAATTTCAATGTATTAACAACTGTCCTCAGCTGAAGCAGAACAGTAATTACTATTTATATTAAATTTGAGGCTGCAGATAGAAAGAAAGGTTTCCACAGAGTACAGTGCAAGTTAATGAAAAGAGAGTGGGGGAGAAACAAAGCTACTTTTAAATTATTGTGTGTCTCTATCAAACGAGCAAATCATTCTGTATTGGTAACTCATTACAGACGCAATATCCTGACAGAGCACGGCAACTCTACTCACCCTGTGACAGTATACCTGATGAATGTATCTATGAAGAATGTATCTGTAAGTCCCTTAAGTTGTGGGCCACTGAAAATCCCAGTTTGCTACTCCTGTGTGGGTGGTTTTTAATCAGACATATGTGAAAAAAGCAAACAGACTGCATGCAAAACAACTGTTACTAAATCATTTAGTCTTCCTTATAACAGTCGAAGATATGAGTAAGGCATTCCTCAGATTTAGAGAAAACATTAGGAGGCTGTAGTTTTGCAGGCAAGGAGACCTTTTATTTTAATCCATTAAAAGAACCCAAAATAGTCAGCAGGTGGCCACATCTATCCATGTTTCATTAAAATCACATAAACCCTAAGTACAAAAGCACCACTGATTATTGCTCTAGAAAAACTGCATGAAAAATTCAAATACGCACAGTAAAAACATCACCATATGCACAAGACTTAATGTCTTAAAGCAAGTGTATGGAATGCTGATCCAATTTTACACATACCTTGCAATATTAAGTTGATATTTATATTACTTGGCAACAATGGGAATTTCTAAAAGCACTGTTATGAGAAGGGAAATGTTCATATACAGTTTAATATGTCAACTATCATAGTCCTAAAAAAATTAGCATTTACAAAATACTTGATAAAAATATCTTTTAAAAGTTGTCCAAGAGGTACATAAAATCAACCCAAAATTTTCATGATATTTCATTCGTTCTTGTCACCTACAGTTTCAGTTTTCTGAGCCTGTGGAGAAGAAAGAAAGAAATGAAATTACTACCGTAAATTGCCATAATGCACCTAAATACCCAAACTATCCTTATTCCTTTGACATTTCTTACTTCCAACTGCTCAGTTTCAAACCTATGTCCACGTGACATTTACGCAACTGGAACAGGTACAGTCACACACTTTTCTTAACTTATTGGTCCCAGCTTTTCAAAAGCAATACAAGCCTTACCTGTCAGCCTCCACGGTTCATACTGAAAAGCACCACACTACCACCTGTTTCTATTCACTGCATACATGCTGAATGCTCTACCGCACCCTTAACTTTCACTGTTTCAATCTGCCCTTTTACTGACAGTGTGCTGGGTGGGGCACCTCTGGATGTTGAAACACTAACAGTTGAGCGAGAGATGCGAATCTGCAATAACATTATGGGCAATAAAAAGAAACATTATGAAAATGCTAGCAATGTCTGAAAGGCTGAATAATTAAAAAACACTGATTCAATCAGCAAGAGGTATGTGTGGAAAGTACCTCTTCAGCTTTATTTTCACCATTTTCAGATGGTGTAGTACCTTCCTTTGCAGCTTCTTGCTTTTCATCCTTCTTCCCTTTAGCACCTTTGCTGGCCTTTGTTCCAGGTTCCTTCTGACAGAAGATTAAAAACACGGGTACAGACGTTGTATGAGTAGGCAGAACCCTACACCTTTATAAAAAAAACTTTTACATGAATTAAACAGCAAATCTTGGCAAGCTGCATGTGATGGACTAAAACAGAAAACCAGCTAAAGGCTACCCGGAAAATGTAAATCCACAGACGTTATAGTGACTCTCAACATTTCTAGAAAACGGTGGTGTCTGCATCTTTAATGTTTCTCCTTATTTTTACAGGGATATAAAACCATATCAGACTACTCTGGTATTGCTGAGCTGTATTATACAGAGGTATATACAAGATATCTGTGTGAACAAATCCAATTACAGTACATTGAAAGCTTATTCAGTCAAGCAAAAACACCACACTGTTTGTGTAACAGCACTACATTTTCGATTAACATGAAATATTAAATTAGATTTTAAAAATTAAGCTTTTTTGTTGGCTGTCCTTTTGTTACTTTGATAACATCTATGATGGTAATACCATGTCAATAAAAGAACCAACCAACACACTAACGCGGCAAACACCGATAAAATTCCATCTGCAGCAACACAAAACAGAATTTATCAAAAGGATCTATTCTAACAGCTACAGTTTTATTTGGAGATTTGCTCTTAAACAATTCATATGTTGAAGTCTACTATTTTTCATAAATCCTTGCTCTACATACCTATTTATGTTTGCAATCTAAAGGTTAGTAGAGACATAAGTAAAGGATTTAAAGTGCAATGGGACAAAAATTTAAATGGTATTGCATTTAATATTTTACATTAGTATTTAAAGCAGTTCTGATAAACACTGGAGATCTTTCATAGGATCATTTGCTCTAAATTTTCCATGCAAAATAGCAATAGTAGTTGTGAACGGGGATATTAAGGTCTGTCTCCCTTCATTAACTACCTTTCCCCACTGATCCCCATAGAGGAGTGGGGCACTGGGGAGGGAATGCCAGTAATCCTAGTTCCAGGGCAGTCTGAATTACTTCTTCCACCCCTCAGCTTCAATGTTACACAGCAGCTGTGGTGTATCATTTGGAAGCTTATTGGTGCTATGAGCATAGTCCTAACTCTGATCACCTACAGAAGAGCAAGCTAAGAAGTTGCCCTAGTAAATTCATAATGTGCAAGCTTTTAACACTAAAAATTATCTCAAATCTGTACCATATTTGGTTGTTTGCTAGCAGGTACAGAGTACACACTTCTGCTGATTTGTGTTTAGGACACGAAGATTAATGTGCTCCTTAAAATGTGATCCAGTTAGATTTTGGAAAAAAGAGATTATCATATTAAAGAGTTACTAAGAGTAATGTTGAGTCACCTGAAATGAATTTCAAACATCTCTCATCCAACTTAGACTGAGTCTGTAACACTGAGATCATCTCACATGTACTTGAAGCTATAGAAGCTACCACATTCCCTTCCTTATTAATTCTCTTTTTAAGAGGGGAGCAGGATGGACCTAGGAAGACTTTACTGGTAATTTAATTTGATAAATCACAAAGCATTCAAAGTCAGAGTTTTACTTTCACATACAGACTTTGTATTCTGGTACTTGCCCAACTGAGATGCCAATAAAAGGACTTGAAAAATGTAAGAGTGAGAAGTGCTAAACTCAGTTTACAACATGTGGGGTGGGTCTTTTTCTTCAATAAAGCAGTTGCTCTTATTTAACATCCCCCTTAGGCACAAATAAATCTACAGTTTCTGAAGTACATGATTTATATGCAGAAATCCTGAAAAGGTATTTCAGACACTAACAGGATTTTAATTTGACTGTAAGTGGCCCAGAAAACCCAAACCATTCAATTTAAATATATTTAATTTAACCTTTAATTATAATTGTGCATTCTCAACAACAGTCAGGCTTCAAGAACAGATAAGAGTTTCTCACTACAAGAAAACAGGATGGCACTGAGTAATCTCAAATCCTTTTGTAGAAATTACTAGGTCTCAGGTAGAGCTTACTCGACCAAACCCATACTTTTCAGGAAAGGTACAGGAAAGGTAAAAATTCTTCTTAAACTAGCCATTCACTAAAAACTAACATGGTTTGCATATCAAACAGGCAAGGCATTTTCTTTGGGCCAGTAATGAGGCCTGGAAGGGGTGGAACAAAAAGAAAAGAATGATCTAATCTATGGGTTTTTTCCAGCAAGGAGGGGCAGGGAGCTGCAGAGAGGGCAGGGGAGCCCATGCCTGAAAAAATGCTGTAAACTGAACTGTTTGCCATGCAAAGAAGGAGTATACTTGCTTACTATTGACTGCAATGATGGTAACTAAAGAGAAAGTTATTTACCTTTGTTGTTTTCCTTGGTTTGGGTTCAGGTTTTGGTGGAGCAGGTTTCTATAAAATATTTTTAGTTGCACAACGTGTTAGACACATTACCAAAAGTCAGTCAGCCACCTCCACACTCAGCTTGTCCCCACCCCACAGCTTCCCTTACTTCCTGCTCAGTAGTATGAATCTAGAAAAAGCTAGAAAAGCCTTTATGCACAAATGCACCTCATCTCTATTCACAGCTGTTTGTATCAGCTCACTTATCTAGAAAAGAAAAGTAATTTGGGGGTCATTCTAAGAGTAAAATGTGGAGATTAGTAATAACTATTAAAAAAAACAAAACCCACAAACCATCAGCTATGTCCTAACAGAGAAGAGGAACTAAAACCAAATACTAGCAATGGCATCAAATGAAGTCCGTGAAAGACAGCTTTTTCTCCTTCCCAGAAAAGTAGCTGCATTTCCACAATTGACATCAGCCTGCAAAATGATACAAAGTCAATACTGCACCCAAAAGACAGTGTTGCATTGAGGTGGGGAAATACATCTTTTGTCAGAACAACCTGAAACCTGAAGCCAAGGAAACATAGATAACTTCAGTGCTAGAGTTCTTAAATACCCCTCAGCAAGAATAAAAATTGAATCAAGGAAAACGTAACAAACCTGTTCGGTCTGAGAAACTCTAAGTGCCTAGAAAAGAATATACCAAGAGGTGCTCTACATACTTACAGCTGACAGTCTTGCTGATCGCCTTGTGGGCTACAAGAAAAAAAAAAAAAAGAAAACATTTTTATAGGCTCACAGCAAAAAGCATCCAAAGTGATATAGTATCAGTCATTTCAGGAGGACAGCGTAAAATATGCCTCTACCAAAATAAGTGTCTATTGCCAAGCACCATTTGCATCTTCCTCACTTTGGACAGTCAAAATTTTAAATGGACAAAGTGACGTGAAAATTAGAAATTAAAGCTGTAACATCTAAATCTCCATACAATACTTCACACACACATCCTTTTATAAGTACTTCTGAGTCCCTTTCTACTTTATGAAAGGTTCACAAATACCTTGACTACCTGAGCACAGAACTCTCAACCTTCCTCATACGTACTCAGAATTATGTTTCTAGAATCTAGCAGATGTTACTTGTAATAGTGGGTACAAATACCATCTGATTAACAGCTGAATGAAGTTAATGTCCTTCTCTAGAGGCTATCAGAGTGCTAAAATTTCAAAATAGGAAACTAAGTCCTTCCACTTCCTCAGTTCCCTACACACTCAATCTGAGTCCAGGTGCACAAAGACAGCTGCAGGATCAGAGGGAGAAATTATCTTTTCTATTTAAACACAATTCTGAAAAGGAAAGAATCAAGCCAGATATTCTGTTTCTCTCCAGCTTTATCACTTCAAGACACTTTCCTTACTAGATTTTATTTCACTTTGTCATAAATTTATTACTGCAGTTAGGTTTTAGAAGTAGTTGTTAGCTCTTTAGTTTGTTCACAGTATTTTTGTATTAATTAAAATAGATTAACCAAGTTACAAAGTAGGGTTATTAAACTGAGTTAAAGTTTGGTCTGTGTCATAAAACTGGAATCACACCTGTAGCCAAAATCAAGGGACAACTCAACTGCAACAAATATCTAACATAACACAGCTTAAAAAATTAATCTAAAATATCAACTTAATTACATATTAAGCATTTAATTTGAGTTGGAAAAATATGGCTCCACACACCCTGCAACAGGAAAAAGCTGTTGTTAATATCTGAAGAAAGTAGTAACTTGTATTCATTGGAGGCATTTAAGTATTCTTAGTGGAAAGCAGTAGTGAATAGTTCAAATCTGCATCCAGCAAAATAGAATTCCTGTCAAGAACCACCTAAAGATATTTTCAGCTATGAAATATTTATGCATCATTAACAAAAAAAAATGGTAAACCTCTCTTCTTGGCAATTTAGAATATCAACTGCCTGTCAGCAGCCTAGCGTATTTTACAACAGGTTAAACAAAGCATTTCAGTTGGTCAGGTAATCAAAGAACTCCTAGTGCAAGGTATTGTCTTTTACAAATCTGCTTTCTTAACCAATGATTTCTATCCCTCAGCTTTTAGGAACTGAAATGCTTTGTTAGCATCTACTTTTTTAAAGGATAATATGTTGGTTTATATAAATTATAATTCTCTCCCATATCTCCCAACTGTTCCTGACTGTTCCATGACTAGTTTCATAGCAGGCTTTTTTGCCATAAGAAAGTCAGCATAAACCAAAAGTTCTTAAAAAAGCCTGGCAGCTAAGTACTCTCATTTGGAGTTTGTATCTATTTTGTGTTATTTGAGTATAAGGAGGGAACTAGAGCCAAGTCAGCAACGATCACATTTTAATGTTCTTTGGGAATCTTTGTCCCCCTCCAAACAGCTGTACTAACCCAGACACCAGCAACTCACCCAACAGTCTGTTTGACACTGGCCCACCAGCAAACATCTACAGAAGAGTCTGTGAAAAGGAGCAGACAGAACAACACCCTGCACCCTCCTGCTGAACCAGCTCCTGGCTATCTGAAGTTGCCAACTTTCCAACCTGGATATCATATACACATCATGTGTTTAAATAGTCCCTAAGAGTGATTTTCTCCACAAATCTGTCTAATAACCTAGTACTCATTTACACTTTCAGTTTGCATAACATGCTGTGACACCGAGTTCCATAACGGGATTATGATTTGTGTGGAAAAGAAAAAGCAAAACCTTACCACTCCACTGTCTTTCCTTTAAACTTCTTGCCTCTTACTTTCATTACATTCTTCTTGTTTACAGGTTTCACAAGTAGTAATTCCCTAATTGCCTTTCTCTGTGTTACTAATTATTTTATCACAACTCCATTATATAAAAGATTAAGAATCCTAGAAAAACTGTGTTGTTTTTTTAGTTTTGGTTGTTTGCCTTTTTTTAAAAGCTGCTCTGCATCCTCTGTTTGTCCCACTGTACTGGGTATCCTTTTAATTTTATCATGGCCTCTATCAGGAGAACTCCATTTAGTAGTCCCATATCTGAGAATGCAACAAATTAATCTACACTGATGCTTATTCTGTCCTCTAGTATTTTTTCCTATTTTCTAGTTATTTTCTATTTAGAACTATTGACATTTTCTAGTAACTATTCATTATGATTTTACAATCTCTCCCCCAATTAACAGCTGATCTGGTGACCACCACTGTCTTCCCCTCCCTCCATGTATTAATTTGCACTTCTCCACACTGAATTGTTCTTGATATTTTATCACTTATTTACCAGTGACATAAAGCCGTCTCATCCTCTCTCACTTCTGACTATCCTAGTATTTTTTGCAAGCTCCAGCAAACTTTGCCATTTCTCTAGTAACTCTTCTCCTAGAAATCATTAATGAATATATTCAGCAGCACAAGCCCAAACACAAATCCTTCCAATACTTCACTGACAAATCTCCTCCATTATGAAAATTAACTACCACTTCTCCATTCTCTTCTCAAAAGTTGATCTGTTACAAATTCTTGGGAAAATCTTCCATTTAATTCATGCTACCTTAGTTTCCTTAAGAATCTCTCGGGAAGCCTTATAAAAAATTTTCTTGTCAAGCAAGTAAACTACAGAGCATGTCAATAGTTTGCCTGCTATTTTCCTGTTCAAATATGCTTACAAGTAGAGCAGTTAATTGTTAATTCATTTGAATATTCACCCATTCTTTTCAAGATCCTGATTTAACTTTTTCTGCCACAAAAGATGAAAACCTAAGAAAACAAATTCTCATAACTCTCTATCTGTTTTTTTACTACAGGCTGTGACAAATAAACTAGCAAACTTACTGTAGACATCAAAGTATCACCACATCTCTCCTTGCCTTCTCTGACAGAATTTACTGTGTCCTTAAACAAACTCAGTTAAAGAAACCACACAAATGTGTCAGCTGCTCCAGTTTAGAGTCTAGTACCTTAATTCAATACACCCTTCCATCAGTCACTTAAGCTAAGAATAGTTTTGAAGTAGACTGTCTGAGGTGGGTGCATTAGGCCTCTTCTGCCAATCCACTAAAGACAGAGCAACAGTTCCAGGCGGTAACACCCTACACTATTGCCACAAGATCCACCAGAGCTTGTCTATCAAAGCCCTACACGTTTCTGAAATTTATTTGGTGTACTAATAAGTTCTATAAACCCTCAGTATGCCAAAACTAAATTATGTCAGATAGGGTAAAAATGTAGTCTACTGTCATTATTCCCACTGAAAACACCTCAATAGAAGTGCCAGAGAAACACATAATCTTCTGATGTGCAAGACTGCAGGTGTCCAGTTAAATAATTCCATGCCAAAATAAATTTATATATATCTATATATATATATACTTGCCTCTTGTTTAGTTACTTTTGCTGCATCCTTGCCTTCAGCACCCTCTGGAGACTGAAAGAAAATATTAAGTCAGTGTTTTCATTACAGACTTAAAAGCGTGCAGGCAACAGCAAAACAAAGATTATGGTGAAGACTGTTCTTTCAATATATTGCAACAACTTAAAGAAGCCTGACAAATTTGCATTAGTATTTACAAGCAGCATTGTACCAAAACCAGTCTTGATTTTCCAAGCAAGAACCTGAGGACAGAACACCAGGTACATACATATCGTAACACACACCTCCCTCAGTGGGCCCTCTAGCCAATTAACTAAAGCATCCGCAGGCTCCAGTGGGAGTTCCATCTTATCAGCTGTTGGAAGCACAACAGTATGAACTGGAAATCTGAGGCTCTGTGAAGGCTTTTGAAATCCCCAAGAAAATGAACACATTTCTTCCCAAATACAAACTTAACCAGTTATGAGATGTGATGAGATGAACTAAAAAAAGCATAGCATTACTGAATGAATGATTTATCTACCTCATTTACTCCTTTTTCATCTCAGCCCCACTCAGCTGGAAGTTTTAAAAGTATCTGTCCCTCATATCTCACCTCCACCATCAGAAGAGCAAAAATTAGTAAAACACTGATACATTGACAGGAAAACTAGGGACAACATGTTTCTTCTCAAGAACAAAGTATCAACCTGAGCATTTTAACACTAGTCTTCCAGAGGTACTAGAGAAAGGTTAATTAAATTACAGTAGGTGAGGAGCCGGTGACATCAAGCTTCTGTCTTTTGTTTACCATTCAAGATGTATTACTTCACATTTTGCAAATACCTGGGTTTCCACCTAGGAGCAAGCGATTCATGGATAAATAGCAAGCAGCAGCAGTTAGAGGAGAACTACAAGAACAGCACATGTTTCAAAAAAGCATTTAACAGGCAGCAGAGAAGGCAATTTGGTTGCTGTTTTGTTTTTCAATCACTAAGGAGCTGGCTAGTTATCTTTTCTTGTGTCTCTCCATTTCAGTCTTAACCTAAACTTCCTCACAGATTTTGACACGGAATTTCTTTGAGTTATACAGTTATGGTTTAGAGCAGAGAAAAAGACCGGCTACTTTGCAGCAGTTGACCACTGCCTTCTCCTGGCATTGGGCTCTTATCATACTTACAGATAGACATCCCCCCACCAGGGAATAAAGTGTGCCTTTGTTACTATGTGCTCTCCCCACTGAAAGGAATCTTGCCACAAGAGCAGCTGCTTTAAAAAAAGCAGGGGACTGATCATCTAAGTAGCTTGAAAACAGCAGGAAGTTAAGCAGCACAGCGCAGCGCAGAGCAACTCAGAATAGCAACAGAGTCAGGCATCCAAAATGGAGACTGACTGCTCCCGGTGCTACTGCAGCCTCACCAGTCACCTGCAGGATTCTTTCAGGCTTGCATTTCTAAGAGCCTTTCAATTTGGTTACTAAAGAGTTGCTACAGCTTGATGGTCTGATGCTGGGAGCCTCAAAAGTCATAAAGAAAACAAAAACAAGTAGTTCCATGTTCACTGTCAGTAGAGTCTTGTTTCCTAGAACTTCAGCTCGCAATACAAGACATGCTCTGGGTACAACTTTTCTGTAGTCCATGAATTCATAATATTTGTTTCTCCCATATGAATATTCTTGAGTCTAACGAACTTGTGCTGCACCTCTTCCCTGAGAGGGAACTTAAATAGCATCCTTCATGTCCTGGGCACCTATCTATATAGAAGTTCTCTGAGATTTTATAACCTTTTCCTCACAGTAGTCAAGAGACTTAAGATCTACAGCGGTAGGGACAAAAGGACAGCATGACTCATTTTCTTCAGAAGCCAAGCTAAAAAACTCACCATAAACTAAATTAAACTGACTGACACTCCACAATCAGGCTGTTTTACCCTGCTTCATTTTTAGGAATCACAGAGCTTTGAAACAGGGCTAAACTATCCCAGGATGGCACTGTCACACAGCAATAGCCTTGCAGTAATTGCCCAGGAGCAAACCCTCAGTCTGCAATACTGCCTAGTTAACACACAGTAATTTACCCCATTCTATTTAGCACTAATGAAGGAGAAGTCTCCTACATTTCTGATAGACATGGCAGTCTGATTTTAGATGCCAATACGACTGCTTGACAACATACTAAAAAAAGTTGCTCATGAGGCTAACTGTAGGGGAAAAAAATTGTATTAAAAATACTCTGTGCAACCACAACATCTGTGTACTAACTAATATGGATATATTACACAACATACTTAAGTTAACTAATTAATTAGCTCAGCATTCCCTCTCAAGTTAGAAAATCCAACAGCAATTCTGAAGGGCACAACTTTCTCCATGGAGGGATATGCACAGTAATAATTTCAGCAGTGCAAATAAGCAGCAAGGGGTCCTGACATGCTCTAATTTCCATTTCAGACCTGCTCCTCCTCTCTGCAATCACTACGAGTCCAGGCATTTGAAGGCTGCACTCATCCTCCAGGGCCTTGGCTCCCCAGTATGCTGGCAGAGATGCACGGGAGGCCTTGTCACGAGTAAGGTAATTGATCCAGCTGAAAAATAGCCTGCTGCTTAAACAAATGTATAAATATTATAATATATATACAAATTATAAGTATATAGTCTTCCCTGCTCCGGCAGAATCATTTTACTGCACAGCTGCACAAACAATTGAGCCAGTACAACAGACAAGAATGAAGTGGCATGGGGCAGCTGCAGGCAGCCTGGGATTCCATCTATTCCATCTATTTCAGCTAATAGACACACACAAAAAAAATATGTATGTCAGATATGGCTACAGTATACTTGTTAAAAGACGAATAGAAACTTATTTTCCCTTCTATGAGTTCTGCTTAGACATTCCAATGAGTCCCAGCTGATGTGGTTCTTCATACTAATTTTTGCAGTACTTTTTCCTTTCCCTAGGGAAAAGAGAGATTTATACATGAATGGATTTGCACCAAGCATAGTTCTCAAAGAACTTGGCATGCCAAAAACTCAAATTGTCTGTACTACTATCTGAAGTCACAGTACTTTTATGTAGATACCACTAAAACCTTAAAAGTCCTTGCTCCTAACACTTCCACAGGAACCCCTTCCCCTGTCTTATGTCCAAGTGACAAAGTACTGAAGGACATCTGGTTTCAAAGCAACCAAACATACTGAGTAACCCATCCCCTTGGCACATTTTCCCACATGACATAATTCCAGGGCTCACCATGTTTCACAAGACACCCCAGTCACATTAAAATGCACCCCGGATACTGTGCCTTACATCATAAACTAGTCAGGAGCAGGAGTGTCCACACTGCAAGTTTTGTGGAGCAAAATCAAAGACCAATACAAGCACTGAATCATTTGACAAGGGCAGGACTCCAGCCTCAGTAATTCTTCAGCTGTACTCCATCACATGCTTGTATTACTCTCATAAAGAAGTCCCTATAGGCCTGCTGCGCCTGCTACTGTATGGATGCCTACAAGAGATAAGACATAAAATAAAAAAGCAAATAAGGACACAGATAGGAGTGATATTTTTTTCCACAGAGGAACACACAGGAAAAAAGATGACTGGCTACCTCTAAATATGCTTTTGACATTTAAACCACTAACAAGTTTTTGGCTGAGGTGACCACACATTGTGTCATATCTCAATTAGCACTACATATTGGCAAAAAGATTGTAAATTAAGCTGAAACTAAGCTTTGTAAGATCTGTTAGAGCTGCAAAACTTTCAAACCACAAGACTAATCTGGAAAGTTGTCTACCAGTGTTCGGCTTTTTTTAATTATTAATTGATTTTCCCCCATCTCTTTTTTAAGAATAACCTAGAAAATTATTTTGAGTGGATTGGAAAAAAAAAAAGGAAGATTAATAGATTATAGAGAACGTTAAAAAACACATAAAGGAATATTAACATTGAGCTTATTTGTATATACAGCTCTTGCATTTCACCAGCTGAGAAGTATACATAAGAAACAGTGTTTCCACACACCAAGGCAATACTGCAGTACCTGCAATGCCAACATCATTACAGAACTGTTAAGTTGAAAACAGATAACTGTTTTAAGGAAACATTTAATAGAACATACAGGTAAATTTCCTTTTTTTATTGCTCTTAAGGCTGGGTTACCTCCTAGAGATGCACCACAAAAAACCCACAAAGCTTCAATTTTTTCTAATCAAAACCCTGAAATATAACCACGATGTAATGAGAGTACAGTAACCCAAAGAAGCGAAGTCCTTGACATTTGTTTGAGAGATCCAAAGAAACATGTTTGAACTTGCAATGTCCAGCTTCTGGATAAATATTTTGTTTGTACTATAATGAATGGACCGTACTATTATAAAGGAGCACATTAAAAAGCATGAAGAATGAGAATACAAGCACATGAGAAGTAACGGGCAGCAGAAGGTCGGTATAAAATTAAATAGATCGTTTATTCTCTGAAGGATCTTATTACTAACTGAAACTCAACACCTTGGCTCTGATGGGACAGAAATTAGTCCTTTTATACCCACAAGAAAAAAAAAAAAACAAACCAGATGCAAAATTTTATTCTAACTACCACATTAAGAAGTTAGAAAGGCAAAAAGCCCTAACTGTCCTAGCACGTGAGCATTGTGAACAGCATTTCCTCCCTTTACAAGCTGGTTCAGCCACATCTTAATACACTGCCTGCAAGGGGATTTGCCTGTAGATTTCCTGGTGCACTGTTGCAGCTGCAATTTCCATGATGTAATGCTTTGGTCATTCCTCCAACTATTTATTTCACCGACCAAAATAAGGTAAAAGCTTGCAAGAAACACCACATTGCAAGAAAAGATGTATCAAGTTCCAAGTCTTTTTCAGAGTTTACTGCACTATTTTCCAAAAATTTTTCCACTCCTCATTTCCCTTTGAGTAGAACTCTGCATTAGAGCAAATTTAAATCAATAAAGGTGTCCCCATACATGCTACATCTTCTAATTATTTGTCTTCAGAGCAGCTCTGAATTTTGTGCTAGTTCATAAATGTAATTAAAATGCTATTTACTTCTTGGTTTAGATCAATGACAACTACATGTCAACTAATTTAACACCAACTCCTGCAACACTGTTCTAACCATTGTTTCCTAATTTAGCTCCCTCAGCATCTTATCATTAACCTCTGCTTATAACTAGTTCTCTGATCTGTTTTCGGTGGATAGAACAGTGTTCTCTGTCGAGCCAATGTGAATTAACTTTTCAAGTAAAATTAATTTCCTCTAATAAATATTTTAAGAAAAATGTATTCTTCCTACTACACCCTTTCATTTCTTTTTTCTACCAATCTGATCCTGGATGGGGAAAAAATATGCATGCTGCTATTCAAAAAAAACCAACAAAGTAATTCTCTCAGAACCAGGACGGAATAAATCTGTTTAGTGGCTGGATTTCTTTAATACTTATCTGAAATTATCTGTCTTCCTCTCTTCCAAGAAATATGAGGTTGATTTTTTTGTACATACATGTAAATATGTACTTCACAAAAAAAAAAATCCAACAAAAAATCAAACACTGCTTAAGTATTTGTTCTTTAACTATATAATATTTTAATATTTTTGTTAAGAATTATTACAATGAAATATTATACAATGTAGTTTTGAGAATTTAAATCCCTTCATTTACATCTATTAAAAGCAGAAGACTTAAATTTCTAATTCTTTGGGGGAGAATGTCAAGATCATAAAGCTCTGGAAAGACGAATGCTACTTAAAAGTTTAAATATAAAGACAAGCATTAATATCCTTGGAATTAATATGCTAATTGCATGTTAATAGAGAAAAATCAGGGAAAACACTTCCTGACCAAAGTCTTCACTTTTGCTTAGAGATGCAAGCCAAACAGAGCGACTCATTGGCATGCATTACATTTCAAAGAATATATAAGAAAATAAGACTACACACAGCCTGTAAAAACAAAATAAGTAGGTTCAGAAAATGCATTTTATTAAATTCCTTAATTTTGACAGGTGACTTCTGTGAGCTTTATGCTCTTCCAGACAAAACAGAAAAGACAGTAACCAAGTTAGGACTGGGGTATTTCTAGATAACCAAAACCAGAAAAAATAAATGCTTTTCCAGAAGAGGAAATTCCTTCATTGTAGATTGAGGTTTTGCTATTCCCACTGAAAAGAGGTCAAAGATTGACCAATATAATTGAAAATGCATTTATATTTGATGGGACATTTTAAAAAAATCTCACAACTGTTTTGGCTTTTATTTTTTCTTTCCCAGTTTCTCTTCCCTGTAGTCAGTTTTTTGAATACATCATCTTCCACCTATAGCAGAGTGAAGAAATAAGAGCAGTTTCTAGAGGCTCAGATTTAAAAAAAAAAAACAGCACTGTAATTTAAAATTAGTCAGACAGTTCCCTTTCCAGACAGCGAAGTAATCAGCTGCATTTTGAAAAATACAGATCAACCATGGGAGCAGTGAGCACAGTGCATTTGAAATTGTTCAGTTTCCCCTGAACACCAGACGTGAAAATTCAGCTAGGTAGTAAGTAAATTCTTGTCTCTATATTTGCTTAACCATTTTACTGCCACCCTAAAAAGGCAGATTCAAAAAATATGATGGATGAAATTCAGCCCCTAATATTATTTCTCTGATCTTTCAAAGCTGATGACAGTTCTGCAAGTGAGATGAAGCTGCTCAACTCATCCAAGTCTATGCACAGAGGCAGGTTTTAAAACCTTGAAGATTAGGTTCCAAACTCTGTATGTAAATAGAACTGATCAGATCTGCAAAGTAAAACTAGCATAAAGTTCTTCTGAAAAAAAAAATTATTTAAAGATTTTATCTAGAGATTACATTTAGTAAACTACTTTCAGTAACAACTGATTCCCAAAAATAGCCACCTCTAACAAACAAAAATACGCTGAAGGACTGAAGAAGGTATATAATTCCTTTTCTCACAGAGAACATTACTGTGATAAAACCACAATACTCTACAAAAAGGACTTTTGTTGTTGTTGTTTCAACTAACTGGTGCTAGAAAACATCAAACCTTTGAGATGATGATAGCAGGTACCAAAGCCACAGCTGGGACAAAGCCTTAAATACACCCATCTCTTACATCCCAATAATAATTATTACAGCTGTGGTTAACAAGAGTATTGCTCTACTACATCAGCCAGAATGAAGAGCTTCACAGACAACCTAAATGCAGCTTCCAGAGAAGAATAAAGCAGTATGTCTCCAAGAGGGTACAGGTGGGATAAGGAAGAAACGATGCAGCAGAGATAAAGGATGTTTTCCTACTACAAACCGAGCACAAACACCTCTCCTCAATTCTGTTTGAGAGGAACAAAACCCTGCAGAGGTAAAAATGTCCTTAGACTTTGATTGCCAAGTATGGAAGCACTCTCTGCTACTATTAACTCGGACAGGATTAAGTCAATGGAGAAAGCTAGGTGGGATGAGCAACATACTCAACCGTCCCAATAAAGCTGGTGTTGATGGGAACATTGAGAATTCTTTTATGCAGACAGATTCCAAAGTTCTTAGGGAACACAGCACTTTATATTTGCAGCTTTCACTGTTACCAAGTACACCCACTCTTTACTATGGGAAGACAGGAACTGTATCTCCAAGTTACAGCAGCAATTAATTGAAAACTGGTAGCTTCCAAAGACATCAAGGAGGGGAAAAAAAAAAAAACAAAAATAAAAACCAAGCCAGATGCCTCCTCCTGCCCCCAGTGCTGCAAGGACACAATTTGAACACTAAGTTGTTCTGATTATTCTAATGAATTAAGGAATACTCCTCTAGAAACCCTAAGTTAGGGACAATCAAATCAAAGATGAATGTCTGGTTACTGCTAGGAAGAGTTCTGCTCTTCCCCACCTAATCATTCCTGTCAATAAGCCAGCTTAACTCTTTGTGCCATGAGAAACTAGATCAGCAGAGAGGTCTGGCCAAAAACTACCTCAGACAAATACAATATCCTACAGGTTAAATCAGAATAAGGACAGGAATGAGCATCTGGAATTCCTTCTTCTGGCCTGTATATGCCAGCTTGAAATTATCTGTTGAACTACAATCCAAACTGTGAAGTTCCACACTGCCAATTTTGCTGACAATAAAATTGGTATAAGAGCATCTTACTTCTGCGTGCAGTCAGTAGCTCATTCCCAGCCCTGCTGCCTTCTAATAGTTTACCACACATTTGTTGTGCCACTGTGCAGCATCTCTAACTTGGAGCAGTAAAATGATCCAGGATTTAAAAAAAAACTCCAACTCACATTCAAACCTGTTCAGTAGACAAGCTTTAAGAGAGTGAGGGCCTGAAACGTAAGTACAGCACATTAAATCATCTTTTTGGCTACTGGACCATGGGATAAATCACTGTGCTAGCTTAGTGCAGTTCAAGAACTGAAAATAAATGGTGGCCATTATGATCCTACAAAGTGCTAACTTTCCAGAGAAATCTCTGGACCTGGTTTAGTTACACTCTACACAAAAGATAATGTTACAATCCTGTCAAGCAAAATTCAACTTCATACAATTTCTCTAAAGGAATGATATACCCTGGAATATATCATGCCTATACACTGCTGCTGCTGAGGTATTGAACAGTAGAGAAAGTGAAGCTTTTCAAGTAACACAGAAGAAAAGCAGCCTTAAACCAAATAGCATGTATCTGCTACATTCCATTTACACACAGGGCTTTTTACTTTTTAAACTTAACAATACCAATACTCTAGCATACAAAATAGTATTGCCCACATTGGAGCACTGAACTACCATATATAAAACGATTACAAGTGCACAGTTAGTGCTGAACTCAGAGGTGAAGACTTACAAAGTAGACTGTACTTTGTACTACTGTAGACTGTACTACTAACAACACCTCATCAGATATAATGCTTCAAGTGCCCAAGAAGCATGAAGAATGATTTTTAGCCAATAAATTATTGAAAATCTAAGAATTTTTAGGTTTCCCATTCATTAAGTCCAACATATTTCTGTGTAGTCTAAGAAAAAAATTTATATACATTGCCATCAATTCCTAATGAATCAGATTTTTACAGACTTGCATAAAGTTATCAGAAATGTTTTAGATCATTAAATCCTTGGTCAATGAACTTTTAATCTCCATAACTAAATAACAGCAACAACAACATTAATAATAGCAGCTAAAATTACACAATTATTTCTTTCTAAGCTGAAGTGCCTCTAAGATAAAACATGGACATGTATTTGCTGCATGTATTTAATAGCCCTGTAAACATCATTTATTGCTATGTGGCACAGCAGCATTGCTCAAGCATGTTTTTTTCTACAGTGCCACTCAACATTGCTACACTGTATTGTATCTAAGCATACCATGCACAGATAAATGTTTGTAGTTTTTTCTGCCTAATTTTTCTATGAAAGATGTAGATCCTTTGAGTCAGCCTGGTCAACTGACTTAGTTGGCTTTCTTCGAGTAGGCCAACTAAGCCGTTTTCAATTGCTTTTAAACACACCAAGGTTTAAAATTCTCAATAGTTAAAAATCCAGTACAAATGGTACAATTTCTAAAATTCTAAGAGACAAAACATTGTTATCCCTTCTATTAGAAGGCTTCTGCAATCTTTTAAGATGCTCTGGCACATCTATTCTCTTTGCCTTGCTCAAATGTTAAATGCATCTCTGCACAGCAATTGTTTTACCTGTCCCTGCAAAGGATGCTGAAGGTAGAAGTCCACCTGAGGACTCTGCTGACCTGTTAGGTAGAAATTTGTCAAAGTCAGGGGTATCAGTGACAGATGCAACGAAGGTCATCTTCTGTTGTTGCCTAGCCTGTTTTCCAGTAGTTACTGAGTGGCCTAGGAGTGGTCTAAAAAATGGAAAGAGAAACTACCTTTTCAGAGCTCTGACTTTTGTTTTTAGTTCTCATGGACAGGGAGAAAGGAGGAAACAGCATGAAACACAGGGGGAGTTCAAGTGAAAGTCTGGAGAAAGAAGTGGGACAAAATAGGAGTGGGGAGAAGGCACTAGCCAAGACATCTGGATCTGGTACTGGCTCCCTTTTCCTTTCTATTCCATAATCACCTACAGAGTGTGAAATGAAATACAGAACCTCACTGCTAACAGTGTGCCTTATTGTATTCTCTGCTACAGAGCAAGAGCTTCCAACCCCATTAATGAAACAACTTATTGGGAAAGTGTGGGCCCCCATAGCATCACTGGAGCTTCTTTTCTGCCAAATAGCTTCAAAATGAACAGAACATTAGAAAAAAACCACTATGTTACATATAGTACGTTTAATTGACATGGACTGAATCACAGCAGGAGTATCAAAACATGGAAAGGGACATGAAATGGAGCTGAACGGCACTTGAGAATACTTTGTACTGCTGTATCATGAACACAAACTCACCTGCTACTCTTTGCAGAGGATCTAGACTTCATTCCACAGACCAAAGAACAACAGCAGGATCATTCAGAGCTGCAGCAAAAAGAGCTGTCACCTGCAGGACCTCAGCTTCATTAGTTAATTGTTTGATCACATACAAGTTGCTCCAATAAAAATTTTAGAGAACAGGTTACTATTGCAAGTTCCCCAGTTTCTATGTACACACCACAAAGGAAGAAGACAAATTTGGTGAAGTAACAACAAATGCACCACTGAAAAGTGCAGGTGGTGCTTATTAGGGGGAATAAAACATCAGGACAGTCATCTTAACTTGAGAATCCAGGATAGAGACCATTCCAACAACTCAGCAATTTACTTCTGTGCCCCATCTCCCCTACTAGTGGATAAGGAACAACATTTCTCTTTGAATATTCATGATACTTCAGAAACACAAACTCAAACATGCAGAAGAATTTTACAAAGAGAACTCAGTTTAGGTCCAGACAAAAAAAGCATAAGTGGAATTTAACAGCTCTCAGTTAGTACATATAAGAACATTCACTTAAGCCCAAAGACTAGAAAATATATTGACTAGAGACCTGGCTGGCAAAACAACTAGTAAGAGTCTCACAAAAAAACCCATCGTGTGATCAGGTAACTAGAAATGCACTATGATAGGATAATCATTGAATATGGTACCTTCCAACTTCTGCTAAAGAAGCAGCGTTACAAGCAAAATATTCAGCAGTTTTTTTTCCTGCAGTAAATAGAACCAGCTAGTACCTCTGACTTTAAGGAAAGTGAATTTGCATAATGGAACAGGAACCTGCCACAGATGTTTTCTACTGTATCTTCATAGCATCAACAATACTGCAAACTACATTCCTAACTACATGGAGCTACCTAATAACCTACTGAAATGGCTAATTAGAACACAATCTTTTTTTTACTTGCCCTGAAACAATGGCAATATTCAAAGATGTCACACTAAAAACAAAAAAAAAAAGATGGCTTAAGAAGTTGCATTTAGTCCACACGTCTGATTCCTCTCCAAGCATTTTCAAAACAAGTGCAAGTGGTGTTGCATAGATTCAGAGATTCAGAATAAAGAATAAGTTGGGTCATTTTGGAGTGCAATTCCAACTAACAGACAGGCTCCCCATCCAATACCAGACAAGCCACCACTTGACCTACTAACATCCCTCAGAGATGGTGCACATTCTACGTCAAGAAGCCAAATGCCGTTCAACTTGATGGATGCTTATGCACATGGGTGTATGTGACCATACTGTGATTCTCCTTGTCATCAGGTACAGAATGGTTCTTCATCCTTTTATGGATAACACTGGGATATTTTTACTGGGGCTGTTTCAAGGTCAAGGAGTTTTTCACTATGATCCAAGAGCTAATTCCAGAAAGACAAGTGACAAAACAAAACACCCCAACCCATTTCAAGGCGTTCGTTCCTATCAATACCACAACAAGCATTCTGGTTTATCCCACACTGGCATGCCACTCTTCTTGTGAAAGGCCATGTGCACACCACAACATTTTATTACGACAGATGAAGGGTGCAGAAATCTGACAGGAGCAGCCCAGAGTTCAACACCTTTTTGCTTCAGCACAGTATTTAACACCACCTCAACATACAGTCAGTTTTTCCTTTCCTCTGTGACCCTCAAGCAATGAGCAACGATACCCAAATAGCCTAGGCCACAGCCCTCTAGAGAAACAGAGACAGCCCACATTATTTTCTTCATAATATTCACAATGAACATAAGGCCAGGGAATCGGCCACTGACTTGAGTCTACATAGAGGTGAAAAACATCAGAGATGAAAAGCAAAGCAAACAAAAAAGAACCAGCCAGTTTAGATAACTAAGGATACACAAAAATAGATACAGGTGAATTTAAACCCTTTTTGCAATATTATTTATTTACCCCCTGTGAAAATTTCTCATTTTGACTTTTGATGTTTATTTCCTCATAAAATTTTCAGCACTACAAGCCTTCTTATAAGTTAGAAGAATTGACTATTAAATGCATGTGATGGGTTTGTCCTCTGTGTTGAAGCTGAGTGACGTAATTATTCAGCTACTGTTGTATCATGAACTTCTCACTCTGTGGATGCTATTCTGGAATAAAATTGACTATTGTAAAATACTTATAGCAATTCCACTTTTCTAAAAAAGTAAAGCCACTAATCACACACTTTGCCTGGAACCCACTTCATACATAATCTTAAAATGTAAATGTTTACCCATACAATACTAAGCAAAATAAAATTTACTGCACCATTAAAATTTGTTTCCATTGCTCTGATCCCACGCGCAATGATTTTATTACTTTTACTGTGGTCTTCTAGAAAGGAAACATGTTCTCCTGCACTTTCTACTCAAAGATGGTTTCTCTTATAAAACATTTCACAACAAACCACAAAAACCTACAGGAGTGTCTTTAATTCCACTTACGAAGGACAGCCTGAAACATCTCTAGTGTAAGAACGCAGAAGGGCAAAGGAAACAGGGCAGGAAGTTAAGAAGGTTTCAAAAGTTGTGGAGAGTCCTACTGACACAGGCTAATTTTCAACTTTTTCTTGATGACAAGCAATGGCAATAAAAGCATGGAAACACACAGTGGTGAAGTAACAGTAGAGCAGGAGGAAAAACCGCCCAACACTCACTGACTTCAAGCCCCGTTACTCCAATAAGGGCAGTCAACCCCATGGTTGTATCCATTTTCAGAACCAGAATCAGGTCCTCAACTATGAATTAAATAATCCAGCTGCATACTTGACAAGTTGACATTTTGATACCTCCCATAAGCAATAAGCACAGGACAAAAAGTAAACACTGAGTTACCTGGAAGGCATAATCTACCTGTAACTTTATTAGAACAGATTTGAGCCCCAGCCCAGATATGGTGTATTAGGAGGTCATAGGTGACATTTGGGACAAACACTAATTGCTTTGCTTTGGTTGACCTAGTTAAAATTAAAGGACGGCAGCTACCATTTTTTGTCATAGCATGCATTAGTGTCAAGTCTCCCGTTACACTCTTAGCGCCTGCAGAAGGCGGGCGGTAAGTCCTCGGCGAGGATCTCCGGCAGCACGGCCTCCCTCGGCCGCCCACCCCCGGAGCCAAAACAGCGGCGGGAGGGGGCCGGCTGCCGCCGTCCAGGCTCAGCCCGCCTCCTGCCAGCGCCGGAGCGCTCCCGGCGGCCGCGCCGCCAAGGCTCCGGGCTCCAGCAGGCACGGGAGGGATAGAAAAACCCCCACGCCACCGAGCCCGGCCGCCGAAGGACCGCCCAAGTTTCTCTCCCCTGGGGAAGGCGGTCTCACAGCCGGCTCCCTCCCGAGGAGGCTGCCCGCCCCGAGGTGCCCGGACAGCGGCGGGGGCCCCGCACCCCGCCATGGCTCCCCCGGCGCGGCGGGGGCCGCGGGCGCTCCCTCGGGAGGCGCCGCCCCCCGCCCCCGGGGGCCCTGCCCGGATGGGCGCTGGAGTTGGTACATACGGGTCTGCCGCGGGAGGCGAGGAGAAGGGTGTAGTTTGTTTTAAACATGGCTTGCCTCTCCCCTCCTCCCTTTTACCTCGGAGCCATCACTCCGGCGCGGCGGGAACAGGCGGCGGCGGGATCCGGCCGCTGGGGGTGGGGGCGGCCCCCTCCCCGCCGCGACGCCGGAGTTTGTGAGCAGGAAACTCCTCCCGCCGGGGGCCAGGGGCGAAGCCGCAGCTGCTGCGGCGCTTCTCCCCGGCGGGGGAGGAGGAAGAGAAGAGGGAGGTGGGGGCTGGAGTTGTGATCGCCACTTTACCCCCCGGGGAGGGGGCGACACCGCCCCGCGCGGCACCGGGGAAGTAAACAGGCGGCGGGGCGGGGTGGAGGGGGCTTGCAACAGGCAGCAAAATGCCCAAGCTCGGGAGCCATCCGCGAGCTCCGACACGGAGCGGCGGCGGGAGAGCGGCGGGAGAGCGGCGGGCGCTCCCGGCCCCTGATGCGCGTTTCGCCCACCGGCCGCCGCTCGGGCCCCCGAACCCGCCCGGGGGAGGCAGGACCCGCCGCACGCCCGGGGCGCCTCACCTTTCTCTTCGGCATAATGTCCCTGCTCCGGGCCGCCAAAGTAAAGCGACCGAAAGAAGCTCCGGCAGAAGCGCGGGATCCGCCCGGTGGTGGCGGTGGCGGCGGCAGCGGCGACACCGGCGTAGCTGGTGCCCGCAGCTGTGCCCGCGCCCGGTGCCCGCCGCGCCGCCCCGCCGCCCCCGGCGCCCCGGCAGCCCCCGCCGCCAGCGCCCGCCTCGCCGACGGGGCGGGCGGAGCGGCGCGGCCGCGGGTCCCCATTGGCTCCCCGGCGGCGCCGCGCCCCCCGCCCCGGCGGGAGCGGCTCATCACGGGCCCGGGATTCGCCATCAGCCGTCGGGAAGGCGAGCCGGAGGTCTGGGCGCGTCGGGCAAGTTGCGTGCGGTGAGCGGCGAAGAGCATCCGCTCGCAAACCCCTGCAGTGGTCGTCGTGCAGGTGCATTATTTCAGCCTGTTTAAATTTGCCTTCGTTTTCTCCTCGCTAGGTTCCGGTTTCCCCTACTCGACTGAAATCCGCTGCAATCTTTCTCCATCGCGACCGTTCTCTCTTTCTTAAACCCGAAGGTTTGTGTTGCCGTGTGAATTCACTCATCCTCCCATCCTCCAGATGCAAGGAAGCTGTTGTATCAGGTCTCCTCATTGCATTACCCTGATAAATCACCAGCAAGACAAACCAGTGCTGCTGACAGAAACACTCCATTACAAGGTGGTGTAATCAGTTCTTCAATTGAAGTTCAAATGCCATCAAATACCTTTTTTTAAAAAAATTTTAATGAGAAAAATAGAAGTAATTGAATTGTTAATGGTCTGAAACTAAGCAATCCCTCTCAAGTACGTGCAGAAGAAGCAGAACTGAAACCAAAGGTTTTCCAAGGCGTTGGCCACCTGCCTTTCAGCCGAGAGCTAAGCGTTTAGGATGCACACGTGGATGTGGCAGCCATAGGCCTCATTTTTCCTCTCTACCTGAGGGTATTTGAACTCATATCTCTTGTTCTCCCACAACATTACTTTGACAACAAACTACAGTATCTCTGGAGTAGAAGAGCTTAGATTCTCCTGTTGATACTGTTTCAACAGCTTTGTTGAGCTTATATTAATTAATTTGTGCTGATAATCCACCAGGGCAGGAACCCAGCTGGGTTTGCTCCCAATTACATCTGTAAACCACCAAACTAGGAAGTCACACCCACTTGTTTACATGCTACTTGTGTATATTTAAGTAGTTTATACAAAGTGGTATAGTTCCACTTGGAAAGACTGGAAATATGCACTTCAGGAGGAGATGCCTGTGTTAATTACAGATTTCATCCCACCGTACACGGTCTATTGCCTAGGTATTGAGTAACACAGGAAGGAAATAGGTCAGTGTTACTCTATAACTTAACTTTTCCCTATTTCTTTTTCCACCTGTTATCCAGCATTTTTCTCATGTGTCCTTAATCATTTATGGATGATGGGAGCAACCCCCTACAGCTTCACTGTGGTCCATCTGTTCAGAAAGAGAAAAGAGAGCTAGACCTCCATTAATACAGATGAAATGTCATTGACAGGAGAACTGCATGCAACTGCAGTGATTTATTCCTATGCCACCCAAAAACATTGGATTAATCCCACAGCTAATTTCAAACCAAAATAACTTGGGTAGAGGGAATTACAAGTTTTGATTAGTTCTATGGTTACCTTTCTACTCCTTCTATTACATTCCAGTATTGAGGCCATGTTGCTGAGAACACAGCTGCATTGGGCAGGACACGTCTCAAGGATGAAGGACCACCGCCTCCCTAAGATCATGCTCTATGGTGAACTTGCCACTGGCTGCAGCAAGAGAGGAGCCCCAAAGAGGAGATACAAGGACTCCCTGAGACAACATCTCAGCCTTGGCCATATTGATCACCATAACTGGTCTACTCTGGCCTCCAGTCGGGAGGTCTGGAGACACACCATCTATAACGCTGCTGCTTCCTTTGAGAACACACGCAGGATCACTCTCGAGGAGAAAAGACAATGCAGAAAGAATCGTGTCCTGTCGATACCACCTAAGCAATCTTTCCGCTGTGCCTTCTGCAAGCTGACCTGTCTATCTCACATTGGCCTTTTTAGCCACCAGCGCGCTTGTAGCAAATGTGGGTAGAGCCCTTCCCAAATCTTCATTCACGAAACCTAGCCATGATGATTACATTCCTATTTCATCTTGTCCTTCTACTTTTATACTTGCAAGATAATTCAGTTTGAGAGGAATCTCAGGAGGTCGCCAAGTAAAACCCTTTGCTCACTTAAAGCAGACAGCTGGAGACCTTGTCAAGTTCAGAATACCTCTGCAAACACAAATTCTATCATCTCTTCAGGCACCCTTTGCTGGTTCTTTCCCTGCGTATGCTTAAGTTCAGTTCTAAAACTGTCCCAACCTTATTTGCGCAGTCACTCCAGTTTCTTTAAACTTTCGGCTAGAAGACAGCAACAACAGTTCTGTGAGAGCAGTAGAAGCCTGGTAACAGGCAGAGGGAAAGTCCAGTAGACTTGAAGAGGTAATTTTGCCCAGCTTTATGGGAAGGGGAGAAGCAATCCTGTTGACATTTAATTTACAGCTATCTACATCAAATGAGCAGTGTGAAGGAAATGCAAAATTTTAGCAGCAAGATAGCAAGAGAAAGAACTGGTAGAGCTAATAACTTATTTGCAGATGGCTTTTTTCCTCAACTGAACCAAACTCAGGTTCAATGGAAACGTTGCACCTCAGGATGAAATCACTCAGCAAAGTTGCTGATCTGTAAAACAGTCCAGTTGGTATCTTTCTTCACTCCCTCAGTATTTGCTGTGTCAATACAGAATTGTGTTCATTTTATGTCACTGCAAGTCCTATCAAATCTCTGGGCAGTGGCAGGTTGTAGGTGAAATTCGCTGGGACGTGAGAATAGCAGCAAGTTGTTTTTCTACTACCCCTGTACTCATTCCTGCTGTGTCTGTGTGATGCTTTCTCTGTAACAGAATTTATGATCACGATGGCTGGCCTGCTGCTACAGCTTTCAGTGAAAAAGCACAGGAATTGCCTGGTAGTTTCTTCTTTTCGCAGCTCTTGTCTTTTTCCATCATACCTGACCTGCCAGTGTTGAAAGATGCCTCTTGTCTGAAAAGGTCTGACACTAACAAGAGAAATGCTGATCTCAAGGTTTTCAAAGGAAAAAGGCAAAAATTCTCTTTTCCAATATGTGGTGAAAACTTCTGTACCACAGATGTAGGCCATGCTAGAAAAGCCATATTTTGACCGTATTTTTGGTTGTCATAGAAATTAGTTTATAGCTTAACTTCACAACTGTTTGTAAGTAATTAGGGAATGCAACTGTAACACACTATAATAACACTTTTCTATAATAACATTTAGGAAGTACACAGATCAATGTGTAATGTAGCTCTACATCACCTTTCATGTCCAAGGGATAACACTTGCAATACAGATCCACCCTGAAAGCCTTGGAACTGTCAGAAGAGACATTATTGTCATCAGTTCCTTGTAAATGAATATGTGGCTGTAGGCAAATAATTCCAAATGGTGATGGTAAGGGGTTATGGATATATGAACAAAGCAGTCAACACATTTCTAGTTAGTTCCACTCCTTCAAACATAGACACTCTGGAGTCTGGTAATTATTTTATTATCATTATCGATGTCTGGTGCTGTGTAGAAGCTTCTGTTACTTCAGAATTGTTATTTGTGAGCAAAAATAATCTACAACAGTTACCTTTGAAAAAAACCTATCATGCAGTTCAATTGATATGAAGGAACAACCGTAGACCATTTAAAATAAGTTTCAGAACAATTTTATGTTTTATCTCTGAATAAGAAAAAAGTTCAAGCACTCCACATTCATCACACTACTATCATGATGGTTTCCAAGCTATTAAGCTTTTGGAACATGTCATAGTACTCAGCAAAGCTCCTTCTACCATTGTTTCAGGGACATCTCTACCACCTCAAACCACTACAACCACACTTAAAATCTCTTGAACTTTCATTCAATAGTGCTCTGCACAAATACTGTGGGGAACAGCAGAAAACAGACAGTAGCTAGCTACTACAAGACAGAAAACCACACCTACTTTTGTACTATACAAATCAATAAAAGTGCAATCAGTTCCAGACATGTATTAGGCAGTTGAATTGAGAAATCTAATATTTTTCCCCATTAATTTCTCCTGATTATTTGCAGAAAGAGAGCAACTGGTATACATAGTTTTCATAGAAGTCAAGAGGAATCATCAGACCAATGAAGTTTGCAGCAGAAGTGGGCTAACACCAGCTACACCAGAGAACTTGGACTATTTTGGACGCTTTCATGCCACAGTCAGCCCATGAGTTGTTAACATTTAAGATCACAGAATCACAGAACTTTTAAGGTGATAGAATGATTGAAGTGGGAAGGGACCTCTGCAGATTGTCTACTCCAACCCTCTGTTCAAAGCAGGGTCAGGTACCGCAGGTTGTGTAGAGCTGTGTCCGGTTAGGTTTTGGATGTCTTCAAGGATGGAGACTTCACAGCCTCCTTGAGGAAACTTATGGCCTATTACATACAAGGTCATTGTTTTGCATGACTTGCTGAAGCAAGAGCAGAGGCCTTCATCCGTCTCAGGTTCAGCAACACCTCCAGCCATGAGGCATTCTAAATGCTAACATGGACACTAAGTTGACACAAGCAACAAAATTATTACAATGTTTTTTCTCTCCCTTGTCGAAACTCTTACTTTCTAATCTTCTTCCATGCAAAAGCTGGGCCAAGAAAGACACCACCTTTTGAGGTAAAGTAGTATTAAACGTAGTAAATCTTGACTTAACCTGTGCAGGCAACGGAAGAGTCTGATTTCAGTTAGACAAGAATTCCAGAGAAGTGATTCTATCATCTTAAACTTTCTCCTGAGTAATTCTACTTTCAGTAGCCCTATCTTCAGAACTCTGTCAGCCCTTTCCAAAAGCACCCACAAACACATACCTGTAAGTATACACTCATTTTTCCAGGGTGATGTTAGTATTTGTTTTATGAATGCAGGAGGCTTACTTAGAATACACTGCCTTCCACATTTATTCTTAGCATGTCTAGGCACTTTTAGAATGAAGTAGCTAAAAATGAGAAAAGAGCGCACTCTGAAGTGCTTTCTACATTGGCGTATATATCAAGCAGGTAAAAGTAGACCTGACTGCTTTTCAGAAGGCTTTAACAAAGTTCTCATGTGGTGCTCCACCTACCACTGAACCAGGATGAAGATAGAGATTGCTCTCAGGTCTATCAATATCCCAATTTATGTGGCCACACCCCAGTTCACTACTTATCAAAGTGGGTCAGGTTAGAAACACAAATATTTGGAGGTATGTAATTAATCAAACCATTTAAAATAAGGGCTGGGAGCAATCACAGGTACGGTGTGGGGTTTGGGGAAATGGTAACCTCCAGTTAGTGCAGCAGGGCAGTAATCTGTAGCTGGGGGCAGTAGACCTCATTTAGTTGCTGCTGGAACTGACTGCAGTTGTACAACAGCATTTGTCCTCCCTAGTTGCCATCAGACACGAAGGCACCTGCAGTGATGCCCCATTTCAGTGGCAGCTTTGCTAGGTCAAGGGCCCCCTCCACCCCTTGACCATAAAAATCCTCTGAAAAATGCTGCCCTCAATTCTGCTGGCTCGGACTTTCAGAAAGTCACTATTTGAGTTAGGGCAAACCAAAATGGACCTGCAAAGACCTGTCAATGAAAGTGAGTGGGCCTGGCTCCTTTCAACAGAGGTTGGGGAGCAACCAGACCAGTCACACTGGCAGAACCTGGGAGGTGGAAATCTATGGTGGGGGTGGTAACAAGCAGGTAGAGGTGCCCTAAGTGTTCTTCCCTCAGCCTAGTCACAGCCAGAACTATGTGTGTGTACACAGAAAACCATGTTCCCTGAGCATCCTCTTTAATTGATGGTGAGAACTAAGTGGCTGTAAGAAGTACTTCATCCTACTGAGGTTCTGAATCACCCTTTGAAATTGCAAAAACCACATAAATATTGGAAAGAGATTCATAAATCTAGGTTTTTATCTTCCTGATAGTATAGAATAGAATTTCCATCACAGTTCTCTGAACTACTACATCTGATTTACAAAAACAGGGAAAAGTTTCTTTTAAACCTTAAAATCAATCAACTATAAGACAAGTTGAGGTCAGTGATAGGTCTTCTTTTAACATACAGTGATAAAAAATAAAACAAAAAATTTCCCAAATTTAGTGGCTTATTTCTGTTCCCCAGCATTAAGCTCTGCTGTCAATAATCAATAAGGGATTGTAGGGACTATTATTATAAAAGGCCTAATTAGATGAGCTAAAATTTAATAGTTGTTAAAAATTTCTCTAAATATGCTACATATACATTTATTTATGTCTGTAAAAGGTAAGTGGTCTTTTTTGTTGTAGACACTGTGTAGAGCTCATCGTAATTGAAAATGTGAAGAGTCCACCTTGACTAATGACGAAACGCTGCTAGAACACAGGAACAACATGTTTGAGCTTGTCATTTAATGACACTTTGAACAGCTCAGGCCAATGCTCAAACGTTCTGTTTAAATTCTGGACCAACTAAAGAAAAAAGCAGTTCCTCTGCATCCCCTGTTATTAGTTCTTTACAATCTTTCCTTAGAGTTTCTCTGCAATCAGTTCTTTTGCTTTAAACTGGAAAAGCAGTGAGCACGCAAGAGAACACAAATTGTAGCTGCAGTAGTCTGGCACCAAGTTCCTGAGATTACAGCAGCGAGATTACTCGTCTCTCCTGCATACTCAGGCTGCATCTGCTACCCGGTAAGAATCTGCTGTTAGATGTTAAACATGATATGAATCAGTCTTTTGTAAGTTTGCACTAGGGGTGTAGAGGTTAGTTTACTGGCTATTTTGTAGCAAGGAAGCAGTGTAAATATATATTAATTGTCTTTCAATTTTCCTTGCATATGTTTTCCTGGGCTAACTGTGCTTATCCCTTTTTGTATATATTTCATGATAAATATATCAATAAATAATTGATTGAACTGACAGGAAGAAAAAGACAATGCAATGGAAACATTGTCAAATAAGGCCTTTAAATACCCAGGGTAATTTAAATGGGAAATCCTAAATGAACTGCTAGATAATATAGCAAGTAAACATATTAATCTGTAAGTAAACATATAAACCAGCCACAAAGTCATAAATTATGTTTGTTGATATATCAAAGTCTAGCTGTAGCACTCAACAAAGACATGAGGAACAGTTAATGAACCTGAGGAAATAAAGATAGTGTATCATTTTATGGAGTTTGTAAGTTGCAGCTTCTAAACAGTTATTAAAAAAAACCCAAAAAACCAAAACCAAAAACCAAAACAAACAAAAAAAAACATTTCCAGAGTGCTGCTTTAGAATTGTCATTGAAAATAGGTTTTGTTTGATAGAACCATTACTGGAGGAGTGCTTGGTTCTGTACAGTAATCAGTACATAGTTCTGTACAGTAAACTATTCAGTCATTGTACCGAAAAAGTGTTTCTCACTATTAAAAAAAACAAACAACAAAACCTGTATATGCATGCATGGTATGGTATATTCTAATAAGATATCTTTATAACAATTTTGGCATGTTAGATATGGCTGTATTTACTAACCTTTTCTTCTCTACAGTGTGCTTGCACACATTCTTTAACTTTTTCATTACATGCAGACCTTCTTTTTTCCCCCCTGAATTAATCTTATAATTATCCTCTCTTGTAAAAACAGATACAAGAATATAACTAGTACACCCTTTTTCTGCCACAAGTTGTTCCTAACACCCTGAGATAAGTAAAACCAAACAAAAATGAAACAAGCATCACCACCCCCTAAACACACAAAACTTTACATCATGCATCTTCTTCAAACCGAGGAGACATCATTAGTGGTATCTCCCAAATATTTGATGTCAACTAACTGGTGCCACTGATAAGAATGAAACCTTTGTCTTTGATAGAAGCAAAGTGAGGCCAAAGCTGAGCCCTTCAACAAATCTTTTCCCTGACAACTGGAAAGATGAAAAACATTTGAAAATATGTATGATACTTAACAAACCAAATCTTCCTGAAAATTCATATTGCTTTTTCTATTTCCCAAATGATAAATTATGTATTGCAGGCTTTGTTATCTTAGGGGAACCTGTACATCTGGGTGAACAGTGGAAGTCAGCAAATACAGTAACAAGTGTTTTCAGTGATAAGCTGAAGGGATCCTGTAGTTGCTAATTTAGACATTTGGAATTTAAACAGTGGAGAACTTCAGTGAGAAGAGAGTTAGCTGGAGTTTACTGAAGATCTCATTTTGTTTGTTCATTTTTGTTTAACAAACAGCTGAGACAATGTACCTGATATGGCCTTTGTTGCTGTAGGAATGCTAAAGTCAGAGCCTTCTAACTGAAAACTGCAGAAGTCTACAACATATATCAAATATACAGCCACTTTTTAGAGTTATTTTTTTTTCCAGTTTGGTGATGATATAAAGCCTTAAGAGATGTTTCTGGCACGCTCTAGTAGGTGAAGCAATCATCCCCAGGGGGATCAGCTTTGTATGTACAACTGGTATGTCTCCTGGGTTAAATTTTCTTCATCCTAATTGCCAGCAGAAGTTGTGATGATTGATTTTGAGGGCTCACAGTACAGTTTTCAACAAAGATGTTAAAGTATTAAAAGAAGTTGGTAAACTTAGCCTAGCTGTTCTGCTTAAGTGAATTTCTTCTTAACCCTTGTGAGAAGAAATCAAGGCTGCTGGAGTGCAGTATGCTCATGGATTCTGAAAGCACTTCTACATTGCACTTTCTAAAGTTAAACTGCCTCAGTGTTTTGCTACAGTATCTTCATATGCCAGAGACATACAGAGGCATGTCTTTGAAGGGGAGGGGGATGAGATTGTTCTGCTAAACTGAGTGCCATTTATCTTTAAAACTTTCCTTAAGTTACGATTTTATATTTATAGATATGATTTTATATATCTATATATATATATCTATATATATGCACATATGTACAAAAATGTGTAAAATAATAGAAAATGTAAAAAAAAAATTACCTCACATATATTGTAATATATTTATCATAATATATGTTGCATATGGCATATCATATTTTATATACAGAATAAGATATATGCTTGTATATTATGAGAAAGAAATTTGCTATTATCACTGTTACCTTGTAATGCAGATGTAATACCTCTGTTGTGGAATCAGTGTGCCCGAATGATGGTGTAACGTGCAGCATATATAATGTTCAGCAAGAAGCAAGCAGCTTTCAGTCTGTTTGGTAGCCCAATGTAACAGCCCTCAACATGTAGTAAAGACATGCTCTTCACCACTGACTAAAAACATTGTCAAGTTTGACTATTATGCTGTGAGACACAGAGAAGAGATGTATCTGAAGAATGAAATCCTATCATTATTGAAACAGAGGGAAAAAAACATCCCAAACCTCTCATCAAACTACTTAGGCTCAAATTTTCAAAAGACAAAATACGGAATTATTGTCCTTTTGTCCTTGGAGAAGATTGTTGCAGTGTAGAGTCCAGATGCATTCATAAGACACATCAAGACTTGAAAAGACCCGTGGTGTTTGCCCTTGAAATGATATATATCATGAGGATAAATGCAATACAACCACCATAGCTGAGAAATCAGTATCTTTCTTGGGAGCTTGCACCTATATCTAAAAGTGAACATCACAGCATTGAAAATTCTATCTTGTGCAGGATTTATGGAATATTTGGATAGAGATATTATGGAATATTTGGATAGAGTCATGTCAGGTTCCCGCACTGTGTGTGATCAGAGGAATGTAGCAATAGGAGTGCATTGTTACAGTCAGCATGCTCAAAGGTTTTGGCTTGTCTACACCAAGCCAATGCTGACAGTAATCCTAGCTCTGCTCTGGGAGTTAGACATTTAACATCATAAGAGGGATGTCTCCTCTCTTCAGGCCATATTGCAGCTCAATGTCTTTTTAAGAATAAGAGCAGATCAACAGACTTGAGATAAGTGGTCTTTTAGCTTTCTGGTCATCTGCAACTTTCTGGAGCTGCAACTGCCAATAATTTATCAGCACCAGAGGAATGAAAAAAGTCTTTGAGTTCCACTGGAAAAGAGGATGTGATGCTAGGCTTCAGAGCCTTAGGGCCTTTACCCAGGAGGGGGAATATCTAGATTTTAGTTTTTGCTCCAAGAAATGTTCATAAATATTCTTCACTAACTGTTTCTTATAAAATGCAGAAATTGTCAAAGCAGAGCTCAAATTCTAGATGTTTTGCTAAGACCAACCAAGTTTCCTGACTATATTGCCTCTTTCTTCTTAGGCAGATTGAGGAACATCATGGTTTTGCTATCTCAGCTGGTGCAGGTGTGAGATAGACGCTGAGATACTTCACATACACCTTCAGAAGAAAGCTGAAAGATTTGTTTCAGATTGTTATTTTGGACTTAGACATATCCAAGTTTGAGGCCTAAAATAATTGATTTCCTTTTTTTTTTCTTCTTTCTTTTTTTATGTGTATTTGATTTGCTGCACATCAGCTGGATTTAGCCAATGTCACACAATATGGGTGAGATGTCAGAACAACAAAATTAGACAAACACAATCTCATGGCTGAAAGCTGAAGTCAACAAAACCTGTAGTAGCAATAAGGATTGGCTCACTTACGGAGCAGGTAACTGAAGAGTGGCCTCCAGTTCCGGAATGAAGAACGGAAGTTTTGTCACAAAGTACATGTAGCCCAGTGCTAAATTCCTGGATTGGAGCACAAGAACTGCAAGATGAATTCCCACGGCTCAGTGCTAAGATTAGTTTAAACCTTTATGGACAGTGCCCTGCAGCAAGTCCAAGACCTATCTGCTTGTCTGAGAAGACACAACTTGCTTATTCTGCCTATGTCTGGAATTGTTTTTCTGGTCTCTCCTGGTTTTAACTGCACAGTTGTCAGCCTTTACTCTGGATGGGTATGAGTCAGCTCCAAACCATAAACAGTGTAGCCATGGTTAGTAAGCCTGAGCTGCTAAGCCTTTGCTGATAGCGTGGGCACAAGTTGTGCCTGCTTGGAACACAACCAAAGCAAGCTCACATCTGCTTGCAAAAAAACCCCCAAACCAACAAAAACCAAACATATCCTCTCTGTTCTTTTCCTGCTTCCTCCCCCCTTCCTCGTTCTGCCTTTCTGTTGCCCTCTCGCTTTTTCTTTCTCTCTGTCCCACCCACACACGTCCACAGGAGCACTCACAGAAACTCCACCTATCTAAGACCTCCACCCAGATAGTTCAAATTCCTGACTGGGATCTCACGGGGCACACGTTTGTTTAGAGTGGTAACATGCGGCTGTCTTTTCATGAGGCCCCCTGTGCAGTTCCTTACAATGAACTTGAACAAACAGCAGTTGTTACATTCATCCCTTTCAACAGGGTTTTACTCAACCTATGAAGTGTTCATTTTTGCCTACTACAGCTGACTGAACCCAGAAAAGGGTAACATACATCATGGGGGGGGGGAAGACACTGTGCTGAGTTCCAAACACTTTTTGGGGAGTTCCCCATTCAGAGGGGACAGACTCACCACAAGTTTCACTAAATTCGCTATGGCAGGATGTCAGTGTCCTGCTGCTCACAGCACATACTCTGATTGCAGAAATGTCAGTAACAGCCCTGCTTTGTTGTTGACAGTAGCAGCTGATGATACATAAATTTTGAGTGACTTTTCATGTGCCTACAAGATCCAGGTTCCATGGCCTTTTCTCATGTGCAGGATAAGAAACAGGTTACTCTTTCCCTAAATTTCCTTTTAATCTCTCTTTTCTTCCACTAGCTAGGCACTAATTGTGTTGTACATCATCTTCTGCCATTTTTCTGGCACGAGCAACATGCTGGCACAAGTCAGTGGAAATTCAACATTCATTAAGGTTAGACTGTATTGCCTCTCTTTTTTTTTTTTTTTTTTTTTCCCCTAGGATGATTGCTTTCAAGAAAGAGACTAGCAGTTTTACAACAGGAAGCCCTCCATTTTAGACAACTAAGCTACATAAGCTGCATCTTGGCTATCATTGCCTTGGTGCCTGGGATTTAGTTTTTCTGAGATCTGGATATTTTTACCAGTAGGTTTTGAAAGGCATCAACAATCTTAGTCACCTACACACTTGCATGAAGGCTATATTCTCGAAGAAGCAGTACTTTTTGACAGAACAACTATGACAAATGCTGAGAAGTAAAAGGATCATCTCAGAACACATACCTTTCTCTTTTTAAAATGCATAATCCTTACAGGAGATTACTGATGGGTGAATATTAGAGCTGGTCTGCCTTCTGGCTTGAAAGCTTGTTTCTCAGGCAAAGCTGTCTTCTGGCAAATTAAAGGAAGTTGAGTTTCTCAGGATCCCATTTCCCCCTGCACAGGAGAAACTGATATAAGAGAAAGCAAGCTTGCTTATTTCTGTGAATTCTTCCTCTATGTATATGTGTGCGTGTGTGTGTGTGTGTTTGTGTGTAATATTTTTATCCTAGTGGTAAAACCCAAACAGATTAGGTGCAGACCCCAGCATTTTCTTTTCTCGTATTATCTATGTCTCAATGAAACATCAGGAAGCTAAATAAAGATGGCTCTCACTCTGTCACTTATTCCTGCTACCTGCTGGATGTCACAGGTCCTGCAGGTTCATCCACACACTGTGTACCTTGGTTAAATGTGAAAGAAATATTGTTGTCACTGTTCTAGTTGGAAGATACTTACATAAGTCCACTATTACGGCATAGTCATAATCTTTAACAAATACATCTTCCATAAATACATTGCAGTCAGGCTCTGGTATTCCCATTTAAGAAAATGGAACAGAGAAAGAAAGTGCAAATGACTTGCCCAACATTACATATATCCATGGTAATATGCAAAATGACATTTTTTCCCTGGCAGAGCAAGGCTTGATTTGTTTCACAAGCCAAAATAGTGCACTAATTTGCTTAATAAGCCCCAAACAGTGCCCTAACCGTTTCATCTCTAGATTAGTACCTTGTTATGGTGGAATTAATTACCATATAGTACCTAAAACAAATACAGATTTCTTTAATCTGCCAAGTATATATAAAAATTTCACAGTGTTTGGGCTAAATGGGACGCTCAGGATTAGCAGATGGAGTGCAAAATAGGTTTTGGGGCTTGGAAAAGTCAGCCAAAAAACCCAGTAAGTTCCACATGATCTTACCTGCTGGAGAACATGAGAATGCCATTCCTTTATCTTCTGCAAGTTAATTTCCTGTTCCCGCTTGACTCCTAAACCTTCGCAGCCTGCACTCCAGGGCTATGCTATCCTATGAGGAGGGAGAATCCAATTAATTATGTCCTACCTCGCATTCAGCTTTCAGCAAGCAATTACTAGACAAAACCTGGTTGAGGCCCTTGTTTGATTTAGGAGGCTTGTGTGTCTTGGCATTCATCAGGATTTACTGATGTTGATAAATTGCTCTTCTCTGTCATGGCTCTAAATAGATATATCAGGTTTGTCCAAGGCTTCTTGCTGAGCCTTGATCTAAATGGTTTTTCGTCTAAGAGTATGGAGCAGTTATTCTTTTATCTGGAACTGATATATGGAGGTCAGAAGTAATGAAACTGGCGTTTGTCTAATTATGAATTCCATTATTATTTTCTATCCTCAAGCAGCTAGGGGTAAATCCATATGAGTCTGCTTCAGTAAAGCTCTCCTGAACTGGCATAGTGAGATAAATTTAAAGTAGCATGAGCCAAGTATGTCTTAGGATATCTCTATGTGCAATACCTAAGAGAGCCTAGGTTGCAATCTGGAGACATGCTGTTGTTAGCTCGAGTGCAACTAAGTTGAAAGTGGTGGGTCAGGAGTATATTCTCTATGAAATAGAGTCTGGGATGCTGCCTCCTGCCCCCTGTCCAGCACCTGTTTTTGTTAGCTTCCCTTTGAAGAGTGGCTGGATAAATAATGTGCAGACAGATGAACAGGGGAGTATACATAGAGCTACCTGGTAGTACAGCATGAACTGATTGTACTGTCTGGTTTAGTTAATTTCAAGATAATTCACAGGATGCTCAAAGCCTGGGGGCATTTCTGCTATATTTTAAGCCAGAGAAAAACCAAATAAAGAGGGGAAAGAAATAATAGAATATTTTATTTTTACTTCCTCTCAGCCTTCTATGTTCTTAACCAGGAGCTTTGTAAAGTACTTTCACTTGTTTTCCAGATTAGTATTTGAGATCATAGCCACAATGGGCAGAAGTTTGCTCTTTCTAACACACATACTGAACTGAAATTACTTGGGTTTTTCCTCCTAAATTTGTTGTAAGTTCTTGTGACTCACTGTATTACTTGACATCTGAATTTAATGCATCTGATTGTGAAGTTCCCTAGCTTCTAATCTTCAAAGATCATTTACTGACAAATACCATGTAACGTCTGTAATAGAACTGCTGCACATTTATGTTAAATAGCTCTGAGTTTTGTTTGTTAATGCCAGGTGATTCAAGCTAGACTCTTTTTTGATATAACCACATATAAAATCTAATCTGTTTTGACTTCTTCCATCCCGTGGAATGTTCAAGTTTGTGCTAGTTTTACACCCAAAAGCTACAGAAAGGGCCTTCATGAACTTCGAATTCCAATGAACTACCTTGTACAATTACACTTGTACTCCAACTGTCTTTTTGAACTAATGGGTTTTTAAATGCTCATCACAATCATGAGAGTATTCCTCATGGATGTAGCTGTGTGTTTATAAAAAAGAAATCTGTTTTTTCACACATAGTACTTGCTATCCATTTTTTCCTACCCAACTGTTTTAAAAGTTTTATGTCCAATTAATAATCAGAAAGGATGAGTAGAGTTACCCAACACAAATGAAAACCAGAGAATAGTGAGCTTATAATATTGTGGAAAAACCCAGACACAGTTCTGATAAAAAAAAATAAATATTTTAAAATACCTCTGCAAATATTACACCCTGAATACTGTCATGAATATTGCTGAAATATCCACAAGGATAAGAAGGGCTTCAGCTGATGAAAAGTGATTACCTGAAAAATGTCATGACTGTACAGCTCAATAGTCTGTGAGCAACTTTCCTGCTGCGGAAATTCCTATTCCTGAAATGGAGGTGGTACTGTTTCCTTCCATCACCGCACACCACTTGCTGGGGAAATTCACCTCCACCTCACCAGACTTTGCTTCAGCTGAGCTTGTAGAAGTCAGGTAATTGTTGGCACTGAGTATCTGTACATCACCTTAAGCTTTCTTATGTCAAAATGTCAGTAGCACTCGGTACTTTTATACTGCTTAATATTGGTATTATTGTTCTTTTATATGTCAGCCTGAAGATATAATATTATCATAAAGTGGTCCAGATGTCAAGGTATGTCATTACTATATAATAGTGGGTGCAGTTTTCTCTGCTCTCCTTAGACTTACAGTAAAAATTGACATATTTCCTCAGAAATCATTTATTACTTTACACATCTGATTAATAACAAATCAAGACACACATTTAGAGAAAAGGTCTGTTGGACCTAAAGATTAAATAACCAAATAAAAGCAAATGCTTAATTGCATTATTTACTGTTAGAATAATATTTCCAGTAGTAAATTTTTGTATGGACGATCAGAGGGAAAGCCATTCCTGGCTTGAAGGAAGACATATTAAATTTCTAATCTTTATTGACTACTTAACTAAAAATATAGGAAAGCAAGATTAATCAGGATGATTCAGTGTGAAGAAAGCAGTTGTGTCCTTTTTTTATGGCCATGCAAATTTAAGCAAACCATAAAGTTTTAGGCAATTATGTGTAGGTTTATTAGAACAGAATTTTTGCAGTTTGTGACAACTGCGTAATTATCTTTAGTAGATAACCTTGTATGAACATACACCAGCTTGTATGCACTATGTAATATAGAGGTCCCCAGAAACTATCATATTCTGTACAAAATCTAATATGTAATTTAAACCAGATATTCAGACCAGCACCTCATTTTGAGCAAGCATTGTCTTTTGTGCTTAATATATACAAGAGTATTGAGGTATAATACTAATTATTATCTAGCAAGAGAATCTCACTACTATTAATTATCAGTGAAGTAAAATTTAAGTGACGTAATTATCTTGAAGAATATCGGCAATAAGAACGTGCCACACTTTATTATATCAAAGGCCCCAGTAACCAGTGTCCTGTCTCCAGAAGTGTTAATGGGTAGCAGAGAGACTCCAAAGCCTCATTAGCACTAAAATGGGTGCAATAGTTTGTTTCAGAAGCAACTGGTTAAAGCACTGCAGGAGTTTGATTCATCTCCTTTTAACAGTAGTTATCTGCAGTGTAGATGGCTACTTCTGAGATAACTGTCTGGTCTCCCTATGCAAAACTAGTCACTGGAAGGACCATAAATATTAATTTCTGATTTGCAGCCTTAAAATGTCTGCTTCTCTTCAGGGACTCCAGGGGCAACCTGCAGTGACTATCTTAGACAGAGACATTTATATGACTCCCTCCACAGGACCATATATTTTAAAACAGTCAAATGTCTCTACATGCAGGTAGGACAGGAAAGCCAGGGGCACTACATTCATCTTCTCTGCAAACAAATGCAAGTGAGGTGCCTTAGGTAAAACAACTTCATTCACACTCATTCATCTGGTCATGTAAACCATAGCCAAAACCAACAGAGCTCACAATATTTGAGACTAAGAGAATTCACCAAGGAGCTTGTTGTTGTCTGGCAAACACTGGTGATGAAACAGACGGATTAACAAGAGTGATCTGTACATATAGTGAGGATTTTAAATGAGCAAATTTTGACAAGCTGAGAAAACTATATAGTGAGGCAGGCTGGACTGAAGTGCTTAGGGAAGGGAATGCTTGAACTGGATTGTTCTGAAGTCAAAAGTGCAAGAAATAGTATGGATTTTTAATCCAAAAGCTGGCATGAAAGGGCTCAGAATCAAGGTGGACAATTAACAACATCAAAAGTATATCAGAAATAAATAGACATCCTTAGTGAAATACAGAAAGAGACCAAAGATTTTCCTGGAGGGCAAAAAGAGTAGACTAAATTTAAAATTGCTGAAAGTTAAGATGAATTAGATCTTGTACAGGCAACTAAAATAGTAGATTTTAAATATACCCATATAAACAAAACAAGAACCAGAAAAGAAGGCGGCGGGTCTTACATAGCAAAGCTGACCTTACTTGCTTTTTTGCCAGTATGTCTTGGATAAATAGGACAAAATGCATTTTGTGTTCACTGGAAATAGATTATATCATAACAACATGATTTTTTTAAAGACAAAATATTTTCTTTTGTTATCTTTCCCTTGCAAAGCCATAGCTTTAATCCACATGGATGTTGCTTAGTCCCTTTCTATTCCACACAGAGAATCATCAGTTTATGAAGAGGGGTTGTATATAAGAACTGAAAAGAGGATAGTTAGAACATAGATGACGGGAATTTGTGCTGAAAATAGTCCTAATGGTGGAGGGAAGTATGTAGCAAATTTCCCCCAGGAGCAGTTTTGGTCTATCTCAATCTCTAATTTAATATTTTCATGTAGTATATATTGTCATGCGAAAATGTGCATATCCTAATGAAATATGATGATGATGCAAAATTGAGAGGCAACATTAACATAGAAAATGATTTGAATATTGGCAGTATAAAATAGAATCACAGGATATAAGAGAGAATTGGAGAAAAGTTAGAAGATGGAATCACATTTAACAATTTCAAGTACAAAGCAATAGACAAATACAAGACAAAGTACAGGAATGTCTGCTATTACATGGGTGTTCATCAGATGACCACAGAACTATGTGGTGCATAAATGATATTACCATGAAAGAGGCAAATGTGATTCCAGGAAGTGTCTGTACCATACAGCAAAGCTCTGCCTGGACGTTTTGGATGGACAACCATTCTTTGGTGTAGTTCTGGCAGTCATTTGTCCTAGGGGTCATTCCCTGCAGACAGAGATGGCTTCTAGTTGCCAGGTTTTGCTTCCGGGGGCCTTCACTTTCCTCCAACACTAGCTTAGGAGGTTCAAGACACCCTTAAAGTCCACTGAGCTGAATCCAAGGCCCAGAATAATCAATATGTCTTTCACAGTCATGCTATAAAATCAGTGCTCTGGTGGGGTCTGTTCAGCATAATCCTTACATACCCTTCAAACTGAAACTTCCTCCCACCACACACACACACGTGTACACACACACAGAGTTGTGCTGCTGATGATGTTTTAGACTCACAGTGTCACCGTGCTGTCCTCAAGGAGACCCAACTCAGGTACTGTGCAGTGTGTACACGAGCACTCTGTGCTTGAGGAGGTTTCGTTTTGGACTGTGTGGATGCTCTGCATCAGTGGAACTGGAGGTCATCTGGAAGCATGCCTGCAGACACAAGCATGGACACAAGATGCCTGTGGACATTCAGGATCAGCATCTATTACCTTGCTACAATCTAGACAGTGACTGGAACACACTAGTTCCTTTCCTAATCTTTGTGATGCAAAGTCTCAAAGCAGCTCTTGCAGCTACCATGGGGATACAATCCTTTTTCCTTTGGCTGTCTTAGGAAAGTGGGACAGTTGCTAAAATACCAAGTAAACGATTTGTTGCCTCTTTACCAACCTAAGGGAATATCTTGCTAAATAAGAGAGGTGTGGGATCACTGTCTTTTAGCTAGTTACTGTGGTACTTAAGTCAAAAGAAAGAGATAAATTACTAATTCCAAATGTAAAGCACAGTTGTAAAGGTTTATAGAAACAAAGAAAAACTGGCTAAGATTCTGGTACCGATATAAGAAAAAAATCTCTACAATCTGTTTTGTAGACACACTAGGTCTTGTAGACATACCTGTACTCTGGTAAACACACAGGGCCAGGAAGTGAGCTTTAACACCAGACCCCATGGTAGTCCTATTAAAAATTTTGAGGAAACTAAGCAACTCTGGCATGATAGGGAAGTGCCTGCATGGATATGTAATTGTTTGTCAGCTTACCCTTGGCTCTGCATTTGACCACTCTATCTTATTCTCTGCAAGATGAAAACCCAGATGCAGTTTTGGGAGTAGTTCAATCCAGAAATCTAATCTAGCAGTCAGTTAGAAAGAGACTATCAGATTCAACTCCCAGCAAAGTCTTCTAATAGGCTTTGTACCCTTTTGCTTCCCGGAGAACACAATACAAACCCTCCAGTTTCATACTCCAATGATATGACAGTGATAGGCTGCCACATAGTCCTGGAGTTATTTCAGAGACTCTATGACTAAAAAAAAAAAAAAAGGCACAAGATAATAATTATGTCATAGGATCTTGTGGGCAATATGTAAGATACAGAAGAGACTCAATGCCAAGCAGTCTGTAGGTGTACATGACTGATTTCTCATGAAGGGACTGGACCAAAGCAGTGGGGACTTCTGTTAATCTGTCCTATCTGTCCTCAAGGTCAAGCATTGATTCCAGTCCTCCCTTTTTTCACCAGCATAGATGTACCCCTCTCTTCACTGATTCTATCTCTTTGTCTGCCCTTCTAACCTGTTGTATCCCACAGTGTAAACCACCTACTAGTACACCATCCTAACTCCTATAGCCAATACTGTTTCTTTAGAGGTTTCCAGGGAATTCGTTCAGATTCGGACATCCTACCCAAAAATTACTTAGTTATATGAGAGATTGTTTTCCTCCTGCTGATTTAGGAATAGACTCACCTTTTCAAGGAAGGAAATGTCACACTGCCAGATCAGGTGTCATCCGTACTTGGCTGACTTTGACTTTGCGTGGAGTAAAATATCTTCCTTTGTTGGGACTCTGTTGCATACATTTCAGTGTGAAGTGTCTCCATCTACTGAGCTTCTATTTTATATCAACCTGTAAATAAGATAATGTACTGCTTACAAACATTTACTTGAGTTTAATACACCCCACTTATTATAAATTCTTGACTGACACAGGAAAATGATATTATCTGCCATTTTGGATGAAAATGAGTTTGAGGTTCTTTTTTATGAGAGGAGACAAAAAAGTTTGGCTTGGGTAGCTTAGCAAAATGAGAAAAACTGTAGCATAATTCAGGTTAGAAGGGATCTTTGGAGGTCGCTCAGTTCAATCTCCTTCTCAAACAGGTAGACTAAATTCAAAGTCAGATTGGGTTGATCAGGTTTTTGTCCACTTGAAGTGAAAGTATCTCCAGGAAATGAGCTTCCACAGCCACTCTGGGCAACCTGGTCTAGCACTTGACCATTCTCCTGTAGATTGTGTTTTTTTCTCTTTTTATCCAGTCAGATTTTCTTTGTAGCTATTTGTGCCTCTTGCTTCTCATCTTTATTTCTGACTGTGAAGAAGACTTTCTTTATAAGCCCCTAGTAATCCCCTAAGACTTTTTTTCTGGCTTAACAAACCCACATATCTCAACCTGTCCTCATATATCATATGCTCCGTGTTGAACTTGAAGATACAGTATGTCTCTTTCTGTCCTCTGTTTTGATTTTTGTAGAATCAGTTTTAGCATTTTTGGCTAGGAGAAAATTGTCTAGTGCTATCTTAATCAGTTTCTGTCTGCAGTGACCTCATCAGTGTGGACAGGAGAAGTCTGAAGATTTAGGGAACATTTGTGAAATCATTACTTGGATCAAGAATCGTATTTAAGCTGCAATTAATTCTAACCAAATACATGTAAAAGTTCCCCAATCTGTGGCATTCAGAGATAAATTTAAAACAATATTTATGGCTTGTAGGAAATGTACATTACCAAAAAGAAAAAAAAGGAGAACTGCAATGTCTCAGTACACTCCTAGAAGCTGATGCCTTACAGGAAACCTTCATCTTTGGCAGTGCTGTACACATAAGCCTGAGAAGAGGAGAAAAGATTGTAGTATTTCCTTCTATCCTCTTGCAGAAATGAAGTGCTTTATTCTGTTTACTCCTAGGATCACTTCATTTTTTCACTCGTAATTATGAAAGGAAAAGAGATAAATGAAGCTGACACGGGTCTCTAAGGCCGTGTATTATACCTGGGGTCCAGAATGAGCCATGTGCAGGCCATCATTAGGCAGATTGTGAGGAAGAAGATACTGCATTTCCTGCATTAATTCTATACTTCGGAAAAAAAGTATGTGAAATTGAGACCTAGTGATTAAAATTCAAAATCTCTTTCTGAAGAGGACAGATACAGACAGAAAGAGTTCACTGGGATGAATTTCTAGCTCTTGGCTATTGCTATCCTCCTTTTTTGAGAAGCTCAACCTTTGCTAAGCAAAGCCTTAATGCAGTGCTCTGTGTTATTGTGTTGAAGATCCTCTAGCAGCACATTTGGTTTGACATTAAAAGGAAAATAATTCAGCTAGGGAGCTGTAGAAAGCTTCTGCCTGCTCTAAAATTGCAGCTATGCTTACTGTGTTCTCTTGATATTAGTGATCAGATCATACTCTGCTTTTGTTTACAAATAATTTCCTTTTGAACTAACAGCATTGGTGCTTCTAATATTTTTGGCAGATATGTCTCTTTTTCATGCCTAAGCTGATCAACTGGAAATTAACCTTGGTGGGCAGGTTCTCTAAGGTGATCAGCATAAAGGACCCTTGTTAGCAGCATGAATTTCAGGATCATTTTTCATTCATATAAAACTGTTCATACAGATCAGATTGTACAGTTAGGTTCTATGATTTTTAGGAACTCAGACATTGTCCGTAGGAAAAAAAGCATTTCTCTTTCTTTTCAAGAAAAAGAATACTGTTGGATTGTTTTGAATATATATCATTTAACTACCTTGTTAGCTTCTTTTGACTCCCACCATGAATACTTTTCTACCTAGAGAAAAAATGGATAGTATTATTTTAAAGCAAATACATGCTCTGCATTGGGAAGAGGAAGATTAATTACACAACAGAACCTCAGTATTTGAAAACCTGTGACCCAAACTTCTCCCTCTAACAAACCACTTCTTGTGCTATTATCTTCCACCTTTGTATTGATTTGCATTTAGCTGCAAATCCTTGATGTCACCTAGTTGATTCAGACAACCAAATTTCATGGCAAAGCAATGGTGCCCTAGTATTCTATAACATATTGGAGTACTTTTTCTAGAATGACATTAAGAAAAGAAACATGAACTTGCATCTCTAGTGTTATAGCACTGCTATAGTGTGCATACTCTCAGGTACTGTTGCATTACTTGACTTAGGAAAGTTCAAAAAAAGAAGAAAAGCAAAACAATTTATGAACTGATTTGTGAAATCTATATTTAGAGTTATTCAGAAAGACAAGATGAACTCCCAAAACATAATTATATTTTCATAGCTCATTCAGTTAAGCAGCAATTTGGGTTCAGTAGGACTTTAGTTTATTCCTGAATGAATTTGCTCATAATTTGATATTAGATTACCAAGTAATACGTTATTCTCTTCTGTTTTCAAAATGTGAGGTTATAGCTTAATATATAAAGAATGAAAAGGGTCAAGTTTTGTTCTCTTGTCACTATGACCAGCAAAAAAAGGAAGACATCCACAGCACAACTAGTCATGCCAGGCAGTAAGATAGTAAACTTTCCCCTCTGTTCTTGGGAGTAGTGCCTTTTTCCAGCACTGTACCTACATTTTGAATCATGATAATTCTTGTATTTATTATTTTCCTTCAAGTTCTAGTCACTGGCTTCTTCCTCATCACTGTATTTTATTCTTGATTTCTTGTCTTATGGAATTTCTGAAGACAAGGCAGGAGTAGAAACACATCACTTGAGTTCTCCAATGGCTGAAGCTACCTACCAGGTTCTCATTAATTAGAATAGTTAAGGAAACCATTAAGGAAACATTTGTAAGACACTTGCTTCTGTAAATTATGTACTGCAGATCCAATGGCAAATACAGGCAGATAATTTTGCTTGCAGAGGACTCTGTCCTCTATTTTCCATGTGCATACATTTCAGCTGTAAACTTAGGCCAGGCTCTGTCTAGCTTTTCACCCACTTAAACTGTTATTTATTTATTTTACAAAGAGCTAACCAAAACATTATTGTTGCATTACCCTTTGCTTGGGAGTGTCAATTCTCCAGCTACACCCTCCATGTCTACATCCCTCCCAACAAAATTGTTGATATTTAACAAGTATTACAGAATGATAGAGGATGTTCACCCACCCATTTTCAAAATGCTTTTGGGAATAATGTGCTCCACTTGACAGGGCATTCCTGCTGAATGAAGCTTGAAGGAAATAATGTCAGCTCATGCTCTTTGTCTTTGTTAACAGTCCCCTATTTTCCATTAACATTAGCTGTGTACAAAACCCAATATTGAAAGATGATTGTGTGCTGATTTTCCAGACTGGCAAGCGGAAAATTGGCCAAATATATATTACGAAGCACATGTTAGACAGTGTTAAGCACTAGCAGTTTAAAAAATTTGTAAAGACAAAGAGGCACATCCATCTTCAAATGATGGACTTTCAAAAGGTGATCTATTGCTGAGGAGTCTCACTTGTCATCCTTGAAGAAGCTGCTTTACACCAGCACCATCATGAGCAGCTTCCAGCCCCAGCAGTCAGTGTGGAAGCAGAAAGATCACTGAGCCTCTCATTGATACATTTGTCAACATTCTGGGTTTAATGAACTGCCTTTTCACAAACCCTGTGAGAATAACAGTCCTATGGGGATGGTTGTTTGCAGAGATTAGTTACAGAGCTTGGTTTACATGCAAGAGCCTTGTCAACAGCAAGGCTCTTGCATATAACAAGGTTGTGGGCTGTCCCACAACCAGAGGCAAAGTCAAACTTCTTTATCAACCCCTGCCTCCCACTCCCCTGTAGTTGTAGGTGCTATCTGTTTTTCCATTACACTTAAAATGAGAGGAAAGGATGACCATGCTGGAGTGGGAAGTGGGACAAAATAAAAGGTGACAGGCTTAAAACCTCCCATTCTTCCCTTTCCAGAGGCTAAACATACTGTGAAAATACAGAACTCTTCAGTCTGGAACTAAGGGTAATTTAAAAAGTCATGTAAATGTTAGTTAAACTGAACTGCTAATCACCAAAACCTGCAATAATGGAATTAGGGAAATTCACTGAAATGAGGGATAGAGCATCTTAAAGCATATTTGAGAAAGTACATCTTTACACAGTGGGCAGTGAACTTCTGTTGCCACAGGGAACTATGGGGCAGATGACATCAGCAGCCTCAAGTGAGGCTAGACAAATTCATGGCCAGTAGTCTGACAGCCAGATCATGATATTAAGATTCTATGAATCTATGATTCCATGATTCAGATACTAAAGAAAAGGAGCAGGGATGTGCCCTGTAATACAAAGAGTGTGGGTTATGCTGATGTGTGAGGGAAAGAACTCGGGAGGTGGCAAGGCTCCTGTGCACTCTCCCACTGCTGCGCTCAGCGATGGAGTGTAGAGGGTTAGGTGGACCACTGGTCTGATCCATTTCTTATGTACCTAGGACAGTAGAAACGGAGGAATCTGAAATTTCCCACATTTGTAAAGCACTAATGTGAGATACAGTTTTCAGAATACATCCCATACCATATCGCTGAGATTCAACAAGGTGAAGTACTGGGTCCTGCACTTGGATCACAACAACCCCATGCAGCACTACAGCTGGGGAAAGAGTGGCTGGAAAGCTGCCCAGCAGAAAAGAACCTGGGGGTGCAGTTCAACAGCCGCATGAACACAAGGCAAGAGTGTTCCCAGCTGGCCAGGACAGCCAGTGGCATCCTGGCTTGTATCACAAATAGTGTGGTCAGCAGAGAAGTAATCCCTTTTACTCAGCACTGGTGAGGCCATGCCTTCAGTCCTGTGTCCAGTTCTGGGCCCCTCACTACAAGAAGGGCAATGAAGCTGGTGAAAGGTCTGGAGCACAAGTTTTATGAGGAACAGCTGAGGGAGTTGGGGTTGTTTACCCTGGAAGAGTGGTGTCCTGGTTACAGCCAGAACAGGGTTAATTTTTTCAGTATCCAGGAGAGGGCATGGTTGGGACTCAGAGGTTATTCTATACCACCTCCCATAATTTTCTGGGGACAGGGGAAGGGGTCCCTTCTGGGTCAGGTAGTGTGGCGAAGGGAGCAGTTGGGTGTTGTCGGGGGTGAGAACTCACGTGTGAATTGTTCATTTCTTGTACACTCTTTTATTGATATTGCTGCTGTTACTGTATATTTCCTTATCTCATTTCTGTTCCCAGTAAATTGTTCTTATCTCAGTTCATGATCTTTACCTTTTGTTACTCCATTCTCCTCTCCTCCAGTTCTTCCCCTCCCACTGCAGGGTGGGGAGGAAGGGGGACCAAGCGAGTGGCACATGGTTTGGAGAGTCTCAGTGGCAGTACTAAACTGGGGAGTACCATTCCTAAACCACAGGTGGTCAGGTATTGGAAGAGGCTGCCCAGGCGAGTAGTGGAGTCACCATCCCTGGAGGTACTTAAAAGATATTTGGGGACATGATTTAGTAGTGGACTTGGCAATGCTGGGTTAACAGCTGGACTTGATGATCCTAGAGGTCTTATTCAACCTAAATGGTTTAACAATTCTGTTATTGTAAGCATTGTCCACTCAAGACCAGGAGTCTGAACTAACTTCTGATTTCTGCTTGTCAGCCAAGCATAGCTGTGGCAAGATCTGGATTGCAGTTTGGAAATGTGACTGTGGAGACTGGTCCCACTCTCATTAGGCTGAGGAGACAAGTCTTTGCACTTGATGAGGTTGCCTTAACAGCTTCACAAAGAGCTATAAGTGATTATGTTAAGAAAGGCTGTGAAGGGAAGCTAGAGCCAAGTCCTTGTCAGTCTAAGCATGGAGAACATCCTTCCTGATTGCTTCCCTTGGCTACAAGAAAATTGAGAGTAAATGTGATACTTTAATACTATACCGCTCTGCTTTGTAAGATTGCTTTGAAGAAATTCTGATTTGCAGCAATAATCACATAGCTAATGATTTTTTTTTCAATTGAAGAGAATGAGCATAATCCAGTTATAACAACTTTAGAAGACTGTGACCAGTTTTTACACCAAAGCCAAACAGTATGACCCAGCTAATTATAGTTCTGACAGCCTGATATCAATCCTGGGCAAATTAATGGAATGACTGATACAGGACTTGATTAGTCAAGAATTAAAAGAGAGGACTATAATTAATACTAGCTAACAGGGGTTTACTGAAAATAAATTTAATCATACTATGTTGTTTCTTCTTCTTCTTTTTTTTTTTTTTTTTTTGATGAGATTTTGTGTTTAATCTATACAGGTAATAGAAAAAAAAAAAGAATGACCTGGTATGTCACAACAAAAAAAATACACACATATAAAGTGTACTGAATATGTACATGATACGTAGTAAGAGCAGGATAAACTGTTTCACTCACAGTGTCCAAATGTAGTAATAAATTTGGAATCACCAGTGGCTGGTGGTTCTTACTGGTTCCACAGGGTTCATCTAGGGCCCAGACTTACAACAAAATTCTGATTCTAATAAGAAGGTGTGAAAGCAATAAGTAACAAAGAATAAGACAGCAGAGTTGATTGCTCTTAAAGTGTGTTGAACATGTGCTTCAGGACAGACTGAGAGAAACTGTGCATCTGTGGGACAACAAAAGTGTAGTTAATGCTTGAGAATGGGGGAATCTGTCCTGTTGGGCAGTGGTTCTGAAAAGAAATCGTACATCAGTGTTGCAAAGATGTAACTGTGAAGTCTGATTGTGGCCAGTTGTAACACATGGTGCAAGCTGGTGAGAAAGCTCAAGCAGCATTGCTGCACAGTGTAGTCTCCCTTGATTTCTTAATTTTGCCTCTGTAGAAATAGCTTTTCTTTAATGTGCTTTCATCTGCTCACTCTTTCTATGGTATATCTCTTCTACCCTTAGCAGCCTTAGCATGCTGGACACTTTCTGCACAGACCCAGCACAAGTTTCTAGGACAGACAGGATGAATCATGTTCTGGAAGAGCCTGTTTCTCTTCACTGAGAGAAGATGAAATCTAGGAACTGCTACAGACTAAGCCCCTTCCTTTTATTAGAGAGCTAAAATTGAATGAAACTGATCTCGCTTGATAACCAGAATTTTAGACATACTTGGAGACCACAAATCCTTTTGAGTGTGATTGGTGTCTGGCACTGAAGTTGATTAAGATTTCTTTCTAGTCAAGATAAAATAACAATACTTGTTAAAATGCTTGTCTGTGTTCTCTGGAGCTGTCTGTGATCCTTCAGACCAAAAGAGCTTACAATATTGAAATTAATATACTTTGTACCACAAGCACCCACCATATGACATGAAGGACAAAGATAATGTGTTACAGAAGCTAATATGCTGCAAATTATTTTCAAGGGTTCCAGTTCAGCAGCAGAAACAGGTAAATTAGATAATTTTTAGAAATGCTCTAAAGGAGTTTTGAATTGAGAAGCCGAAAGAGCATTTAGACAAAATTCAGCAAAACAAATGTTGGTTATAATCAAAGCTATGTATTGTAAAAGATGAATTGCTGGTACAACATGAAAATGTGTGTGATGCTATTTATTGTTCTAATTGGCTACATCTTGATAAATGCCAGGAAATGATTGATCTCTCATCACAGATGCTTTGTGAGTTTGGTCGTGGTGCATCATAAGCAATTTTAACAGCTGGGTATAGTTCTCATAATTCAGTAACTGAAACAGCAATTTTTTGGAATATTTTTGATGACATAAGTTAGCTCTATGGTTAGAGTGTTGCTTTTCCTCAGGTATATTGCAGATGCATAGACCATACAGTAAAAAAAAAAATGTATTTCTTGAGTGAAGTCCTCTCTTGCTGAAGTCAATACATTATCTTCAGTGGAGGTGGATTTTCATCCACTCTCTGTACTATTTCTGATTTTTATAAACACTGGATAATTACACTGAACACAGTAGTAATACTTGCCTGTGCAGAGTGCGACCTGTGTGCGGAGAAACTGGAGATCTCTCACAAGGGAATATTTACAGAGCTTGCTTGGGGCTGTCAAGAAAACTGTTAGTGTTAGAACACTTTAAAAACTCTTTTAGCAGAAAGAATTTGATTTCAGACAGTTCCAAAGGTATGGAGAGGATATTTGAAATACTTGATTCCATTTCTTGCTCCTGAATATTCATCAGCCTCAAAAGAAAAAGTCATAAGATCAAGTCCGTAACTTTAGGAAATCCATAGCTTGGAATGACTGACTGGTAGAATGGCAGACCTTAACATATAGTGATAAAAATCGTGAAATTCTAATCATTTTGGCCCCAAACTTCACCAAGTTAATTCACCTTCCATGTAAATACGCTACAATTATATTGTTAATTAACTAGAGTGACATACATTTCAATTACATCTTTAGATCCAGCCTCTTGCCATTCAGGGATCAGAAAAGTAATGGCTAAATTAAAAAAATATATACAATCAGAGTTATTCAGCTTATTGAACTACTTGTACCAGAAAGTGAAGCAGCTAGTAAAGTATTGAGAAGGTTTAGTGATAAAAGTGATTACTGGTAATAGAAAATAGCCATGGCAATCTGAATTCAAAACAAACATGTACACTGAAAAAAACCCAGATCTAAGCAGTCAGAATGAGGCCATTTTTAGAAGGCTTTCACAATCTATTTTTAAAATTTTGTAGACACAAGTAAAACTAGCCTATAACATCTTCCTTGTGTCCTTGGACACAAGACATGGAACTGAACAGGACAGAGAATACTAAAAGAAGTTGGTTTTTTTTCCCTAAAGGAGATAGCTAGATGTAGAGATAACAGAGCCCCACAGCAGCATTTAGATTTTAAAATATTTTGGAAACAGTTGTATCAATTTGTTGTTGTCCTCAGTTTAAAGGATGTTGGACCACTGAGAAGCATGTGTCTTAGATGTAGGGAGGCAATGCTCCTGAAAGACTTTGAGTCTGAAGAAGTTATAAATACAAATAAGAGGAACATCAGTGCTGATATGTGTTTTGAACGCATATTACAGGCAGTTATTCAGAGATATATATCATTCCATAGCTCATGAGAAGGGAGCAGGTGGGGATTTTTTCTTCAAAACAAAGCAACAGTGCATACGTTTAAAATAAAACCTCCAAGTCTCTTTGATATTTATCCCAGCTGGAGAAGAAACTAATATGAAAAATTTGGTTACACTGTGCACCTCTATGAAAACAGGTGATTGAAACTTTTTGGTAGCATGGAAGTAAACTTTCTTCAACCATTCCTCCATGCTCCCATTCCTTAACGTAATTCACCACATTTAATATAATTAATTTGGAAAGAAGGAAGTGCAGTTTTCCCGAAGGAATTTCCTGACTGACAGCTGTTTTACATAATCAGTGCAGAACAGCAGTAGTGGAGCATATTCCAGCTATTACCTCCTAATGGACACTTACTTTGCTTTACTACTGTTTTGCTCAGTAACATAGATAGGGAGATTCAATTTAAATTCCTCCCCCTATAAAATTAATTCTTTAGCTAAGTGTGTACATTACAGAACCTTTTGCTCTGGGGCAATAACGAGCATCCAGTGCCCTGTCAGTCTGCAAGTCACCTAGGTATTCCCCAGAAATATCAGCACCACAAACTGAGTATAAGTTAAAAAATCCTCCTTCCCAACAAGAAAATAGTAACATCTCAGATACTATTAGCTTTGTGTAACTGTAAAGTAAAGAAAATACAAAGACTCCAATAATGTTTGTAAAACCATTTGTGAGTATTTAATGAAGAAACTATATTCATTTTAATAATTAGTCAAGCCTATTTGATTGAATTTTGTGAGGTGAAATGGAAAAGCAATATAAGAAAAAGCAAATAATAATCTGACACTTCTTTGTGGCCAAGTTTAGTGAGGAAGGGTGAAGAGTAGTAAATATATAATAAATCCAATATTTGATTTCTCCTGAATAAAGTTTACCTAATTTGTGTGAGGAAAAGAATCATACTTTTCCCTCTTGGCTCATATAATATACAGGTAACTTGTGGAATGTGTCTTTAATTTTCCACATTTGTTTTAAATGAAAAGCCGTATGTTTTTCTAATGTATATTTGAAAAGAACCATCAGCTTTGTAGGACACTGCACACTGTACATATAGATGTTCATCAGTAGGTGGTGCTCCCAGGGTACATCATAGTCTAAAATGCAAATTAAAGAAGGTTTACTGAGGAAGGAGAGCTCTTTGGGTTTTTTAATATGGTAACTGAAGAGTAGTTAAAGTGCAAAACCTCTAAAAAGATATTAAATATTATACTAAATGATTTTTAAATCCTGTAAAACTACATGACCACTAAACAAATATGGAAGATATGCAGTTTTCAGTTTGTTCTTTTTCTGCCAAATATTCACACAACAAATAGTTCACTCAACTTATATCTTGACTATGGAATTTCTGTCCATGTGCTTTATTGTCCAGATGTCATTCACATTTTCTGAGCACGTAGGTATCAAATCCAAATTACCTACATGATTTTCTGAGTTGTTAAATGTTTAATGTGTTTTATTAGCAATTGTGCACTTTAGGTATTCTTTTTTAATTATATCCTAGAATTATGGCACACACCATGGGATTCTTAAAAGTCCTAGAATATTTTCAACATTATAAATAGCAATAGTACTTAACATTTTCTGTTGGATTTCTATGCTGTAGGCATCCTTCATTCAACATATGTTTGCTTGAATTTGGTGACACAAATATCGTCTCACACATTCTTTATCTGATCAGAGAGCATCACACAGGGAATATAACTTAGTACATTCAACTTCAAGCTTAAATGGCATTGGCAGAACATCCTACAAATTTTTAATGAAATATAGAACTAAAGTTACAGTTGCTGCTGAAAACAAATCACGAAGATCGAGTGTCCCAAATAGCTTTCAAAGAGGAGGTTGGTTTTGTACTTTTGTTTTTGGTTTTGGTTTTTTGGTGGGTTTTTTAGTGAATAATGGACTTACTTTGCCTGTTTATATTTCTGTAGCAGTTCAACAATATTTGCACAATATCCTATTTGTTTATACACAATCTGAGGAATATGGTAATTTGCAAACAGTGTACTGTGTTAATTATAGTAGGTGCTTTGCCTATTTATGTACTTGAGCAGCTTGAACTAAATTGAGAGAATAAAACAAATGAGGCAGGAAAGTCCAATTAAAAGTACATTAATCAAATGCTGCCCCAAAGCCTTTCCTCTACAATACATATTGTTCCACTTTATGTGGAGTGCCTGTTTGATGTCAGTTGTCCTGTATCTAATGCAGTATCTTGTTCAGTCAGTGTGCAGTAATAAATGTAATTGTCAAGTGTCTGGTTTTGGATAGTTCATTTTATATTTTTATAGATTTTATAGTTCATTTAAATTTTAAACCATTCTTTTTTTTAAGATTAATTATAACCAAGGAATAAAAAGAAATGAGAAAGTGACTACCATGTTAAGAAATGACTGAAACACAGGCTGCTTTTGATTTACCATAGTTGCAGTAGACTTTCTTCTCATCTACACTGGAATAAGTTGACTCTGTTGGTTTTCACATAAAATTCAAACCAGAAAAATGCTTCAACAGAGCAGTTAAAATTTGTTCCCTTGATATCTGATGAAAAATATTAGCTTGACTCAGCTTCTGTATAATGCCATAAATCAAGAATAGGTCTGTGGGAGTCCATGTGAAAAGTTTATTTTGCTGCACTGACGCATCTCTTTATAAAAAAATGAATACTTGTGGCTGTGGAGAAACACAAATTAGGTAGTCAAGTAATCTGAGAGGTGGACATAGAATTCCACTTCTTGCCCCATTGCAACATCTTTATGTGATACCAAGCAAGACTTTTAGGACCAGATCTCAAAAAGAATAAAAGGGAAAGTTAAAACAAGATTCATACAGAATTTAGGATCTGAATCTGTTCTGTCTCATCCTGGGAGCGCTTCAATTCCGTTAGGTTTTTGTGTTCCTTATATGCCTAAGCCACACTCCTGTTTAGAGCAGCCCTGCTTCAAACAAGGCTGAGCAGTTTGGTGTCTTCTCAGCCATAAGACCATCCTGGAAAGAGGCAGTTTGTCCCTGGGAGGGAGTTTGTCTGGCAGACACTGTCAGCACACATGCATGATGACAAAATTGGGCTCCCTGCAGAACCCCACTGTACCCACTGCTGAAACACAAATAGTGCAGGGTGGTACTCAGGTGCTGCTATAGAGAAAGAGAGAGAAATTTCCAGAAAATGGCACATCAAGTTCAAATATTTCATTATCCATACAGGGCTGCAAACTCCTCAGAAGAGTGATTGGAGTTTAAATTCTCTCAAGCTGGAGAGAGATCTGGAATCAGACCTTGGTTTAGGTTTTTCACTGTAAGACAATTGCAAAAGGTGAGTCCCTGAGCCTTCTCCTCTATGGGTGAGAAAAAGGGAGAGAGAGAGGTTCTCTGAGAGAAAGGGGTGTAGGAGCCTGCCTGTGGATAGTTAGCTGTGGGTGTGTGCATCTCTGTGTTTGGCACGGGAACCAGAGACAGGGTGGGATTACAGCTGCACGCACTCTACTCGTTACCTCCTGTGTGTTAGTGCTACCTGGTGCTGCACTGAATGCAACAACTTTAGCTAAGTGCCTGAAAGCAAGTTCCACCAAGTTCATCCTTTCGGTCCCTTCTGAGATACTTTGCCATGGGCACATCTTCCTCCAGTTTCAGCTGAGCCGACTGGAGAGTTTTCACTCCACTTCTCCTACCCTCATTCCCCTTTGCATGCCCCCTCAATACAGACACACCTCCCTTTCTCTCCTTTTTATGGCCTCTTTGCACCAGAGGTCTCCATCCTCCTCAGCCTCCCGGGTGAACTGCTTATAAGCCATTCCTGACAACAAAGTCAAAGTGGCAAAGGCCTAAATCAATCCTGCTCAAGCCATCCCAGATAACTGCACTGAAGACAAACTGAGGAGGGTTCATATGAACAGGTCAAATAGGCAGATTTAAGGCATGAGTTCTCTCTAGGAAGCCCTGCCTGATAAAAGAGTTCTTGTGGACAGAGGAAGGAACACCCAAATAAATTTTGGTAGGAGACTTAAAAGTACAGCTTTACATGGGCATTAAATCTGGTCTTTAATCTTTTTTTTTTTTTTTTTTTTTTTGCTTTTAGCAATGCCTAATTTGCTGTACAGAAAAGAAAAAGCAGTCTGTTCATGATTTCTATTCAAATGACTTACAAAATCATTTGCAATAGCTGAGTATTCAATAACATGCAATAATATTAACTACTGAATTTCCCTTCAGTGAGATCACTTTCAGGAGGATACTTCTGACTTCTGAATGAAGTTAAAAGAGCTTCATCACAAAATTTTATATAACTAGCGATGCAACTACTATGGTGTTGCCATAGAATATTTGTTACTGGAGAAATAGCATCCCATGCTAAGCTAAGCCTTCCGTGGGAGAAAGAGGGTTTACTGGGGTACATGTTCACTATACATAATAGATACCATTCCACAGGATTAAAACTATGGACTCCTGAACAGTAAGTTTAAGCCTTCTGACTTGTTTTTCCTAGTTATCATTAGCAGCTATCTTAGAAATATTTCAGAGATAGTGGTGTCCATGTTCCCTGGTTACAGAACATGGAAACTGAACAAGTTTAAGGCAGATAGCCCTGAATAATGAGGCCTGAATGGTACCATCAACTCAAAAAACCCTTAAAACAATTATTATAAAAATCTGTGAATAAATAGCAAGATAAGGTCATTACCAATTAATTTTTTTTTCACCATATGAAAATCTAAATTAAAAAAGACAGGTATATTGTGTCCTTAATGAGGATAGGAGTAAGTAAAATACACTTAGGTTTATGACTGTTGTTTTCACTAGTAATTGCTTCTCTACAATCTGGTTTGTATTAAAACCCAGAAAAAATGTTTGATAGTACTTTATGCCTTAGGCTAATTTGTTTAAATTTGAAATATTGTACTGAACTAAAATTAAAACATATGCTCTGTGCATATGTTATGTGGGTGCAAAACATTTTATACATGAAGTATTGCAGATAGATATTCTTCTCATAAGTAAGTGAAGATGGTTTAAAAAATGTATATCTAATTTCTTTCTAAGGATATGCGGGCTAAGCAATGTGCCTTGCCTCTGTGGTGCTTTAAGAAGAGACTCATAGAGAAGCTTGAATCAAATATTTGATGCAAACCTCTGACACTCAATGAGATATGTCAAAGTAGCTTTTAAGTTTATTGTCTTATTGCCACGTCTTGAAAAAAATTCCAAAACCATTGGCAAACACTGAATTTATATATTTATATATTAATTCATTCTGCCTCCTAGCACAAAATGGAACTCATTACATATTTATAAAGCGCTACATCCACTCCTCCAACATTCCAGCAAAGCAGTTTGATTTGTTGTTTTGCAGAAAGAGAAGACTGAGGGACCAAGAAGTTAGGAGGACTTGCTTGTAGTCACAGAATGGATAAAATAATAGAAGCAGAAAGAAAACAGAAAAAAACTTGACTGCTTGTCTTCCACAAAAAATGAATCATTCTCTCCAGTGCTATTATTGAATTGTAAGAGAGTCTTATATTCTCAATTTTTTTACCTTCATAGGATTCCCTCATTGTCCAGCGATGTTTTGCTGCTTAATCAGCTCAAAGCTAATCAGAGGCAGGAACCTACTCCTCGGGCTATAAAATCCTACTGTGTTTAAACTGAAATAAGAAACAATTATTTAAATGACAGAGAACCAAAAATCAAGGTTTCTCTCATGAGGTAAAAAAACACAGTAGGAGGCAACTACTGAGCCATACATGTGCCTTATATGGCTGTAGGCTTCAGATGTATCCTTGATTTTCCTTGTCAAGGCATAAAAACCCCCTACCTAAAAACAATAGGAACTCAAGATGGCAAAATAAAATTATCATCCCACAGAATAATTAGCTTTCCACAGGATTTTCTGAACCTTGCACTGTAGATCAATGTTCTCAGTGTGCCCAGAAACTTTGTTCTCCGAATGTGCTCCTTGGCCACCATGCTACCTTGTTGAACTATGTTATCCTGCTAAACAATATATCTTCCCATGATACATCCACTGTTTTATTTGGCCTGTAGACCTGTGCGACTCATTCCTTTTACAAAATCCTAAATAATGAGGTCATGCCCTGCTTATGGAGCGTAGCAATTACGGTTTCTGAGAATATCGAGAAGATCTAATCCCATTGCTTTATTCTTGACTGCCAAGTGACTCCAGTCTATATTTCAATGAAAAATAAGAGTTTCAAAGTGGACTAAATATGTTTTTCATGGTCAGCCAGTCTTTAAAACTTGCCCTGAGCAGGGCTGTGTGTCCATGCTGGGTTACGGGCTTTCTCTGCCACGGGCTGCTCCACCTCACACCTGCCAAAACTTCTCTGGCAGCATTTTGAGCTCCAGGCTGTGACCCAGTACTAGTCATCTGTTCCTCTAGGCAGATTTTATTCAGCTAAAGCCCTGGATGTCTACTGCAATGTCCTTTCCTGAGGCAAGCAGTATCAGGTTCCACTCTGTCTTCTCTCCCTATCCCAGGTCATTTTTTCTCTCTCCCTTCCGGACCATGGTTATTGAGACAGCTGGAAAAGCTACATAGAAATGTCTATCTGATCACAGGGCAGACAACTACACACTGAAGAACGTTAAATGTAAACACAAATGAGATTTATTCTGGAAGTAATAAACACACTGGGTGTTTCTGCAGATAGCCAATGTATTTTAGCTTTGAGCTCATCCTAGCAACCTCTGTGCAGCAATGTAAGGGCAACCACTGACAACCAGAGATCCATCCATATGTTCTATCTATCCATAGAAATGGGAATTATTTTTTTTTTTATCTTAAGTCTCTAAAGACAAATATCTACAGTCAATTGATGGGAAGTATGTTATTTTTGGCATGGGCTTGCACTATCTCAAAATTTGGGCAGAAAATTGTTCTACTCATTTTTTTTTGTTTCACTATTCAAATTAGCAGATCCACTTCCTATGATTTGGTACTTTTTCCATCAATAACACACAAATTCCATGGAAACATGCCAAAGATTTTCTTAGCAACCAAGCTTCTTGCCCGATATACACGATTAACTACAACAGTATGTTAAAAGCTTAAAATAAACCTATCTTTTTAATTTAGAATTTCATATAGTGAAAGAAGATTCACTGGTAATGAATTTAGCACAGTTTCAGGAGAATTTATTTATTTTTATGGAGGCTGAGCACTCAAGAGATGTCATGGTAAAAGCAGGTTTTGGCATAAAGGCAAATCTGCTGGGATCAGCCCAATGACTGTGAGTTCAGGTAAATTAAAAGCACTCTTACAAATTGATGGTATGGGCCCACCCATGATTGAAATGTAAATTGATTCATGCCTTTTAAGGGCATAATACTGCTGCAGAAAGCATCCTCCTCCATCAAAAAGTAGCAAATTCCATTATGAAAGATGGGATTTTGACAAGCTGTTTCTAGTTCCAAGAGGGTAACCATTTTGGAGAAGAGTATGCAGACTCTGGTCACTGCTTTTTAAGTCTCTGGAAGGTGCAGACTAATCGGATTTTCAGAAAACAGAAGTTGTAGTTTTTATGTCTTCATATTTGGTAAAGTAAAATAGAACAAAATATCACAAGTTCTATTCTATTTATAGAGAATCTTTTTTATCTTTGCTTAGAATAATCTCCATTGATTTCATAGTCTTTGAGTTAGACCCAGGGTGCAGGTTGATGGTATATGAAAAAGAATTATTTTTAGAAGCATTGTATATAACTGCTATGAAAAGAAATAAACCATCAGGATCTGAGGTAAAGACTGTCACTTGAACTCAGCTTCTTAGAGGCTTGTGTGGCATGCTTTTGTCACAAGCTAACCACCCGTTTATGCTGCAGCATCAAAAAACTTACAGACCTCTAGGTCTCTCTGTAGGTATCAGATGGAGCTAGTATTTAAATATCTTATCTCTCCAACAATCCTGAAAGTACGTGCCCATGAACACAAATTTTTCAGGCACTGAGAAAAAGAAACCACTGGAAAGTAGGAGAATTATAAACAAAAGAACAAGAAAATACAGCATAAAGCCTTATCAGCTGAAGATTTTAAGTAGCCCTTTATTCAGGCCTTCTAAATAGTTTATGGACAATGGCAGCTATAGTGTTCTCATAGGAAGAATGACTTCTCTACTAAATCTGTTTGTTGAAATTTAATGATATGCCTCCATGTACAATTCTCCTGATTTGTGCCTGCTGTTGGCAAGTACAGTACATCACAACAACTCTTCTCTTTACAAGTGACCCACAAGATGTAATGCAACCAGCTGCAGTATAGTAATGTGGAATGACTTAAATGGCTGTGCTAAAGCTTGCAGCAAGTTAGATGTTCTTAAAACTCTGCAAAGCTGTGCAAACCAGTAAAACAAAAAAGGTTAATTCTTGTTTTAGCAGGTTTTATTGCAAAGTTATTAGAAAAGTAAATATTACATGTAGTGTTGAAGACAAGGAACACTTCAGTTACCTGGAGCCAAGTGGCTTGAGCTGCGCTCCGCTACAATCATTACGGGTGTGTGAAATCATACTGGTGCCAAATGTTAGCATGGAGAATCATATTTGCCTGTGTTATGGCATGGTAATAAAATGCAACGGCCACTTCCAGCCATCTCTGCTATTCACTTCTGCTGCCAGGGGATGGGAAAAGGGCTTCCATAGCCATTTTGACAAACACACTGGCATGCCTTAGTACACTGTGTTTTTGCCAGATGATGTTTCTAACCTTCGTACCTTTGCCACAGAGGTTTAAAATGACCTTGAAATAAGAGAGTCTCTTTTTTGTTAAGATTCGGTCTACGTATAAATTTCTGAAGTAGTATTGTAGAAAATAGTCTCGTAAGTAAGGAATGTATTTTCAGCTCCTAGTCTCCCAAAATACAGATGAATATGATTTCTTACAGATTTGCCACATATAGAGAGAAAACACTTCTGCAGGAATTGAGAGAAAAGTCTAACTTTTTAATCCATGTGATATTTGCTGGTTGTCTGAAATAAGACTAGTTTTCTGCAATAAAACCAGTGTTTGAGATAGAAAAAGAAGATAATTCAGACTGAGCCATGCCAACCCTGAATCTAAATGCTTTTAAGGCCAGGGAAGAATTCTCTTCTTTTATGCACAATGCATAAGTTCAGTTGTCATTAATTTCAATTAGAAGTTGATGAAGTTCTTTGGTTTATTACACTGTCATTTGCACTACATTTTCAAATTGCATCAAGACATTAAATATTCAGACAGTAACTGCTCACAGGGGATTTTATGCAGTGCAAGACACATAATGAAACCTAACTCATTATTTTTATTAATTATTTGTATTACTTTAATGCGTAGGAGTTGTAGTCATGGACCATGACCTCATTGCATGATGCACAAAGCCAGAACAAAAAGGCCATTTACTTCCTTAATTGTTAGATCCAAGGTTGTGAGTGACATTGCTTGCGTAGAGCCTACTTTGGATTTTCACCTTTCTAAAACCTGGGCAATGCTATTTGACCAGTCAACTGGCCTGTCCAATAAGTGTTCAAACTGCCCTCACAATATCTGTTTGGAATCAGTGCTGTTGGAGCAGCCTTTCTCACTCAGCTCACCATGGAGGAAATCCTCAGGCTGAGGAACTCCCATTACTCACAGCTCACAGCGGTGTCAGTCCCCAGGTGCTCCTCTGCCCACACTCTCACAGCCTTCCCAGTCCTGAAGAGCAATGAGCGTCTCCCAGCCTTGCCTGGTTGATGCCATTGCCAGTTTCTCGCACAGAACTTGCAGTTTTTGTGAGTGGTAAAAAACCACTGAGGTATCTTCTTGTATGTAACGGCCTCAGGAAGAAAGGACAGTCACATTTGGCATCTGCCTGTGACTTCTCTCCCAGCTGCTGGATAGTGAAAGTGCATCTCCTAGAAGAGTTAAGCTACAAATAAATATATCTGATATATATTATGTCTGGCATGTCTACATCTGTATTTTATGAAAGTTACAGGAAGAGTCTGAAGATGACAGGAGTGACTTGAAGCATATCCCTAGTTCTAGGGTCCTAACTACCAGCAGCATGGGGTGACCAGCACAATCTTCCCCCACAAGGAAAGGAGCCTGGCTGAGATCTGTGTTAGTCACTCTGAGAGCTGACAATTATTCAAGAGCTGCTAGCAAGACAGGCCTGGGTTGAACAGAGGAGAGTTGAACAGTTGGGTTGAACAGTGCAGAAGTGAAACCATTTCTATCACCTGCACAGAGATATTTGCTGTATATAGGAACAGCAAGCAGTTACACATGGAGGGAAAAGAAGCAAGAGCGGAGCTCCATTGCAGCATCCCAGAAAGAGAAGTGGGTGAGGAAGACAGCCTGAAAATCATGTTAAAGGAATAAACAGATGGGGAAGCAGGAAAAAAGAGGTCTGGAAGGTGGAAGAAAACAAGAAAGGTATCTCTCTGTAGGAGGAAGTATTTGTTCTGCAACAAGAGTTGTCTCATTTGGGTCCTGCAGCTGCTAAATCAGCTTCCAGGTATTTGTGTGTGACTCAGGTATATGGCTCTCCCTTTTCCCAGCGGATCTGGAGGAGTGCTGGTTTGTCCTTGTCCTTATGGACTGGCTTCACCAATAGAGCACATTCCAGATGGTTACTGCCCTTAAGATAAAGCATATATGGAATGGGGTCAGAGAAGAACAAAGCAGTTGGAAAAATTCAACTCATTTCAGTACAGAGGCTATGCCCTTAGGCTATATATAGATAGCATACTTCTTAAATGAGAGGGAAAAAATGGCATGCAGAAAACAGTTGCCAAAACCATAGAACCTTGCTGTCAGCCACCCACAACCCAAAAGAGAATACCTCCTTGGAGTAATTTTAACCAGTACTGTGTATGCACGGAAAGATGCTCATATTTCTGTTAGAAACACTGACCGACAGCTCTTAAATTTCTAGTTTTCAAAGGCTATCAGTTTCTCTGAACACTGGGTGACCTGCAGCATATATTATCTTCCAAACACCAATATTAAAGAAGAATATGAATGAAGGCCCTCAGAAAAAAGGGGCATTCTGTAAACATTTCCTGTTAATAGAATCAGAAATTAAGCAGTTTTCAGAGTTGAGACATCTCAGAAGAATTTCTGAAAGTGGAAGCTCCAGATTTGCTGAGCAATAAATGTAGGAACATGATGAATTTACTCAACCATTAGAAACACAGAACTGAAACTGTCCTGATGATTAACAGAGAACTGTAGCCAAGTAGTAACATTGAAAGGACTCGCACTGGGGTAGGTGGATATATAATAGTAGTATATTTGGGCTGATAACTTCCTAGACATTTTTATCCAAAACTTATCATTCCAGACAGCAAGAAAGGGGAGGGGAAAAAATAAGAAAAAGAAGAAAAAAATATGTATCCTAACTTGCAGCATCAGGGCCATTTTGGACTCAGGAACCTCCAAAGCAGGGTAGTTTCAACTGGGGATGAAGAATCATGCTGAACTTGAGGAATCACACAGAAATCACTGCTTAATTGATAGAGAATCACAACAGCTACATCAGGACATCACCACAGAGAAAATCTGAGATCACTTGACCATCCTGTCAATACAAGCAAAGTGTTTGTATTCCCTTCTTTCCCATTAAAAAAAAATCACTCTTGGTAAGTAGTTATGTCAGGAGAAGTGGTCCTGTGCATTTCATAGTGTAATTAAGCCAGAAAAAACCCCCTAACTAGCAGTTCTAAAGATGATATTACATAATGTGGGATTTTTCAAGTACAATATTTATCTCTAATATTCCATCTTAAGTAGTAAAGTGGAGACAGAAAGCAGAGAGAGGCTTCAAAGGATCTCTGCAAATGTGCCAGCCATGAAGCTGTAAGTGACACAGGGGTGAGGAGTTCAACACCATCTTTCATAGGCAGCTTTTCTTAGCTCCTTGACAGCATGCCTGTGTGCCACAGTAGACTCACCTCATTCACCCTCCACTGGCTGTACGTGCTCTTTCCTTGGAGAGGTTAAACGCTGCCTGCCTGGAGGGACATCTCTGCGGGAGAGCTCCCTGCTGCTGGGCCAGCTGCAGTGGCTAGAGGCAGGAAGGGACACAGCTCAGCAATTCTCCCAAAGGGAGAACTGTAGTCCAGGCAGGTGGATAAATGTGGACCCAGATCATCAGCCTAGGTGGCTGAAAGGAAACCAGACTCTCAGCACCGCTCTGAGCATGAACTGTTCTCCAAGTGTGTTATTAGGAAATCAGTCATGAATTTTCCATGTCGTTTTTTTTTTGCCGGAAGGTGTCAGCTATCAAATACTTCGTGTTCCTGGTGGGGTTTTTCTGTTTGTTTGTTTGTTTTGTTTTTGTAGGGTTTTGTTTTGTTTGTTTGTTTTCCCACAAAATATTCTAATATTAATAACTATTTTGTCAAGAACTACCTATCAAAATATTAGCAATGCCTCTTCTGGCAATATTCAACAGCTTTTGGGATGCAAGTGTTGCTCACTCTGATTCTTTTTCTTCTGCCATTCTAACAAATTCTCTAACAGCCATCCAGGCTGTTTCACCTTGTATAAATGACATATCTACCAATCAGAGCAAGAAACTTTTTCTTTACTTGACTTGAGAGGTAATGGATTCAGGTCAAAGTCCCTGCCCAATGCCACTTGGGGCTGTTTATTTAATGAAAGAATTACATAGGGATAGTAGACATGACACAGGAGATATGAAAGATGTGCACCCTTGTAAAGGCAGGTGACCAGGCAAGGCAACACCCAGCATTTCAAAGCCCCATGTGTAGGTGACTGTATCAAGCAGTGGATCAACACAATTTGGCTGACTTAGCACAGGGTGCCCACTTCAGAGTGAGTTGAACTGGCTCCATGGATACCCATCAGCTGAAGAAGCTCAGACATCTGATATGCTTCTACAATCTATAGATTCCTAAACTTAGGTTTCTTAACCTATAGCTGTCTCCTTCTCCTCAGAGCTGCCTCATGGGCCTTGCAGACGACTGACTAAACTCCCATCCTGGATGAAGGTGGCAGAGTCTGAATACATGTGCCGTGCACCGAACCACCTCCAGCTCTCTCCACCTGTCTGTGAATATAAAATATCTGGGAAAATCTTATATTTGTCCCAGAATACAATAGTACAGCTTTTGAAATCTGAAATAATCTTGCAGCAAGGGCATACTGTTTTCTACCTATCTCTAGCTCCTGGCTTGTCAGGTGTCTGAGACGTTTATACGTGAAAGAGAAACCTCACTATGGTTTGATGAGAAAAGCAATGACATCCCAACAATTTTCTCAGATAAACAAATGTGGTCTTGCCAGGACTAGCAAAATGAAGACTCAAGAGAGCAAACTGACCTTCCTACGCTCTTAATGGCTACAAAGGATGCTGAACACAGAGACAAGAGCAGCAGTCACCTGAAATTAATGAAGAAAGAACAGCATGTCAAGGTGGAGAAGCATCAGCGTGAAAGCACAGCAGCAACGATCGTACCCACAAGACGAAGAGAACCAAAGAGAATTAATTCTCTCATGACTAAAGGATGCTCCCTGGAAATAGGTGGACTTGGTACACAAATATGTACTTCTCTGTCTGTTCTGGTTGATGTATTCATGTATTCTATTCATTTTAGAATAACATTTTCAATAGGAAATAAGCCATTTTATGCAAACAGCAACTGTATTTTGACATATATTTTTTGCATTTAAAAGTAAGAGAAGCAGGAAGAAAAAAATGTAGCTACATACAAGAATGCATCATAGAATCATATAATGGTCTGGGTTGGAAGGGACCTCAAAGCTCACAGCTCACCTAGTTCCAATCCCCTTGCCATGGGAAGGGATACCTTCCACTAGACCAGCTTGCTCAGGATCCCATCCAGCCTGGCTTTGAACACTTACAGAGATGGGACATCCACAACTTCTCTGTGCAACCTGTTCCAGTGCCTCACCACCCTCACAGTAAAGAATTTCTTTCTAACATCTAATCTAAATCTCCTGTCTTTTGGTTTAAAACTCTTCCCCCTTGTCCTATCACTATCTGCCTTTGTAAGAAGTCCCTCTTCTTTATAATCCCCTTTTAGGTACTGGAAGGCTGCTATAAGGTCTTCCTGGAGCCTTCTCTTGTCCAGGCTGAACAACCCCAACCCTCTCAGCCTGTCTCCATAGGAGAGGTGCTCCAGCCCTTTGGTCCTCCTTATGGCCCTTCTCTGAACCTGCTCTAACAGGTTGGTGTCTTTCTTGTGCTGAGGACCCGAGACCTGGATGCAGTAGTACGGGTAAGGTCTCACAAATAGAGGGGAGAATCACCTCCCTCGACCTGCTGGTCATCCCTCTTTTGATGCAGGTAGGATGTGGTTGGCATTCTGGGCTGCAAGTGTACACTGTTGGCTCATGTCCAGCTTTTCGTATAAGAAAAGTCTTTCTCCACAGTGCTGCTCTCAATGTGTTCTTCTATGTAAAAGGCACTAAAAGGATTACTAAATTAACCATTCTTCTGTCAACGTAATATAAATTCTAGTAAATATAACATATGGGATTTCATTGTTAAACAAATTAAAGGAGAGACGTACAATTAATACCAGTAAGAAAACAAGGAAACCAAATTTTTTACAAAGCCACACAGTACTTTTTTGTCATGTCACAAATTTGGTTGATAAACGTGTACATGCAAATTCAACACAGGTATATATTTATACACAGGTATAAATATAGGAAATTTTTATTATTGTAGATTTTTTTTTGCTGAATCATCACTAAAAAAGTAGACAATAAAACCAGTTAACTGACGGATCTCAAACATAAGCATACCTAGGAAATCCTCACTAAGGAAGCGTATTTTCAGCGTATTGCCAGGTGTCTTCACATTATTAACTTTTAGCAGTGAACTGGAAGTAAATATAATACTGTTGGTGAAGTTTGCACATAAAACAAAAACGGGGGATTGTTAAATAAAAAAAAGGACTGGTGTTCCCTCCAGCAGATGCAATAAACTGAGTACAAACAAGCAAACAGAATTAATTTACAGTGAAGCCAAATAATTACATACTTGGAAAAAGAACATTTGTGCTTATGGGAGCAGTGATTGCACCCTGGGGAAAAGAAAAGAAGTTGAGGGGTCACAGTAGATGGTGAGATAATCATGAAGCTTCAACACAAGGTGATGACTTAAAGGATTAACATGACCTTTAAATATGTAAGGGATGGCACACTGAGTAGGAGCAGGAGTCTCTATGCTTCTGTATCTAACACCAATTGCTTGAATAGTAACATTTCTGTCCTCAACAGAAACAATGGGAAATTGTCCCTCATCACAACAGTCCTTTGTCCTCACATTAGCTAGGTGTGAAAGGCAGCTAACCCATGAAGCTGAAAGAGACAGGGATTGTATAGATCCCATAAGTTATCAGCAGTACATTGGGTGACAAATTTCATTATGATATATTTGAGTAACTGTCACAAAATTTTAATATAGCTGCAGCCACATTTTCATTAGTGTTTTGAGCAAACTACCAAAAACTATTATAATTGATAATAAATGAATAATACTTAATAATTATTCATTATTAAGAGACGAAGCACAGCTCATATGCATGGGTCCTAGCTCCCTCAGCTTTGAAGCTGCTCACATCCATGCATCAAATTCAACTCAAATTAAGTCAGAGGCTTTCTTGTCACTAAAGCAGTGATAACAGCTTTTTAAAAGGAAGAATAAGGCTCCAGAGCCAACTTGTGCTAAGACTGAGACAATTCAGCTTAAGTCAAAGATGAGATGACACCTTCTCCTGTCTGAGTGCAGGACTGGGTTTCATAAAGAGGTCCCTTCTGCTTCTCTGTTTTACACTGAAACAGAGGTCAGGGGGTAGGAGCTGGTGCATCTGAACATTATATGAAAGTTCTAAGAAGGTCATAAACTCCAATAAAGAAAATATTTAGAAAAAACTAGAAGAGATTCAGGAGGCTATGGCATTTTGCATGGCTGCAGTGGGACACTCAGGATTGAGGTGAACTGGGCAATGGCTAACATTAGAGAAAAATGAAAAGCTTGAAAAGGCAAAAAACAGATATGACACTGGCACTACTTTAAAGCAGAGGACTTCCTGAAGGTACACTCATACCTAGCAGCCATTTATTTTCCATTATAAAAGTCAGAAATCACTCTAACAATACAACAATGTTTGAAGGAACATTCATAGTGCAAGGAGTAAATTGTCCTTGATATAAGACGCAGCTCTATTGCTGTGTTAACTACAGTCTCCTTCTAAATAAAGAAAATACTCTTGAACTTGGACTTTTCAGGGAGTAAGCTGACTGTGTTTTGGAAAAG